>NC_067155.1:34672181-35272181 GCF_903995435.1 Acomys russatus | reverse complement strand
TCAGTTGCACATAATTGCATTTCACCAACTCCACATAATACTTTAATTAAAACTAGGATAATTAAAATACAGTTTTAATGAGCAATAAATTCTGCAGTTGCCAAGCCTGGAATGTATTAGTTGAATCACACCTTTCTCTTTTTGAGCTCTTTAAATTTGTGTCTGCATTATGTTTTGACATGCCGGCAATCATAAGCAAGAGACCCTTTTAAATGCATATAATAGTATGTCCTAGGAAACAATGCTTCCTTAGAACCGTCTTATCTTGCATATACTCCTTACATAGCCTTGGCCATTTATGCCGACTCTAATCCCTTGAGGCAAGGAAATGGTTCCCTTTGTCCATGAGGACACAACAACTCAGCACAGTGACTGGTCACACTAAGCAGTGAACATTCATTTCACGATCAAGTGTTTTTTTTGAGTGAATATACAGTATCAGGTGGCTCATTGTAGGGAGATGACCTATGTGGCGGCTACTGTTTGTTGTCAACCTGACGGAATCTAGGATCTCCTTCGAGATGGGCCTCTGGGCAAGCCTGTGGGGGATTATCTTATGTTAATCGATACAGGAAGAAATATCTTCACTATGGGAGAGATAGCTCCTTGAGTAGGGCATCCTAGAGCTGTATAAAATGGGGTAAGTGAGTTGAGCATGCCTGTATGTGTGTCTCTCTCTCTGCTTCTTGGCTGTGGATGTCACGTGACTGGCTCCCCTGAGCTCTTGCCATTGTGGCTTCTGAACAGGGAGCCAAAACAAACTCTCCAGGCTTTAAGCTTTTGTAGGAACATTTTCCCCCAGAGAAACTAAGGCAGACTGGGACCCGGGGCACTGGTGTTTCAGCCTCAGCTGGGCAAATCAACAAACTCCTCTCCACAAACTGGAGATGATGGTGTATCTTTAGCAAAGAGCATCCTGTTGCTCTGCTAACCTCTTAGCATTTGGACTGGGAAGACGGCGTAAACCCCATGGGAGGTGTGCAATCCCAGTCTAGCCTGCAAAGTGAACGTGACATAGTAGCCATGTCACTGCGGTGCTTACCTCTGGTAACTGCACAATGTGTGTTCGTTGCTGCTCTAGTGCCGTGAAGAGACACCGTGACCAAGGCAACTCAAAAAAGAAAGCATTTAACTGGGGGACTGCTTACAGTTTTAGAGGGTCAGTCCATGATTATCATGGCAGGAAGCAGACAGGCATGGTACTGGAGCAGTAGCTGAGAGCTTTACATCCTAATCCACAGGCAATAGACCGAGAGAGGAACTGGGCCTGTCGAGGGTTTTTAAAACCTCAAAGCCCACCCAGAGACACACCTCTCCAAAAGGCCCCACCTACTCCAGCAAGACCACACCTCCTAATCCTTTCCAAACAGTTCCACTAACTTGAGGACCAAACCTTCAAGTGTATGAACCCATGGGGGTGCAATTCTCACCCAAACCACCCTACATGGATTCACACTAGCATCCAGTCAGCTCCTGGCCATCTCATTTGGAAAGTTTTGATTGTAGGTTGTTTTAGCCTGATGAAGTTTTCAACCCCAGGTTCGTAGCCCCTTGTCATGCAGGCTGCAGGCAGCCCTGCCCCCCTCCCTTTGCCCTTCCCTCCTGTCCCAGATGCAGTGTCCTTGGGAAGTCCAATCTGGCCTTACTATTGGCTGGGTAGTTAGGGAAGCCTGGTGATTGTGGGGCCCACACTTCACTCTATACATGGCTTCTATCTATCTGCCTCTTGTTTGGAATATCAGAGCCATGCTGCCTGACCCCACCCCCCACTCCCCAGGCTCTTCACTCCTTCCTTTGATCCTTCAAGAAACTCTATCGTTGGTGGAGAATTAACCCTTGAAGTGCCAAGTTCCCTAGGTGGGACGTGTGCCTCAAGCCTGGCTGAGGGGAGAGGCCTAGAGGAAACAATGGAAGGAAGGATTTGTAATGCTGTCTCGGCCAAACCCAGACCGAGGTTGGTCCTTCACCACAGCTTCCAGCCACAGTGCAGTCCCTACACGTATCCAAGAGAGCCAGGTCCAAGACTCCATCCCTCCTTAAGCTTTGATGATGCTATACCATAGGGGGTGTCTGTTCTCGTTTGGTCTTAGCCCACGAAATCTTGGGTACCCACACTAAGTTCTGCCAGCTGCACTCAGAGCTCAAGAAAAAACCATAGGGTGTGTCCCATAGCAGGGCACTCATGGGTTCCATTTTGGGTTCATTCTTCCTTGAATGGCAGAGAAAAAAAAAAGGCAGCAAGGCATGTGAAAGGAGCACACAGGGTGTTAGCTGAAGGAGCATCCCTCCCTTTAACACGCAGATGGGCGCCCACTGTGGAGAGACCTTAGACGTGAAGGCATCCCTGTCTGGGAGGGGAGGTGAAGGAGACTGTGTGGGGAGCAGGCCATACCACCCTAGAGAAGAGCAGGAACAGAACACCAGCTGTCCCCGCGGCATCACTTCCGGCATGCCCCGAGGACTGTTCCATACACGGAGCGAGGTCACACTAGCCCAGTGGAAACCTGGCGTGAGCACATTTGGCCATCTGTTGGCCCCCGAACTGGCTGTCCTCTGGAGGCTCGGTGCCTGGGAACTTGCCTGGGTGATATGCAGCCCATGCAAATCATGTGGAGACATCGGTGTCCTTATCTTCCTGCAGGGCTGCTCTCAATCTTCCTGGCAAGCTAGTAAAGAAAGCAGACCCAGGCTTATCACACCAATTTTGCGGATGACAGCATGGGAGAGAGAGAGGAGCTAAGTGATTTAAAGTCAAATAGTACACGAACAAAAGCACTGAGGACGGACCTCAGCCCATGAGCGACATTTGTGTGTGATCACTTTTTGGGGACCGCTCCTGACAACACTGCTCTCAGCTTGCCCACCAGGGTGGTGAGGTAGCAATAGGACCCTGTGCTCATCTCAGCCTTTGGCTTCTGGGTACCACAAGCAGCCAGGTCCCCCTTGAACTCTGAGGGGCTGGTCTTAGAGCACCTAGACCCGTCTTTTGTAAATTACGAAGTGTCAGAGCCACACAATCTCTGATGCTTTTGTCCTGAGGCCCCAGTGTGTGCTGCAGTCAGAGCTGACCAAAAGCCTTGTTGCGTGGAACTGCTGCAGTGTCTGCTTCCAAGTCACAGACCTTGACGTCAAGGTCATCACTCAGTGGGCCAGCTCAGTACTAGGTTCTGCGCATGGAAAGATCAAGAGAGAGGATTCTGGTGTCCCTAGGGTGCTCTCTCAAGCGTTGACACAGCAGCTTCTCTCCTGCATGTGGGAAAACTTAATGAGGTTCAAGATTGCTCTCCGAAGGCCCTGGCCCAGACACCCCCACTGTGATATGTGGGTGCCATCCCATACCAACTCAGCTCATGCAGTCTTCAGTTGCTTTGTTTTGTCCTGTGTGTGTTTGTGTGTGTGTGTATGCACTTGTCACAGTGAGCATACAGAGGTCAAAGGACAGCATCAGGTGTCAGTTCTCACTTTCTCCCTTGCTTGAGGCAAGGTCTCTCTTGTTCACTGTTTTGTATGCCAGGCGAACTGACCCTTGAACTTCTAGGGGTTCCCCTGCCTCCACCTCTCATCTTGCCAGAAGAGCTCTGGAACTACAGATGTGTGTCTGCCTTTCACATGTGTTGCAGGAATCCAAACTCGGGCGCTCCCATTTGCACAGCAATGGTTTTACCCCCCTGAGCCATCTCCTTAGCCACATGTTAGCTTTGATAACAGCTTTGTTAAGATAGAACCGCCTATCATGAAACCCACCTAGCCCAGCGAGCCAAGCCAATGGCTTTAGTGTGGCCACAGGTCTGGACAGCTCCCGCCACAATCAGGACGATTCCATCACCTCACAGAAAGCACTAGGCCCATTTGCAGTCATCTCTGCTCTGCTTTCTCCCCTGGTCTGGCCACCACTAATTTTCTTTCTGTCTCCGTGGATTTGTCCATTCTGGACATCCAATGCAGAAGGGACCATACCCTCTGTAGCCTTTGACAGGGCGTGTGGCCTTAATGCAGTTGTTATTCCTCCTCTCTTGCCCCTTGCTGATCATCATCACGTTTTTCACATGGTCTCTCTCTCTCTCTCTCTCTCTCTCTCTCTTATTTTAATGTACCTTCTTCTTTTCTCTAAGTTCTTCAAAGTAGAGGAAAAGTTTCTTCTTTCTTCATAAAATGCTTGTCAGATGTCTCTTTTATGTCAGACACTCTGGTTAGTTTTGGTGTGATGCCAAACAGGTGACAAAACGGCCATAATCAGAGGACAAAACCTTTGCACCAAAGTGTGAAGGAGAAGCAGCCAGCAACAAGAAGAGATGGGCTGGACAGAGCCGGAGTGATAGCTCCGTCTAAAGTGCGTGCCTCGCAAGCATGAGAACTTACACTTGATCTCAAGATGGCAGGAGATGGGGGGTGGTGTTGCTGGCTAGGCATGGTGAAATGTGTGTGTGCAAGCCCATGCACAAAACATACGCAGGCACACACCTATGCACACACAAGATAGGCTGGACATCTGGGCACAACGCTGGCTGAGGAACTGAGGTCGAGAGAGTCTGCAAGGAACTGAGGTGGATGCTGTGCTGTGAGGTGGATGGCCCAAAGGGAGATCAGCAGGAACAAGTCACACGTGTCGTTGGCAACAGTGGTGCGTTCTAAGCCACACTCCATCTATGCAACCTTGGCTGACAGGTGAGGAACAGACAGATGGGGACAAGGAACTGGCAGCTAGTTAAGGCAGCACAGAAGACCCGCACAAGGAAGGACGCACTAATGCCGCCGTCTCCAGCAGAGCCCTAGGTTGTAAACATGGGCTGGCCTTAGGGTGCATGAGGATGCTTGCTGTTGGGTTCAGTGCTTGTGTACATGTTGGCTGAAATGACAGCAGCAGAGCTGAGGTTGGTTTAGAACAGGTTACATCTGAAGTGCCCATGAGCATCCTGGGTGGAAAGACTGCCTATTGGTTTGTGTGTGGAGGAGCCTGGAGCTTACAGGCCAGACAGGAGTGGAGGTGTGGAACTGAGACACAGCCACCAGCAGGTGCTGTAAGAACCCAGGGCTTCCTGCATCATAGACACCTCCACCAGCCGAGAGACGCCCTGCTTAGATCACAAAAGCCCTGGAAGTGGTATGCGTATAAAAGTGTGTGAGTGGATGAGCTCTTTCTGGGAGACAGATTCTGAGGTGGAGAAACGAACACTGAGACCTGCTCCCTCTAGACACAGAGGGGGACATGCCCACGGATGTCCAGAAGGGATAGGGAGAAAGAGAGGTGCCACCAGACCCTGATGCCTCACTAAAAGCACTCCCCGCTTGATCCCAACCCACAAGTCATGGGAGTGAGCAAGATGCAGATTCCTGCACAAAATAGATCAATAAATCTAAAGTTAAGGTGGAGCAGGGGGACGTGTGAGGGGCAGAGGGAAGGGAGGGAGAGGCAGGGCGGGGTCTGTCTGTACAGCTCCCATCACTCTGCACTGAGGCCCGCAAGCCCTAGTTGCAGCCGAGCAGCCTGGTGGGGAAAGGGTCCAGCTTTGCCCTTCGATTCAGCCATAAATTAGGAGGCCCTGGGGGGAAAACGTGCTCTGGACAGATTAGAAAGTTGAGCATCAGATCAACCGGGACGCGGGAGTTCGTGCTTCGCCCAGGATGATTTTTCTTCCCGTTTTAGTGCTTGGTCTTTATCAGAGCTGACGGGCCTGCACTGTTCTTACCTTGGGAAATTATAAATGAGGAGGCATCCCCAGAACTTATTTATCTTTGAGAGCATGAATCTCTCCTTCTTCAGGCTCGACTTGCCCATTCATTATTACGCAAGGTAAATTATTACATCTGAGAGATGAATCGCGCCCTCTGGTGATGCACACCATTTATTTTTTCACAGGTAGGGGCTATATTTTAATGCGTGGAGCAATTCGAGAATTGCCCGCACTGAGCGGGTTCAGAGTACTTAGAAGTCACCTACGCCGGTGGCCTCTGTGTTCCTGGTCACTCTAATTCCTGTTGTCATTCCAGGATATCAATGGGAAGCCATTAGTGCCCGATATAGTAGTCTAATCCGTATTTCCATGCACCGTTGCTTGTGGGGTTCAGTGTTATATCTGAAAACTCACATCACTCCAAATATTTTGAAACACTAATTCCCTGTAAATAATTTCATTTCCTATTTCCTTACTTTTAATATGGTTGTATGAAAAAGAAATGGTGGCTGGGATTGAAGCTACTGAGTTAAATCGTCACCCGTTTTAAGAATTTTATCAGAGGAAAGGAATTTGGGCTAGGGCTCGTGCTAATTAAAGTCAGGGGGCGGAATTAAAGTCAGGGGGCGGTCAGGAAGGAGGGCCTGGCGCCCTGCTGTTGGCTTGTCTCTGATCCTTGGCTGTGAGGGAAGGTCTAGTTACTTACTGTCTGGTCTTCATTTTACTCTTTGGGGGAATTTTAATAAATGGCACATGCCCTGGCTATGGCTCCATTACTTCTTTGATCTAATGATGAAATAATAAATTGTGGCAACCATAGAAATTTTTGAAAAGCATCTACTAACTGAAATCAGCACGCTCTAAATTCTTGACGGGAAATTCCTCGTCATTTCCTACTTCCTCCTACTTTATTGTTCTTAACATCTCCAGGAATAGATAGACAACAGGTTGCTTTCTGCTGTGGTGATGAAATACTTTCTGATAAGCAGCCCAATGGGGATGGGACTTGTTTCAGCTGTCAGTTCCAGGTCAGAGTCCGTCACGGTGGGGGAAGTCACGGAGACGGGAGTGCGAGGCAGTGCACCTGCAGTAAAGAAGCAGAGGGTGATGGCTGAATGCTTGCTAGTGCTCAGCTCGCTGCCCCCATCTTTACAGTCCAGGGCCCACTTGCTTAGGGAATGCTCCCACCCACAGTGGGCAGACCTTCCTTCCTCAAACTGAGATGGAATTTTCCAGAGACATTCCCAGATGACCATCTTCCTGATGAGTGATGGCTATTCTTGGTGGTCAACTTGACTATATCTGGAATTAAATAAAACACCTGTAAAGACTTTTCCCCCCTCTTAACTAAGTCATTTGAACTGTGAAGGTCCACTTCTAATCTAGATCTTTTGGCTTGGGAAGATACAATTTAATGCATGCCTTGAAGTGAGAAGAGGCACTTTTACCTGAGCCACACCTTCTGCTGGCAGCCTACGTAAAGGCCATGGAAGCAGGAAGCCTTTTCTCTCTCGCCTGCTTACTCTTGCTTTGGCAAGTCCACTCCTTCGCTGACTTCTTTGGGATTCCAGAATATACTGAAGACCAGCCTCATGGATTGAACAGCTACAGGATTCTTGGACCTTCCATTCGTAGGCAGCCATTATTGGATTAGCTGGACCACAGCCTATAAGCAATTCTAAGAAATCTCCTTTACACGTATGATATATATATATTCATTCATTCTATATGTTCTGTTCCTCTAGAGAACCTGCCTAGTGCTAACCACTATACAGGTAAAATTTGAAAATAAGTACATAGTAGAAGCTATGACTGTGAAGTTGGAGGTCATGTCCTTTGGTGGTATGCACCATATATGTGTTTATATTTTACAGTCAAGGTCTACCACTTAATGCAGAAGTTCGTATCTCGAGTCTGACATGCAATAGTCATGAGGCTTGGGTAAGCCACTCGTGTTCCCTATTGCTCCCTCCTCCTCTGTAAAGCTGTTTGAGCTGCCTGCCTGCCTCAGCACTGGGGGGTTATGTGTGGAAGCACATGTACCTGTAGGGGGCCCAGACTAGTGCCCGCCCATAGGTAGGCTGCCCTCATGGTTTCAGAAGTCCTCCCAGTGGCCCTCCACTCACTTCCCACAATTGTACTTTCTGCAAAGAACGGTTGTCCAAAAATGCTAACTAGAAGATTCTAGAAAAAAAAAAAAGCAATCCCAAGTTTCAAATCACGTGCCTCTGGGTAGTGTGGTGAAGTCTCATTCACCCTCCCAAGGACACGGATTTTCCTCTGTCTGATACCTCTGTGCTGCTCTCTAACTTGCCTAGGAGTCACGCCACGGCCACCTCTGTTACCACTTTGACTGATACAGTGTCACGCCACGCCACCTCTGTTAACCACTTTGACTGATACAGTACCACAGACTTGGGCTGAAGTTGTCCCTTCTTGCACACAGTAATGACCACGGCACTAGGGAAAGTGATACAAAGGGGGTGTGAAGTCATAAAGCATGCAACCCAGCCAGTTGACACAGCACTGAGTGGCAGTGGGGAAACCGTGGCGACTCACATGGGACTTGGAACCATCTGGGCCATCCGGCACCCACTGCAGATCTTGGGGTGCACTACCTGTGATAAGGAGGGGGACTTCTGTATTACTTCTCACTTTGGTGTTTCAAACATGGGAAATACACAATGGTTTCTTTATTCTCTTGGTGTTAGTTCAAAGATAGATTGTAAGGCAAACCTATATTTGTGTGTATCAGATTACTTGCATACCATCTGGAGGCAAGAAAATTATATCCTTAATCTTTGCTGTGGACACAAGGATAAATCTTGGAAGGCAATAGTTAAGACGGGGCTGAGGAAGCTGTGGGTGAGACCGGCGCTATGCCTTCTGCGCTGTACAGGCTTTATATGTGGCATAGGCACACGGTGGGCAGGATGTTACCTCTACCTGCAGAAAGTTTGTAGCATCATTGTAGAATTAGGAATGAGGGGATGACCCCAGCTCCCTTCCCTGACTTACATGCTAGTCCCCCAAAGTAGCAAACCTAGCCCTGTGGCCATCTTTCCTAGATTCCATTTGTGCATTTCTAGTCTAGCCAAGCAGTTATCTAGTTTTTAGTTAATTAGTGTGTGTGTGTGTGTGTGTGTGTGTTCATGTGTCTACATGCGCGTGTTAAGGCCAGAGGCATTTGCCACCTTCCTTATTAAATCACTTTACTTATTGACTGAATAATACCTTATTGAATCAAGGTATTTTCGTCAGCCTATAGATTGCTGACCCAGCCAGGTTGTAGACCAGCAAGTCCCATCTCTCCCTCTCCATTGCTGAGATCCAAGGATACGTCACCACACCCAGACGTCTCACACTCGGGCCTTCATGCTTGCAGAGCAAGCACTGTAGTGACTAAACCATCTCCCTAGCCATCAGTGCAATGTCCTCGGGCATCAGAGGGTCTTTCTTGCAATCCCACAAATAGAAATCTGACAAGGGCCATGGGAGAGAGTGCACCTCGTTCCTGGGCTGTAGTACAAAGGGCACCTTGTTCCCAGCTATAGGAGAGAGGTCACCTCGTTCCTGGCCTATAGAACAGAGGGCACCTGTTCCCAGGCTATAGAGAAAGGGCATCTTATTCTTGGTCTATAGTACAGAAGGCACCCCATTCCCAGGCTCCAGGACAGGAAAAGAGCAAGGGCAGGCTCTACAGCAAGGACAGATGTCAGACTTGTGTCCTGTAAGTGACGCTTAGGTGTGGGGGATTTAAACTGTAAGATGAGGTAATGGAACGTCTGTGTAGACGGATGTGTGTCAGACAGCCAGGACACAATATTTCATTTTGGTTTTGACGTGGGACAAATACCTGACTGGTTGATTCTTGTTTCCGTAGCTCCAGACCTATTGTTGAGGTAAAAGTCTGTGGCCCTTGCCCACATACCAAGTAACATTGTGACTCTGACTTTTAAAGTGAGATTTTTTTTTTAATGACAGGAAAGTACCCTGCGAAAAGGGTGGACAAGCTTGACCTTGAGGGTTTGTGCCCTACCACAATGAAAACAGTGAGAGAGATGCTGTTTGGCCTCAGCAGTTAGGAGAGCATGTGTAACATGTAACCCACACATTCCAGTTTTTCCCAGACTGTTCTTGCTTTGGATCTGAAAGTCCACTCGACCTCTGGGAAAACCAAGAAAGTTAGCCACCCTCCATTTTCACAGATCCTGTGGCATAAAACTCGCCCGATTTTATTTGCATCATTTTCTTACTAGTTTCAAAAGTATGGAAAACAGAGGGGGGGGGGGAGAGAGAGAAGGATATGAGATTAGCTAACTCCTCATAAATGCTGAGCAAAGCACAACTGTCCCATGAGCAGAATGGAGCTCGTTCCCCGAGCGCTTTTCTTAGCTGTGCCTTTCTGTTGCTGTCCTCTGAACTTGGCAGGTTTCCAGGGTGCACTTGACTCACAAACTGGGAACTTCAGCCTTAAACTTGTCCCTGACCCCCAACCTCTTACACCCCTCACACCCCTCACTTGCACACCACTTTGCCCTCTGGGTACATTTCAACGCCGGCGGAAACATGCCTAGTTCCTGTTGAAACTGGCTGGGGAGTATTTCCCAGCTTACCGCAGGGAGACATTTTTCTTTTCTTCTGAGCCAAATGGTTGGCAAAGCCACACATGCCTCAAGGAGGGTGTAAAGGCAGGGGAGCGGGAAGGCACCAGGGAGCGGCATTTCTGGAGGAGCGGTCTCTCACCACAGCATCCTCACAGGAAGCACCAGGCTATGACCCCCCTCAGCCCAGAGCAGCTCCAGAGTCAGTGACCTTGGTCCCCAGCAAGTGGGAAGAGAGTCCCTGATGTGCGGACTCTGATTGCTGATGCGGAGTCTCTCTTATGGGTTTCCCACAGACCTTCCTGTCATGCACAGGGTTTCCCACAGACCTTACCACCGTGCACAGGGGCTCGACAGGTAGCGGTGGGTGGTACGGTGGAACTTTGAAGTCTGCATGGCTTCTGACCTGGCATGGTGAATGCAGCTCCTGAATGCAGCTCCGACAGACGTAAAGCCTTCCTTCCATGTCTTCCTAATTCGGAGATGTTTCTGAGTTTAAGAGATAGCCCAGCATCCTCAGAGCAGAGGTGGCCCCGTGAGCAGCCGAGTGCAGACAACCTTTGTGACTTGGACTGGGTTCTGTTGACTAACTCAGGTGTCCTTGATTCTGTGTGAAAGTGGAGAAATTAATGAGGAGTACATTTGACATCTACCTCTAGCCTTCACATGTGCATGCACAGGCAAGCATATAACACCCACACGTGTGTATAATATGCATACAGCTACACACACACACACACACACACACACACACACAGTACAAACAACAAAGAAACTACACATCAATTAAAATGCACAATTCCTCCCCAGCCCCATAGCTCCTTCAGAGCACCAGGATGGACTTATTTGAGCCCCAGGCCTTGCTTTCACTCACCTCTGCATCCCTCATCTATGACAGAAAACACGGCATGTGTTAGAATTTAAGAGTATCTGTTGGTTTGATGAATGGAGCTTTGTGTCCTGCCTGGTAAGTCAATACATGTTTTTCTCTTGGTTTCTTTCTCTCTTTTATTATGAGGAGGAAGGACAAGACTTTAGCACAGCACAGCTAGCACTGGTGTTCTGCGGCCACTGTGGGACACAGAGGTTACTAGCTAAGGGATGGCTCTGTCCCCAGGGCTGGCACCATGGCACTGTCCAATCTGCCTCACCTCCCACTCTCCTCACCCCCAGAGTCTGGAGACAAAGAGCGGATTCATGTTTGAAATGTTCTTTTCATATTAATCTGTCCATTAAAGCACATTTGTTAGAATAAAAAGAAATCAATGAAAAAGCGCACACTTCAGCACTGGCAGTGGGCAGGCAGCTGGTTTATTCCTGCCTACTCAGGCCTTGCAGCGTGGAGGGCTGGGAGCCACGTCACATTCCCTCCTGTGTGTAGCCAGTGCAAGCCTCAGGCGGTTTTAGCTGGTGCAGTCACACAGCATTTTGTTGAACCTGGAATGAAAATGGGTTTTTAATTTAGTTATCCATGTAAGGACTTGTGTATTGTTTGTCTGGGTGCTTTTATAGTTTGATAAACTTTATGATGTGGCCTTGTTTTCTTTTTTTCTATCTTTTTTTCCCTACTAAGTGTTCCTAGAAGAAAAATAAATGATAAAAGAAATAAAATCCCCATGAATTATGACGTATATGGTTTCTTCTGCATAGCTCTGTACCTTGCAGCTTTATTCTGACCTGACTGCAGGTAATTATCATTTGAGAAATATGCACCCATGAAGTTTTTTTATAACTACATTATTATCAAAAACACATCTTTGTGTAAAGAAGACTGCGGTCTCCTGCTTATTCCATTATCACAATATCATTTATTTCTTTTTTATATGAGTAATTTGTGGAGGAATATTTAGGCCTATAATGACTTTTTAAATCTAGGGTTTTTTTTTTTTTTTTTTTTTTTTTTTGAAAAATTGGATCTAAATGAAAAACTATAAATAAGTAGCTGACTCACACGGGGAAGGGCAAAAGCAGGTCCCACTGAGAACGTGAGAATAGTAGATAGCACGCCCTGCTTCCACTTGGGGGCTTCATATAAATCAAAGACCTTGAAGGTTTAATTTTCCAGCAGCCTCTCATCTGTTTCTCCGAGCGCGGCTTTGTTCAGCAGAGGTATGAAGGTGTGCTACATTGAGTCTTTAACAATCAACATGCATAAAGGTGAATTGTCACTTGTGTGCTTGGCTTCTTATAAGCTAATTTACATCAGAAAATGCCTCTGTGGAATTAGGGCAATGTGATACGGAGTGTAAAGCATGCCACTTTCTTTCCGCTGCAGCTCTCACCGCTCAACTTTTGTCTCTCCCTCAACATCTCTGAACATCAGCACACATGTACCACGTGAAAGCACTGTCTCAGCCTGTAGCCTGGCCTGTGGTCTGTACCTACCTCAGCCCAGGAAGACTGTCAACACTAGAAGAAAGTTTCCTTCCCGATGTTCTGTAAGGTCAGGGCACAGCAGAAGGGCAAGGCAGCATACAGGAAGCAGGGAGAGAGCCGTTAAGCCAAACTGCCTGTTCATCAGGAGTGCTCTCTTTCTCTCTCTCTCTCTCTCTCTCTCTCTCTCTCTCTCTCTCTCTCTCTCTCTCTCCTCTCTCTCTCTCTCCTCCTCTCTCTCTCTCTCTCTCTCTCTCTCTGTCTCTGTCTCTCTCTCTCTCTCTCTCTCTCCCTCCCTCCCTCTCTCTCTCTCTCTCCCTCCCTCCCTCCTTTGCCCGACTCTCTTTCTCCATAATACAGCATTACTCTGCCCACTGCAGCAGAGCCCTGAGGACCTAGAAGCTTCACCTTTTTGTCACAGGACAGATATATCTTCTAGCGTGAGATTTAGAGGAGACTATGCAACTTTGGTTCCTACGAGCCCTCTGAACTGACTCCGCCTGGCAAAATCAAATGACTTCTTCAACCCAGCTACTCTTCGTTCGTGTCCCTGTTTCAGCTAATGTCACCAATGCTTTCCCAGTCACAAGATTTTTTTTAAAAAAATCAATTGTCTCTTCTTCAGCTTCAACATTAACCGTCAATTCTATATACTCTCCTCCTGGCAAGAGACAGAGGGCCTTACCTAGGAAGTGTTCGTCAGGGCATGGAATGTACAGAATAAGAAAGCATTACAAGGCAGATGCCTGCACAGCCGTCTCCCCTCTACCCCTGAACAGCCAGCCCGCCTGGCCTTGCACATCCTTGTCCAGTCTCGTTCCTGTCAGGAGGAGTCCAGCTTTGGGTGCTACGTTTTTCACTTTTTTGACGCTGGTGCCTTTTGTTTCTTCTTCTTCTTTTTATTAACAACCCAAACCAAATATGCTTGCCAAAGTCTTACTTCTTTTAAAAAGTTTTCTCTGCACTGTGCAATGCGTGCGTGCTGCGGCACACAAGTGGAGATCAGAAGACAGCTCGCGGAAGAAGTCGGTTCTCCGCTTCCACCACGTGGGCCTCGGCAATTAAACTCAATAAGGCTTGGCAGCAAGCACCTTTACCCGCTGAACCCTGTTGCTGGCCCCACGTTCAGAGGCTCATCTTCATTGTTGTTTGTCTCCATATCCGTTGCTTTTCTCACTGCTGTGACTAATGACCCTAGGCCCAACCCCTCCACCCAGGCTGTGTCTCCTTGACACAGCCTCCCTAAACAGCGCCCCCACCTGGACACAAGCGTTCAAACATGGGAGCCCACAAGGAAATCTCACATTTCTAACAGGACAGCTACTCCATTTAGTCCGTATTTATTGCAGTTTGCGGGTTTTTTTTTTTTTTTCTGTTGTGTGTCTATGCCACAGTGCTTCTGTTTCGTGTCCTGATGAACTTTAATCTTGTCTGCAGCTTTGGCTCTAGTGACAGCCCCGCTGTGGGTTTCCGCCGATACTATCCTGATGCATGGAGTCATTGGGTCATTGGGTTGCAGTGTGTGTCTGTTTTCAACTGAACTAGATAGTCAAAGAGACTCAGCCATTTTACACTCCCACCACTCCCATCGGCTCTACTCTTCAACCTGCTAAATCTTCTTCCTTGTACCGGGACTTTATATTTTAACTCCCCTTCCCCTCTCCCCGCCCCCCAGCCACAGCTGATCCACCCTGACACTCCCACAGACTCCTCACTTTGCATTTAGTTAAAGCTCATCAGGAGGCACAGAGCAGAGCTGGGCCAGCTTCTCCCAGGGTGCTTCGAAAGGCTGCCGCTTTTCTTTTCTCTTTCTCCCTTGTCCCATGTTTATGTGGTGTGTGTGTGTGTGTGTGTGTGTGTGTGTGTGTGTGTGTGTGTGTGTACATGCATGTCGGGGGTTGCCTATGTGCTTGTTTTGCATTTGTGTGGAGGCCAGAGGTTAGCATCCGCTGTCTTCCTCAATCCCTCTAACATTGTAGTGATTGAGGCAAGGTCTCTCATTTGAAGCCAGAGTTGCTGATTTAGCTAGGCTAGTTAGCCAGCTTGTCACAGAGAAGCCCTGCCTCTTACTTCCTGAGCACTGGGTTATAGGTGGCTGCCATGCCTGTCCTGCACTTAACATCATTCTGGGGATCAGAATGCTTGTACCCTCCGTGTGTGTGTGTGTGTGTGTGTGTACGCGCGAGCGCGTGCACGCCACATGCAGACTGGAGGCTGTGGAGACCACAAGAGAGCTTCCCCCTTCACTGCCCACATCATGTATCCACACATGAGTGTGGAGGTCAGAGGTCAACCTTGAATGTCATTTCTCAGGAACCATCCACCTTTTTGTCCCATTGTGACAGGGTCTCACTGGCCTAGGTTTGATGATTTAATTTGGCCGGCTGATGAGTCCTAGGGAGTGCCTCCCCAAAATTGGGGTTATACACACCCACATCGCCACACCCAGCTTTTTATATAGCTTCTGGGACTCAACCTTGGGCTCGTGCAACAAGTACTTTATTTACTGAGCCATCTCCCAGGCGGGCAGCTGCTTTTCTAAGTGGCTGGGCACTTCTTGTCTCCCCGTCCTTACTGCTCAGCCCTCTCTCCCTCCTGTGATACCTTCCTAGCTCGCTTATTCAAGTGTTTTATTTTTAAACCACTCGCATTTTTGAAACCTACCTTGTGGCTTCCCATTATTGATTGGTTGGTCCTCATCTGTCTGTCTTGCTTGTCCTGTCCCTGGTCCAACAGATTTGGAACTTGAAAGAAATCCTGTCTGGAACCGTATTGTGGACCTTCTGGCTTAATTGTCAGCCTTGGGGAAACGTGTTACAGTCATATTTCCAGCTGAAGGGAAAAGCCTGTGGGCCACTTTGGAGCCAAGCACAGCCTTCTTCTAGCAATAGCTGTTGTCCAATTAGAGATGACGGAAATTCACCCATTAACTGGCCATTGGCTACTCAGAATCTTTTTTTTTTTTTTTTAACTCCACATGGTCTGACGTTACAGGACTGCTAAGGAGACACCAGAAGCCAGTACTGACTTACCTTACTGCTCTATGAGGCCTGTACCTACTGGGTGATTGATAACAGTCCCTGGTCGCATCTGTCAGGTGAACTAACACCTTCTAATTAGCCTCGAATATCCCTTTGCTGCTGGCTTGTAAAATAACACAATGGGGTTAGTCTTCTGGTGGGGTTCACAAGGATGTTCTCCTGAAGGTCAGGCTGGTCCCCTCTTACTGTTTCCTGTGTCCATTCTTGTATTTCTCTTTGCAGAAGTCTCCACAACTATAACATAGTGGGTCACTGTGTAGCCAGTGGCCTGGGGCCTCTTTCTCCTGCTCCTGCTCTCTGAGGACCAGCGCCTGGCCTATTCCCTCATCACAGGTCCACAGGTGGACTTGTGTGTGGTCCCTGCTCACTGAGTGTTGCTGGCAGGAAGAGGAAACACCAAGCAGTACCCTGGCCCATCCTGCTTCTGACATTCACTTCCAGGTCAGCGGTCGGCTCCCAGCCTCAGTTAGAAACGTGTCCCCGACCTACCGTGGTCTTCCCGCGGTCTCTCTGTTCCCCAACGGCGTGCAACGAATGCAAGCTCTTACCTATGGGCTAAGAAATCCTAGTTATCCCTTTCACATTCGCTCTAAGGAAGGCCTGGAGGTAACTTAGCTCTCTCTTCAGAGCGAACAACATCTGTCTCCCTCAGTGCATCGAAGCCCTTTTCCCCATGAACGCACGTGGAAACATTCCTGGCCTCTCTTCCTCCCTGTTCATGTCATAAAATACATCTGTATGCTCGCACGGTATCTACAAATCACCCTCAAGACAGCTAATGGAGACACAGAAGTCAAGCTAATATTACTTAAACGTACCTTTCCCCAGGCGATCAGCTAATCAAACCCTTTTACTGTTGCTATTGTTGTTATGCAGAAAAACATAATCCTGGAGGAGGCAGCCTTTTGAGAAAAAAACAAAAACAAAAACAAAAACAAAAAAACCCTAGGCATTCTGAGCAGCAAATGAAATCTATAACACCACTGGGAAATACCAAAGCAATGGTTATAGGGCTTTTCCCCTTTTGGCTCAGTTAAGTGTATGTAGGGTTGGGAAGGGTTTTGTGTAGAAGAATATTAATTCAAAACATGGTAGTTCTGGCAAGAGATCACATCCAAAGACCTTCTAGGTCTGTGTGATCCAGCTATAACACAAACATGCCTTTAATCCAGGAGACAGAGGCAAACAGATCTGAGTTCAAGGCCAGCCTGGAATAGAGCAAGTATCAGGTAAAGAAAAGCTTAGGTCCAGGCGTGGTGGTGATGCAGGCCTTTCATCCCAAATGAAGATAAAATTAGTCTGTAGAAGGAAGCGCCCATGCTTGAAAGTGATGTCTAATTGAATGACAGGAAAGGTGACGAATCAGAGAAAATATTACAGAATGGGATACGCCCAACTCTCACAAGACAAGAGTGGAAAGGGAAGCTACTTAAGAGGCAGTTTTTCAGAGAGAGGAGATAGGTTTTACGAGGACAGGGATAGAAGGATGGATTGCAGAGATAGAACTCAGGTGAAGATGGAACGAGCCAGAAAATGAGAAGAAGCCAGAAGATTAGAGCAGAGTGCTGAGCTACTTTGAGGCCAAGCAGAACAATTCAGGGCCGAGACAGAAGCCAGATTGAGTAAATCAGCTGCGAGAGGAGTTTGAGGCAGAACAGCTGAGCTGAACCAGCCAGCCCAGAGCTCAGAAAGAACAAGGGTGAGCTTATTAAGTAAACCTCAGAGGCTGAAAATACTCTAGGCCTAGATTAGAATGTACAGAGGCTAGAAGCTTCCAGGACTAGGCCTAGGTTAGCAGACAGAGGCGGTAAGCCTCCCAGACAGTTGAGCCAGGAGAACAAAATTACTTTTACGGTTTTGTTTTTTTTGTTTGCTGTGGGATTCCACTGAGCAGACTTCCCTGTTACATGGATGGATGTGTGACCACTCAGAGCAGAGGCAGAAAGAAGTTGCTTTGGGGTCAGGCTGGCTCCATGCTTCAGGGTACAGGCCATGCTGAAATCTTCAAGGGTTTTCCTGGCCTGGGGAGCTAGCGCAGTGAGGAAGTGCTTGTGCCTGCGCCCTAGCATGAAGACTTGAACTGGCGTCTCTGCGCCCACATAAAAAGCCAGGTATGCTAGCATGTTTTTATAATCATAGCAACAAAGATGGGGAGACAGGAGGGACCCCAGGGCTTGCTTCCAGTCGATCCTAATACAAACAAGATACAGGCCAGTGGGAGGACATGTCTTAAACAGTAAGATAAAGATAGTTCCTGAGAAAGGATGCTCAAAGTTGACCTCTGGCCTCCATGTGTGTGCATGCATATATTCCCGGCAACTTGTCACCTTGTGATGAACTGTGAGCCACGGAGCCTGAAGGATCACGGGACAAGGGCAGGAAGCCTATATGGAGGGACTACATAGGGTCATCGTTGGAGCAGCTCCCACAGCAAGGCTGTTCCCTTAGTGCTGGTCATCCGGTGTATCCACCTTGAGGTCACTATGTCAGAGTAGGTCGTTCATCCATAATCCCCAGGCTTGGCATGCCAACCCGTGCCCTGGCTGTCTAAAAGCAGGCCAATGTGAACATCTAAATCAACGTTATTCTAATGGGGGTGGGGATAAAGAGACATCAATAGGCCGTAAAGAAGGAAGATGAACGAAGCCCAGAGCCTCAGTCCGTCCAGGAGAGCTCTCACCCATAAGCTCCTTGACAGAGGAGACAAGGGGGAGAGTGAGCAGAGAAGAGGGCGTGAGGTGTGCGAGAGACACTTGTGAGGACCTCCTGCTGTCTGATTCTCAAGTGGGCGCTCAGCTCCTGTAACAAACACTCTTGTAGGTGTGTCTTTTAGAGTTCTTTCCAAGGATCCCAAAGAACCCCTCTTTCCTGTCTCTCATTTCTCTACCTGTGAGGCAGCTCTTACTGATAATAAATAAATACTGAAAATTCTTGCTTGTGTGCTCCTCTGTGCGCACACACACGCACACGTGCACACGTCCACGTAGAGGCCGGAAGCTGACATTGTGCACGCCTTCCTCAGTCATTCCCCATTTTTCAGTGACTTATTCTCCATTTTTTAATTGTGTGGATAACTGTGAAGATGGTGATCTGTGCATGCGCAATTGAGTGTCCAAACTAAGCCCAGGGTCTTGGGTGCCCTAGAGCTAGAGTTGCAGCTAATTGTGAGCCAATGTGGGTGCTGGAACTGATCTCTGGTCCTCTGTAGGAACAGTGTGCACTCTCAGGTGCTGAGCCATCGCTCTAGAACTCTCCACCTTTTTTTTTTTTTTTTTTTTTTTTTGACAGGGTCTCTCACTGAACCTGGACCTCACTGATTCGGTTAGGCTGCCTGGTCAGAGCCATCTAACATAAAGACTAGTGCATGGGTCCTCCTGCCTCTGCCCCCAAGCACTGGCGTTACATGCACACTTGTCCCTGCTCACACGGGTTCTGGGCAATCACACTCAGCCCTCATGATTGAACATAGAAGCTTTAGCAGCTAGCTGCGTCATTTCCTCATCCTTAACGTACTTTTTTCCCCCTCCTTTTGTAGTATCTGACCCATTTGCAAGGCAGTGGTTCCTAAATGTCATCAGGACACCAGGCTTTTCAGAAAATACATTCCAAAGGGAATTGATTCTTATCTGCAATACTCTCATCCTCCGGACAGGTTATTGACTGCATTTGATAGAATAGAAGTGTAAAACCAGAATAAAGCATCTCGGCAGCAAATCCCAAGGGGGAAGCGCAAGATCGTTGGCTGAGTAAAAAGATCCCGAGCTCGACGGTATCGATAGAGAGGAAAGGGAACATAAAAGCCCCAGCTTTCTAAAGGACTCTTTGCCCAGGAGTCACGTGGGTTTTGTTGACTGGCCCTTCCTTTCATTATGCTGTCTGCTCCTAGGGTTTTTTTTTCCCTCTCTCCCAGCTCCCATTAGAATGTGATATTGGTAATAACTGGTAATCAAATATTTATGTATGTTGGCTGGAGTGGGGAGGTGGTCCGTCAGTCAGTCTGCAAGCGTGAGGATCTGAGTTCAATTCCTTAGAGCCCGTTTTAAGAAGCCAGGCACGGTGGTATACACAGGGATTTTCAGTGTTGGGCAGTAGAGACAGGGAGGTCCCTGAGGCCTGCTGGTCAAGCCAGCTCAGCCTGTCTGATGCGGTTGAAGCTGGAGAGGACAGGTCTTGTGGATGGTGCCTGGAGAGGGATAACTAAGGTTGTCCTGTGTTTCTGTAGGTCTGTGTGAACGCATGCATGTACAAGCCTGTGCACACACAATATTTAAATATGTTTACACGGGAGTGCTGGCTTGCAGGCTTGGTTTGCAGTCATTGTGGGGGACTTTGGCGGAATCTAACTCCTTCGTTTCTGTCTTGTGTTATTTTGAAGCTCCCGCTATCCCGATGCATTAGCTAGCTTAATCTGATGGTGGAAATCCCCAGTGATCTTTTCTATCCCGTGGTGCTTCTGTTCCATTTGCTGTCCCTGCTGCCTCACACCGGTGATTACTAGCATCATCCTAACCTCGTTACACAGAAGAAGCACTTTACACCCCAGGGAAGAGGGCACATATGTTGGCCTCACTTGAGACTTGTAATCCAAGTTCTAAACACTGAGGTCAGTATGGATGAAATGATAGCAAACTAATTTTATAATAGAAACCGAACTAAGTGCTTTTAGAGCCTTAAAGTCATTTGGGAAATGGAGGCAAAAGCAGGAGTGGTAAGTTCTCTGGGGGAGCAGGGATTCCTGGGGTTTGAACTGAAGGACTCTCCAGGCTCATATTGAAAATGTGGACCAGAAGCTATATTCTCTAAAACCAAGGACGAAACAGCATTAGATGGTAGCAGTGACAGAGGTGTCCTGGAAATTAAGGTACATGATGTAACTTTTTAACCAAATGGGGCTGGAGGGCGTTTGGTAAAAGGGAGGTAGAGTGGGCTGACAGCGGTGAGGCAGTGGCAGGAAATGGGGAGGGGCGGGGCAAGAAAGGGCAGTAAAAGAGTTTCCGCAAGGGGAACTGAGCTTCTAGGGAGCAAAAGGAAAAAAAAGCGGGAGAAGAGAAGTTGACAGCACAGTGCTTCCTCTGAGGCTGGACTGGAGTCCCCGACGCAGTGGCAGATCTGTTGTGGAGTATCACTGGTGAGGGGTGCAGTGGAGTGGAAGCCCTCTGCCCAGGCATCCGCACACCCGAGACTTGATGCATCGAGTTTCCAGGCTCTGTCCTCTAGACAGGGACTGAGGCACTGATATGCCGATAAATGTCTAATGATTGGCACTTGGCAGGAAGTCATGATCTGCAGCTCCTGCCAATTTCCATGGCGTGAATGCTTATGCCACGGCAGATCTCAACTTGCCACCGCCGTGGCGTTAGTCTACTAGAAACCGGGGTCACAAAATTGGCTCTTGCAGACTAATACAGACTGTGTAAAAGTTATAATCAGGGTAATCCTGGAAGCTCAGGTAAAGGACATGACGGGATTGAGAGGAAATAGCAGGCATTTGATGTGCCCTCCTGGCCCTCTGGGCAGAGGGAACAGTCTTAATGATGTGTATATACCCAATAAAAGCAGGCCTGCTTCAGGCTTGGCTCGTAGCCTCCACTGTGGACTGGATGCTTGAGGCAGTGCCAGCTGGAGATCTGATGGAAATATGAAATCCTGACCTCCGTCCATGGCCCACTTCACCCACATTTCATTTATCATTCAATAGCAACTTTGTCTTTCAAATTGTTCTGTCCAAAAACCTGCTGTCATTCTGGGCAATACTATTTTTCACCCAATGGCAAAGAAAACCCTGCTGGCTCTTCCTTCAAAATGTGTTCATAGTCTAACCATTTAGTCTGTCATGTTGGACTAAGGGATGGCCATCCCCAGCCAGGATTATTACATCACCTTGTAGTCTGAACACAGCATCTTTGCTTCTATGTAATCTGCTCCCCCGCTTGGCCAAGGAGCCTCAGAGCACACGCTAGATTATGGTGCTTTCATATCAGAGTGGACCATTTCATTCAGAATAAAGCAAGCATGCGGGGGGGGGGTGCCCCACAAGACTTTGGGTCTTGGGTCCCACCACCCCTGCAGCCTCACCTTCACTGCTTTCTCCTGCACACATGAAGAATCCTTGTCATGTTTGGCCTCTTGCGTGAATGTTTCTTTGGTCTTGGAGAAGAAGCCTGGCAACTTGACCCTGATCATTCTTCAAGCCTTAGCGAAGTCCCTGAGCAAACATCGTGTGATTCCATTATATGAGGCGCCTCAAACTGGCAACTTCATAGAGAGAAAGTTGAAGAGGCATGGGGGCTGCTGCCTGTTGGGCGTAGAGTCTTCATGTGGGGCGATGAGACATTTCTGGTGCTGGGGATGTAGGCCAGTTGGGAGAGTGCTTGCCTAACATGCAGGAGACTGTACTATACAACCTTGGTGTGGTGGCAAGCAGTTGTGAGGCTAGAACCATGTGAACATGGTTGACGCTGTTCAATCACACATTCTCAACCACTAAATTGTAAACATTTAATGTGTGTAATTTCCCACAATGTTAAAAAAGAAACAGTTTAATGGAAAGATGGCCCAGGGGTTAGAGCAGTGAGAGTTTCATACACAGAATAAACAAAGGCTAAACTTTACACTTTATGTATAAAAAAAAAAAAATGGGAAAAATCAACACAAGTGTTCTCTAGACTCCAGTGTGAGCGCATAGGGGAACACAGTGGAGGGTGTGGTGCTGGAAACACAATCCACAACTGAAAACAGGCAGCGCGCTGATTTAGTCAAAACTGCAAGCTTCTCTGTGATGAGGATGAAGAGACAACTCGCAGACAACTGGGACACAGCATAACTTGTGAGCTTCCAAGGGTGTGTGTCTGGAATCTGTACAGAATTCCTAGAATTCAATAGTTAATAGCAACAACGTCAACAAAAATCCAATTAGCAAATTGGCAAAGAAGTGAATAGACACTTCGCCAAATAAGGTATGCAGATGGCAAGTAAACCTATGAAGATGTGTTCAGTACCGTCAACCATGAGCAAAACACTGGTCAAGCCACAGTGACAATCCAGCAGAACAGCGAAAATTTAATTTCTTAAAAAAAAAAAAATTGTAGCAGTATGCAATACTGTTGAGATGCAAAGCAATGGGACCACTCAAAAGCTATTGGTCAGTGTGTGTATTGGCACAACTATTCTGAAAAAGCTGTTTGCCACTTTTTTTCCAAAAATAAAATTTAGCAAACCGGCAAGCTCTCTTGGAGGATAAAGACACTTGCCACCATGCCTATTGACCTGAATTTAATCCCAGGAATCTCTGTGGTAGAAGGAGAGACTGAGTACTACAAGTTGTCCTCTGAATACACACACACACACACACACACACACCACATAATATATTATTAAAAGAAAACTAACCACACAGCTATCAGACTATCTGCTGTAGCCAGACTTTTGACTATTTTATTGGGGTTTTTTTTTTCCTACCTCCATATACCACTTCTATCTCTGCCAACCCCCAACACTAGGTAGGAAAGCAAGAAAGTTGGCAAGGAAAGGAAGCGTCGATATTGTTAGACCAGTTTCCTGCTGGTTGACAGCATGAGTTTCTTGGGGTGAGCTTGGTCAGGATGTCTCCAACCAGCAACCAGCAACCCAGCAATAACAGCAACAAACAACAACTGGCAGCAGCAGCAGCAGCAGCAGCAGCAGCAGGGGAATCAGACAGTGTTGCTTCTCTCCAGGCTCTCCCATTTATGTACCCTCCAAAGAGTCCCCAGAATTCCAGATGTAAAACTATCCTCAGCTGGCAAAATCATGTCCCTGCCAGAGCACGAGACAAATCATAGTCAGCTGCTGTGGACAATCTAAAGCAACCCCATATCCCACACCTGGCATTAAAACAAAACAAAACAAAAACCATACTCACATAGCATTTCCGTTACTAAATTAGAAACCAAAAATTCTCACTGGAAAATGACAGTCTCATCCTTGGCATTTCTCTGCGAGAAATGAAGACCCGGGTGCACGTAAAGGTATGCATACACATGCCAATAGCACCTTTACTCATAATAGCTGGATTCTGAAGGATTATTTGTAGTTACTGAAGCATTGACAACAACTCAGCGGTGAGGTGTGGTTCTGGGGATAGAGAGCTTTCCTGGCGTGCACAAAGCCCTGTGTTCCATCCCCAGCACAACACAGACAACCCGGCAAGACCGTCACACGCAGGACTGCCGGGGCTCTTTGTGCACGTGTTTCCTGTGCTTCTATTAGTTTTTGCCTAGAAATATAATTGCAGATTCACTGAAAATAAGCTTTATGCAAAAGCACCTGCTTTTCTGGCTGATTCCATCCACTCGCTCTGCAGCACTTAATGCATGCTAGCACATTGTGGCTTGCTTGTGATGTGTACTGTGTCTTCCATCACTAACAGCACGGACTTCCTCATTCAGTCTGTATCTCTCCCTTCTAGGACAGGGCCTGGGATATAGCATGTTCGTGGTAAGTGTTTGTCAATCCGATACATTGAACTCGTGGGCACAAGGTGCAGAAGGTAACTTCTTGGAGTGATGACTCTCACACACAGGTGTGCAAACAAGTGTGGGTGTTTGCACTTGGTGAACCCTGTTGGCCTGGCATCACTTTGTGTGCATGTCCTGGGGATCTGCCTGAGGTGTGGCCTGTATGATTAATTCAGTCCTATTTATTGCTGAGAAATGTGGTAGAGATGTGTCTTAGATTGCTTGTCCATGGAAGAAAAGCTGTTCCTTTTTTTTTTTTTTTTAATGAGATGGGGTCTCATGTAGCCCAGGCTAGCGTTGATCTCACCGTGTTGCTGAGGATGACTTTGAACTCGCAATCCTCCTGCCTCTAGCCCAGTATGAATGTCCATGCAGTGAGCACTGGACCAGATAAAAGCAGATTCTAAATGCCATCCAGCCAGTGGAAGCTACTCATAATTAGTGGCTATAAAACCTCTCCCTGTTAGAGCACCGAGGAAGACCGTGCACCTAAAACATACACATGGCTGGAGAGGTGTTTCAGTGGATAAGCAAGCCTGGGGACCAGAGGGTCAGATCCTCAGGACCCATGGACAGATGTGGGAGTCTCCCAGAATCCTGGAACTGAGGATGTAGAGACAGGAAATGCCCAGAGCCAGCTGCCCTGGTAGACTCAATGAACGTGGCAAATTCTGGATTCAGCTGAAAACCTTGATTCACTAGTAAAGTGAAGAGTAAGTGACACAGACAGATGATGTCAGTCTCTGGCCTGTATAAGCACACATGCATACACACCCACATACACCCACACCCACACCCTGACACCTGTGTACTTACACAAATATACATACATGCATACATACAAACATGCAAAATAAACCAACCATATTTATTTTGTTTATAGGAGATGTTAACCACTCATTACAGCTCTGTGAGGGACCAGGCAAGAGAGGAACTGCCATACCCATGTGACAGCTGAGTTCATCAAGGCTAGAGAAACAAGGCCCTGCCCCAGGGCTTACTGCACGCCATGGCCAAAATACAAACTTCATCTCTTGATCCTGTTGGGTACTTTAAAAAAAAAAAAATCCACAGCCACTCGTTATTGATGAAAGTAGCAATTTCTGTGATTTGTAAATTAACATTTCCAGAGGGGGAAAGGCGTCTCTGTAATGCGACTGTCACAGACCACACGCAGTTGTCCTGGGATTTGGAACAGAGCTAATGGCATTGTTCCCGCTGAGGCATGTGTGTGAACTGGGCTGTCCCAGGTCACTGTTCAGTTGTCTGCCGCAGAAGCACATGAAAGCCCAAGCCCAGCGCCTCTGCCTTGCCTGCCCCATGCTCCCTTTCCTGTCTTCAGAGCTCTTTCCCCTCCGTAGGCTCCAAGCACCTCCCACTGCACCCTAGCCTGCCCTGCTCACAGCAGAGGATGCTCTGACATCAAACACTGGCTCTATAAATCAAACAGGAGCAACTTTCAGGCAGGGTATCACTTAGCAAGGTGTCACCATGAGCAAATCGACTGCAAGCATGAATGTAGCACAAACCCCCGTGTTGTGTGAGCCTCAGTTGTTTGATCCATTGTGTTGTCTGCTGTGTCCTCATTACTATAACAACACCTGCCCCCAGTCTACAAGGCCTAATGCTTGCTTAATAAACAAATAATCATTTAATCCCTTCAACTTTAAGAGTTATATGCCTTTGGGCTCTTAGCAAAATCATTTAGACAGCAGGGAGCAGATTGAGATATTTTGGGGAGGGAATTCATGTTTTGGGCACATGACATATGAACACCCATGATAGACTATTGCAATTATTTTATGTAAGTCTCCCCCATCATCCACCAGGAGCCATGTCCCCACCCCACCCCAAACCCATGGTGGAAAGATCACCAGATTCCAAAAAGTTGTCTCCTACCTCCACACATAGACTATGGTATACAGGTGCCTCTATTCTCAAATATACACAATAATGATAAGTACGGGTTTTTTTGTTTTTTTAAATTTTTTATTAATTTATTCTTGTTACATCTCAATGGTTATCTCATCCTTTGTATCCTCTCATTCTTCCCTCCCTCCCATTTCCCCTTATTCCCCTCCCCTATGACTGTTCCTGAGGGGGATTTCCTCCCCCTGTATGTGCTCATAGGGTATCAAGTCTCTTCTTGGTAACCTGCTATCCTTCCTCTGAGTGCCACCAGGTCTCCCCCTCCAGGGGACATGGTCAAATATGAGGCACCAGCGATAAGTACATTTTTATGTTAAATTTCTTATTATTGAAAACAGGGCAAAAATAAAAATGAAACATTTAAAAATGTGGGATGCAGCAAGTACAGACCTAAAAGGAAAGTTCACAGCCTAAAATACGTATATTAAAGAAGAAAGCCTTTTAAATTGTTTACATTTAACAATTGTTTACATTTGAGAGAGAGAGAGAGAGAGAGAGAGAGAGAGAGAGAGAGAGAGAGAGAGCGCAGACACGCACACATGTGCACACACACACACACACATTCATACCATGTATGGTATGTGTATGAAAGTCATAGGACAACTTGAGGGAGTCTGTTCTGTATCCCCACTGTGTGAGCCCCAGGGACCACAGAGAGTACATTCACCCCTCTGAGCCATCCTGCCAGCCCCAAGAGAGAAGGCTTAAACCCCTACATCAAGCAGGGGACAATCAATCTGAAGGAGGGAGCTGCAGCCGTATTTCATATCAGAGGGATTGCTAGCACATACTGACGAACAAGCAGAGTATGGGGCATGGGTGGGCAAGAAAGTGAGAAAATAGCAAAATTTAGCCAAAAACCAGATGATCCTCAGAAATGATCAGTTATGTGGGCAAAGCTTTAGCAAGCCCGACAAGGAAAACCGGAACAAGACACGAATGGCTGGTATCCACGGTGAGAGGGTCATCGCTGCAGACCCTGCAGTCCCCAGCATGGTGCTGAGGGGATTGCATGAAGACGTGTGTGCGCGCGCAGCTGACTGACCGCTTAGGTGGAGTCGTCTAGCCTGGGAAGGAAGCACTCGGGTCCAACCAGGGCACAGTCGGAGAGGCGACTAGGCCAATGACCGAGGCGTTTGCGTTCACTCTTCTCCTATCAGCACCAGTTGCATGCTGGGCAAGCACTGTACCACTGAACTGCACCCCCAAGCTCCCCATGCAACTTACAATGTCATTGAATGTGTAGAAAACAAAAGTAGTTTATCTAAGGACCTTGTAAATCTGGGCATTCGCGTAGAATGACAAGAGTGCTGTCGTGGCCCTTTTCTTGAGTAATCAGGAGGGTACAATCTTACATGTCACCTAGATCCTGCGCATGGTTCTGTTTCTATATCTTACATCCTCTTTAATTTAAAGCTTCCTGGCCCATGAGCTTCTAACACCTGTGGGCCCTTAAGCAAGCTTGTTTGTTAGAAAATTTCTACTCTAAGCTTGTAGTTTGGGTTGCGGGTAGCTAGACTTTCAGAGTTGAGGAGTGGAGAGCTCTCTCAGCCTGCTTCTAGTGTTTTCTGTTCTGGAGTTGGAATCAAGGCACTTTTATTGTGAAAATGAACCGTTAGATTTTATTTCTTAAAACACTGTCTCCTCCAAAAATATAGAGGAGGAAAATTTTCCCAATTTATTTATGGGGATTGTATGGCTTTGATATCAAAGTTGGATAGCACTAGAAAAGGAATAATAGCTCTCATTGAATACCAGTGAATGTACACTATATACAGTATAATTATGGTATATATATATACTACATATGCCATACTATATATTATACATACTATATATTATATATACTATACATTATGTGTACTATAATACATGCTATATGTTATATAACAAATATTATATAGTATAATTGGATATAAAATTATAATTATATATAGTATAATTATGTGTATATTGTAATTTTTAATATATATATATAAGTAAACTACTATCGAAGGCTTGTTGAACATTTGAAAATCATACACGTAATACCTGACCATATCAAGAGGCAAAACATACGAAAGCCTGGTGAGCATATTACTTTATTAAAAATGGCAAAACTAAATTCAAATTTGTGAACTCACTCAGCAAACTAGGAGTGGACAAGAATGTACACAGTCTGATAGAACTGTCCACAGCCAGGTGAGGCTGTGACAGCTCTGACGTCAGCATGGAAGAGGCTGAGGCAGGAGGATCATGAGTTCAGTGCCAGCCTATATAACAAGACCCTGTTTTAGGAAAAAAAAAAAAAAAAACCCAGAAGAACAACAACAAAAAAAAAACCACACAAATAAATAAGCAGAAGATCTGCTCTGCACACATACATACAATAGCACAGCCCTATGAAGAACACTTTTACCAATCTCCATAAATCAAAATATGCAAATGCCCTACAACTCATAAACAGGAAAAGGAAGAACTTTGCTCCTCAGTGCTTTGAAGGAGAAGGCCAGGCTGTCCCAAGCCCTGGACAGGGTGACAGCAAGTAAGAGAAGAAAGGGACATTTTCCTATTATTGGTGTTGGAATTTTCCTTCAGCTTCCGTGGACTGGATGTTTGAACACTTTCAATGGATCCTGGAGCACACTGACTATCCCTGGGTGCCTGATGCCCGCCTCTTGCCTGTGAGAACCAAGAAAGAGCTGGAGTGATGGCCTCATTGGCTGATAGCCTAATGATTCTTCTATTGCCGTGATAAGTCACGTGACTAAGGCAACCTATAGAAAAGAGTTTGTTTGAGGCTTATAGTTTCAGAGGCTTCGAGCCCCTGACCATCATGGTGTGGAGAATGGTAGCAGGCAGGCATGTGCTGGGGCCACAGCTGAGAGCCCACGCCTTGAGACATAACCATGAGGTAACTGGCAATGGCATGGCCCTTGAAAACCTCAAAGCCCACCCCCAGTGACACACCTCCTCCAACAAAGCCCACACCGCTAATGCTTCGACAAAAGCAGGCGTCTTTATGGTATCTATCCAGGGTTTCAAAACAGCATTGAGGCAGCCTAAGAGAACACAGAGAGGTGAAAAGTTACGCTCACACAAAAAAATCTGTACCCATATGTCCGTAGCCATTGTAGTCCTAAATAACCACAGGCTAAAAGCATATAAAGACGTCCATCAGGCGCCTGGCACGTTATCAGCTGCCTCTGTAATGCGGGATAGTGCTCTGTGACCAAAAGGCTAGGTGCACATGACTGGGTTGAGTCTCTAAGGAGCCATGGTGGCAAAGTGATTCCGTTCCAAAAGACCATGCACTGCGCAGTTGAATTCCTATGTCATATGTGTTTTCTTTTTTCTTTTTTCCTTTGGAATGACGAAGTCAGTGTAGTAGCGAATAGTTCTCAGTGAGGTTGGACGAGGGAAGAGGTGTGGGTCACAGAAAAAAAGAATGCCAGTGGACTTGGGCTGCTCCGAGTTTTGACTGCGTCAGTAGCAGTGTCCCTGGCTTCACTGTCCTCCGGTGATTCTGCAAGCTGTTACCGTTGCAGGGCATGAGCTGCAGGGAATTATAGACAGTCTGGGATATTCTTTGCACCTGCCTGTGAGCCTACAGTTAAGAATCTGGAGAAAGGGAATGAGAGGAGAAATGGGTGGCCTCCGGACGTTCTTAGGAAACGTTATACTCTCAGAGGTCGCCACACTTCAAAAGGGGACATCTCTGCACTCTATTGTTTACTGTGCTGAGGGCAGCCGGTGTCTGAGGAGCTTCAAGATGCTAGACTCTCAGGCATGCGCAACTCAGCTATCGCCTGACTCTTGACTCCTGTTTGGGTCCTGTGTGTGCAATATTAAACATATTAATACTGTTTCAAAGCTGTGGGGACCTTGGGAGTGTTCTAAAGGAGTATTAGATCTTTCCTAAGCCCCAAAGAGCATTGAGGTTAAGGGACTGTTTGCTCATACAGGCTAGTGGCTCCACAAAACGGCTTGGACATCAGTCATGGGTTCCTATCTCAATAGCAACCTTCATGTTTGCATGGTTGTTGGCAAATTCGTTGCTCTTTAGGGCTTACGCTCTTTAGTGTCGTATAAGATCTGAGGAGTCACGGGTGGCTGTGTTTGTAAAGAGTAAATGAGACGGGGAACAAAACCCTTCAGGTGTGCTCTGCGGATGGCAACGGCACCGCTTTTACAGAGGCAGGCACAGCAGTGGCGAAGCAAAGGGACCAAGATAACTTTCCTCTTTGTTGCTGGCTGACAGTGGGATCTCTAGGATGCCTTTAGCTTTTCAGGCCATAGTGTTTTCACACAGAGACTTGTAGTGTCCATCTCCTTCGATACAAAGGCGAGTTTCTTTAAAAAAGCAAAAACAAAAACAAAAACCAGAGACACACGGTGGCAGTATTCATGGACTGAGGTGTCGTTCAGTGCCAATCCTGTACGAGTCTGCCTCACTTCTGAAGTGCATGCTCCTCGTGACTGAGCCACGGCCCACGCATCCTCTGCCTGCCCAACGGCACTGCTTGCCCCGCCCACCCCAAGCGCTGAGCCATGATTACTCTGAGCTCAACCATCAGTTGAAGAGCAAATTGACCTGAATTCCTACTTTCTACCCGTCCTGTCCCGTGCTACTCCAAATAAAAACATTATTGGAACGTAGCCGCTCGTTCATTTGCATATTGGCAGTGTTTGTTCTGTTTTCCCATTCTGTAGGCAGAAGTGAGTGGCTGAGGCAGAGATCATGTGAGCCGGACACGCTCAGTATTTGCTGCACTAAACTGTCTTGCCAAGCCCTCCCCTAAGGAAGGCGTGAACTATTCCTTCAGTGTCTCAGCTTCTCTTGCAGCTATGGTGGATCATGTGTCTGCTTCTCCCAGCTAGTTATAGAAAACCCTGTGAGAGCTGCTATTTTCCTTTTTCCTCTGACAGCTCAGTGTAGCCTGTTGTTTCTAGATGTGGGTTTTTTTTTTTAATAGAGAAGTAACTATCCTGAGCTACACAACAGCAAACATGGAGGCAGCCTGAGTAGGGTTTGGCAAAGCCAGAAGGGAAAGGATTCTTCCCAGATAAGCTCATGCTGTTGCCCCGACTCTGAACTCTTACTTCTAGTTTGTTCTTGTTGCATGAGAATATTCTTTTAATTAAGCTTTAAAATATATTTGTTGTTATTGTATGTGACTGAATGCAGTCCAGCCATTACAGCCCTCCACTATCTATGAAACTTTGAGCAAATTGATTAATTTCTTTAGGCCTCAGATTTCCTGTTTCCCACTTTAATAATAATGGAGTTTGAACTGGATGATAAATATGATACCTTTTGCTCAGTTTCTTTTGTAGAATAAGCAAGTAATTGTAAGTTATTATCTCTCCCTCCTGATAAACTCATATAAAAATCTAAATTTCTCTAAGCCTGTGTCTACGCAGGCATATATTTTCCAAACTAAGTACCTTTTGTAGAAATAATGCTTTATTTGGACATGTTTTGACAGCTAGAACATGTGTTTCAATTGCAAACAAAAATATTTCCAACCGTTGTTTTGATCCTCAGTGAGGAAATGAATGTTTTGTGTCTGAGCTGTTAAGCTACAAAACATGTTTGCTAAGTTTATATATTTTTGCAAATAAATTCATCAGTTTCTTAGAATGTTGTCTTGGAGAAACATTCAATGTATTCTTTGCTCTTAGGCAAGGCTTGTGGATTACAAGTAAAAGCAAATCAGAATGTCTAGAACATTACTGAATGGCAGCTGAGAGCAAGCCTGGTTATGGGCACAAAGCATCATGGGTCTGGTTATGGCTCAGATGCTGTTCCCCGCGCTAGCCGGCCAAAATCCCCACATGACACCGTGAATCGAGAACTAAGTAACATTATATTTATGTCTTGAGTATCACATAATATCGATGTTTTCTATTGAAAATGTATACATTTTTCCCTTCCAGGGTCATGAGAAAAATCCTATTTTCCCCAAGAATATAATTCACTAGAGGTTTATTGTTAATAATCAATGACAGTGACAGAGGTTTTATCTTTTTATAATCATATTACTTCTCTTTCAGATTTTTCACATAGTAAATGAAAAAGTAAGAGCCCTGGATAGCATATCCTTTTTTTTTTTTTTTTTTTTTCTGGCATTTAGGATAAAGAGAAACCCAATGAATCATTCACCAGGCAGCTCCACCAATATTGAATTATAAGATCAGAGTATAACTTTCCTAGATGAATCACCAGGCAAACGTGCCATGGCCCGTCTCATCCAGAAAGAGCAACTGGGCTTCTGCTCTTGCAGATCCACGTTGCTTTAGTAACTTGAATGGACACCCAGTTCCTTCAGCTGTGGTCTTCCATAGGCAGTTCTTTGGAGCATTCATCCGCCTTCCTGCTCCCAGGGAGCCTGCAGCATGGTGTGTCATTTCAAATTCATTGTATTCTCCATTATAAAGTCAAAAGAAACTTCCTGTTACTAATAGCCACGGGACTTGTCAAAACATTTTTAAGATGCTTTCTGGGCTGGAAGTAAGAGTGTGGACTCAGTGCTCTTGCCGAGGATCTGTTGGGTGACTAACAACTGCCCATAACTCAAGCTCACAGGGACCAGGCAGCTCTGGTATCTGCAGATACCTTGCACACACATCTACATACTTTTAACCACCCCACTCCTGAAGTAATTCTTTGCATCTCTATGACACATTTTTATCATGTATCATCTCAAAACCCTTCGGGAGTAAAACAGCTGGGGAGCCTGAGACACATGTGGTTCAGTTGCTTGCCTGGCACTCAGAGGCCCTGGGTTCCAACCACAGCAAGTGTGTGGACCAGCACCCACATAAATGTCAAGTGGACATAGTGGTTGGCCTCCTGTAATCTCAGCACTCTGTAGGCAGAGATGTGATCCTCGGAGTAAACCAGGCATGATGGCGCATACTCTGATCTCTAAAACTTACAAGGTAGGGGCCAGAGGATCAGAAGTTCAGGGTTGTCTTCTGGGATCTGGGGAGTCTGAGGCTAGTCTGGGATGCCTGACACCCTGCCTGAAAGAGGGGGAAATGAAATAAAACAGTACATTCCTTTCTGGACTTACAGGACTTTGCTGGTTGATGTTTCTCCCAGGCTCTGTGGCCTGTCAGATAACATGGCGTGCCTGCTCTCTTCGGGTGATTTTATTCATTAAAAGACAGTATTTGGAGGAAAAGTCTTCAGCTTAAGAGAGAAAAAAAGGCCACGTCTCTCATCTTCCTGATCATCAGCAAGCTTGCTGATTCTGTTCAGACAATTACACTAACAACGTGCCACGCCTTCAGATCATTTTTCAGCATGAATACATTCAAATATATATGAACATCAGGTTGAGATAGCTGAATTTCAGATGCAGGGGACTACAAATGGCTCAATTTTCTTCTGGAGTTACAGGGTTTCCACAAAGCAGTGTAAAGATGCCATTAGGTGTGACTATGGGAGGCTGCTATGGAAAGGGGGGTTCCCTCCAAGTGTTCATTTTGGTCAGATCAGAGTCAGGTCCCTACAGCTTGGGCAATTCCTGATGACACGGATAGCCATACACGGTCCAGCCAGTGCACCTTGCTTCCTCACAAAGACTTACAGGTTGTGACTGGCTGTGGCTCCTTAAGTTCATAGTTTGGGGGCTCCTTACTCTGATGAATTCACCCCAGCTTTGTCTGGTTTTCCCCTTCATTCCCCATCTTTTTCTCCATGCCTCCGCTTACACAGGATGAATTAAATATGTATTATAAGCAGGGACTGTGATGGGCCATGGGATGGGGATGTGCTTAAGTTGCTAGCCAGGACTAAGGAAATGGCTCAGTGAATAAAGCACTTGCTGTGCAAGTGTGTGGACCAGCACCCACATAAATGTCAAGTGGACATAGTGGCCTCCTGTAATCCCAGCACTCTGTAGGCAGAGATGTGATCCTCGGAGAAAGCTGGCTAGCTGGTCTGTGCTCAAAGACATTCACACACACACACATACACACACACAGTCGCACACACACACTATAGATATATAGATATACATATGTTACATGTGTACACACACACAAATTGTTTATACACCAAATACAAATATTCCTATATGTGTATGTGTATATACATATATATATCAAAATTTTTAAAATATTAAAAAATAACATTTCCATTCTCTCAATCCTAAACATCTAAGAGAAGTGAGAGAGAAGAGGGGGAGAGGCAGGAGTAGTAGGCAGAGAAAAAGGAGAAGCAGACGAAGTAAACGAAGGCAGCAGCCGTTGGAATCTTGGGCTGTTTCCGTGATGTATTGACCACAACCTTGCCTCCCTCCCCTCCTGTGCTCCCACCTGCTCTCGTCTTCCGTCTTCTTTTTTTTTTCACTTATTAATGCACTCATTCATATTTATTAAGTTTATTTACTATGCCGGGCACTGAGGAGATAACCGGGAGCCAGGGGAACATGGTTGCTACTCTCATTTAACTTGTAATTGACTTGAGAACAGACATTAAATGAATAATTCCATAAATAATTTTATTATATCCTCATTTCTGTTCGGGTACTCAAAGCAATGTTGGAATTCCATACTTCTCCCCTTAAATTCTTCCTGATTCTAAAACTCTATCCTAGATAATTTAGGACATGTAGGAGTTAAGTCAAGAGAAGGAACCTAAAACATCCCATAGCCCATAGCTGTCAGGCCAGCAATCTTCTTGGATGTATTTCTTGTGTGGTCTACATGTCATGTATGTTTGTGGTATTGATCTATATATGTAGTGTTCTCTCCAAAGAATTTACAGGCGTGTGGTGTACACACACGTGCATGAGCCCATGGAGATCAGAGGTCACCCCTGGGTGTCATCCCCTGTCGCTTTACCCCTTACTTTTTGAGACAAGTCTTCTTACTGACCACAGACCTTGGTGGTTTTGGCTAGAGGCTAGCCAGGCAACAGTGAGCTTACAGCCATGAGCCACCACGGGATCTGAACACCAGGCCTCACGCGCGCACACAAGCCTTCTCACCAGCCACAAAACGATTATGAAATCGTTAAGATTGCGCACACATGGTTAACATTCTCGAACACATATTTCAGGCTATGTGGGGTGGTGCACAGATCCCTGTAACCTGCGCCTTTGGGAGGTAGAGGACGTCATTGTCATTCTCAGCCACGTAACAAGTTCAAGGCTAGCCTAGGCTACATGACATTCGGCTTCTGGGAAAATAAAAAGAAATGAGTAACTAGATACACAACTATATATTATGCTTGCTGGATAATTTACATATTCCGCACAAACTCATCTGTTTCTTTGGCTACATTTCAACCATGACCTCTAGTTTCTTTCTTTCTTTCTTCTTTCTTTTTAATGTCTGTGTTGATGGAAACACAGATCTCTGTATCTCAAATTATTAGTCCATCATATAATCTGGAGTTGCAATTGCTAGGCCAAGGAATATAAGTAATATTTAAAATCAGCATGAATCATGTCATGCATGACACATATAGATCTATTTATAATAAATGGTATGAAGCTTTCCTTAATGTCCTAGAGCTCTGTCACCTTACACGCGGACTCCCAGGCCTACTCAATATTTTTGGTACCGTTAGATCTTCCCAGATTTTCAATATATACCTGTCGGATAGACAACAGAGACATCTGAGGACTTTATATTTCCGTTTCTATGCCATGCAGCTGTATTTTGTGTGTGACTGTGACTTGGCAATTTTCTATTATGAGAGTCTTGAATATATTTTGATTAGGAATGACACAAGAAGCTACAGGCGCCATATCGCATATTCCATTAATATGATTGAACACGTTATTTATGTAATATGTTGATGGAGCTGTGTGTTATTTCCTAAGGCTTCCTAACGGTTTGTGTTTTGGTGAACACAACACGTTCTGTTTCATTTCTGCTTCACCCGTGGACAGCGTGTGAGCGTGAACAGGGAATCCTGTCTTCGTCGTCTTTGTTTATGAACCTCTGGCCCTCCCCACCCCCATTACCTTTATTGTGCACAAAAAGCCAGTATCACTCCAAATATTTATCACCTTAAAATGCATTGCTATAAACCCATCTACTTTCTTGATTTGTTCGGTTCCTTCACCTTTTCTTGTAATGCTTTGCATCAATTTCAAAACCGCATCGGATGATTTCAACCACTGATTGGCTTTCTCCTTGAATGACTTAAAGATACAAGGTAAGCTTGCATCTGGGCAGCGTCAGCTCCCCGCCCCTGCCCCCAAGATATTGTCTGCTTCTGAAACAGTCTTCATGTCTACAGTGAGACCGGGAGAAGGAGTAGGTGCTGGCACTCCCAGATATCAATCTTCTTAATATTACTTGGAATCTACAACTTTTGTGCTTGCACATACTGTTTTTTTTTTTTTTAATTTTATTTTGGTTTCTTTATCATCCCTATGTGGTGTGTGTGTGTGCATGTGTGTGTGTATATGTTGTTGTTGTTGTTTTTGTTGTTGCTTTCCATTCATACACCAGGCTGGATAGCCTGCCAAATACCTGGGTCCTGAGGCCATCTCACTTCCTCTGACCTGCCAGGTCGTCTATGCCCTGTGTTCTGGTTTTAGCCTGTTGACCACAGTAGGCTGAAACTGCCCCAGCCCCATGCCATGGTCAGGTACACAGGGCACTTAGATCTAGGAAACCTGCATTAAGAGTCTCTTCTCGGACACCACATTCTCCACAGTTGTGTGGAGAGCAGGGACTGACTCGGACATGAACTCTGGTGCCCCCTATTTGACCACTTCCCCTTGGTGGGGAGATCTGGCGACACTCAGAGGAGCAGTGAGCAGGCTATTCGGATGAGACCTGATAGGCTGTGATCTTATGGTGGGGGATGAGGTCCCCTTCTGTCACAGACCTAGGGGAGGGGAATAGGATGAAAGAGGGAGGGAGGGGGAGTGGGAAGATACAAGTGAGGGGATAACAGTTGAGATGTAATCTGAATACATTACTTAAATAAAAGGTTTTTTTAAGAGTCTCTGGCGATTCTAGGCTATTGCAAATCGACAGTTATAACTAAGGCACGTTCCGTCGCTTGTCTCTGTTCTCATAGTCTTCTTGTTTTCAGCCCTCGGCTTCTGTTCTGTCCCCACAGTCAATTGCCCCCCCTTATATGCGGGGACCTCTGTCTTGAGTATTCAGTTGGAACCTCACTTGTGTGCATTTTTCACCCTTTGCCCTTTTTGGCTCATTTGTGTATACTTATGTGGCCCTAAAATTATGGCAGAGAAAGAAGCAACTACATCTTTCTTGGCCATGTGTTTACACTGCGTAGAGTTTCAGTTAAACCCCGCCCACTCCCTATCGGTTTATACTCTGGTCACGTTGACCAGCCGGCATTCGCCATCGTAGCTTGGGAACCTAGATGGCCCTGGCCTGCTCCATGTAGCTTTATTGTAACACAACGTTGTCCTTTCAGCGACAGCTCTCAACAAGGGTGTCCTGTCTTGGCAGATGGGCAACAACGGCTGGATTCTGGGACAGAAAGTTACGCAAGGAGCAAGAGCTTCCAGTTAGTCCCATGTGAACTCATACACCAGCCCTGGGCCGCTCTGGCACACGCACTGGTGAGGCGTGATTTGATAGGAAGAGATGCACAGGTGTGCTGGGGAGTAGATGCGCTGAAGCACTCCTGGGGTACAACGCACGGATCCTGGGGTGTGCTACTGCACTAAGCTTTCCATGGCCCTGGGGATTCCCACTCCTGTCATCATGTCTGTGTGACAAGCATTTTACCAACAGAGCCATCTCCCCTCCTCTCTGCTAGCTTTGTAATAATAGGACTTGATTATTGCTTTCCATGCATTTCTAAGTTTTACATAATGCATATTCATTGTGCTATATTAGATAAATATAAAAGAATGTGAGCAAGCAGAGGAAAAATCACCCATAATCCCATTTTATGTATATGTTCAGAAGCACACACGTCACACATCTGCTTTTCCTTATGCTATTTTCCCTTACTGAGATCCTGCCTCACAAGCTGCTTTTTAAACCTTTGAATATTAAGATTGTATTCTGTGTTTTCATTCATCAGGAACTTTATTAAGAATGGTACCGATGGGTACATAAATGGTTATATTAGCAGTGCTGGACTTTGACTTGAATCACCGTACAAAATCAGATTGGCAGAGCGTGCAGAAACGTACTGTCAGCACCTAGAACGGTTCAGCTAAGTACATTTGGCTAAACAGCCATTTCTACTGTGTGTACATTTCCCTCAAAACCCGCATTTATTATTCTGGGTGGTAGAAATAGGTGAGAGCACACAGAGAAGGTAAACCCGAGCCGGCAGCCTGGTGGAGCTGTGGCTGGAGACAAAGAGCAACACCGACATCCAGACGGCGCCTCCCAAGTTTCCTCTTAGTTTTAGAGTGGCAGCCCAGTTGTCCCAGCCCCGGATGTTTCCATGTCCTACATTGTTTTATTTTTCACATCTTTGGCACTGTCTCTTGTCTTCCCCTCCTCTTCCTCTTCCTTCTCTTCTTCCTCCTCCTCTATTTTTGTTTTTATTGAGACAGGGCATGTGTTGTGTATCCCAGGCTGCCCTCAAACTCTCTGTGTGGCTGAGATGGCCTTAAACTTTTGACACTCACCTCCTGCCTTCGCCGCCTGGTTTCTGAGATTGAAGGCATGCGCCAGCCACACCTGACTTGTGCAGTCCTGGGGACTGGCCTGGGCCTCATGCACAGCAGGCGAGCACTGTGCCTACTGAGCCCCAGCCCTCGCTCCTCCCCTCCTCTTCTTCAACATCATGCTGTTTCTGTTCTCCCTTGGCCAGTTCCTTTCAGCCTCTTCCTCTAGTTCTGCCATTTCCCTCATGGCCCTTGGCATCACACACCTGCCCCTGTTTTCTTTTCTCTATTAGCTGTTTCCCCAGTGGTGGTGGGGGTTGGAGGGAGTGGAGGGGGTGGAGGGGGGAGTGGGTGGTGGTGGGTGGTGGTGGTGGTGTGGTTCTTACTCCGTCTTTCACTCCTCTGGATGATGCTCTACCGGTTGGTATCTTCATTTTTCTCTTTCTCCTCTTGAGATACTTAATTAGCCTATAGTCATCATCATGGTCCATGTTCAAACCTGTGCTCCTCTGTGTGACCCTGGCCATCATATCCCTCCCTTTGGAGCCCTCACATCTGCCTCTCTCCTGTGTCTTTGCATCATGAATGTGTTTACTACTGTACCCTGTCTCCTGGGTGGTGGGTGGGGAAACTATGGAGAGGTTGCTGTTGCTTCAGTCCCGACTGATGCCCACATTCATGAGCATCTTGGAGTCCTACAGAAACCCCGTTGGTCCATCCTGCACACGTGGTGCTGTCCTGAAGGTCCCCCTGTGGATTCTCTTTCCCTTCCTTTGTGTCGCCATCTATATTAAGGTTAGTCTACCAGTGACACTAATTATATCTTATGTAATTATTATCTAACTTTGTAATTCTGTGTTGGTGCTAATGTCTAAAACAATGTTATGAAAATTAATCAGAGGGTGAGAGAAACAGTATCTTGTATTAAATTATTTTCGAGTTTATTGATTCTCTAATTATTATACTAAATACTATATTAAGTCTAGAGACCACAGTGGGATTATGAGAAAGCGATTCTGGATAAAGGAAAAATATTTCTTGTTACCGGCCCCACAGGGTGCCCAGCAGCTGGTATCTCAGAGACCTCTTCTGTTTACCACAATAATTCCTGAGAGAAAAGAGAAGTAATGTAGATGCGTCTGACAAATGCATCCTGTGAGTAGAATTGCAGTGCTGACTGGGGCTTGTACTTCAGAACCACTTTGAAGATGGTGAGCAGCGTGAACTCACTTCCCAGGTTCTGAAGTGGAAGAGAAAGAAAGGAAAGAAATCCTTTATTTATAGATTCTTCCTTCTTATCAGTCTTGACCTGCTCATCCAGTGCAAGTGGATGGACTGAGCAAAGTAGACATCAACTGTTCCTTGCTAAGCCTCTCCCTCCATCTTCGGGAGCCAACACTGACAATTCTTTGTGCAACCCTTTAAAACTGCTCCTTTGCGGCCATGAGAAAATCAAGTAGGGTTTGGGGGTGTAGCTCGGTTAGGAGCACTTACTTGCCTAGCACCCATGAAGCCACAGGTTGCACACAGCCCCAGCACCACAGAAGTCAGATCTGCTGGGGCATACCTAGACTCACAGCACTTGGGAGCTAGAGGTAGGAGGGTCAGGAGTTCCAAGTCATCCTTAGCTACACAGAGAGTTCAAGGCTAGCCTGGGCTACATGTGTGTGCAAACACAGATGGAGCCCCAGGGTTTGGGCTGGTACCTCTTGTTAGTCCCTGACTCTGCCATGGCTTGCAAGCATCTGCAGGAGTCAGGGGTGTTTGAGAGCTTCTCTTAGATTTTGCTCCGTACTCCCGTCCATGTCCGGTGAGTGGGTTGAGTGTTTGTCCATCACAGAGGAAAATGGCTCCTCTACTCGGCTTCCACTCGTTCCCACTCTTGCCACACCTTCGCTCCCTTCAGCCATCTGCAGGACTTAAGTCTGTCTCTGCAGGAAGCAGGGAGGACAAGAGCTACCTGTTTTCACCCCTCAACTGGGTGCCGGGTTCACAACCTGTTCGTTTCTTCCCCCCTTCACTCGTAGGGTGGGCTCCTGCTGTGAGTGGCATAGCTTCTCCGGCAGTTCTCTGTGGTGAGGACCCTCGAACCTTTATTTTCAGACCACTCCTCAGTGGAAGAGAAAGACAGTTGACTCCAGAATGAGGATGGGACAGGAGTTTTTCCTCCCTACCCCACGGAGTGCGGCTAGAGAGTCAGAACAGCACACAGGAAGCACTGGACTCGGTCATGAGGAGAGAGAACACACTGTGTGTCTTCTCTGTGCATGGCACATAGTGGGACTCCTGTGTACCTCACTCATATTGCCTTGGGTGTTGAGAAGCACGGGGAATGGAATAAAAGCCTCCTGGGCCCTGCTCCTTCAGGTTAAGTACCACAGAAGAGGAATGCTAGGAACACACACACACACACACACACGCGCGCGCACATGCACACACACATGTACATGTGCAAACACACCTATACACACACACACGCACAAATACACATGCAACACATGCCCAAACACACACATACACTGAAATGCACACACACACACACACACACACACACACACACACACACACACACACACTATTCTGTTTTCCCGAGGAAGAGAACAGTTAAAAATCAGCTTCCCACACTGAGACACTGGTAAATGAGTATGCAAAGCTAAAAGTACGCAGATGTGAAAACTGTGGGCAGAGAACAATGAAATCACAGCTAGGAAGACAGTAGAAAAGCATCGACAAGAACCCTCAAGCCTTTGAAAGCACCAATCAAATGATAGGCTCCTAATAGGACTGACACAGAGACAACGCAGAGGGCCAGGATTTGGAAAGAAGCAGGCTGCATCACTTCAGACACTGCAGATATCAAAAGGACCACAGGCAGGTGTGTGCCAGAGGTAACCATGTGCGCTCATTTGAGATGAACCAGTTCCTTGACATGCACAGAATAACATCTCCGTTGACACGAGGTAAATCATATCTGTCCTGTAGCAAGTAATGATGCTGAACTCAGGTTTTTAGCTCTCCTCCAAAAGAAATCCCCGGGCTGGAGAGAAGTCAGTGGCTAAACCTCTTGCCGCCCAGGCCTAATGACCTGGCTTTAGGTCTCCATGACCTATGTAGAAGTCAGGTGCAGTGCCGCGCAATTGTCTGCAATCCCAGCAAGCCTATGGGGACACGGGGGAGGAGGGGAAGGGGAGGGGGTGTAGACAAGAGAATCTGGAAGCTTGAGAGACATCAAGATGGGCAAATGAGTGACAGGGAAACCCAGCCTCGAACAAGATGGAAAGAGAGGACTATCACCCATGGTTCTCCCTGGCCTCACCGATATGTCATTGTGTGAATACACATGCACACATGCACACACACACACACACACACACACACACACACACACACACACACACACACACCACATCATGTGAATCAATACCCCTCATCAATGCAAACAAGTGTTCTGTAATAAATCATCAGCAGAAGAAATGCGGGGATTTACTAGTAGTACCATTTGCCTGGTGCTTATTCCAGCTGGGTGAGGCCTGTTCGGTGTTAAAACAAGCAGGGTCGTGTGAAACATGAATAACCTGACGAAGAAACCCGGGATTAATGATGCAGAAAGCATCGACAAAACTCAGGCGCATCCCTGACACCCCGATAAGCCAGAGTGCTGGGAGCACCCTCACCGTTGGTCATCTTTTCGGTGACATCACACATCAGGGCTCACTACTGAGTGTGTTCCCCCGAGTTTAGGAAGCCTGCAAGCACGTTTTCTCCCATCACTCTTCCGTTCTGGTCAGATTCACAATTCACCGAAAGGAAACAAAGGCATTTTAGAAAGGGAGCTGGTGAGATGGCTCAGCGGGCAAAGGTGGTTGTTGCCACCAAGTCTGCCTGCCGGGCTCCTGGCACCCGTCCTGGTAAAAGGAAAGGGTGACTCCCAAAAGTAGTCCCCTGACTTTCATGCTTGCACTGAAGCACACACATGCCCCCTCTTCTGCACGCAATATAATAATTAAATAAATGTGATTAGTTATTTTTTCAAAAGGAAGAAAATAACTTCCTATTTACTGTGGGCATGGTGTTCTATCCAGAAAGCGATAAGGAATTTATTTAAAAGTAAGAGTTGTTTTTTTTTTTAAAGCAAGTTCACTAGACATACAAATCAATAATATAAAAGCCACAATTATATGAAATAGCAATGGAAGTCAGAATAAAAGGTACAAGCCTATTTGCAATCCATTAAAAACAGAAATAATGAGGCACACCTGTAACAAAACACGGACACGGTGATGCTGATCACTACACAATACCGATGAGAACAAGTGGAGCCCTCCAGGAGCCAGAGGTGAGGCATGGCCTTGAAAGTAAACACACACACACACACACACACACACACACACACACACACACACATGCGCACACACAGACACTCTCTCCATCTCTCCCTCCCTCTCTCTTTTTAATCATTATATTTATAATAGTAATATATATATATAAGCATTCTTATTTTTTGACAATTTCCTACTTCTGTACAGTGCACTGCAGTCATATTTACCCTCCATTCTCTGTCTCTCTTTTTTTTTTTTTTTTTTTTTTTTTGGTTTTTCGAGACAGGGTTTCTCTGTGTAGCCTTGGCTGTCCTGGACTCACTTTGTAGACCATGCTGGCTCAAACTCACAGCGATCCGCCTGCCTCTGCCTCCCGAGTGCTGCGATTAAAGGCGTGCGCCACCACGCCCGGCTCCCTCCATTCTCTCTTATCCACCTTCCACTCTTGCTAAAGTTTATTCTAAAATGTGTGTGCATGAGCCAAGGAGCTAGGCTAAGTGGAAAAAGAAGGGTGAAGCGGACAGTGTCTCCTGTTCATATACACACTTACAGCATAGTTAAGGTAATCAGACCATGACATGGGTGCAGCCGAGACAAAGGCATAGATCAGTGGGACAGAACGGAGAACAGGCTCACACAAATATACGCACTGGCAAGGTATACAACAACGGCAAACGTAGTCATCAATTCTGGCCTGAAGGCATGGCTCAGTTAGTGAAGGGCTAAGCTCACAATCATGAGGAGCTGAGTTCAAATCCCCAGAACCCATGCTAAAAAAAAAAAAAAAAACCAAACAAACAAAACACAGGCATTGTGGCATATGCCTGTGACTCTGGTGATAGCAAAATGGGACCTGCAGACAGGCATATCGCTGGGAGCTCATGAACCAGCTTGTCTGGCCTGCTTGGCAAAGTTCCAGGCCAGCGGGAGACCCTGTCTCAAACGAAAGGTGGAAGGCACTGAGCACGGCACTGAGGACCCACACCTGAGGTGTCCTCTGAGCTCCGCATGCATGCTATCCTTGTGTGCAGTCACGTGACCCCCCTCACATACCTGCACACCCACACGTACAAGAATAATTAACTTTGACCTAAGCTGTCCCCTTACCCCCAAGCCCGCTCAAAGTGTGTTAGGTTAAGTGTAAAAGCTAAAATGAATGCCTTCTAGGAGGAGACGAACTCACACCAAACTCGCGCCATTTGGGACTTGGTGGAGATTTTCCACCACAGTCCATAAGTGGAAAACAGAAGCCCACAAGCCAAAGTCCATTCATTTCTTAGCAATCGCCCTGCTCTGATGATGAAAGGGCAGCTGCTTCTCTCATGGAGTTGTGAGCCTCCTATCTGAAAACGTGTATCTAGAAAGCAGAGAACTGTCAAAGACAGGAAGGGGGGGGGGGGAAATCTGATGAGATGGGCAAAAACCGTGAGGTCACTTCAGAAAACTGACATATGGATGACAAATCAGGGTGCACGAAGGCCACCTATAGCGGCGGCCATTAGAGATATGCAAACTAGAGCCATAGTGAGGTGTTGCCAAGCATCTGTGAGAGCGGCTAAAGGCCAGAGGTGCTGTGATGCCCATGATTTTTGTTTTTGTTACTTTTTAATCATTTGATACATTATCAGTTGGTGTATTATTTGACCCTAGAAGCAACAAAAACATTTACTAAGATGCTAACAATTCTTATTAGTGTGTGTGTGTGTGTGTGTGTGTGTGTGTGTGTGTGTGTGTGTACCATGTGCATATGTGTGCACACGAGTGTCTTAAGGCCAGAGGTCAACGTTGGCTGGCTTCCTCTCTTGCTGTCCATCTTATTTTTTGAGTTGGGATCTCTCATTAAAACGGGGGATTGCCAGGCATGGTGGCGCACGCCTTTAATCCCAGCACATGGGAGACAGAGGCAGAGGCAGGTGGATCACTATGAGTTCAAGGCCAACCTGGGAGTCAGAGGCCAGATGGATCACTATGAATTCGAGGCCAGCCTGGTCTACAAAGGGAGTCTAGGACAGCCAAGGCTACACAAAGAAACCCTGTCTTGAAAAGAAGAAAAAGAAAAGAAAGGCAGAGGAGTCACAGATTTGTCTTTACTGTCTGGCCAGTGGGTAGCCAGGGATCTGCCTGACCCCAACAGTAGCACTAGGATCATATGGATGGCTGCCCCTACGCCGGCTGCAGATGACACCCGGGTCCTTGTGCATGTACAGCAAGCAGTTTACCCACTGAACCATGTTCCTAGTGCCTGCCTCTTACTAAACTTTTGATATTGCTTTCACCACCTTTTATGTTTCAAATCCCTTCAGGACAGTTAGAAAATTGATTTTTCTTTTGTTTCCTGACGACAGACCCTGTGGCCCATACAGCCAGGGACATGTGGCAATTAATTGTTCTGTCATCTCAGTGTTTTCATGCCTGGGTTTCTTATTAAAATGGCCCGTGTAACTTCCTGGTGTCTCCCTCAGAATGTCTAGATGCATGATCCTATAACCCTGAACACGCTTATCAATCAGGCAGGCCCCCCCCGGCCCCCGGTGGTTCTAGTCTGTGTGTGGCACATGTGGACACTGGAGGTCCTCCTTGGCTGGCATTCCTTGAGCAGTGCACAATGTTTGTATTTTTATTTATTTATGTATTTATTTGAGACAGGGTCTTTCATTGGCGTTGAACTCCCCAAGTAAGATAGACTGGCTGCCTCATGAGCCTCAGGAATCCTCCTGTCTCTGCCTCCCTCACACTGGGATTATAAGCCTATGCCTAGTTTTTTTCGATGTACATTCTAGGGATAAAACTTGGGTCTCCATGCTTGCACGGCAAGCACTGTACCACATGAGCTATCTTCTGGTCCTTTTTTTTTTTTTTTTTTTTTTTCCTTTTCTTTCTTTCTTTCTTCTACTGAGTTAGGATCTCGCTGTCCAGTCCAAAGTGGCTGCAGTGTGGTGAACATTGTGTCTCAGCTGTGACTACAGCTCTGTGCCACTGGCTGATTGCATTGCTGTTGTTTTGTTTTTGTTTTTGTTTTTAACAAAACTAGAAAAAGATCTGTTGCCCAAATCAGAGTGCTCTATATTAAAGTTCCAGTGTCATAGCCATGAAGAACAGACATCGGTTTCTCCTGGAACTGTGAAGGATAGAGATCTGGCTGGAGATATTTCTATTATTATAATTTTTTAAAATTTATTCACTTTACATCCCTATCATAGCCTCCTCCCTCCTCTCCTCCTGGTCCCATCTCCTATCCTCCCCCTCCTACCCGCCATCCCCTTCTCCTCAGAAAAGGGGAGCCCCCATTCCCTTCCACTCACCTCAGTACATCTAGTCACTTCAGGACTGCTAACAGGGAGGTCTCAGCTAGAGTCATTCCCATATCCTCCCTAGAGTCTCCTAGTCAGGTCGGCTGGCGATGTTTCTAATTCTGACAGGAGAGCAAGCCACTTGGGGAAAGCCTTCCCTTGTGTTCCAAAGCTTCACACAAGTCCTTTGCCTTAAACAGTGTTTTTGTGTGTTTACTGTTTTCTCTCCTGCTTTTGAGCAATGAAACCAAATCTCAGGCAAAGTTATGAGACTCTTTACTCCCTTGTAAATTAGACTCACAGTTAACTCCAGCACAGCTGTGTTACTGCTTGAACTAGAGGGCGCCCAGCTGGCTGGAAAAGCCCAGAGAGGCAAGCGACGGTCAAATAATCACATCTCCACGTCAGGGTTTCCTAGGTGTGTTTGCCTTGGGTGTTCTGTAAAACCCAGTTCTATTGTAAGTGTCGTTAGTCTGCTGAGCACCTGGTCACTCACACGTACCTGGTTGTATCTTCACATTTGTCATAGGACGGCTCCTCTCTAGAAGGAGTGTGTTTGGGAGCTATTATTTTACATTAACAACGGATCTTATTCCCAGGTCACTTTTTGGGTTTTATTTTGTGTCTGTGAATGCAGGAGGGGTAATTTGATAGCAGTGGATGCTATCATACCAAAAGGCATATTGTTTTGTTTCTGAATTTTGATTTTATGTAACTTTTAAAAGTTGATAAGTCTTTTCTTTGACCACAGCAAGTAGTAATATCTGACTTTTACACACATTATGAAACTATTTCTAAATATACCTCTCTCCTTTTTGAAAAAAGTTCCCTCCTGCTGTCTCAGGCTGCCCACAGACTCCCCATGCACTCCAGACCTCAGACTCCTGTGTCTCCAGGCTGCCCCCAGACTTGCAATTTTCCTGCCTCAGCTTCTCAGGTACTTCTGGCTCTTATTTTCTTTGCTGTGAGAATGATCTCTATTAATTTTTGGAGACTGCTCCATTCATCATTTTTTTTCCTATTAAGGATTCATTTATTCTGTCATTAAATATTTATTTAGTGCTGGGCTTACACTTCAGGGATACATCAGAGTTGACAAATAAGGTCGCTGACCTCATAAAGTTTATGTGGGAGAGACAGGCAGTTAACAAGCTAACACATGAAGAAATTAGACGATGATAGATAGCCTCGAAGGTCAGGAAGGGATGGCGGGTCACGTGGTAGGGGTGCCAGGAGGCCCCTTACCTTAGATAGGTGTTTAAGGGCTGCTCTGCTCGCCTATTGCTAGAGCATAAATATAAACTATGCTGGTTCAGAACATTCCAGGCCTTGTGTTGACAAGTCCACACAGAAAGCTGAGTTGGCTTGGGTAGCATAGAGGGGCGGGGCTGTTGAGGTAGGTCATCCAGGGAGAAGGTATGGAGGGAAGATGGCCTATGAGGCAGGGCCCAGATACTAAGATGCCACAGGCCACTCAAGCCACCTCTATCATCCTGAGAACGTTGCCCGGAGGCTGCGAGACTGAGAAGAGGCGAGGATCTCCAAGGAGATCTCTCTGGTGGCAGTTTCTCCCATGTCACTGAGATCCTTGAGAGCGTCTGTGTGGCCAGGCTGCTGAGAGTTCTAGGAAAACAAATGCAGAAAGGATTAACAAAGAGTGTGGAGCAGGTCGTGTGTGTGGCAGCAGCAGTGTCCTGGCAATGCTGTAGTTCAGTCCACTGCAGTTAGAAAGGCGAAGTGGGTAGCACTCTGCCTCCCCGAGGTGCACAGCAATGGGCATATCCACAGACATGCGCAATGTGGCACTTACACTGTTAGGAATACAAAGACGAACAGGGTAGTTCTGGGCAAAAAGAGAAGAGTTCGTGCTGGGGAAAAGGAGAGAGAGAGAGAGACGCACACACAGGGACTGGGGAGATGGCCCTGTGCCTTAAGTGCTTTCCCACACAAGCACAAAGACCTGAATTTGATATTGAGAACCCACATTATAAAGCAGGTGTGATGGTATATGCTTGTAGTCTCAGCGCTGGGGCGGCAGAGACCAGTGGGTCCCTGGGTTTTTCTTGCCAGGCAGACTAACCTAATGGGCAAGCCTCAGATCCCAGTGAGAGCCTGTCTCAAGATAAACAAAAACAAACAAACAACGACAATGTGGATGATACCTGAGGATGACACCCGAGGTTGACCTCTGACCTCTAAATGCACATACATATATGCACACGCACACACAGCATCCGACTGTGGCTGATGCACCCCTGTGCTCCGGCACAGGTGACTCTCGGTCTTTCCTGGATAGGTTTTGAGAGGTACCATTCTGTCAACGTCTCAGGCTAGGGCATTGTTATTCCTGTAGCTATCCCCATGGAGATGCAGGGTTCGGGAATGCTGACCATTGGGTTGGTTAGGAGCCTGGCACCCAAACAATGGAGAGAATGCCCCTGTATTTGTCTGAGAGGTGCCAGGGAGCAGATGACTCCCAGGAGGAGCCGAGGAAGCCCGTGGGTGTCAGAGAAGTCACAGCAAACCCGGGAGGCATAAGTGTGACCTGGATAACATGACCTTACAGCTGGTGAGCCTCTGGAGGCTGATGGGACATTGTCTTTCCCTGTTACGTTTGTATGCCTAAGGCCTGTGGGACCTGACCTTGGGGCTTGGTGTCATTTATACTAGGAGGTTTATCTTTCCAACCCCGAGCAATCCCGATCCTCAAAGAACAAAGGAAGCGCTCCTCAAGAGTTCAAGCCAAGAGATATGAAGATGATAAATGGGGGCAAGGGAGCCGCTACAGCCTTCACTTTGTCCCTCTGCCCCCAGGAAGCTTCGTACCCATCCTTTTCAAGTCCTAGATGTCTCCTGTTTCTATCCCTCAGCACTGGCTTTCTTGTCTTTCACCATTGAATGGGGCCAGGTCTAAACACCAGCACCTGTAGTGGAAAGTGCAGAGCCAACCTTTTCAGGCCCCTGCCCGCTCCAGGAGAGTGAAATCTGATCAGTCATCAGGTTTCTGTCAGCAGCTTCCGGTCACCACGTTTGATCATTGATCATGAACTGGATTTTTCTCGGGGGGGGGGGGGGAGGGGGGGAGGGAGTGAAGCCTCAGCTCTCAAAGGAAAACCACTCAAAGGCTTGTTTTTAATCGCAGTGCGCTTCTGCTTGTATTTGGGTATTATAGTCAGAACCCGCACTTGCTCGCAAGCCTTGCAGCCAGCAGGCACTGCGATGGAGAAGGAACTGCGGCTCTGAGTGAGTAGGGCAGGCTTCACACGCTCCAGGTGAATGCCACCTTCATTCAGGACTTGATTTGAAAGGCAGAGCCCCTGAGCTCCTCAGGCCCTAATTCAAAGGCTTTTTCATCTCAGTCCACAAACACATTTGAGGTACTAGATTAGAAAGAGTGAGAGGCAGGTGTGCTGACAGAAGTTAGGAAGGAACCAAGAGCCAGAGAGCCAGACAGCAGGGGAGGGGGCAGAGGAGTGCACAGTGTGGGACCAGCATGGCAGGTGTCAGTAAGCCTGCCACATCTGGTCCTTAGACTCAAAGGCTTAGAAACTCACCAAGTCCAGGTAGCGCAGGGCCAGGACAGCAGGGCTGACTTGGCATGTTGCTTAAAAATCTTTGAACTTCAGTTTTCTCATTGTAACATATGAAAGATAATTATTTTTAGGATTAGGTGAAGGATTTGTAAAAATAACTTGAGAAGGTCATAAAGTTTTTTGAGTTTGTTGTTGTTGTTGTTGTTGTTGTTGTAAGTACAATGAAAGACTGGAGAGATGGCTTAGTGGTTAAGGAACAGACATTGTTCTCACAGAGGACCCAAGTTCAATTCCCAGCACTTACATTGGACAGCTCACAACTGGCTCTAACACTAGCTCTAGGGACTCTGATGCCCTCTTTTGGCCTCTGAGAGCACTACACTCACAGACATAGACACACATCCACGTATAATTAAAAGTAAAAATAAAATCCTTAAAAAAAAAAAAAAAAACTCCAATGGGAAAGTTAGGTTTTGTGTTCCTCTTTTTAATTTTTTAAGCTTGTGTTTTGGATTTGATCAGTTGATTACTTGCTGTGCATGCTCCTTCATCTTCTCTGGGCCTCCATAGTCTCCTAAATTGATAGTGATAACTTTACCCTAACTTTACCCTATCTATCTTTTCCACACTAGCAAACAAATATTCCCAGAGTATGTTTTATTCTGGAATGTCTTCTAGAAATGGATAGATCATTCCTACTGGGTTACAGCACTCCATGCTAACTGTTTTTATTCCGGGGCCTCAGAAAAAAAAGCTAAATATCACTTCATATACTTTATTTAAACGCTACAGGAAATCATCTCTTTTTTCCTACAGAGCAGTTTTAAAACAATCTCAAAGATTGAAGCATTGTATATAAAGTTTCTGGAAAATGTGCTTTTGAACAACTGTAAGAGAATGAGTTGTTTTGTGTAGAAATCTCAAACACGGAGAGGTTCTAATTATGCGTAAATTATAATGAAATTAGTAAGTGACACCAATTTTTTAGAATTTAAAATGGGCTTTGAGAGAACGCAGTATGGGCTTAGAATGATTATAATTTTAATCTTTTAGGTTGTGGTTCAATATTATGTAACATTAAAACTCAATTAAATAAAAAATAAAAGAGGAACCAAGTGGTAAGAACACTCGCCTCCCGGTTGGCTCAACCTCTCAGATGATGACTTAAAATATGTTAAATGCAAAGTCTGTAATTGTCCTTTTTGTTCATTCTATTCCAAAATAATTGCACATCTAATTAGCATCAGTTAATGAGAGATATTAATTACCCTATTCACAAATAAGCTAGATTGTCATAAATTGTCCAAATATAATTACAAATGTAAGGTTTTATTTCACTTTCTACAGATAAAATACAGAGGATAAATGAATCCATGTGTGGTTATCTGATTAGCAGAAATTTTATTATATCAACGCCCTATTTGAGGGTGGTCTGCCTATATTCCCAATGGTTGAGAGATAGTGGCAGGATTCTCATAAGTTCAAGGCCAACTTGGACTACCTTAAGGGACTCTGTTTCAAGAGTCTTCTCCAAAATGAAAGGGCTTTTTTAATATTTTTAATAAATTTCTGGATCCACCTCCAGTGGAAGAAAAGATTGGTAGGGTGAAGCTGGTGGCACCAGCCCAGGTGGGGTACAAAGCCTGAGACCCACTAGCACCTGAAGAGCCAGACTGCCTCGCTTTTCAAGGCTAGCCAATCCCCACCCTTCCACGTGGGCAGCCTGAGGAAATGCCTTCTGTCCCCACAGTCAGCAAAAGCTGCAGCACAGCAAGCGCCTGGGCATCCTGCAGACACAGGGAGCTCAGTAACTGTGCATGGTCATCACAGCTTCAGCCTACAAAGGTGGGGCACACGGATGAAAAAAAAGAAACTACACCCTGAGTGAAAAAGCACACGTACCAAGGCCAAGACTGAGATCATTTTTAAAGCAGCAGTCAAAAGGGAACCCCAACTGAAAACTACTAAGCTGTCTGGTCAGGTGACGGGAGGGATGGCTTCTCTGACAGGGTCTTGCCTCTTGCAAGCAGGAAAGCCTGAGTTTGAGCCCTGGAACTTAATGGGTGTTGTTTTTGTTGTTGCTGCTGTTGTTTAAATCCCTGTATGGTGACACATACTTGCAATCCCAGCCCTAGGGAGGTGGAGACAGGCCAATTGCTGGGAGTTGCTGGCCAGCCAGCCTAGCATATTTGGAAAGCTCCAAACCATTGGGAGACCCTATCTCAAGTAAAAATGGACAGTGCTTGAGGAATAATGGTGAGATCTATTTCTGCCCTCCACATGCATGCATACACATGGACACAAAGCTGCACACACACACACACACACACACACACACACACACACACACACACACACATAAAAAAAAGAGATAGAAAATATAAGCAATGAGGAAGAAGTTTTAGAAGGAGAGGAATCAATGGGTGAAAACTATGATAACGGAATCAAAAGTGGCTGGGCGAGCTCAGCAATAGAACAGAGGCATCCGAAATTGGATCAGTCAGCAAGTGGACAGGTCCGTAGGATTTACTTAGCTCCGACAACAAAGAGTAAACCTTCGGGGCGGGGGGCGGGGGGGGGGAGTGACGGATGTTGGAGAGTGGAATGCAGAGTTCTCACATGCTGGGTGAGATTTCTACCCATGGAGCTACAGCCCAGCCCAAAAGACCTAACAAAACGGAGCCTCCTGGGCCCATGAGAATCATCAGAAGTCTAGCTTTCACATTATTGATGTTCTGTACGGAGAGATACAGTGGGTAGGGCTGGGAAGGTAATGAAGAAACAATAGCTGAGCGTACTCGCAATAGGGGGAATCCATAGGCATCGGATAACCGAACTTTTGCAAGTCTGGGGCAGGTTTTTAGTCCTTTGAACTTGAAGCAAAACCCTACCATCACCTATTGAATGGAAGTATAGTGTGAGGAGAGGCTCTTGGATTGCATGTGGCCGAACTGTAAATGCTGGAAGGAGGCCTTCCAAACCGGGGGTGGGGGTGGGGCTGCAGAAATGAAGACCAGAGAGATGAGTGGAGTGAGAGGAAGAGAAGCACTGGTAGGGCCACAGTGGAGGCCTCGCAGGTGAAGGCTGGCTTAGCATGCAGGCTGTACCCCCAAAACTGCAGAAATTGTTGGTGGGTCTGGCTGGGATCCCAACACTCGGTGGAAATGAGGGGATCAGAGGTTCAAGGTCATCCTTGACTGAGGCCAGATTGGGGTACATGAGACCCTGAAGAGGCAGCGGCAGAATCAGAGACTGGCTTTTTCCTCGTGAGTCCCTGAAATGATACTTGAAGTCTTGGGGGCAAGGGGCATAGCGTAATACCCATCTGGATTGGGCTAAATGTATGAAGAGGAAATATCTAACATAATTACATTTAAATTACTTAAGGAATTAGATGCTTAAGGAAATACTTCAGCCAGTTCAATTTTAGGAGTGAGAAAGAGCAGCATTTGATTTGAAGTTTTGCACAGGGACCTTGGTAAACTATATATGCACAGATTGGGAGTGCCAGAGAAGCCGCTGAGAAAGACCACACCCAGCATCCCACTATGTAAAGCCACTGCTAAATCAAGATAGATTCCTAAATGGCTCATGGATGCCACAGGATGGCAGGCAGCAAGACCCGGGAGTAAACTGCCTCTCAGAGGACCTTCCAGAGAAAAAGAGCGCCTAACAGAGTGGGTTTGAGAAAACCATAGGACTTAGGCTGAGGCTGGCGTTGTAGCACAGCTGGTAGAGTGCTTGCCTAGCATGCAGGAAGCCCTGGGTTCAATCTCCAGCACTGCACGTTGACACCTGTGAGCCCAGCGCTCAGGAAGTGGAAGGAGACTAGTCAAGGTCCCCCCCCCCCGGTTCCCTATGGTACAGTGATTTAAGGGCCATTCGTGGCTGTATTGAGGACCTGTCTCAAAAACAAGCAAGCAAACAACACATGAGGGGCTTGCCACAGGAGCATGAGCACCTGAAGTTAAGATTAATCCCCAACACCCATGTAAAAGCCAGTTGTGGATGCATGTACGTGTGATCCAGAGCTGCGGACTGGACAGGCCTTAGGGGCTCACTGGCCAGCCAGTCTAACTGAATGAGACTCAGTGAGAGACTCTGTCTCTAAGATGAGGTAGAGAGTGACTGGGGTAGACGCCCAGTGTCTGTCAGTGTCTGGCCTGCACACACTAGCACATGAACATACAGGAACACACATGACACAAGGGCACACAGACACAGACAGACAGACAGACAACCCACTGTGGAAGTCCAAACAAAACTTGTAAAGCTTGCAAAAGATGAGAAGTTATGCCAAGCAATGATTTTTCTTTAAAGAAGGAAGTATTAGTCTAAGGGAACTTATACTTAAGAGCATAGACAATTATAGGGGGGCAGGGATAAAAATGTGCATTACCTAATGAGACAGTATCTCCAGCAAGATGGTATGGAAACCTAGGCTCCTTGTAGTATGTGGGGACTCATTGTTGGGGAGACAGAGAAGATTCCCCTGAACCGTCAGCACGGACAGTGAGGATCCCGGAGGATGCTACTCCGTTGCCAGGATCTGTGAACACACGTTCTTGCCTTTCTCTCTCTCTCTCTCTCTCTCTCTCTCTCTCTCTCTCTCTCTCTCTCTCTCTCTCTCTCTGTGTGTGTGTGTGTGTAGGGTTGTGATATGTGTGTAAGTGTGCTCATTTGTATGGGTGTGGGTATGTGAGCTGAGGTCAGAGGACAGCCTCGGGTGTCAGCGCTCACTTTCTACATGTTTGAGGAGAGTTTCCTCCTCTCATAGTTTGTTCCTCTGAACTTCCGGGGATTCTCTCGCCCAGCCTTCCATACAGCCACAGGTTTAGTGGCGTCACAGACAAGCACGCTACCACATCCAACTTATGTGATGTCTAGGGATCTGAACTCTGAACTCAGGTCTTCCTGTTTGTGGAGCAAGTGCTATGCTGAGCCACCCCCCTGTCCCAGCCCACAGGACACACATTTTATCTATCTATTTGGTTAGTTCGTTGGTTAGTTTTTTGAGACACGGTTTCTCTGTGTAGCCTTGGCTGTTCTGGAACTCCCTCTGCAAACCAAGCTGGCCTCATAGACCTGCCTGCCTCTGCCTCCAGAGTGCTGGGATTAAAGGTGTGCACCACCACCACCTGGCCACGTTTTCTTAAAGAATCCATAGAAACTTTGCCCTAGAAAGACCCATCTCCTGAGACATAAAATACCAATAAATATTTCAATTTTGTTTTTTGGTGAAAAAAAATTTTTGAGAATTTTATTCAAATATACAATGATATCATACGCACCCTCCATTTTCCATTGATAGCTTGAAGGGATTGGTGACATACAGAGTCTGCTCTGTGTAATAGATCCAAACACATCAGTGGCAGGTAGGGAAAGGCCTGTAAACATGTTGATGTCCAACAACTTCTGAGTCACCCACCGATCAGAGTAAAGATCCCAGAGCAAAGGAACAGATGCACCCGGGGCTGGGATAGCTCAGTCTGCAAACTGCTTGCCACACAAGTCTGAGGACCCACATTCCCTTCCCTAAACCCACATAAAAAGCTGGGCATAGTAAGGGCATGTTTGCAATCCCAGCGCTGGGGAGTCAGAGACAGGAGGATCCCTAGGGCTCCTGGCCAGGCAGCCTAGCTGAATCAGCAAGTTAGAGACCATTGAGAGACCCTATCTCAAAAATCAAGTTTGACAGCTCCTGATCAATGACAGCTAAGATTGACCTCTGACCACCATGTGCACAAACATCTGCACACGCACACACACACACACACATGCACACCCCTCTTTCTTATACACACACACCCAAAACGAACAAATAAATAAGAGAGAATAAATATACATCTAAATGAAAATGCAAACAGCAGTGTTTGCACCATGCAGCTGAGGCAATACTGAGCGGAAACTAAATGCTTTTTGTTTATGTTAGAACATTTCAGATTGATAAAGGGGATTTAAAAAAAAAAAAAAGACAAAAAGTACTGATACTAGGGATGGAACAGGATATCAGCACTGTTTCTGCAGCCTACAAAGACAGCAGGGCTCTGCAGGTAGTTTATGCTCATCCATGTGACAGCTTATATCAGCTGGACCAAATTCTTAAGACCTACTAGATGTTAAAATTCAAAATTATGGATAGATAACTTGAATTACCTGCTATACAGTAAATAAATGTAATTCATAGTTAAGCCATCTCTCCTCAGTATTCTGTCCAGTGTCACCTCCCTGACACTATCTACCAAACACAGAACAAAAGCTACAGCTTTGTACAGTGTTAGGAATGGTCAGAGGCTCTTTCCAGTTCATGGAACTGGGTGCAGTATCACGCCAACAAGACACCAAAAGTGCAAAGAAAGAAAGTGCACACAGAAGATATAAACTAGTGCCTATCAAAACACAGACTCCTGTATCCGACATAAAGCATTGACACACCAGATCCACCAAAGTATAGAGGTTTACACCCCCAAACCAAGTGTGTTTTATTCCAGGTATGCAAGGCTGGTTTGATATTTGAGAACCAATCTGTGCCATCCATTGTACCAACGCACTAGAGGAGACGATTTCATGCACGTGTCTGTTGACACGGAGGAAGCTTCTAATAACATCCAGAGCGTCCATCCTTGATAAGAAAGAAACACACCAGGAACCCAGTGACAAGCAATGGCTCCCTCAGCTCCACAAGAAAACGTATAGCTGATACCATACTTGCAGCTCTTTCCCTGCAATGCTGGGGCTGAGGAAAACCTGTCTACTTCCTTCTGTTCGCCTAGAAAATAGCCATAAATATATATATAACAGCACAGAAGAAAGCAAAGGGGGGGCAGTGAGATGGCTCAGCCGGTGAGGGCACTTGCTGCTCAAGCCTAATAGCCTGAGTGTGTTCTCTGAAATCCACATAAAGGTGGAAGGAGAGAACCCACTCCATGGTTGTCATCTGACCTCCACGCATGCATCGCGGCACACATGCCTGCACACGCGTGTATGCACACACACACCACCACCACCACCACGATAAAATAAATTTTAAGGATAAAAGACATGGCCATGTGGGCATGGTAGCTCATGCCTTTAATCCCAGCATGTGGGAGGGAGGCTGAAACAGGATGAGTCCAGGGTAGCCAACGCTACACAGAGAAACCCTGTCTCAGAAAACCAAGAAAGAAAAAAAGACAGCAGGCTCAATGGGATGAAAAGCACTGTTCCCATTTGCAGTGGACGATGCTGTCTACTCATGCAACCTAGAGCCACTTCCTAGAAAGCATTTTCAGGAAGAAATCAAATACAAAAATTACACAAAAATCAACTATACTTGTACATTATAATAACAATAAGCATAAAGAAGCTAAATCAAAAACACCGAGTCATGTGTACACGCTCCGAAGAAAGCGGAACGGTGCGTTACAGCTCCAACCACACAGTTGTGATATGCTGATCATCACGGAATGCCAGGGCCTGAAAGAAGTCAGAGGAGACCCAGAAACTCAGATTAGAAAGCACAGCACAGTAGGGATGCCACTTCTCCCCAAAGAGGCTCAGAGATTTTATGTAATTCCTATCGGAGTCTCAGCGGGACTTCTGTAGATGTAGGCAATCTCATTCCGAAATGCAAGGGCTATAGAACATCTTTTCAAATGCTTAAAAAGTGTGGTAAATGCAAGAAGTCGCTCTGTCTAGCATTATGACAGTATGGACCTGGTGTAGTTAGACCGGCGGATGAAGTGGGAAAGGCAGAGACAGATCCTGTCACTTTTCTGTTGCTGACACAGACATCTGCATTAATCAATGTATGAAGAGTTGCAAGGTTCTTTTTCAGCTCACAGTTCTGAGGGTTTGGTTTCATTCCTTGGCCCTGCTGATTCTGACTCAGGTGGTGTCTTGTGGGTAAGATGCACAGAACAAACCTCTCACCTCACTCCAGAAAGCAAAAGAGAGACTAAGGTGCCTCCAGAGTGTAATTTTGGGTCTTAAAAGCTCCCGTCAGGCCCCAGTAGTGCCAGCAGATATGTTGTGCTTTTAGTAAATGAGCCTTTTAGGGAACATTCGAGATCCAGTTTATAGCACGGACCCTCGGGAAGACACCCAGCAAAGATACAGAGATGGTTCCATGAAGCGGAGATGACCATAGTGTGTGTCGTAAGCTGGAGCAATTTCACATCCAAGAGACTTCCTAAGCAAAGATGGGTGTGTCCTTCATTTGGCCTCTACATTTTAAAGTGATAAATACAAATATGGCAGGTTTACATGTAAATGTAAACTGTGAAACAACGCTTTCTATTTTAGAAGAAAAAAATTCAGAGATTGCTTATGATGTGATTTTAAACTTGATGATACCGAAAGTATGTTTGAGGAAAAACAATTTAAATGACAAGCCTCATAACAACTAAAACTTTGTACAAAGAGGGAGCTTTGGAGATGGCTCAGTGGGTAGAGTATTCGCCGTGCATGCATGAGGATCTGAGTTTGATTCCCGGAACACACATAAAAAGGCAAACATGACAGCTTACTGTCCTGGTGCTGGGCAGCAGAGGCAGGAGGCTCTCTGGCACACTGGACAGCCGGCTTGGCCTGCTTGACCGTTTCCAGTCCAGGGGTGGACTAGTCTCAGAAAAAGGGAGGAGTGACATTCTGGCTTCCACATACATGTGTACTGGCACGCACGTGAAGCTATACACATGTGCACCCCATAACACACAAACACACAAATCACCAACGTGCTTTAACTACTGACTGTATACTCAGGTAAATTGCAGACATGCCGAAGTCATTTGCAAGCTTTTGAGGATTAGAATCTACCTAAAGGAGCCGGAGACATCTCGGCAGTTAAGAACAGGAGCTGCTCTTCCAGAGGGCCAGGGACCAATTCTCAGCACTGACTTAGAAGCTCAAAAGTGTCTGTAAGTCAAGTTCCAACGGATCTGCTGACACCCGCATGCAGACACACATGCAGGCAAACCATCAATAGACATAAAATAAAAATAAATAATAGTTTACGTTTCTACAAATAAATCTTAAAAAAGAATCTATGTAGAATATTCTGAGATACATGTCAGAATCTTTCAGGACTCAACATTTCAAAAGTGAACCTGCCACTAGAAGAAGTGTGAGAGACAGGTTACTCACCATGAGGACAGCCACATGCTCAGGAGCACAAGGGAGGAATCTTAGTGCCCATAGCCATGGCAGCAATGCCACCAACAACCACGAGAAATCACCTTGTGCCTTCATAGTCGGCAACTTGAAAATTGCCAATAACAGATCCCTGGTGAGGGTGCAAAGCCATAGGCTTATACGGTTTATTCCGTGGGACCATTAGCTAAGGCTAAAACTAAACTGGTGTAGTCACTTTGGAAAATAAGTTAGACTTTTCTCATGCAAGTTTCTACGCACTTCTGGACCATGCATTTGCACCGTCACTCTTAAGCTTATCCTAAAGACAGGAAAACTGTTTGCACAAACCTGCACACAGAAGTCTATGGCGGCTTTGTTTATGATAGTCCAACTAGAAACAATCCAACTGTCCCAAAATCAGTGTGTGCACTGTTTCTTTAAAAATAAATAAATAAATGCATTGCCTCTGTGCAAGCGATTATTGCATGGTGACAGAAGGTGACACACCAACCTGCATAGAGTGTGTGTTAGTTGCTTTTCTATTGTTATGATAATATACCCCCAACAAAAGGAAGTTGGGGGAGAAAGGGGTTATTTTGATCATATTCGAGATCTTTTGGCCTTCCTGTGATACCCTGGCTATGGGGAGGGGTACAAGAAGTGAACCATTGCCAGAAGCAAGGGTGTGAATGTGGCTCAGAGGAAGCTACAGGAGATTTAAGGTGCTGAACTCTGGTATGATTGATGGTGGCCGCTAAGTAAAATGACGATGATGATGGTGGTGGTGGTGGTGATGGTGATGGTGATGGTGGTGGTGATAATGGTGGTGGTGGTGATGATGGTGATGATGGTGGTGGTGGTGATGGTGATGGTGGTGGGGATAATGGTGGTGGTGGTGATGATGGTGATGATGGTGGTGGTGGTGATGGTGATGGTGGTGGTGGTGATGATGGTCATGATAGTGATGGTGGTAGATTTGATGGTGGTGGTGGTGGTCATGATGAGTGGTCAGTACAGAAAGGAAGGTAACACAGTTCTCTTTGGTGGGGAGTATTGGAATGAAAGGACCTTGAGGTGGGGGGAAGAGCATTGGACTGCAGCAATAGAATATATGGAGAGTTAAAACAGGATAGGACGTTAGAGGCAAGGAGAAGCTTCCCTTAAAGCCTGGAGAGGAGCTTCATTAAGGGTGAGAATAAAGCTGGGTGTGGTGGTGCACGCCTTTAATCCTAGCACTTGGGAGGCAGAGGCAGTCAGGTCGCTGTGAGTTCGAGGCCAGCCTGGTCTACAAAGTGAGTCCAGTACAGCCAAGGCTAAACAGAGAGACCATGTCTCCAATAACCAAACCAAACCAAACAAACAAACAAAGAGTGAGAATAAAAAAGATACGGGAGAAGGAGAAGAGAGGAAAAGGGAGTGGGGAGAGGGCTGGTGGTGGCAGAGGACAGCATTCCCCTCTGAAGAGTAATGGCCTCAATCTACAGAGCAGAGGAAAGATCTGACTCTGTATGATCTTTCAGGGGAGGTGGGAGGTTCACATCACAGGATGTACTTCAGCAGAGAGGACCTGACAAAGAGCATGGAGGAGCCAGAGACCTTAAGTTGAGAGCCGTCAAGTCCCAGCACAGACTACTTCTTAAACCTCTGTCCCAGAGCGAGCTTGGGGACACATGGCCTGATGGAGACCCCCTACTCTAGCGGTGCTACACAGAGCCCTCTGTGGGAGAACCCCAGGAAATGCACTTACAAAAACACATGTGTGAGCACAAACAACACCCATGAGCCTGGAGAGCTCTGTGGACTCCCCTGATATCTGCTGTCCTTGTGAAAGCATACTCTCAGGAAACCTCCCAGTGCACCATGGTTACAACAATCATGCTCGGCTCCGCTCTACTGGGCATCTGGTGTTTCCATGGTGGAATGGGACATGATGAGAGAGAGAGAGAGAGAGAGAGAGAGAGAGAGAGAGAAGGGAGGGAGGGAGAGGGGAGGGAGGGATGGGAGAGGGAGGGAGCGGTGGAGGAGGAGGAGAGAGCGAGGGAGGGAGAGAGAGAAGAGAGGAGGGGGAGGAGGAGGGAGAGGGAGGGTGGAGGGGAGGGAGAGGGAGAGGGAGGGAGAGAGAGAGAGAGCACAGCGCTCTCCCAAGGAAACAGGAGGACTATGCTTGATGAGTGAAGAGGAGGGAAATGGAGGCCACAGGGTGGTCTGCAGCTCTTTTACCTCCCCCTGTGTGTCAGGCATCCCAAGGTCTCACTGTTACAAGCAGCAGTGCTTGCTAAAATAGTTTCTGCACAGGGATGCTCGGCCTCACACCCAGTGAAGGAAGGCTTTTTGCAAAGACAGAAAGAACTGAGTGAGAGTCGAGCTATGTTCTCTGTCCCTAGTCCCTGAGGAACCCCCAGGGTAGAGAGGGTCATGGGAATTTTAATCACTGCAGGGATAGCATCCTATACTCCCCCTGCAGGACATTCTATCAGTCCTTTCACACCCATGTTTGTGGTCCTTTAAAACAAAAAGTGCCTCAGGGGTGCATGGTTTGTACTTTATAGTATGCCCTGCAGGCCTTCTGGGTATGAACCATTGCCTTCTGGGCCTAAGGCATGTGCAGGAAGAACTCAAGTCTATACCTTGTGATTTCGGTTCTGTGAGATGAGGCTGAGGTCAACTATCTAAGTGCTCTACCACTAAACCACACCCCAGCCCCTCACTGGGGGATTCTAGGCAGGGGCTCTACCACTAAACCACACCCCAGCCCCTCACTGGGGGATTCTAGGCAGGTGCTCTACCACTGAGCCACACCCCAGCCCCTCACTGGGGGATTCTAGGCAGGTGCTCTACCACTAAACTACACCCCAGCCCCTCACTGGGGGACTCTAGGCAGGTGCTCTACCACTAAGCCACACCCCAGCCCCTCACTGGGAGATTCTAGGCAGGTGCTCTACCACTGAGCCACACCCTAACCCCTCACTGGGGAATTCTAGGCAGGAGCTCTACCACTGAGCTACACCCTAACCCCTCACTGGGGGATTCTAGGCAGGTGCTCTACCACTGAGCTACACCCTAACCCCTCACTGGGGGATTCTAGGAAGGTGCTCTACCACTGAGCTACACCCTAACCCCTCACTGGGGGATTCTAGGCAGGGGCTCTACCACTGAGCCACAGCTCAGCCCCTCACTGGGGAATTCTAGGCAGGTGCTCTACCACTGAGCTACACCCTAACCCCTCCCTGGGGGATTCTAGGCAGGTGTTCTACCACTGAGCCACAGCCCAGCCCCTCACTGGGGGATTCTAGGCAGACATTGTACCATTGAACAGTGCTCCAATCTCTCACCAGGGGATTCTAAGAAAGTGCTTTATCGCTGATGGATCCCAGGCCTTCATGGGGGGAGGGGGGGAATGATGAGCCATGGTTCCTAGGTGGCAGATTTTAAGCACATGCATTACTTCTGAGCCTCATTCCAAGTACCCCTCCCCCTCTTAAACTTTTATTTTAAGGCAGGGTCTCACAAATGTGCAAAGGCTGCCCTTGACCTCACTCTGCAGCCCCTATATCCCTTTAAAAAAATTTTTTTTTCTTTTGGTCTTTCTCCCAGGCTGGAGCTGGGTGGACTTCTGTCCAGCAAGTTTCCACACTTCCCTCCTGCCTGCCCCCGCAAGCCCCCACCACCACCACCCCATGCTTTTCCCCAGGTGGAGATGAGAGCCGCTCCAGTATTAAGTATTTGTAAACTCCGTTCACCTTGAAATTCTGCTTCAGATTTGAAACTCCCCATTACTCCTTTGGAGAAGAAATGAAGTAACATGTGATATTCAATTTCACACTTGGGAAACAGAGACAATAACGTTAAGTAACTTTCGCAATGCCGGGCAGCGTATCTGTGGTAGGAGGGGATTTGTGACTTTATAATTCTGTTCCCAGACCGCTCTCGAGTGTGTTTTAAAATAAAATGCGTCTGTGCACAAATGTGGCGATGTCCCCATTGAATCGTAAGTCAGGAGTTCAGAATGAGACAGTAGATCAGTTAGGCCAAATAAGAAAGTTGTTTATGCTCCAAGGTATAGACATAAATCTGCATGATTATCATAAAAATCAGACAGTGCCTCCCTGAAATAATAGAACAACTCTTGTGCCTTAAATATAAGCCTTTGAAAATAAGGTATTTGTTGATGAAAGGGAACTTGTAAGGGCCGCTGCGGTGTCTTGATGACTTAACAAATAGGGTAGTTTGAAGAGAGGTCATTTCTCCAGCTTTATGCACGCATTAGTAGCAGAGTTACAAAAATCAGCACGAAATGTCTATCCATTTGACCCGATCGATGGAGGTACTGTAAACTTTTCGTCGTAAAATCAGGATTTCAAATGGTTTTCCTTCTGGTGAAATTTTAGGAAACATAAGAAGATAATTCGCACATTTGGAAAGTAATGGTGCTAAGTGGTTCCTCTGTTGCCCTTTCAGTGTATTGCGCCTTAGCGGAATGCATGTGCCATGTGAGGTGGTGGGGCTAAGGGGTACATTTACGAAGGCAGGTGTGCCCTCAGGGGGCTTCACTCAGAGCTGTCAGGGTAGGCTGTAACAGCTTCCGGCAGAATAAAAGGCGTTCGTGTAGTTTCTGGTCACAGAAAAGCCCATCCCTTTGCCCCTGGTGTTTACATTGCTTCCCGCCATGAGGTGAGGCTAATAGGATTGAGGCTCCTTCCTCTTGGTCTTGGCCCAACCCCTCAGCTGCCTGAGTGCAGATGGCTGTGCTGGAGGATCCTTCTAACCCAAAGCCCAGCCAGACATCACTACACCCAAGCCTTTGTCTCTTACCTACACCTGCCTGCGAGTGTGGGGTTGAACACACCATCCTTGGTAGAGGACCTTCCTCCCATGATAAGTGTGGTCTTAGACACGGAACATGGATTCCATGGACATGTGTGTGTGTGCGCGCGTGCCTGCGTTCGTGCGTGCATGTGTGTGTGCATGCATGTGTGTGTGCGTAGGCCAGAGGTTGCTGTCAGGTGATTTCCTATACCATTCCCTACCTTATTTTTTGAGACAAGGCCTCTCACGCTGCATACATCTCACTGTGAGCTAGGGAGAGCCAGGAGCCTCCTGCCTTCACCTCCGCGATGGGATTACAGCCACATGCCTCAACTGCTGCCTCCTCTTTTCCAAGATGCCTTCCAGGGGCTGAATTGAGGTCCTGGTGTCTGTGCAGCAGGCTCTTCACTGGCCTGAGCATCAAGGAGACTTCTTACCCTGCGTTAACCACATGGTTATCTGTCTAGAATCGGGGCAGTTCTGAGAGCCAAACCTGTCTCACGCGACAGAAGAGTTCATTTGTCTTGTTAGAGTTCAGTTCATAAAGAAAACTTGTTGGGGCTTCTGAAAGCTGCTGGGAAGTCTGCAATATTCCTGCTAGAGAAAGGAGAGTGCAGTTGTCCAGAGAAGACTGTCTTTTGGGTCACTCCAGGTACTCCTACCCCAGGGCTGAAGTATACTGGCCTGGACCCTGAACAGGAAGGAGAGGCCTCACTGGAACATGCTAGAGGGTGAATGTTTGGGCTGGGATGCTTGTTAAATAGTCCTCTGGCCTTTGAAATTCGGTCTCTTACGTTTGGACACATTTCATATTTTAAAAGAAAACCTAATCATTGTCTGTAGAGTGCTCAGTCATAACTAGGACATTTATGTCACACCTCTGTCCCCAAGGCCCAGGGAACATCTTGGACGGGGAAACTGAAAGCTTGTAAGAGCCAGAGGTCAAGGAGGACTAAGGCAAAACAGCGTGTTTGGGTCTGGCAGGACCGCTGCACTCTTGAACTCACAGCACCTGTGCTCACCTGCACACAAGACCTGCAGGAGACCTGGCCAGCAGCATTGCAGTGTGGGCCGGGGAGGGGCTTGTGTGAGCCCCCACACTCAACTGAGGGGCTGTGGACAGTTGATGGCTACGAGAGGAGGACGTGTCTGTTTTCTTCAGGAGCGTGGCCTCTCCTAGGTTGACCATACTCCAGTGGGCGGACCCACACTCGTGTGTGTATATGAACCGCACTAATTGCACTAAATGGGCTGGAGAGATGGCTCAGTGGTTAGGAGCGCCATACATAGTCCAGCCCTCCAGTTCCCAAGACCACTGGGGAAAGAGAACTGTCTCCGCCGATGGGATAGTTGTCTGTGTAGAAGCATGCTCATGAAGGCGTGGGGTGCGGTTCTCGTTGAATAGTCATGAGTGGCATCTGCTTTGAAACCACAGACTACTGTAATAAAGTTTCTCAAGCAACTACAGTCGGAATCCAATTGTATCGAACAGGCAATTGATTCTGGGCTAAAAACATGCTTACATCACAAAATAGTGACCGGTTTGAGAGAAATAAGCGCGTATTCAGGAGCCGCTGCCTTGGGGCCAGAGGGAATTCTTTAGAGAGGAAAATAAATCACTGGTGCGTTGAGTACATTTGAAGCAGGGGCCTCCTCATGTTTGCCTCACACCAGATTCCTCCCCACACCCTAGAGAAATGGGCAAAGCAGGAACCCCCACTTCAGATGCTAGAACCCAGTTCCTCGTTGCTATAGTCCATGTAAAACACAGTGGCGGCCAGATGAGCAGAGACTTCCCCAAGTCTTTAATGACGCTATTTGGAGCTGGACTCCATAAAGCCCGTCAGTAGAGCAGCATGGTTGGGGGGTGTAAAAAGACCAGCAGTCTCACATGGACAACCTGTACAAACAATAGAGGCAGAAATAGTAACAACTGTATTTGCTTCTCTGTGTGTTTGTGCGAGCATGTGTGTGCACCTGCGTGTGGGCGCACATGCAAATGTGTTCAAATGTAACATCGCCATCAATGCTCACCTCCTCAGCTCTGGGTATTCCTTTTAATGTGTGTGTGTGTGTGTGTGTGTGTGTGTGTGTGTGTGTGTGTGTGTGTGTGTTTGCAGGGGTATATCTAAGTGAGCCCAGGTGCCTATAGAAGCCAGTGAGTCCCCTGAAACTGGAGTTACAGATAGTAACCTCAAGTGGGTGCTAGGACCCAAACTCAAGTCCTCTGCAAACAGCAGTATAAACTCTTAAGGGCCAAGTACCTCTCTAGCCCTTCTAGATGTTTCTTCTAGTCTTAATGGTAGACTATTAAGGCTTAACTTCTTTGTCCTTTACCTTTAAGGGACTAAATAAACTCTTTGTTATTTTGTTCAAATTCCCTAACATTCTTGTTTTCATTTAGTTTAATCCATTTTAAAGCAATTGCTTCTGATTTTATTCTTGTTGAATCATTTCCAGGGGGTGTGAATAAAAAATAATAGGGGAAAAAACACACACCAAACATCCTTGGCTCTTAGTGCCTCAAAAGCCTTTCACTGTGGATATAAGAAGCACGCTGGGGGTTCTCCTATACATCCAGGAACCGGGCAAAATCTCTCTCAGCATCAGCAGTGCCCACAGGTCTTCACACAGAGGTGGCCTCCTCCAGCTCACCAGCTCTACCCAGCCCCTCAGCATGAGCCACCTTCCCACTTGGTAGTCAGGAGGGGAGTAAATCTCACCAAACAGTGTTTTGCTCAACTACTTTACTTGATCTATTGGAAAGAAACACCATTTATTACATGCTAATCAAACCGTAATTGCCTGTCTCCCTGATAAATTGGCCATGAATGAGGTAGGTCTCTTTGACTGGCACTCTCTTGTGCGCTTCAGCCTCTGCAGTCATGACATGCCTGCACTATAAGAGAGCCGCATGCTGCCAGGGAGACAGCACTGTTTCCCCCGGAGCAGAGGATTGATTTTTTAAACTTTTCGCTCGCATCCTAAGTAGGTGCTGGGGAAAGCCTCCCTCCTTGTTTACGGAGTAGATAGAGAAGCAAGTTACTTTGAGTTTTGCCGTATTGATTTAATCAGAGTTCTGTTTGTTCACGTCTGCTAATCTAATGTGTAATCAGAGTCTCTAAATAGGAAGTGGCTTTCATTCCATCTCTGCATCCTCGAAAGAATGAGATTGGATCCATCGTTAACTTCCACCATCATTTTGTCACTCATCAAAGACTTCTCCATTGTTTCCCGTGCCCTCCATGAGCCTGGGTCTGCCCTACCATCCTTCCCTTTATGCCAGAGACAGCGATTAAAAGTGACTCATCACGGGGCTGGGGAGGTGGCTCACAGGTTAAGAGCAATGGCTGCTCTTCCAAAGGTCCAGGGTTCAATTCCCAGCACCCACATGGCAGCTCACAACTGTGTGTGTAACTCCAGGTTCAAGGGATCTGACACTCTCACATCAACGTGCATAAAATAAAGTTAAATTAAAAAAAAATTTTTTTAAAGTGCCTTATCCAAGGGCTGGCAAGATGACTCCATGGGTAAGAGCGCTTTGCTGCACAAACACAAGGATCTGAGTTTGAATCCCGGTGCCCACGCTAAAAAACAAGCAAACGAGCAAGCAAATGGCATGTAGTTGCAAGCCCCAGTAATGATAGCAGTGAGGAGAAGATTTCAAAGAATTGCTAGGGCATGCTGGCCTAGCCCCTGCCTCAGCGAGAGACCTGCTCTCCAGAGAATAAAGCAGAGAGTGATAGAGCAGGACACCCAGTGTACCTCCCAGGCCCCAACGAGAGTGTGCACAGAGATGCACACACCCATAGGGGTGCATCTCCCTGATCATGTACACAGTGGCTCGCCAAGAATAAAAAGTGCTAACTAAAGCACATCCTCCATCCGGCCCTCCCCTGCTCTAGAATCCTACCGCTGTGCTATTGGTTGTGTCTCCTTCTGCCTGAGGCAGTTTCCTGGACTTGTTTTTGTTTGTTTGTTTGTTTGGGGTTTTGTTTTGTTTTGTTTTGTGAGCTACAGAGTTCTCAGGGATGTTGGGTGGCTCTTTCGTAGAGTGCCCTGATGCTTCTTCGCTCACGGTTAGACTGGATTTGTGGAAGATCATGTAGCAAAGGGGCATTCTGATTGTACCATAGGAAAGGGATGGGCTATCGACATGATGTCACTGTTGAACCTTGATCTCTGACTTAAATAGTGGTTGTCAAGTGTCTCCACTGTTTCTATTCTCATTTTGACCTTATCCTGCAAGAGTTAGCCCAGGGTGCACTTCCTTTCAGATATCTTTTCTGTAATATTTCTCTAATCACTTAGGGGAATGTCAGATCACAAAACATTTAAAACAGGCCCTTGGAGATGGGGAGACAGATGGCTGAGCCAGTGAAGTACCTGCTGTGTGTGAAATGGCTACCTCTAGTTGGCAACTTGACACAGCATGGAATCATTGGGGAAGAGAATCTCAGTGAAGGACTGTCTGCATCGCGTTGGCCTGTTGTAAGCGTTTGATTGAGGTTAGAAGCTGATTGATGCGGGAAGACCCAGCCCACTGTGGGTGGCGCCACCCTCTAGGCTCTGCACTGTGTTAAGTGTGGAGAAATAAAGCTGAGCACAAAGAAACAAGTGGTAGTATGTGCGTCCATTTCCTTTCTGCTCTTGACCACTGAGGTGATATGCTAGCTGTTTAAAATTTTGCCTGTCTGGACTTCCCTATGAGCTTTAAAAAAGAATTCCTTTGCCGGGGCAGTGGTGGCGCATGCCTTTAATCCCAGCACTCGGGAGGTAGAGGCAGGCAGATCGCTGTGAGTTTGAGGTCAGCCTGGTCTACAAAGTGAGTCCAGGACAGCCAAGGCTATGTAGAGAAACCCTGTCTTGAAAAACAAAACAAAACAAAATTCCTTTTTGTCTTTTTGTCAGGGTAATTTTTTTTTTTTGAAACCACAGCTACAAAAATGATACAAAGGCACAGCACAAGGCCTGAGTTCCATCCCCAGAACCCGTGTAAACAAAAGTCAGGCACAGCAGCAGCATGCACTAGTAATCCCAGCCCTGGGCAGCCAGCTTAGCCTGTTCAATGAGTTCCAGGCCAAGGAGAAATTGTTCCAATAGAACGAGATGGAGAGCTACAGCATAGAGGTTGGTGTCTGTCCTTCACCGCGTGCCTACACACACGTACCGGAACAGTTACATTTCTCTTGCAACAAGCACTTTTTGTAATAGGAAGGAAACTTTGGAATGCTTGGCAGCTCTTACATGTGTGACCCCAGTAGGAGTTGTCACTATCATAATTACAGCCTGTTCTTTTATGCCTGAGGATACCTCAGACCTGTCTCTCTGTGGACCAGGATGGAAGGGACACCAGGCAGTGTGCACCAGTGACCACCCCCCCCCCCAGGGGCTATTTTGGAGATTGGAGGAAACTCTTCAAGACCTGTCACTTTGTTAGGGCTTCAGCCTGCCTTGGTTGATCATCGGGACACGTGGCGTATGGCTCTGCGCGTCATAAATGCTATTCTTCCGGAATCCCTCTCCTAGCACTCCAAGCTTTTAATTATTCTTGACCTGTGCTGTTTACTTCTGTTGTATCTGGGAAAAAAATTTTCCCCTCAATTAACTTTAAATCAGTGCTCGCATCTTCTCCGTTCCCGCTCCCTCCAAGCCTTATCACAGAGCCGAGCTCCCATGTTCTTCTTTCTGAGCCATGTCACCTTGTATTATCATTAGTTGTGCATGCCTGTGAGTTTGCCTGTGGCAGAGAGGCCGGGAGATTCTTCATCCTTAGCTCCAGCCAAGAGGAGGCCCAAAGCTGGCATCAGGAACAAAAGCAGAAGCATGTGTCCTACGGCTTGCAGAAGAAATGCTGTAGAAAACGAAATCACCAGGACCTTCCTGTGTGATGATTGTACTCATGAATGAATTTGCTGCATCAAAAACACGCTGTCAGAAAAATTTGTTCTTTAAATATTAGGAAGGCAGGCTGGGATGTGGCTTGGTCTGTGGCACGCTTGCCTAGCATACCTGAAGCTCTGGATGCCATCCCCAGCACAGTATAAATCTTGCGTAGTGGTGCACACCTGTCACCCCAAAATTCAGAAGGGGGAGGCAGGGGCATGGGAGTTCATGGTCATCCTGGTTGCATAAGGAGACTGAGGCCAGCCTGGGATACTTAAGACTCTGGCTCAAAAATTTTTTTTAAAAAATGGGGTGAGTGGGAGTGGGTAGAGGGTAACTTAGCTATTCGGTGATTGGCTCTCTCATTTGAAAGCAGGTTCAGGGGCATGGCATTGTGGCAGCAGCTTCATTTTCACAGGGGTGCTGTGTACTCTCCTTATGAGAGCACTTGCATTTTGGGAAGTGTTAATAAAAGTTTGGATGTAAAAGTCAGTGAAATTATGTGACTTTTATCTTTTGCTTGTTTTTTGAGACAGGGTTTCCCTATCTTAGAGAACTCGCTTTGTAGACCAGGCTGGCCTAGAACTCCAAGACCTGCCTGCCTCTGCCTCTTGAGTGCTTGGATTAAAGGTGTGTGCCACCACCCACCCTGTGACTTTTATCTTAAGAGAGCAGTTTCTGCAGGTAGAGGAGATGGTTCCGTTGGTCAAGTGCTTGCCCCCAGCACCCATGTGAAAAGCCAGGTGTGGCTGTGCACATTAGAAAGCCTAGACCTGGAGAAATGCAGACAGGCAGACCCATAGGCCTTGCTGCCCAACTAACCTAGCATACTTGGTAAGCTCCAGGCCAGTGAGGGACTCTTTAAAAAAACCCCAAGGACTACAAGTGTGGAAAAACAGTCAAGGTTGACCTCTGACTTGCACATGTGTCTCACACCCATGAACTTGCACACACAGACACACAGACAGTTACTCTTTGGTTGTACACTTAAAAGAAGGATGTACATGTCAGTGTAAGCAGGGGCTCATCTATGAGCCTAGACAGATGTGGACCTTAGGAGGGGCTGCTCTGTGAAGCGCAGTGTACTGGGGTGCATGCTTATGCCATTTTCAGTTAGAGAAAGGATTTACCTTTTCAACATTTTCCAGTGGCAAGAGTGACTTTTACCTTTTGTTTGGTGGTATGTGGGGCTGTTACTGGCATCTTGTGAATTGAAGCCAGGGATGCTCTTAACCCCATTACCACACAGTCATCTGGCCAGAGAGCCAACAGCAGTACAGGTGATGACTGAGGTGCCTTCCCCTGGACCATATGACATGCTGTGTATCTAATAAGATGGCCCTAAGAAGGCATTAGCTCCAGTTTGGTCCAGGATAGCATCAGATTTGTGGAACAGTGCTTTGCACCCACATGTTTCAGTGTGAAGATCAGAATGTTCAAGGAGCCCCACGTCATCACTGAGATCCTATGAAGCAACTGCAAGCATGCACAATAAAGCAGCACACACATACACACAGGCATACACACACAGGCGAACCACACGCAGAGAGAACACACACAGTGACTGCAGGTTAATGCATTTAAAATAGTCCATTTTATTGATCAGGCCAGGTGAGCAGCTATCATCCATGTTTGTGTGCTCTTGTGGCCAGTGATCTCGTTATTTATTCAGTCTGCCCACAGCCCCGAGTGCATGCAGTTTTGATAGACTGGAGGGAAAACTTAGTCTTCCTAGAGGAGCTGTTCGGGGAACCCCTTTGATACAAACACTGGCGGTTTTGCTGAGATGACCCCTACAGTCTTGGGCATCAGAACACTTGGACCCCAGTTAGTGACATTTTGGGGGAAGATTTAGGAGGTCTTGCTAAAGGCAGTATGTCACTGGGACAGGTTTTAAAAGCCACCCCACCCCCTTACTCCCTATCCCCCCCAAACCCCCCCCCCCCCCTCACCCCCCCCCGCCCCAGTTTTCTCTCTGCTTCCTGTTTGCAGTTTGAGTTGTGAGCTCTAAGCTGTTCCTGCCCTGTCTGCCTGCTGACACAATTCCCTGCTGTGATAGCTTCTTAACCCTCTGGGACAGTAAGCTTCAGAAAACTCTTTCTCCTCCAAATCTCCTGGTTTGTGGTGCTTTGTCACAGCAATACAATCCTAACTAAGACAAACAGCGTGGGGCACAAAAGGCCTCTGTCTCAGGAGTGGAAGAGCTTTCTGGACACACCCTCAGTGACTGCCTCACTGACAAGCACTCTACCACGGGCTGCCTGCTTAGTCACTTGTAGCTCAAATCCAACAGCCAAGGTGTGGAACCGTTTTCTACAGTCCTTAGTAGGACAGGCGTCCTGGAGTGAGGCCAGTGAACAGAAGTGACTGTTGCCAAGTCTCTGAGTCTTGTGGTAACATCCGTAGGAGCAAACTGTGGGACGATGGAAGGGGAGGATGCAAAGGGAGATAGAGATGTGCTGGGCAAGGCTCTCAGAAGAAAGAGAAAAGACCATGCCAGGGAGGGGAGCCCAACAGAAGATTAAGTATCTTGGCAATGGGACCTGGAGGGAGAGGTGACAAGTGGCCCTTTGCTCTGGGAATTGAGCCAGTGATAGCTCCACATCCAGGTCCTTAGCTCAGTGTTCCTCACAGGCAAAACGAAGGGCCTCATGGCCTCATTCCTTCCAGGAAACTCCCTAGAGCAAACAGACTAAGAGACAGCCAGCTGGAAGAGCCTCAGATAGGATGAAGGATACAGTGGAGAGAGAAGTCATGGCCCAGGCCTTCTGGCAGCTGGTCTTCCAGACTCTGCCTCCCACCGGAGACCTCTCTCTCTCTCTCTCTCTCCCTCTCTCTGGGTGTGATATACATGTGTATGTACATATTGTGTGGGTGCCTTCCTCTTGTCTGCATGTGTGACTATCAGAGGTCTATGTCAGAGGTCTTCTTTTGTCACTCTCCAGCTTATTTTTGGAGAAGGATCTTTGACTGAACCTAGGATTCACTATTTCAACCAGACTGGCTCTCCAGTGACCGCTAGGATCTACTTATCTGGGCTGACACACCATGCATGGGGTTACATGTTCAAGCCGTGACACCTACTGTGTGCATGGTCCTGGGGATTTGAAATCAGGTCTCCATGTTTGTGCAGCTGTTTCTATCCCCAGCCCCAGAACCACTCGATCATTTTCTTTCTCCGCTCACGACCTCTACTTCTGCACTGAGTGGTCTATCAGTTACCTATTTCTCTGTAACAAACCATCCCACTTTGGTGACCTCAAAGACTAGATTTGGTTTTCGTCACAAGTCTATGGGTTGGTGGAGTATTGATTGGCCAAAGATGGCAGGGTGACCAGGGCTGGCTGCTCAGGCATGGCTTTGATGGGGTCATTATTTCTCTTCCTGTCTCCTCTGTCATTCTGCAAGGCCCCCGGTAAACACTGTTTTCCCAGCAATGTGTCCAAGAAAGAAAGCACAACTGCAGTGGTGTTTTGTAAAGTTAAAGTCTATGATTGACCCGAATCATGCGACCAAGTCCATAGCCTACGTGACAGGAAGCTGGTGCTGCCTAGAGACACCTCAGAGCCTCTGAGGCCTTTGCTTTGCTGCTGAAACTCAGAAAGGGGGTTGACAGCCTCTTAGTGACAGGAGGACAATCCTCCTTACACTGTACTGTTCTTTCATGTTCCTGGTGTCCCTTCAGAGCTGACTGTGTCCGGTGTGCTTAGTCTTGTGCTTGAGATCCACCCCAGCAGGCACATACACGGGATGTCTTAGGGGAACGAGGTCCCCGTGTCTTGTCATTCGGCAGGCTCACCTCCCGTGATGAACCAGGGAACCACAGACAGCATCCTAACACAGCGTGGTTACCTAAACAGAACTAAAGAAACGCGCGCAGACCCAGGGAGAGGAGGGAGGGCATCCCCGTGGAGAGACAGCTCCTGCTAACTTCATTTCTGACATGGGACAATGGCGGAAGGAGTGTCTGTCCGCAGTGACCACTCAGGGTTCCAGCTGCTTTTCCCTGGTCTCGGGTAAGCGATGACGTAAGTGAGCTCCAGATTCTTGTGTGTTTCTATCAGCAAAGCATGGGGGCGGGGAACCCCAGCTTTCACCCACCCCCAACACAAGCGTGCAAAGGTATTAACCTCATAAGTGAACAGCAAGAGTGTGCCTCTGTTTCCTACACTGAACCAGCAGCCGTGAAATTTGGAGGGTAGAGTAGGGGGAAGCACCCCCAAACGCCAAGGACAGACAGTGGGATTTCCCTCAGAATGTAGGCCCCCTTTCCCCATCACAGAGTCCCCATAGGCTATCCTAACCATTTCCAGTCGTCCATTCCTCTCCCTTCAGTGGTAATAATTACACTTTTGTTTCCTGACCAACCACACACTCCTCTGCTTTCTCCTTGGGCCTTGCTCAAAGAGCAAGCTAATTAATCCTAGCACTCTGTCTCCTCGTCTGTTTAACTGAAGCCCTAAAATGTGTAGGAGCACCCTCCTTGAGGAGGTGTGAGTCAGCGGTCAGGACCCCCCGCCCCCCAAGCAGCCCCGAGCTTTCACTTTCACTGCAGTGTAGGCATGGACCAGAGTGTCTTTTTTTTTTTTTTTTAATGTGTGTGTGTTCTCGTTTCTTTTCTGTTGCTGTGTTAAAATACTGACCAAAAGCAACCAGAAGAAATGGTATACAAAGGGTTTCTTTGGCTTACACTTATGTACTGAGGAGAGGCAAGGCTTGCCTGTTTGGTTAGTCTACCCAGCCAGCCCTGTGCCTGGACCCCTGTCTCCACCTCCTCAGCTCTGCGGTTCCTGAGCCACAGAGCCCATCCAGCATCTATGTTGGCGGTGGCTGTCTGAACTCTGACCTTCACACGATTGCACCTTGAGGGCTTTAGTCACTGAGCCATCTCCCCAGGTCCCAGTGCCTTGAACGTGCTGTTTCGTTCTTCGCTAAAGCCTTCCTTTCTTACCTGTGTGGAAAGGGAGTTTCTCCCAATGGGAGCTCACGCTGGAGTCTGGCAAACAACCCGATTTCTAGCGGCAGATCCTGGGGACCTCAGGCTGTCACTTGTCTAAGCAAGTTCTTTCATGGAGGTTGGATAGACATTAGCAGTTCAGTGGGAGCTGTAGATGCATTGCCCACTGTGGCCTGTAATGTCTTTAAGGGATGTTTTAACTTAGTCACCGTGTGTGTGTCTTTCTACAGGTCACTTGAACCTGTGGGTTGCTTTGTCTGCGGGTCTTTTATAGGATGGCACACTAACTATGTCAAGAAGCCTCCCAAGGACACGCAGCTGGCTGTCCTAAGCGGTTTCCCTGAGACTGTCTGACGGGCACCTCTGCATGACTGATTTGAGGAAAGCACAGATACTAGACAGAGCGGCAGGCACGTGTGCAGGCCTGTTTCTGTCTGCGCTGAGCAGACCCATCCTATCTTCTCTCCAGAGCTCTGTGCTCAGGAGACAGAAGCGCTCCGCAGGTGCTGCCGCGTTTCCAGGAGTGCCCACTTTGACTTACATACACATCTTCATCTTTAGCCCAGTGAGTTCCAACAGCTGTGTCTGCCTTGCTTGGCTTCTTAAATTAGCTTCCCGTACTGGAGGGGGGGGGGAGGCATGGTTCCCCGTGCTTGCCCACAGGTGTCACGAAATTGATTCTTTGGGCTTTGAAAATATATTTGTGATTGCTAATTTAAAGGTTTTGTCAAGGAAATCCAATAGGTTCCCTAGGGACTGTGTCTGGTAACCGCTGTTCTTCCCAGTCCAGGACACACTTTCCTCATTGTTGCATACCTCATTCAGACTGAACATTTAGTGTTGGGATGTGGCAGCTTTGGGAATCAGATTCCCTATGCCCCGGGGATATGTCCTTTATTGCTCCTGTTTGTTAATAATTTGCATAATTAATTAATAGTGTGTGTGTGCATGCCTAGGTGTGCATGGACCATGGGTGAAGGCCAACCTACAGGAGACTCATCTTTCCTTCTACCATGTACGTCTAGAAGACTGAGCTCGGGCTGTCAGCCTCGGTGGCAAGCACCTTTACCCTCTGAGCCATCTTGCTAGCCTAGTCTGGGTTTTTTTTTTTTTCTCAGTGTCTGAAGTTCCTGGTTAGGTAAGTTAGTGGTTTCCTAAGGCCTGGACAGGGTTGTCCAAGAAATCCCCAAGCTTTGGGGTTCCCATGTGCTGAAGTGTGTGTTGCACCAGCAGGCAGTTTCCAATCCTGGACTTCTGCGTGTGTTGTAGGAAAAAGTGTGTTTGCACACGTGTGCGTGTGTGTGTGTGTGCGTGTGTGTGCAGGCCAGAGGTTAGTACAGTTATCTTCCTCTATTTTTCTGAGGTGGAATCCGCCACTGAACTTGCAGCTCACTAGTGTTCAGCTACACTGCAGGATGGGTGCGCCTCAGGGACCTTCCTGTCATCTCTGCGTCCCAGTGCCAGGTTGGTGGGGGTGCCATGGTGCCCAGCCTTTTTATGTGAGTGTTGAGGGTCAAATTCAGGTGCTCATATTTGCACAGCAAATACATTAGCCACCTCCCCGGCACGAGCCCCCTCCCTTCTTCTTGCTTGTGCAGAGATACCACAGGTCACCAGAGCGGAAACATTAGGACTGTTTTTAAGCCTTTTCCTATGCACATGTGTATCAATGGCCCGTGTGTGCCAGGGGTTTTACAAACGGTCTCCTCCACCCTGGCCGTTCCTCGCCTTCCTTTTCGTTCTTCATGGACAGATGTTTGTTAGTTCTGACTTGTATGGCTCTGTGGGGCAGCTATGGTGTTGAACAATTGTCACTGATTGTTTGCAACAAACTCCCTAGAGGGTGAGCTCTTTGCACTAAGTAAGCCCTGATTTGGGTCAAATAAAAGCAAGACCTGAGAGTGGAGCTCTCCCAGGGAGCCTCTTGGCAGGTCGGAGAGTAGCAATTCCTTCCTGGCTCCAGCAGCGGCTTTGGGACTACTGCCTTTCACAGCATCTGCAGTTGCGAGAATGTTGGTGTGTGTGTGTGTGTGTGGTTGTGTGTGTGTGTGTGTGTGTGTGTGTGTGTGTGTGTATAAAATAACCAGGAAAGGGGCTGTGGAATGGGGTGAGTCAAACCTCTGCTTGGCCTGCTATTTCTTAGTAGAATTCATGCTTGTCTTGAGTAAGCAGCAAGTACTTGGGTTGTTGTAAGCTTTTGATTATTTTGTAGAGTTTTGAAAATGCTGGCTTTTCTGGAGTTCTTATTGATTGCAGGTGCATTCAGTCTTAGAAGTGTGACTCCACCTTTTCCAGCCCCCCACCCCCACCTTGAGGAGACTTCCACCAGGGAAGGGTCCCTTTGTACAGGAAGGGGTTGGGGATGTGCTCTTTGGTGGATAGGCCTCTGTCTCCTTCTGAGACCTGATGACCAACGGAAGGGGCTGTGTGCTGTGTAGAGCTTGGTTTCCTAGGCCGCCTCCCTCTGAATATCTCACCCTAGCACCTACTCACAGTGGTGGCTCACAACCGTCTATAATGTGATCTGATGCCCTCTTTTGGCCTGCAGGTGTACGTGCAGGCAGAGGACTGTATACATAATAAATACATAAATAAATCTTTTTTTTTTTTTTTTTTTTTTAAAAAGACTGGCTAACTTTCTCTCTACCACCCATCCAAGATTAAGTGGCAGGAGTGTTGGACGCCCAAGCCTGAGGCTTCAGTGCAACCAGCGTGTTAGGGAGCCCTCAGTGGCCTCTGTTGCTGGAGAGGAAGCGCAGGGCTGCTGCTATGTGCATCCCTGTCAGCCCAGCTATGGGGCCGCTCCTGCCTTCACTCAGCTCCCCCACAGTCACAGTGTGGGAACCAGCACCCCGCTGGCACCACCATATGTCTGTGCAGCTTATTTTAGCTATCCCAATCAAGAAATGATTAAAACAATTGGTTTATTTAAATGGCTCTGTATGTTATATCTATGTTATTCTTGAATATTGGATTCATATTAAATAAGTTTGCCCTAATTAACTTGAATATTGCAGATCTGTGCTTTTTGAACTCAGCATGCAGATTTATGTAAATTACATAAAGCTTTCAAACTAGGAGCCTAGCCTTTTCATTTCCCCATCCCTTCAGCCCATCTCCCTGTCTCGCTGGCACACCCAAGGAGGCTGTGAAGGGCCTGGACGGGTGCCCTGCCAGGCTCCGCTCTGATTATACCACAGGCGAACGGCCCCTCATCTGAAGTCTAGGGACTGGATGCATTTTGGATTTCAGAGTGGTCTGGATTTTGCAATGTTCATATAGATCTATGGGCTGAGCATCCCTACCTGAAAATCTAAAAAATGAAAGTGCTTTAAGAATCTGAAACATTTTGAATTTCATTTTGGTGCTTGAAATTTTTCAGGTTTCTAAACATTTTTGATTCAAGACAGTTGGCCTGTATGTAAAAAAATCAAAGAAAAAATAGTGGCTAACTTCTGCAAATACACACATACGGGGGGGGGGGGGGGGGGAATCAATACCAGCATTCAGTTCTCTTAGCTATACTAGTGACACTGTGCATGTGCAGGGGTGTGTGTGTGTGTGTGTGTGTGTGTGTGTGTGTGTTGTCATAGCACTCTTGTGGTGGAAGCCAGAGGTTGTCATTCTTTGGATGCTGTCCATATTTTTATTTTAGAGACAAGTTCTATCATTGACCAGTTAGGACAGGCTAGCTGGCCCCAAAACCCCAGAGGTCAGCCTCAGTCTACCTCCCCAGAGCTGACAAGTGATTTATAGATACCTGGGGTCATTACATTGGCAAAGCAAACACTTTACAACTAAGCATCTCTGAGGGCTTCCTTTTTTAAATTTTATTTATTTATTTATTTTAATTATGCATATGTACACATGTCTGGGTGTGGGTGTGGGTCCATGCACATGTGAGTGCAGGTGCTGGAGGAATTGTGAGGAGGGTATGGAGTATCCTGGAGCTGCAGTTGCTTACAGTTGTTAGCTGCCTGGTCAGATGCTGAGAGCCAAACTCAAGCATCACAAACTCTTCAGTGCTGTACCACCTCCCCAGCTGCTCTGAGTTTTCTTGGCTGCAGACCGTGTGTGGTTCTGACATGGATGTATCTGCTCTTGATGAGCTTTTGTAGATTTCATAACGAATGCTCGATATGCAAAAGTCAAACGGCCATTTGGAAACGGTTTTCATCTTGTCCCTCTGGGCGTCCCCTTTATTTTTCGCTTGACCCTCACCCGTTCTCTCCTTCCTTGGTGTCCTTGGTGTCTCTGTGTGAGTCTGTGACATAGAAGAGAGATGGGAATGTCCCTGTTCAGTGAGTAGATGGTTTCAACTGAAAACAGCTGCAAGAAAGCAGATGTGGGCTGCGTCCCCTGTCTGTAGTTGGCCGCTGAAAACACAACAGGGCCCCTCAGAGTAGGCTTTCTCCTAACCTCACTTCCCTTAAAAAGAACCCAGAGGAGGCTATCAGCCTTATTACTGAGGTGGGCTGCCACTGAGAGGAGGCTCTGGCACCCCCTCCTGATTGTCCTAGCTACCATTAGCCTCTCCCGGTGCTGCAGCCTTTGTTTTGTTTCCTACCTGGAGGTGCGCAAAGGACCTTCCTGTGCCCTGGCATTTCTCTTTAAAGTTTTCATTCCTTTTCTAAATGGTTGAAAAAGCTACAAAGTACAACTGTTTCTGTAGAGTGTACGGCTCTTCTTATGAAACCTCATGTAAAACTATTTTCTTTTCTTTTTGTGTGCTGGGAATAATCCCACCGCCTTGCCTATGCCAGGCAGGTGCTTTACTGCTACCCCTTATTGAAAAATTCTAGGCAGGTGCTCTACCACTGAGCCACACCCCAGCCCCTCACTGGGGGATTCTAGGCAGGGGCTCTACCACTCAGCCACACCCCAGCCCCTCACTGAGGGATTCTAGGCAGGTGCTCTACCACTGAGCCACACTCCAGCCCCTCACTGGGGGATTCTAGGCAGGGGCTCTACCACTGAGCCACACCCCAGCCCTTCACTGGGGGATTCTAGGCAGGGTCTCTACCACTGAGCCACACCCCAGCCCCTCACTGGGGGATTCTAGGCAGGGGCACTACACTGAGGTTTTGTTTTGTTTTGTTTGTTTGTTTTGTGGTTTGTTGTTGTTGTTGTTTTGTTTTGTTGGTTTTTCAAGACAGGGTTTTTCTGTGTAGCCTTGGCTGTCGTGGGCTAACTTTTTAGACTAGGCTGGCCTCGAACTCACAGCGATCTGCCTTCCTCTGCCTCCTGAGTGTGCCACCACCGCCTGGCTTCTACCACTGAGTTTTATTCCAAACTCTATATAAAACTCTTAACATTTTTAATACAATTGTTCACTTTTCTCCGAACCGTCTGCTGCAGGTTAATTTTGCAGAGGCAGTCAGCGAACCTGAGTGGGCGGAGGAAGAGTTTCCTTCCCCATAAGGCGAGTGCCTTTCTGCCTAAATCCCGGAGGGACTGGCTGTGGAAAATAGATCTCCAGTGAAAGACACTGGAAGGAAGTCTATGGCCAAGAAAGAAAAACAAAGCACATCGGCGAAGGAGTGAGCATTAAGACTGACTTTCTGCAGCATTGCTCCTCCCCAGCCTTTGCAGACTACATTCATACTTGAGGTGACACACCTCCCGCACTTACCTAAGCACAAGCTTCTCCTAACACCACTGCACATGATGTGTACATATTAAGAAAGCGGGCATGCAGGCATGTAAGCGTGTGTGCAACAGGAGAGAAACACTGCAGCAGTGTGCTGTGGGGGAAGAAGTATCATCAGGAAAGAGCAATAGGGGACCTCTGCAGGAGACAGTTTCAAAGAATCCCTTCCTCAAGCTAACGCCCAGAGGGGACAGCAGATGAGTTGCAGGTGGAGGGTGTCTCCTGAGCCTCCTGGCAGGTTTGTGCCTCAGCCTTGGTAGCTACATGGGCCAGACCCTGGAGTGCTCCTCTTCTGCAGGTTCCAGGCTTTGAGCCTTGCACTGCAGTGTGCATGCAGCCGCGCTCCTGGCCACGGGCTCTTCCATCTCTTCACATATGGCCTTCCGTGTTCAGTGCCAGACTCCTTATAGCAGTGTCCACCATGTGTGTGTGCAGGAGGGTCTGTGTGTATGCATGCACTTGTGTGTGTATGTGTGTGTGTGTGTGCATGTGTGCACGCACATGCAGAGTGGGGAGCTGGTGTGGATACACATGTGCACATGTGTGGATGTACATGTGGAGGTTGGAGGTCAGAGGTAAGCTTTGTATGTCTTTAAGTCACTCACCACCTTGTTTTTTTGAGACAACCTTTCACTTTTACCTTGAACTCAGAAAATAGGCCAGGTTGGCTGGCCAGCGAGTCCCCTCCGGAAGCTTCCAGTGGCCACAGCCCCAGTGCTAGGATTGCAAGCATGTGCCCCACACCACGCGGTTTTGCATGGGTTCTTGGGATGGCATTCAGCTCCTCATGTCTGTGTAACAACATGTTAGTGACTGAGCCGTCCCCCGCAGCCCTAGAGATCATCCTTAATTTAGTCACAGGAGAGACCGCAAGCAGTCCTATCGGAATCAAGACAGGAAGCTTCTTCAAGTGCAATGCCGCTGTCCGCTCTTGTTTTTAGTTTAGCAAAATAAGTATGTGAGATAAAAGTGACCTGATACTTCACAGTCAGTCGACAGCCATTAAGACAGCTGACATCTCCGAGGGGACCTGCTGTGCGCCAGGACCTGGGTCTAGTGCTTGGTGTGTGCTGAGCACAGTGATGTCACCAGAGAGTTGTGCATAGGACACAAAAGCACAACTCTCACCTCCAAGGGGAGAGAGATGGTTTATTCTGTAGCCAAATCTGAGTGACTTGACTTCGAAACGCACTTAGGCTACTCCAGGTCGTGTGTCCCAATAAGACAGGTCTTTTATGAAGATCATGTGGTAACAGGAGAGTAAGTCGTAAGCCAAAGCTCTTTTAAAATGCACTGATGGGGGCTGGAGAGATGGCTCAGAGGTTAAGAGCACTGACTGTTCTTCCAAAGGTCCTGAGTTCAATTCCCAGCAACCACATGGTGGCTCACAACCATCTACAATGAGATCTGGTGCCCTCTTATGGCCTGTTGGCTCACATGCAGGCTGAATACTGTATAAATAATAAATAAATAAATAAATCTTTAAAATGCATTGGTGGAAACTGCAGGTAGGCGATTACAGAGAACAGGGGAGGGGGGGAGGGTTGAATCTCTGCTATGGCTTCAGACGCTGTCCGGGGACATTCTCGGCCTTTGGGGTTAGTGGAAGCCAGAGGTCTGCCTGTACCTTCTGAAAGGGTTTGCCTAGACGTCACATGGATGCTAGGTCACTGTCTTAGTTGGGTTTGATGCCGCTATGAAACGCCATGACCAAAAAGCAGGTGGGGGAGGAGAGGGGTTTATCTGGCTTATACGTCTATACCACAGTCCATCACTGAAGGAAGTCAGGGCAGGAACCGCAACAGGGCAGGGACCTGGAGGCAGGAGCTGATGCAGAGGCCATGGAGGGGTGCTGCTTATTGGCTTGCTCCCCATGGCTTGCTCAGCCTGCTTTCCTATAGAACCCAGGACCACCAGGCCACGAATGGCACCACCCACAGTGAGCTAGGCCCTTCTCCTTCGCCATAAAATCACTAATTAAGGAAATAGCCTACAGGCTTACCTATAGTCCAGTCTTTTTCAATTGAGGCTCCCTCCTGTCAGATGACTTTAGCTTGTGTGAAGTTGACATAAAGCTATCCAGCACAGTCACACGCAGAGGTGGGTAATAAGTGGGGGACCAGGCTACCCCCAAGATAATTTATAATTGGATGCTGGGCTTGAGGTATTCTAACCTCACCATGATTCTTGACGCTCTAATCAACCTGTGGTCAAGCAATGCGTGTTTTCTTTCCAGGGATTTGTGCTTCCATTGCATGGATAAGAAACTGTGTTATAAAGAGGTGGACACAGTGACGCAGTGTGGGAAAGTTCTTCCCAGATGCTACTGTAGGAAGGTGAATCCGCTGAACCTAGAGTGGCCAGGAGGTGGCCACACCTGTGCTGTGAGTGGATATCGGCAGTTTCTTCAGGGAGTCATTTCCTCCAAACTTGAAACAGATATGTCAGAGCCTTTGACTGGAACATTTTTTAATATAATTTATTTAGTTTTATTTTATGTGCATTAGTGTGAAGGTGTCAGATCCCTTGGAACTGGAATTACAGACAGTTGTGAGCTGCCATGTGGGTGCTGGGAATTGAACCCGGGTCCTTTGGAAGAGCAGGCAGTGCTCTTAACCACTGAGCCATCCCTCCAGCCCCTACTGGAACATTTTGTTACTTGCATCCAGAGCCACCCCACTGTAGCCAGAACACCAGAGTTCATTGGGCCTGTCGCTACAAGTGCCGTAGAACTGAGGCAGGAATCCAATCTCTCCGTTGTGCTTTGTTCAGCCAGCCAGAAACCTGGGAAGACAGAGGTCTGACACCTCAAATCAGCATACCCACTGACCCGAGCCTGCATACTTCTCCCAAGGTCTGTGAACAGACTGCCTCTGGCATTCCTTCTATCCTCACTGCATGCGTGCAGGCCACAGTCAGGCCAAAGCCTGTGTTCCGCTATGCAGGTCAACCCAGAATCAACAAACACTTGGCAGCGTGTGTGTGTGTGTGTGTGTGTGTGTGTGTGTGTGTGTGCTCACGAGGGTGTGTGTGCACATGTGTTGGCTATTTATTAGGCAGGAAGATGGTGAGTTCCATGCTAACCTGTGATATGTAGTGATATACTTCCTAGTAAGAAAGAAGGAAGGAAGGGAGAAAGGGAAGGAAGAAGAGAAGAAGAGGGAAAATAAAGGGGAGAAGTAGAGGGGGAAGAAAGTGATAGAAAAGGAAAGGAGGGGAAGAGAGAGGAGAAGAGAGGAGACCAATGACAGCAATGTAGCATCACGTATTGGCTCAAAGTGTGTCCTCTGGTTATGGCATCTGCCAATGGTAGTATTGTTTTAGAGGTCAACATTCATAAGTTACCTATCCTAATTTCTTCAGCCCGGTTCCACGTGTGGTTGAACTATTATTTTAAAAACATGTTATATTTTGCTTTGAAGTGCTGTCTTATCTAGTTCACAGATTCTTTCAGAGTGGCTTGGGGGAGATCCTGGTATAGCCTCGAGTCTCTCCGCTTGGTTTCCCTAGCATTTGTGTGGCTATTCAGGTCCATAAATAATTGTTTCTAAAGTCAACGGTAGTTAGTTAGTTAGTTAGAAGTGAAATTGTACAGCGCTGATGTCACACATGTGTCAGGTAGATAAAGAGATGACTTTGGGTGCTGCTAGCTACTTGGGACTTGGACTCCTATTGCAAAAATAATGCACAGAGCCTGTGGCACTCTCACCTCACTTCTCCTGGTGGTGGCATCTTGTTTAACTATATTACAGTCCGCAGAATAGGAAGCTGATGTTCATACCTGGCAGTTGCCTAGGCTACAAACTGTTCGCTTTGCACTGGCTTAAATGAGCCTTTGTTTGTGTGTGTGTGAGAGAGAGAGAGAGTGAGTGGCTCTATGCATCCCGATTGTGTGCACAGATTTATCAACACTTCAGCTGTCAAAATCGATGGCTGATCTGTCATCACCAAGGAGCCCCCTGTGAGACCTTCCACCCCTAGCGCCACTGCGGTTTAACATGGTTTGGAATTTCTAGCCCACATAATTAGCTGTGATGAATAGCAGTAAGTCTGATAGCTGGCTACAATCAGAAAGAGAGGAAAACAAATCCTCCTCAAACCGACCAGCACTCCAGGTGCCTGTGGTCCCACCCAAAGCCACCCCGTCCCAAGCAGCTTGAGGTGTCATTTCCCTCACTGTGGGGCATATCGTTTGCTTATTGGTTTAATGTCTATTTTAGTTAAGCTTGTTTCTCCCCAGCAAGGAAGAGAGAGGGCAAAGAAAGAAGGGTGACAAATGGAGGCAGGCAAAGAAGCAGGGCAGAGTGGCCATGCATGCCCCAGGCAAGGAGAAGGCTAGAGAAGGCCTGGCAAGCATGGATAAGCAAGACCAAGTGTAAGTTCATTTGGAAAAAGCTTCAAGCCATCCTCTAAGATATGCTCATGCATTGGGTGTTATAGCTGGAAATGTCAGGGCTGTAGAAAGGAAGCAGAAAGCAATTACCCTTCAGAAAGAGCTTTATTTGGAGAGCCAACATCACAGGCAGACATTTATGTTGTGGAAAAACAAAGGCAGTTACTTGCTCTTATAGATTTCAGATAACAGAGGAAGTAATTTCTATACCATATGACCCAAGCTATGTGCTAAAAGTCACAACACACACACATACACACACACACACGCGCGCGCGCGCACGCACACACGCGCGCACATATATATATATATTTCAAGGTGGTTGTGGGGGTTTGAAAGAGAATGTCCCTTGTAGGTTCACAGATTTGAATGCCTGATCCCCAGTTGGTGGAACTGTTTGGGAAGGATTAGGAGGTGTGGCCTTGTTGGAAGAGGTGTGTCACTGGGGACCAGCTTTGAGGTTTCAAAAGCCCATTATAGGCCCAGTCTCTCTCCTTTCTTCTTCTTCTTCTTCTTCTTCTTCTTCTTCTTCTTCTTCTCTTTCCTTTTCTTCTTCTTTTTTCTTCCCTTCGTTCTAGTCTCTTCGTCTTCGTCTTTTTTCTCTCTCGCTTCGCGCTCGCCTCTCTCTCACTCTCCTCTCTCTCTCTCTCCTCCTCTCTCGTCTCTCTCTTCTCTCGTAAGAACTCCCTGCGCACTGCATTTTGTGGATAAGATGTGAGCTCTCAGCTACTGCCCAGCCCTGCCTGCCTGCATGTCCTCATACTCCCCACCATGATATTCATGAACTAATCCTGTGAAACTGTAAGCAAATCCCCCAATTAAATGATTTATCTCACAAGTTGCCTTGGCCGTGGTGTTTCATCACAGCATAGAGCAATAATAACTAAGACAGTAAGTGCTCTTGAGTCTGGGCAGTAGCGAGGGGGCAGCCTTGCTACCGTGAAGGGAGAGAGAGAACTCTGAGAGCTGCAGGTCACAGAGACTGCAGGAGTGGGGTGGCTCAATTTGGGGGGGGGTGAGGGAGAACAGCAGCCAAAGGGTCTGTGATATAACACTGGGGAGCACCCACAGGAGAAGCCAGGCATGGCAGCGTGGAGCCCCTAATGCTGCAGTGCTGCAGAGGCGGAGATAGGTGGGTCCCTGGCCAACCAGCTTAGCCAGATCTGGGAGCTCCAGGTTCACCGAGGACTCCGACTCAGAAAACAGAGTTGAGAATAAGCATGGAAACATACTCACCAATCACTTCCTGCCTGTGTGTGTGTGTGTGTGTGTGTGTGTGTGCCTGCATGTATACACAACACCCATATGAACACACATCTCACACACCACATTCAAAAATGAAACAGAAAAAAAATTAATATGTTCACTGAACTCACAAAACTTGTGACTAAAGTCCTATAGGAAGGTGCGATGATCATACCACGTCAAACAAAATCTCTACAAATAGGTTAAAAGAACAACAACAAAAAGGCCAAAGAGAAATTCTAGACTTGTAAAGGGCAACAATCAGAACTGAAAAGAAAGAAGAGATCAACCCTTAACAGTAGATTTGAATAAACAAACTTAAAATTCTACAGGCCACGCAAGCCAAGAAGACAAGAAAGAATAAAAAAGAAAAACGAAGTGAGCTCCCAGAGGACCGCAGGCTATCATTAAACACAGCAGCATATGCCTGATGGGAGACCCAGAAGGAGAGGAGAGAGAGGAACACAAAAAAAAAATTATCTAATGACTGTAAACCTCCAACGTGATTAAATGATGGCGGAGGCCCCCCTCATCCAGGGCTCTCTGTGACCTCAAAGGATGGTAGATGCAGACAGACCCACAACCAGGAAATTCCCCACTACAATGCTGGCGGTCAAGGACCCTGAAGGCAGATAGAGACAGACGGCTCCTTATGTCCAAAAAGAACCTCCCCAGCAAAGAACCCCCCCACCTCTCCGCAGAATTACAGGAAGCCAGACCATAGAAGGGCAATGTTTGCGAACAGCCCAGAGGAAAACCAAAATGAACCGGATCTCAGGTCTGGCCGGTCTGGCCACGCTGCCTTTCAGAAGAGAAAGGAAAACTAAAGACTGGCCCAGATAAGTGCTCTCTGGGAGGATGTATTTCTAGGAGATGAGCTGTACAAGAAAAGCACAAGAAACGCTTCTGGCTTAAAGTGGATGGTTCCAGAAGGTGATCTGAATCAGCAGGAAGAAACAAAGGGCATCCATAGAGTGCTATCAGAACTTTAAAGTCACAGGGCAAATCCCCAACCTCAAAGCAGGAAGAGTGAATATGAAGACAGTGTTGCTGTTGTCACAGAAGCTCGTATCCGTGTGGGTGGGGGTGGGGGTGTGGTGGGGGAGGGAGATGGGGAGGGCATAGGCAAATGTGGAGCTAATCGGCCTTTTACTGTTTCAGAGGAATACCCGAATTAACACGGTTGCTATGCTGTGGCGCTTATAAAAAAAACAATCTGACCAAAAGCATCTTAGGGCATGAAAGGGTTTATTTAGCTCATGGACTACAGCTCAGCATCCAGGGAAGTCAGGGAGGAACTTGAAGGCAGGCCTGCTTGCTTTTCCATCCCAACCCCAGAACTCAGTTCACAAGCAAAGAGCTACAGCAAGCACCATCAAGAGTGCTGCTTGCTACCTGGCTAGCAGGTGGCCTTACACGCAGCCAAACTTTCTTATACAGATCACATCCACCTGAAAGGGGGATGGTGCCACCCATAGTGGCCTAGGCTCTCTTGCATCAGTTAATAATCAGGCAATCTCCCACGGACATGCCCACAGAGCCAACATGAGATGGGCAGCCACTCAATTGGGAACTCCTTTCTCAGTCAGGTACCTCAAGGCTCCAGAGACAGAGCTGAACAGGAATCAGACCTGAAGTGTAAGGAAGCAAAGAGGTGCCACGCTTGCCTCTGGCCTCTGGGCACCCACTGGGTACCTGCAGCCCAAGCAGAGCTGGTGCTTTGGGTAAAGTGGTTTTGGGGTCCCTTTGACAAAGCCACAGGAAGCAGTAGCTCCCAGGATCATCCAAATGCTTTCATAAATCATTAAAGACAAAGTGTAGACTAGCTATGCATCTCTGAGGGCCCAGACTCAGCGAAGCTCTGATCTTTTTATGGGGGCGGGGCGGTTATCTCTTGGAATTACATATGGGTCACGCTGTAAAAATGGATGGGAAATCGCACATTGTTCCAGGTAAAAAAGAGAAATGTTAACCATTTTGAAATACACTGAGTACACAGTGAATAAAGCAAAGCCCAGGAAATGCTAAATTACCGAGGCCTTGATCTGACCTGGGGCAGGGCAGGGCTGGGCCAGCCAGCTCCTGGCAGCCTTCCCATCTCATGCAAGGGAAGGAAAAACAAACAGCCAACAAGTGCTTGGGACGTTCCCACACCACACACTCTGACCCACCAAGCGAAGTGGGCCCCAGGACAATAATAATGCAGTAATGGTTGGTAGCAAAGGAGAGGCCCACTGGCCACAATGGCCACTGAGCGGTGAGTCCCTGGGGGTCCACACAAGGTATAGGATAGTATAATCAGATCTCAACAGGACTGACCATGGCCTAGAAACAAGGTTTCAAGTTGCCCTGAATAGCGTGTTCCAACAAAGTAACAGTTTCATGCGGTTTTTATAGTCAGGGAACAAAGGGAGTCATAAATCAAGGCGTTTTTAGATACATCGGTGAGAACATTAAGTAAACAGGTTACAGCAAGTTGAAACCGTGTCTGGTGTAGGCCTGGGGGGTTGTCTGATGACTTTCTTAACCTTTGGGTTGGTGGAGGCTGTTTGTGCATTCCAAAGGTTTTTTCCTTAACAGTCACAAGGACAGGCGCTGGGTGCTGGGTTACACAGGTGAGCCACAAATGGGCATTCCGGGAGCTAGAGAGGCCAGGATAGCTGTGTGTGGACCTGTAACATCCAGCTCTCTACTCTCAGAGTTTTAATCAGTCAATCAGCCTTGTAGAATCTTTAACAGATGTGGGTTTTACTGGAACCTTCAGTTCATATGAGAAACCTAAAGGCAGTAGAAAATGGGGGGGGGGGTAGGGAAATCCGGGAGACCAAATTCCATTCTACACAAGGCTGTCCCCCCAACCCTGGCTTATTCTTTTAAGAGTTTATTCCAGGAAGGGATTGGACTTGCTGTGGATTTTGTCTCCTTAGTTTTGTGTTTATTTGCATCTTCTTAAGTAGTGAACTTTACAGCAGGTGTGCCTGTGTGGGACGCTTTGCTAGGTGCTGGGGATATAATTGCGATGAAAATAGGAAAGCAAACGGTTATCACTAGTCTTCAGAGAGGAGGCACTGAACATCTCAGAGCCATCACTGAGGGACTGGACCTGTGGAGTTTTCCCTGAAGAAGTGGTGAAGGCCTAAACTAGAGTGATGAGGGCAATAGCTGAGGAGGAGGGCAAGAGCTGAGGGTGAGGGCAGGAGCTGAGGGTAAGAGCAGGAGCTGAGGGGGAGAGCAGGAGCTGAGGGGGAAGGCAAGAGCTGAGGGGGAAGGCAAGAGCTGAGGGGGAAGGCAAGAGCTGAAAGGGAGGGCAGGAGCTGAGGGGGAGGGCAAGAGCTGAGGGGGAAGGCAAGAGCTGAGGGGGAAGACAAGAACTGAGGGGGAAGGCAGGAGCTGAGGGGGAAGGCAAGAGCTGAAAGGGAGGGCAGGAGCTGAGGGGGATGGCAAGAGCTGAGGGGGAAGGCAAGAGCTGAAAGGGAGGGCAGGAGCTGAGGGGGAAGGCAAGAGCTGAAAGGGAGGGCAGGAGCTGAGGGGGAGGGCAGGAGCTGAGGGGGAGGGTAGGAGCTGAGGGGGAGGGCAGGAGCTGAGGGGGAGGGCAAGAGCTGAGGGGGAGGGCAAGAGCTGAGGGGGAGGGCAAGAGCTGAGGAGAGGAGTAAGGAACAGAAGACATGTTGAAAGCTGTGATGTAGGGAGAGGCAGGATATGGAAAGGGGGAAGAACAGGGATGTGAGGACAGGGCACTGCAGGAGCCTGAGGAGTGTGGAGGAGGCTTGGGGTATCGGCATAGCAGAGGCAAGAGGGTGGAACTACACAGCTGTGTCATGCTTTGGGGGTGGCACAGATGGGTGAGTGGTACTCTGGGTTGTCACAGGCAGATATGTGGTGCTTTGGGATAATACAAAGGGGTCATAGTGATGTTTATGCAAATGTAGGGTTTTTTTCCCCAGAAAGCTGGAAAATAATGTTTCCAAGGGAAACTTAATGATACAAAAGCAAGAGAGGTAATTTGAATATTTGCATGTTATTATATTATACATTACAAAGACTATATATAATTAAGTCCTAGCATTCTGCTTATGATTACATACTACACATCACTAATTCTGGTTTTAATGTCTCTGATGATAATTTTTTCCTCTGATGATATTTAATAATACAACATTAAGTTATAAAAGTGGGGCTGCAGAGATGGTTTGGTTGGTAAAATGCTGTACCACACAAACTTGAGGACCTGAGTTCGATCCCCCAGAACTCACGTTAAAAAGCCTGGTGTGGTAGCAAATGTCTGAACCCCCAGTACTGTGTGGTAGCAAATGCCTGAACTCCCAGCACTGGGAAGGCAGAGGCAGGAGGATCCCTGGGACTTGCTGGCCTGGCAGTCCAGCTACACTAGTGATCTCCAGGGTCGATAACAGATCCTGTCTCAAAAAGTAAAGAGAAATCCCTGAGAGTAAGACAGCTGACCTCAGCCGAGCAGTGGTGGCACACGCCTTTAATCCCAGCACTTGGGAGGCAGAGGCAGGAGGATCGCTGTGAGTTCGAGGCCAACCTGGTCTACAAAGCGAGTCCAGGACAGTCAAGGCTACACAGAGAAACCTGTCTCGGGGGAAAAAAAAAAAAAGACAGCTGACCTCAACCTCTGGCCTCCATACTGCGAAAGGGTAATATGCCTGGGGTGGTGGTGCACGCCTTTAGTCCCAGCATTCAGGAGGCAGAGGCAGGACGTCTCTGTGAGTCTGCATAAGGAGTTCCAGGACACACACACACACACACACACACACACACACACACACACACACACACACACACTGGAACACAGAACAGCCTCATGTTTAATCTCAGTGTCTAAAGGGGGACTAGCCCAAACTGTTGCCAGAATAGAATGGACTGTGGTGTCATGAAGGGGCCTTTTCATATTGTTCTTTATTTTATAAATTCTCTGAAAATTAATAGGCTTTCCTGTTTACTAGGGGGAAAAAAACATAGTATGAGCGAAAGGGCTTCAGTTTATCTCAGAACACTTGGATTAATAAGCCCTGTGTTCTGATGGGCGGGTGGAACAGTGCTGGAAAACAGCTATTAAGTGGCCAGAGCCCTGGACTAGCGTTGGCGGTTGCTCTCGGGGGTCTCCTCAGCGAGGCTTTCCCACTCAGGTCCCTTAAGCCTCACAGTGTTGTTGGTATCTATTATTCAATCATATAGATCTGGGAGAGGACTGGGAACTAGCTAGCCTTGGACGACTGCCTCAGCAGTTCTAATACATGTCCCCCACGCCCCCCCCCAGCTCGCTCTCTCTCTTTCTCTCTCTCTCTCTCCCTCTCTCTCTCTTCCATGTACTGAACTGTAAAATTCTGATTTTCTAACCACAGGAAAATCATAGGGTAAATTAAATCTCATCCCTGTTTTACTCAACTAGGAGCAAAAAACAAATCTTAAAAACTCAAAAGCGATCGGTGCCACCACATAATTATTATACATAAAGCTGGGCTACAGCCACTGGGCTCTTATCATCACTCTTATCCAGAGCATCCCTTGGTACAGGCTGTGGTTTGTCAGGTCCAGATGACAATGTCTTTGTGTGTTTGCATTTAAACAGAATGCACGAAAGGAGTTTAAGGCATTGCATCATCATCTGCAGCAAGAAAGGGAAAGGACGTTCCGAGGTGCAGGCAAAAGTGTGGCTAAGGGGCTGTTCATCTCTCTCACAGCAGCTTGCTTATAGCCCACTGGGCGACACGAGCCCTCGTGCCGTGCCTTCCCTTCTCTTGAGAGGCCCTGTGGTCAGCGGGGTGAGGTTTCTCTCTGACTGATGAGTTGTGCTGGCAGTCCGGAGTCCCAGCCTCCCAGATCCTAATTGTAGCAGTGGGCCCTACAAGTCCCAAGGCCAGAGTCAAGGTTAATATAAACTGAGTCAGCACTGTAAAGAATAAAGGGCTGGGGAGATGGCTCAGTCAGCAAAGTGCTTCCCACAGGAGCATGAACCCTTGTGCTTGCCCCTCCCCGCAGCACCCACATTAAAAATAAATAATAATAAAACAAAAACCATGTGTGGTGCCATGCACTTGTAATCCCAGTGTGGGGGAGACAGACACAGGTGGATCACTGGGCCTTGCTCACCGGCCAGCCTGTCCTGCTCAGTGAGCCACAGGTAACGGTGAGAGGCCCTGTAGATTCAGATATGGCTGGGTGCACTTGTTACCCCAGCAGTGATGGGCAGCAGTGAAAGGCATGTGGATGGCTAAGGTTTGCTGGCTGCCTGCTTAGTCAGAAACCGTTAACCTCCAGGCTCAGTTAGAGACCCTGTCCAAAGGAATGAGACAGGGGACGGTAGAAGAGGACCCCAGACATCCTCCTACGGTCTCTGCGGTACATCAGTGGGCACCTGCACACTTACCACTGTCCACACATGCTCCCCGCATACTCACAGAGTACTTGGGTGTCTGATTAACAGCACCCAAGGCTGACCCCTGGCCTCCACATAGCCACATACATATGCACACATGCACACACTCAGATAAATTTACCAAAAAAAAAAAAAAAAAGCCAGATCCTTTAGTCTATGTTGACCCATAGTCACGGTGGGACATGACTTCTTGTCAGCTCTGGGCACTTTTTACCATCTCTAATGTAACATGACCAAAAGCGCTGAGCACCACAGTAAGATACAGAGTTAAAGACCAAGAAGTGATTTATTTGCTAGCGTAAAATTGACCTAATTTGTTGAACAAAAGTGGCAAAAATGATCTTCACTCTGGTTACATAGTTATTTTTACTGCTTCTGTTAAAACTGCCTCACAGCATCGTTTGTGTCTGCCAAGGAGGTCTGCACATTTAGTGGGAACTTCCACGGTGCTGTGAAGGGGTGTGGCCTGTGAAGGGGTGTGGCCTATTCAGGGTGAGCCTCCACCAGCTGGGCCTGAAGACCCTGAGCGAGGCATTGATTGCATTGCGGGGGTGTGAGGCTATGCCATTTAATTTTGACATCCTCTGTCAAGTGCCAAATCGACGCTATGAAAGAATCCGGACATAAAATTTATATGTATGTTTCTAACGGTGATGCTCACTTGTGAAAGCTGGCTGAGGAAGGCTTTTATTCAGGACCAGACCTAATTCCTAATACACTATGAGCAGGCAACGATTTCCAGCCAAGAAATAGGGTGGGGACCCAAGGGTGCAAAATTATTAAGAGGGGATAGGAAAGGGAGATTACAGTAAGATGAGCCCGCCCAAAGACAGGAATGTGAGGGTGCTGGGAGGACTGACTTGGAATTTCTTTGTTCTCTTGTGCTGGCTAAAATTGGGTTTTATAAGGTGGTACACAAATAGTGTTGGGGAGATTCAGAAGGATGAGAAAAGTTTGGACAGGCAGGGAAACTGTCAGTAAATACTAATGAGAAAACAATCCTGCTTGGTGTGTGGGTCTGTGTGCAGAGGACATGTGTGCCTGTGTGTGTGCCAGGAGTGGGAGTGGCCGTGCAGAAGCCAGCCTCAGAGGCCCTTCATCAGGGGCTTTCTACCTTGGTCTTTGAGACAGGCTCTGTCATTGGCCCTGGAACTCAATGAGTAGGCTAGGCTGCCCAGCCAGCAAAAGCGGGAATCCTCCTGTCTCCACCTCTCCAGGGCTGAGATTTCAAACAACTTATCACCGCATTCTATTTTTTAAAAATATTGATTGATCAATTATTTATGCATGTGGGTATTTTGTCTGCATCTATGTCTGTACACCATGTCTGTGCCTGGTGCCCACAGAGCTCTGCCTGAAGAAGGTGTATGGTCCTTTGGAATTACAGGCAATGTGAGCCACACTGTGGGTGCTTGCTTGCCATGCACTTGGCTAGAGCTCTCTCCCTCTCTATCCCTCTCCCCCTCATCTGTCCTCCCTCCCTCTCCTGTCTCTCTCTCTCTCTCTCCTTCTCCTCTTCCTCCCCTTCCTTCTCTCTCTCTCTCTCTCTCTCTCTCTCTCTCTCTCTCTCTCTCTCCCTCTCTCTCTTCCTTTACTTCTTTTCTTTCCAAAGACAGCATCTCCCGTAACCCAGGATGGCCGCAAACTTGCTGAGTGCCTGTTTGACCTTGAACTGCCCTTCTATTTCCACCTCCCAAGTGTCGAGATTGCAGGCGTGCAATGCATGCCCGGCTTATGCAGTGATGAGGATGCGATCCAGGGCCTTGTGCGTGCTGAGCAAGCACTCTGCCAGCTGAGCCCCACCCCCAGGATAAACAATGTCTTCCACCTCTTAATACGTCTTTACTCCTTTGGTCTTTTCTACCTTTTTAGCTTAAATTGTGGGACTATGGTGAAAGTGACCAATGTCAAGGCCAGTCTCATCTTCCTGGGTCTCCTCCCTCCCTCCCTCCCTCCCTCCCTCCCTCCCTCTCTTCCTCCTTCCCTCCCTCCCTCCTTCTCCCTTGCTTCTGTACCCATCCCCTGCCCTCTCCTTGCAGCTGCTGCCTTAGACCCGGGCACCGCTCACAGCTTCAGGTCCAAGCCCTGTCTCTTCGTGGCTCCTGGCCTGATAGATAGCCCCCTGCTTTAGATTCTGAGGGACACTCATGCCCATCGTGAAATGAGAATTCCAGCCAGTGGTTTTCATGAGTGTTTCAGCCTTGGGAAGGCCCAGTCGTTATCAAGGTATCAGCTATGCGCCTAATAAATTAGCCTGGCCTTGTTGTTGCTTCCTGTCCCATAAACTGAGTCAGCACTCCATGTAGGATTCACCTCGATGTTACCATAGAAGGCAAGCGATGCCCATGGGACAGTCAGAGACCTCTGGGTCAGGGAGCCGTTAGGACAGTGCAGGGAGGGTGGACAAAGGCCTGGAAGACCAGAGCTGCTTAGCAGTGCTTAACCATCCAGGGTGGGCTGTTAGCAGGCTTCTGGCTGCACCCGATCAAGGATGCTCCAGGCAACCTCAGACTTTCTCTCAAAAGGTCCTTTTTCTCAGAAGACGTTGTTTACGGTTTTGTTCGTCGGTGGCGGTGTTGAGGGACCAAGAACAGCTGACAGGCAATAGGGAGATGTCCCAGACAAGGACATTTCCTGCCTGGCACCCAAGGGCCAGACTCACAGAGCCAAGCCCTCCTGCTGAGTTTCCTGGGGCAGTGGTGGGTGGGCCACTCCCTTTGGAAAGCCCCTGGAAATGGCTCCTGTTCCTTTGTCTGGTTCCATTATAAAATTTATGTGGTCATACGTAATTTTTAGGAACATGGCAGGGCTAGGGAGATAGGTCGGTCCAACAGTAAAAAGAAGGGAATCTGGAGGACCCGAACTGAGATTCCCCAGCACCCACTTACAGAGTTCGCACCTGTAACCCCAACATTGGGGAGGTGGAGACAGTAGGATTTCTGGAGCTCATTGGTCAGACAGCCCAGCTGAATGACTAAGCTGCAGGTTAAATGAGAGACCTTATGTCAAAAAGCACAGTGGAGCTGAGCATGGTGGTGCACACCTTTAATCCCAGCACTCAGGTGGCAGAGGCAGGTGGATTGCTTTGAGTTCGAGGCCAGACTGGTCTACACAGTGAGTCTAAGACAGCCAAGGCTACACAGAGAAACCCTGTCTCAAAAAACAGAACAACAAACAAACAAACAAACAAAAAGCACAGTGGACAGTGATTGAGGAACAGTACCTAACAGACTTCTGGATTTTAGACACACACACACACACACACACACACACACACACACACACACAGCCACAGGCATGCACTCCACATGCACATATGTACAAGCACACATACACAATCACATTGAAGCACACACACACACACACGTATGTATGCACACACATGCAAGCACATATACACATGCATGCGTGCATGTATGCACATACAAGTACACACACATGTGCAAGCATGAATACACACACACACATCAATGAGGAGGACACTAATGAGGAAAGTTTTTATGAGGTATATTTCAAATGCACAAAAGATTAAATGAATCCCCTGCCAATGGAAAAAGGATTCACTCTGCCTTCTGCGATTGACATTTCAAAACAACCTTTGGGGCGAAGGGAGGGGGAGAGTTTCTCAGTCTCCATCTGTGTGGTTGGACAGACATTACGATGTTTGTTTTCATCTTGTCCAGGCTGAAATTGATTCCTCTAACTGCCTTCCATGAGCTTTTATTCACTGCTATTAAGGACTGCAGCCTATGGAATGAATTTATTAAATCAATTATTTTTATCTTAATGCATGTTTAGGACTTCAAAGACCCCTTTCTTTTGATTTCACCCCCACCCCCTGTTTAAAGAGTTTCCTGAACATCACAGTTTGGGCAGCTTCACTTTGATACATAATTATTATTCCGCAAGCCACCCCAATACTTTTAATATCATTTGACCTTAAGAGTTTAATAGAAGTACATGGAAACAAGATGGGAAATGTGAACTTGGGGAAACTTGTTACTGAGCTCTGGGCAGTTTACAGTTCTTGGTCAAAGAATAACTCAGTGTTTATAAGATTTAAAACACACATGTGGTGGCCCATGGCTGTAGTCTTAACACTCGGGGGTACTAAGGCAGGAGGATACTGAGTTTGAGGCCAGCCTGGGCTATATAGCCAACCAGCCTGGGCTACATAGAAACACCCTGTCACAAAACACAACACAAAGTGAAACAGAGAAAGAAGAGGAAGCTTAAAGCCTGGCAGGAGTTGCTTTCAAAGTAACACTTAGCTCATGCTGTAATTTTATAGTACTTGGGAGGCACAGGCAAGAGGATTGCTGTGAGTTCAAGGCCAACCTTAGCTACACAGCAAGACCCTGTCTCCAAAAAACTTTACAAAAACCAACATTTATATGAATGGTCTTTTTGAGGGTTTGAAGCGGTTGGTATTCCTACTGACATGTTTGTCACCCAGAACTACACAGTAGTGTTGGTTTGGTTTGAGGTTTTTTTTTTTTAATCTTCGAATCCCTAATTCTAAAAACCCTATGGATCCATTCCATTCTTTGCATTTTTATTGTTTTAAATCTTGACACCCACCCTCATGGTGGGAGCCTTATTCTTGGGAAGCTGTGTGGGACCGCTCGCTAACCTGTTGTCTCCAGTGGTAAGCCTGTCCTCCTCACATTCCCGTGTCCCTCACAGTGTTAGAGCAAACCTGAAACAAGCATTGTGAACTTCTCTTTCTTTCTTTGATATCTCTGTGTCAAACCCCATCTTTTCAAAAATGCTCTCTCTTTTTTCCCTAAAAGGGAGTAATTAAGATAATGTCGATATAACTAGCTGTCCAATCAAACATGGGCGGAGGTGGGGTGGACGACTCAAAGCCCAGGAAATCTTTTAACTTCGCTGCTGTCAAAATAGAAATCTGAGATGGTGATGATGAGCTCAGAAAGGTGGAGCCGGGGAGGCAGCTCCTTGGTTAAGAACATGAGTTCTGCTAGAGTAAGGACCTGAGTTCAAATCCCCAGTCTCCATTAAAAAAAAAAAAAAACATAGACAGGAATACCTATTAGGATATAAGCCTATAACGAGAGCATGGTCCTCAGGGCCTGAGACAGGACCACTGAGGTTCACTGGTTCCCACCTCCAGGCTCAGAGAAGAGACCCCATTTCAAAGGAGCAAGGCAGGAAGTGATGGAGCTGGACACACACCTTACGGAATGGAGGAGAGGCAGGGCTTTCAGAAATGGTCACGGAGAAGATAGTGATGACACGGACAGTGAAAGTCTTATTGTTTTTTTTTTTTTGGTTTTTTTTTTTTTTTCCTTTTCCTGTTTGAATTTATAACAATGGAAACATCTCAAAAGTGTCACTTTGTGAACTCAGTTTCTGAATTCCCATGGAAACTGCGGGTATTTAAACCACTCTTTTCCCTATAACAAAACATCATCACCAGGGAAAATGGAAAGACAGTCCATCCTACAGAGGCGAGAAATGTGAGGCCCTAGCCCCTTTGTACAGGAAAACATGATATGAGCCTGGCCTGGTTGTAGTTACTCTGAGATGAGATGGCTCTTGCCCCTCCCTAGGAGGCCTGGGAGGGACACTGAGGGTAGATGGCCTTGAGCTAGGCCCAGCCTGGAGACTGCCCTGGAGACCTGTGTGTCAGAGAAGTTTTTGTTGTTCTGTTTGTTTTTGAAGCAGGCTCAGGAAGCCTAAGCTGACATCTAACTCCCTGTGTCCAAAGATGACCATGAACTTATTTTTTCCCCTTTTCCACTATGTATGTGCATATTTGCACCAATGTGGGAAGATGTATATAGGGGTGTCAGTCTGTGTGTGTGTGTGTGTGTGTGTGTGTGTGTGTGAGAGAGAGAGAGAGAGAGAGAGAGAGAGAGAGAGAGAGAGAGAGAGAGAGAGAGAATGCTCTTAGGGTGTGTGTGTGTATGTATGTATGTACACTCCTGTGTCTGTGTGGGAACACATATATAAGGGTGAGCATGTATGTGTGTGTGTGTGTGTGCTCTCACGTGCGTGCACACTCCTGCTTGTGGTGGCCCTAGGTCGATGTCAGCAGGCACCCTCCATTGCTTTTCTACCTTATTCAGTGAGGCAAGGTCTCTCAATCAAACTCAGAGCTTATCAATATGGCGAGTCTTGCTGGGCAGCCTGCTCTGAGGATCCCTGTCTCTGCCTTTGGAGGCTGGAATTATAGGTGGGTCACCTACCAACTTAGTGCTTATGGTGGTTTCTGGGGATTCTCACACCGGTCCTCCTGCTTATGGAACAAGCACCAACCACTGGACCATCCTCCAAGACTGTGACCCTGAATTTCGGACCCTCTTGCTCCCATTGCTGGGATTATGGACATGAACCACCACGCCCAGTTCACAGGGGGAGGGTGTGTATGTGTGAAACCCAAGCAAGCACTCTGCCACCTGAACCTTTAACGTAGGGTTCTCCCGTCAGTGAAGTGTGCGGGTGACACCCTGGGCTGGGAAGTGGCTTCTGTTCAGTGTTTCCAATCCTTGTTTCTTCTTTCTAATACGACTTGAAAAATATGTCTGAGAGGGCTGAGCAGATGTGAGTTAGTCAAGGGTGTTTGCCTGACAAGTCTGAGGATCTGAGTTCGGATCCCTGGAGCCCATATAAATTGCCAGGTAGTCCCGGGGATGGTGAAATCGGAGGTAGAAACAGGTGGCAAAACATAGACGGTGCCAGAGGCAGGGATGACGGCAAGGTGTCCTCTGATCTTCATATGCATGTGCGTGAGCTCTTGCACATAAATGCTCACACGTATGCATCACATGTGCGTACACACACACACACACACATGTATTCACAAAACATGTCTGTGAGGGGTTTAAGGAGATGGCTCAGCTGATAAAGCGTTTGCCGTAAAAATGTAAGGACCAGAATTGAGATTCCCTAGGACCTCTCATAAATGCCACGGTTGCTGCAGCCTCAGATGGAGACCACAGACGTCTCAGAAGACAGGGATGCTCCGAGCAAGCTGCCTAGCAAGACTAGCCCTAAATGATGAGCTCTGGGTAGGCTATCAGCCCCGGGGTCATTCCCAGCATCACCTCGGGTCCACATCCATACGACCACACACAAAAACATGCATACACGCGTGGACGGCACGTGCCCATAAAACATACAAGAAGTATGCCTGCAGGAATTTATCATTTCCTACAAAATAAATTGAAGGAACAGGAAATTAGAAGGGGAAAAAAAAAAGAATTACTTGTTGGACAAGGAACTTTTTGTGAGAGGAACAAAGGGACATTGCTGGGCCCTCCCCCAGGCTGCCCCTCAGGCCTTTTGCCCAGACCATGAAAGCAAATGACCAGGCCATATGGAAATTGGTTGTGAAAGATGTTTTGGATTAAGCTGTTCCCTCCAGGAGTCTTTGATGTTGCAATGGCTAATGAAGTTGGCTCCTGGAGAGGTTTTTATGCCACAGAACTGCAATTCTTTTTTTCTGAGAAATTTATATTACGTTTAATACAATTGTCTTGGTTCGTACCCTAGGGATTTATTTGAGTTATAATTGAATATTGCATTTTTAAGAAGGTTTCTTAATTTATTGCTTCCTTTGGCAAATTTTGCTTGCTATTCTGTCGGAATAATTTAATTTTACATTGGCTAATTTAGTCTGTATTAATATTTCCTCTGAAATCCAGACAGCTAGGCAAGCTGCTACAGGTGGCGAGAGAGAAAACTTACTGGGAACGTTAAGATGTGAAAGGCTGGTGGCGTGAACCCTGTGGAAAGCGTTCGTGGCTAACACTGTGTCCTCTCAAGAGGAGTTATCGTTTAATCAAAAGCTAGTTTCCCTTGTGCTACGTCCCTGCCCGCCCCCACCCACACACCCTCTTCCTGTGTTCCCCAACTCCCCCTTCCAAGTTCTAGCATTGCTGGTTGGTAATGGGAGAGTCCCTCACTAGGGCAGCGGGAATGAGGAGCAGTCACTTGACAAGGTAGCATCAGCAGGGAAGGGACAGAGACACAGCTCAAAGGCTGAGGCATTCCCCTAATCTCATGGGGACCTTGACTCAGGCTGACTCTGAGCCAGAGCTACAAAGCAGAAGAGAACTTTGGGGTTAGCTAGTGTGGAGCAGACCTGGGGATTTTATTAAAGATCTAATATGTTAGGAGAAAGACACACTTGGTGTGTGTGTGTGTGTGTGTGTGTGTGTGTGTGTGTGTGTGTGTTTCTCAAAGAGCAGTTGCAGAAAGCAAGACTTGTTCCTCTAGGGAGAGTCTCAACAGTCATGACATTTGCAATATGTTATAATATATTATTTGTGATTGCACACACACACACACACACACGCACACACGCACACACACACTTTAGGTGGCTCTCAAGCTGCCATAGCTCAAAGAGTGGCTAAACTTTTCTCCCCTTCTCCTCTGGTGAGGTGGTGGCTCTGGGAATGCCTTGCGCGAGACTATAAGCTGATGAGATAAATCAGGGACCTCTAAGGATCTCACAGGTCTGTGTAGGACATGTGCTTTAATGCAGGCTTATAGCTAGGAAGGGAGAGCGGCCCTCAGCAGTTAATTGTACTGGAATTCTGCTTATCAGCTGGCAGAGGGCTTCAACCGGAGTCTCTTCCCCTCCCTTCTCTCAGCCCTGCAATGCCCCACCACCCTGCCCTGCCTCCTAAGCACTGTTTCCCTCGCACTGTTTCCGGGAGGGGGGGGGCAGGAGGGTTCAAGGGCTTGGTGATTTTGAGGAGCAGTTGACCGGCCTGCCCAGCCTCTTTCCTTCCTTGTTTCACGGCCACACTGGGTTTCTTACTGGCTAGCCACACAGTACGTTTGAACAGTTTTACCTAATTTCTCAGATGACCTTGTTATGTAAAGTCGTTTTGCTTCCCTGGGATCACATGAAGACCATGGTGGAGGGTCGGGTGGGGGGCTGGGGGGGATGAGCAGGCTGCTGCCCCTTGCTCTTAGCAGGTGAAAGTGTAGGCACTTGCTAGTGCAAGCAGAAGGCTCTGGTGAGCTCTTACAGAGCCTGCTCTGCGGGCTGAGGAAGTGGGGGGCAGAGCACCGGCTGGGAGTGATCTTCCATGGGCTTTTGGGGACACAGTAGGTTTCCCTAGTTCCTAAGTAGAAAGGTCATCTATTATGGGTCATGCCATGACCACTTGGGGGCAATGGCCGCAGAGGCTGAGTGTGTCCTCCTGGGTTTATCTTGTGGGATGGAGTGTGGCTATCACACACAGTGTGTCACCACCTGTATGCTCAGCCTTTCGCTTCTGACTCAGCATCTAGCAGAGTATGCGCTGAGGAGAGCTGTGTGGGAAATTTAAAATTAGGAAGGATATGGAAAAAAGTGTTTAAAATTTTGTGTTTTCACCTCTCTTTCTTTCTTTCTTTCTTTCTTTCTTTCTTTCTTTCTTTCTTTCTTTCTTTCTTTCTTTCTTTCCCTCAAGACAGGATTTCTCTGTGTAGCCTTGGCTATTCTGGACTCACTATGTAGACCAGGCTGGCCTCGAACTCACAGAGATCCACCTGCCTCTGCCTCCTGAGTGCTGGGATTAAAGGCGTGCGCCATCACCTCCCGGCTTTTGTTTTCACATTGTGCACAATAAAACTTCTTTGCTACACACAGACTCTAGTATCTCCTGTTACAGTCAAGACATGGAGCACAACCAGGCATCATGGTGCATCACTGAGATTGAGTACTAAGGAAGCTAAAATTGGAGAATGCCAGATTTCCGACCAATCTCAACTACTTAGGGAGACCTTATCTTAAGATACCAAGAGCTAGAGAGGTAGATCAACAAAAGAGCCCCTGCCTAGAATCCCCCAGTGAGGGGCTGGGGTGTGGCTCAGTGGTAGAGCCCCTGCCTAGAATCCCCCAGTGAGGGGCTGGGGTGTGGCTCAGTGGTAGAGCCCCTGCCTAGAATCCCCCTGTGAGGGGCTGGGGGTGTGGCTCAGTGGTAGAGCACCTGCCTAGAATCCCCCAGTGAGGGGCTGGGGTGTGGCTCGGTGGTAGAGCCCCTGCCTAGAATCCCCCAGTGAGGGGCTGAGGTGTGGCTCAGTGAGGGAGCCCCTGCCTAGAATCCCCCAGTGAGGGGCTGGGGTGTGGCTCAGTGGTAGAACACCTGTAGCAAGTTGTATATAGCAAGCTGCATACAACACTTAAGCTATTGTATGTATGCCAGTCACACCAGCTGCATCCTTTACGAAGAGAGCGTCACATTTTGTTTGAGGTTCACCACTTTTGCCCTGGTGTCCTCTCCCCAGATCATGTGCAGGATCCATGGTGCCTTTAGCCATCACATCTCCTAGTTCCTCTGATCTGTGACAGTTTCTCAGCCTCTCCTTGTTTACCGTGTCCTGGACACGTGGGGTGAGCCCTGGTGACCCGTGGGCTGCCCTCTCTTTGGATTTGTCGGTTCGTCATGTTTACCTGGGACAATGGGACACAGGGAGGGATGCTGAGTGCCCTCCTTGTGGCATCAGCGTGGCGCACTCCACATGCCATGAACCTGGTCTCTTGGCAACGGTGCTGCCCGCCATTTCTCCACTAGAAGGCTGTACTTGCCGCCTGTCCCTTCTGAAAGATGGCTACACACCGGCTAACGCATGTGTGTGCAATGCTCCCTGACAGCAACTGAGTGTGGAAAACTCAAAGCGGTGCCAGCACCAGTTCCCATAGTTTGTACAGATCTAAGTTGAGGGCTCAGGATTTCCGCCCCTTCCGCCAGACAGTTGTGAAGGTCACCACTTGGGAACTGGCAGAGGGAAGAGGAGTCCTGGGACCAATGTCTGGCGGCGGGGGGGGGGGGGGTGTCGGATGGAGCTTCCCTGTTTTGATGCCCCCACCTTAGGTCCTTGGTTACACACTCTTTCCTCAGCTCCTTGCTCTGTTTTGAAGGTCTGTGGAGCCAGGAGGAGGCCGAGCCTGGCTGAGGGAAGTAGATAACTTAGGGTCAGGAATTTGAAAGTTAGAATCCACCCCCTGGTCCTAGCAGGTTCTCTGAGCAGCTTGCTGGTCAGTGCATGACATGAACAGCTTGACTACTCACTCCCATTGCCATGAAATGAGCTGTTCTCACCGCAGCATCCCTGCAGCGATGGTCTGAACCCTCTGAAGCTGAGAGCCAAGATAAATCTTTCATTCCTTATCCCTGTTTCTGTCAGATATGGTGACCATGGTAACACAGTAAATATCCCATATAGTTACATTACATATACATAATATAATAAGCAGCATGCCTGTCCTTGGGCGTGCCACCATCCAGTGTCATGTTGTTCTCCCTAGTTCAGAGACAGGGATCCCCACTGTTTTTGCATGTTTATTGAGATTGCATCCTATAGGCACAACCAAAGTGCATCGTTGGCCCTTGGTTAGTGAACTGAGTCTCCGGCTCCTCTCCTTCCCTTGGATGTTAAGCTAAAGCTGTCATCTTCCTGTCAAGGTCTGATTTCATCTCCATCCTAAAACAATATAGGGACCTGTCAGAGTCACCACCATTGTCACTCATGAAATTCCACGGAACTTTGCAGCTGTGTGACAAGCATAGGGACAGAGGAGACACGCATCTCCCGTTATCCTGGCAGTTGCTTGGAGTAGACCTCTCTGTTCACTCCCTCTCCAGGGAACAATACATAAGTTTCATTCTGAGTGGAATCATATTAAATAATTCATAGGCATGTGCTAAAATGCCACGGTGTTTAGCAGATATTTTGGGGAGATACATTTGGCCCCCACACCTGTCATTTCACTCACAACTCTGCCCAGTACTTTGAAGCAACCATCAATGAGTCTTCCTTGCAGCAACGTCTTCACCGTTGTCCTAGGAGAATTTCTGGTTTCCCTTCTTCCTGACACATTTGTTTTCCAGAGTTCTTTTGTAAGGAAGATGTGTCCTTTCTCTCACATTCATTCATTCATTCACTTCTTTCTTTACTTACATATGTGCATGTATGAGGGAGAACCTGTGAGCCAGGGGATGCAAATATGTATTTGATTATCTTGATTATTAATTGGTGTAGGAAGACCCGGCCTACTGTGGGTGGTACCATTCCCTAGGCAGGGGATCCCAAACAATATGAAAGAGAAAAGATAGCCGAGAAAGGAAGAATCAAAGGTGTATTCATTTTCTTTGTGCTCTCAGCTGTGCATGTGAAGTAACTAGCTGCTTGAACTCTTGCCTTCACTTCCCCTAAACACTGAGCTGTAACATGGAACTGCAAGGTAAAGGAACTTTCCCCTCCCCTAAGTTGCATTTTGTTAGACTCCCTGTCGCAACAGCAAACACAAAATTAAGCCACCATGCAGTCAAGAGGATCTGAGCTCAATCCCCAGCACTCACAAAGCAAGCCATGAGTGGTAGTGTACACTTGCAATCCCAGCACTGAGTGTGTGGAGACAGGAGAGAGGAGGATCCTTGGAGCTTGCTGGACAGCTGTGGTTAGCCAAATAGGGGAGCCCCACGTCCCAGTGAGACCTCATCTCCAAAACCAAGGGGGCTGATGCCTGAGGAATGACAGCCAAGATTGACCAGTGACCTGCACATGCATGAACACACACAGGTACTCACACATAGGTGAATATACAGCTGTCTTAGTTACTCTTAAATTGCTGTGGTAAGACACCGTGACCAAGACCACTTATAAGAAAAAGAGTTTATTGGAAGCTTATAGTTTCAGAGGGTGAGTCCATAGCCATCATGGGGATATGGCAGCAGGCAGGCAGGCAGGCAGCAGACAGGCAGGCAGGCAGCAGGCAGGCAGGCAGGCAGGCAGCAGGCAGGCAGGGAGCAGGCAAGCAACAGGTAGGCAGGCAGACAGGCAAGCAGCAGGCCGCAGGCAGGCAGGCAGCAGACAGGCAGGCAGGCAGCAGGCAGGCAGGCAGGCAGCAGGCCACAGGCAGGCAGCAGGCAGGCAGGGAGCAGGCAAGCAGCAGGTAGGCAGGCAGACAGGCAAGCAGCAGGCCGCAGGCAGGCAGGCAGCAGACAGGCAGGCAGGCAGCAGGCAGGCAGGCAGGCAGCAGGCCACAGGCAGGCAGCAGGCAGGCAGGGAGCAGGCAAGCAGCAGGCAGGCAGGCAGGCAGGCAAGCAGCAGGCCGCAGGCAGGCAGACAGGCAGCAGGCAGGCAGGCAGCAGGCCACAGGCAGGCAGCAGGCAGGCAGGCAGCAGGCAGGCAGCAGGCAGGCAGGCAGCAGGCAGGCAGCAGGCAGGCAGGCAGGCAGGCAGCAGGCCGCAGGCAGGCAGGGAGCAGGCAAGCAGCAGGTAGGCAAGCAGACAGGCAAGCAGCAGGCCGCAGGCAGGCAGACAGGCAGCAGGCAGGCAGGCAGCAGGCAGGTATGGTGCTGAAGAAGCTGAGGACTTAGATCTTTATCCACAATCATGAGGCAGAGAGAGCTAACTAAGACAGCTGGAATGTTTTTGAAACCTCAAAGACATCCCTCCTCCATGACACTGCTCCTCTAACCAGGCCATGCCTCGTACTCCTTCCTAACAGTGTTCCCAACTGGGCACTAAGCATTCAAACATATGAGCCTATGGGGGTTCACTTTCAAACCACCGCACAAACAAAAGGCAACCAGTACTTTTAGTTGAAAACAGGATAGATGAGATCTGAGTGCTAAGCACAGTCTTCTGCTGGATTGTCAGTGGGCGGAACTACCCAGCCTCCATGTTGGCTATGTTTGAATTTGGATTTTAAGATTTATTTTTAATTATATTTATATGTGTGTATGCACATGTGCATGTGCAGTACCTATGGAGTCCAGAAGAGGGCGTCAGATCCTCTGGAGCTGGAGTTACAGGTGGTTGTGAGCCAACCACTAGGGTGTCTGCAAACTGACCTCCGGTCCTCTGCAAGAGGACTGAGCCATTCCTCCAGCCCCTGCCATGTGTCCTCTGAGTCAGGCTTGCACACAGCCTCCGTTTATTATGTAGGTGCCTCTCCCTGTGCATTTAAAAACAGTTGGTAATGGATGTAAGAGCCCCCACGTGAGTCTAGCCTGTGTCCCTCCACTAGCTATTTGTAATTTCTTCCTCAGACAGGGAGAAGTCTGACTCCCGTTCTGCACAATCTATCCACTTGCTTTGTCCCGGCACACATACGAGCTGCTTTCCGCAGTGCTAACTCAGACTCCCATGAGAGGCTCAGATGCCAGCCAGGACACAGTATTTATGTGCAGCTAATTTCTTCAGCTTTAAGATAATGTGCCCAAAACATGGTATGGCCAAGTGAGGTCAGCTCCTTTGCCTCAGTCCAGCCACGTTCTCTCAGACTTTGGTGTTTCCTCTGGTCCTGGCTCATCACCACTGTTCCGTGCTGGATCCTGCAGGGACGCAGTTGCCTTTCTGTATTCCTGTTTGCACGCAGTACAGTACACGCTCTCTGCTGTGCACTTCTGTAGGATTCGCAAAGGCAGAGCCATGCCTCCATCTCTGTGCTGCCTTATCGACAGTCCTGTCACCTAGACATGTCCCCCACAGCTCCCTTCCTCACAGATAACCTTCCCCGCCTCATGCTGCAGCCGCTGGCCTGTTCCAACCTGACGACTTGGCTCATACTGATGGGCTCCTACAAATATTCCACTCACCAGCATGCATCTAAGATGTATTCTTGGGCTGGGATGTAGTTCAGTTGGTAGAGTGCCTGCCTAACATTCATGAAGTCCTGGGTTCAAAACCAAGTTCTGCATAAACCAGGCATTGTGGTGCAAACCTGTGCTCCCAGCAATGCCGTATGTGGTGGCAGGGGGTGGCAGAAGCTCAAGGGTACCCTCAACTACACAGAGAGGTCAAGGCCATTGTGGAAAACATGAGACCCTGTGTCCAAAGCAGTTACACACATACACACACATTCATTCATTCTCTCTCTCTCTCTCTCTCTCTCTCTCTCTCTCTCTCTCTCTCTCTCTCTCTCTCTCTCTCTCTCCCCCTCAATGTCCTCTTGCTGTTTTCTGAGTCAGCATGGTTCAGGGGGTGCTTGTTTCGATGCTGGTTTGTAGCTGGCTGCACATTTCAATGCTGTGATGCTGAAATGTCTCTCTTCACTTAGGTAGATAGCTAGGTGGTGAGGTGCCATAAATATGTTTAATTTTGTGTGCACATTCATGTACTTGTGTGCATATGTGTGGGTGTTCATATAAGTGTGGATGTAGGTACATGCACATGCAGAAGCCACAGAATTGCACCTCAGCTCTTGTTTCCTGGTAGTTAGTCAGGCATAGTTTCTCAATGGCCTGGGACTTACTCCTTAGGCCAGATGGGCTAGCCTATGAGCGCCTGGGATCCACCTGTATCCACATCCCCAGTGCTGAGCTTACTGACATGCACCACCATGCCTGCGTCAACCTGACTTTGACATGGGTCCTGGGGCTTGAACTCAGGTCCCTGTACTTGCATGACAAGCATTTTACCTCTGAGCCATCTCTCCGGTAGCCTAGGTACATTTAATTTTTCTGTAAGCATTTATGCACTTGTTGTCAGTCCACAAGATGGAATGACTAGAGCTTTTCCCCTGCTAGCATTTTGACTGCAGAGATAGACGCAACATTTTGTCGGCTGATTTCCATCCCTCTATTCTTCTGAATAATCTAGCCATTTTTTCCTTTGATCAAAGCACATTTTCATCTTGTCCCGTACTGTGTTTAGCTGTTTGATGGCATCTTATTTGAACAAACAAATTCCTGTGACATTTTCTCTCTTCTTTCCTTAAAAAAAAAAAATAAAGTTGATCACTGTACAAGGGTATTGGGGGAACAAAAAAAGAGAGAGAGAGAGATGGAAAAGGAAAAGAGAGAAAGCAGATGAAATGCCAAAGAAAAGAGCAGAGGACATGGGAGTGACCCAGAATCTGACAACACCGGCTCGCACAGGGACAGCAGGCTCAGCATGGCGGTGGCCAAAGCTTGGAAGTGGAAACAGTAAGAATAGGAAATTATGCAGGACCAGGCAGGATGATGGGAAAACTGATAACAAAAATCATAAGAATGCAAAGGGATGAGGATGGTGCTTGCTTTTATGTTTACTTAGATTTTGAATAGCAGAATGTTTGGGTTCTCAGTGAGGGCTCAGCGGTGTAAATCTAGCCCCTGGGCAAACGACAGAAACTGTTTCTGAAGGGCGTGCCTTCTTGGGTCTAGGTGATTTCAAACACAGTTTAGCCAGAAACCACATGAAGAAGATGAAGGTAGGTTTACGTTATATGGCTGTATAATGAGCAAGTGCTGTTCTTCTGGTTCTGTTGAGGGAATATACTCCTGCCGTTAAAATCTAAATGTTCCTGAAATAACTCCTGCAGGGTAGCTCAATGGATTTCAACGGTGGGATGATGCCTCTTTTGGAAGGTGCTAGATGCTTGTGGTTGATGGGGAAAGTGTATGTGTGTGTGTGTGTGTGTGTGTGTGTGTGTGTGTGTGTGTGTGTGTGTGTGTGTGTTCATGTGTGTGTATCTGTGTGGCTATTGTTTCCCAGGATGCCATCCACCTTGCTCTACTGAGGTTGGCTTTCCCTCTCACCTGGAACAGTGAGCCCCAGGATTCCACTTGCCTCTGCCTCCTCAGTGCTGAGATAACTAGGATGTTCACCACATCTCGCTTTTGATGTATGTTATGGAGATCTGAACTCAGGTCCTCATGTTTGTGTGACAAGCACTTTTTTTGACTGAGCAGACCCCTGTGAGGGTGTCTTGGGAGACCCCAATAACATTGCTCATTGAAAGGTCAGGATGCAGGCTTGAACTCATGTCTGGTCCCACAGCCCCCAATATGAGGAAGGGTGCGAGCCTTCTCGTGTCCCTGGTGTTTCTGTTAGGTAACAAACTGAAACAGCAGAAACTCCATTCAACACCTGAGCCTACCACTCTTTGCTCCTTCTCCTTACCTATAAACAAACAGTATTTTTGCTACAGAGTCTTAGCATAAAATTTGCACAAATACAATTATTGAGGAAATTGAGGGAAAATTGTTCTTTGTTTTGTCGGGAACTTATCAGGACTCCATGTCTGCAATGCCGTGGTGGCCGCTGAGCTGCCAGTGGGGTACACCTGTGCCCGTCTTCCTTTGCAGCTGCGGCAGGCAGATGTGTAGCAGAGGGGATCCGGGTTCACGGCAACAGATTCGGACGCAAGCCCTTCTTAATTAGCAGAACACGAAGTGAGATGAGGCCACCAAGCTTCATCAACATAGTGTTTAAAATGTTATCCTCCATAGACCCTAGCACCCGCCTCTGTTTATAACCACGTGTAACTGGTGATCCAGGGTCCGATACTCTCTTCTGACCTCTTTGGGCACCATGACACAAGTGCTAGGGCAAACACAAATTAGCTGTGCATGCATAAATTAAAATAAATACATAGACATTAAATGTTACTATCATTTTCTGTATGTGTTTAATAGCATAGCTGTATGGATTATGTTATGAAATAATGTGTTTAAAATTAACTAGGCCGGCCTGGGCTTTCGGCCTTGCTCTGATTCTGTGTCCAGAGTTCACATGTTATTTCTGTCTTCTTAAGTGGCAGAGCTGGGACCCGTCGCTCGTCACGTGATAGGACTCCAGAGATGATGTCTTATTTTCTGAGACCCTGTCAATGCCGTCTCCCATATCAAAATAGGACATTGTTTTTAAACTGCATTTAAAAAAAAAAAAAAAAAACACAGCTTGGAGCTGGAGATGGTTCAGCCGGTAAAGCTGAAGACCCGAGTTCATTCCCTAGCACCCATGTAAATTCTAGGTGGGATGGGCAGCCCCTCTGTGATCCTAGGCACAGGAGGTGAAGACTGGAACCCTCAGAGTGACCTGGCTAAGCTTGATTTGCTGAATCAGTGAGCTGGAAAGTCCAGTGAGAAACCCAGCTTCAGAGAAACACCCAGTATCAACAGTATCACCCAATGTGACAGCTGTACGCATGCACACTCACGACTGCGTGCACCTAACCACATGTGTGTGTCTACACATGCAAACACACATACCCACATGCAGGCACACCATGCACATATGCATGGGAAAAATAATCATTATTTCTAAAAGTGTTGTGTATTCTTTTAATTCATTTTGACAGATGTGTGGTTGCAGAGGAACTTTATCTCAATAAACATAAAGATTGGTAGTTCATTTTGCTCTGTTCACTCAACAGAGAAACCCAGGCTGCTGTTATGGAGTTTAGCCCTGCCATCTCTAGTGGTTTAATATTTCAACTTTTGAAATCAAGTTATAATATATAGTAAACAAATTCTAAGTGTACAAGTCAATATTTTTGACATCTTACTGTGAGCATTCTAAGACACACACAAAAAGGCAGAACTAATCGTCAACATAAGTGCGTTCACGCTGCCACACTCTCCTCTGCCCTCCACAGGGCACCGTATTCACTTCTGTGCCCATCTGCCCTCCCCCTGTCCCAGTTGCTTACAGCAGCACACTTCCTCCTTAAACACATCACGTACATGTCATTAGAAGTCGACTGCTCTTTACTTTTCTTGGCATCACAATGAGTACAACAATACTTGTGGGACATTTGAGGAACTCTTCCTAAACGAACACATCTTTGCCCAGGCAGTTTCCCCTTGGTCCCTTCACACTCTACCTGTCCTCAACACCAGGAGGAATCCACAGTTCTGAGAATTTTTAAAGAAACAAACATTAGCCCTGACCTGAGGGTTTGTGGATGACCCTTAACCCTTGAAGGAGGGCTGTGTAATCGAACTTTTAAAAAAAATATATGTGTAGGTGTAGGAATGTGCATGTGCACACAAACATGTACAGGATGCTTGTGTATGTAGAGGCCAGGGGTTATCCCTGGGGGGGGGGGGTTCTTCTTCAATTGCTCTCTGTAGTATTTTTTTAACAGGGTCTCTCACTGGATTGGTCTAGGCTGGGATGGGAGGCTCCAGAGATGGCCCTGTCTCCACTTCACCATTGCACCCAGCCTTTCAAATGGGCGCCGGGGATCCAAATTCAAATCCGCGTGCTTGTGTGAGCACAGTTCACCCATGACCCAGAATCTAACGAATTTGATGATGATTCAAATGTTACTTTCCCTTCCGTGTCAGGGTGCACACGAGAGGGGCGTTCCAGAAGATGTGGTGTCTTTTGGTGGGAACACTGCTGTTGATCTTATGGTTTGCTTATAGGGGAGAGTGATGGGTTAAGAAGAGTTAAGAGTTCAAAAGATGGTCTAAGACCTTGCACCAAGTCCCGCTGGGCACAATAACCCCCTTTTACACAACAAATATTTACCCGTGGCCTCTTTACTCTCTGGAAATGCAATTCATAGACTAAAATAGCCAGCCCACACATACATTCTTTAAAAACCAGCACAATGCCCTAGCTTTGATACAAAGACAAAATAAAAGAGTAATTCATAATGAATATGTATTTTAATATATAAATTGAATGCGAAAACAGATAGGAGAACCCAGCTGTCCTCTATTAAGCCAGACATTAAAGAGATGAGGTTTTTTTAAATAAAAATGTAAAATAGTTTCTTTCTTTGAATCTTTAAAAACTATAATTATTTTAAAAGTATGCTAATGAGCAAACTTTATTATTGTGACTTTTTATTGCTGTTCTATACAGGGGCTCATGGAGCCCTGGTTGAACTTACTATATAATTGAGGATGATCTTGAACACTGTCTCTCACCACCTAAGAGCCAGAATTACAGTGGTCCACCACCAAGCCTGGTTTATGTGGTACTTGGGATGCTGTAGGGCTTCATGCTTGCTAGGCCAGCACTCTGTCCCCTGAGCCACATCCCCAGTCTCTTATCATTATTATTTTTAAAAGATTTATTTTATGTTTTAAAGTATGTGTGTGCACATAAATATAGCTGCTCTTGGAGGCCACAGGCATTGGACAGACACCCCCACCCCTGAACTCGAGTTACGGGTAGTTGAGAGTGGACCATTGTGGGTGCTGGAAACCAAACCTAGGACCTCTGCATGGGCAGCAAGTGCTCTTAACCTGAGAGCCTCCTCTCCAGCCTTATTGTGTTTGTGCCTTTTAGTCACTAAGTAACATTCTATCATTTGAATAGCCAGTCAATTAACTTCTTAATGCACACATACACATGCAGACGTGCCACCTGGGTGCAGCTGTGATCGTTACCCATCATCCTATCGTTGGCCTCCTAGGGTGACTGTCATTATGGCTTGGCGGCCTCTCATACACACGCAGCCATGAGGACAGGGCTCCCTGTGCCTGGCTTCTTTTGCTCCACACTGGGCTTAGACAATGCTTTTGTGCCTCCGTGCCCACTGATGGTCTCTTCTTTCTCTTCTAACGCACGTTCTGTGCTGGCGTCTGCCCGTACCTCTGCTTGCTCTTTCATCTCCCCTACTTGCATGGGGAATGGCTTTTAATCTTCTCTTATTTCCACATCCAGGCATATTTATTATAAGATGGTTGGAGCCTCTGACAACTTCATTATGCCTCCAGTGTAGTCAGCTACGCATTTACATATGGAAGTGCAGAGTCATTACAAATCGCTTTCTTTTATTTCTCCTTTATATCCTGTTAAGAGTATTGCATTGATTTTTCAAAACCATAGTAAAGGCTGCTGGTTTTTACCTGTGAGCTTCATTTCAGGAGCACACGAGGGACAGTATTAGGCATTAGTGGGTAGAAGTGGAGACATTTAGTGGCAGTGACTCTCTTCCCTGTGTCCTTGGGTATCAGACTCTGGTAGCCCCAACATCGCGGCGGCATGTAGAACTCTCCCTGCTTCGTTAGGGCATGCTTCTAATTTAAGTGTATCGTTTACCTTTAAAAATGGTGTTTTCCCAGCAGACGACATCTTTGTTCACATGGCTGGGATGTTCAGTAATGGGCAGACTATGGCGGAGGTTCTGCTGCCAGACTCAGGAGTCAGAGTCTTTGCCCAGGTAGCCTTTCCAAAGCAGGGTTGGCCACCCGCCCTCCAGAAGCCAATTAAAGAGCCAACATGTAATAAAAAGCAGAACTAGGGGACTTTTTTCAATCTGCCCACACTGGAAAGAGGAGTGAGAACACAGCGATGACCCCATAACCATCCTGCAGGCCTGGCATAAGGTCAGAGGGGTGTGTAACTAAGCTGTCCTGCTTGAGGCATGGTCCCACCCATCACTGACCTTTGCGTATCTCAGCTCCAGTCTCTCAGGCAAGGTGCTCCAAGGATGTATATGTCTCTTTGCAGGAGCAGATTCAGCTGCCTCCTCCTCCTCTTCCTCCTCCAGGGGAAAATTCCAGATCCAAGTGTATTGTTTCAATAACCCAAGAGCCAAAGGGAGAGAGAGGTACAGGGTTTCTTCAGAGCATCCTAGTGCCTCTCAGGCAATCTGGTTACAGATCAGCATCTTGAATAATGTACGACATCCACTCTTGATGTATAGAGGACCTCACTTGCTACATATGGTCAAATGTATCTCCTCTGTGTTTTCTCTGGGTTAGTTAATGTTAAGTAAGCAAGCTGGTTGTCCATTTTTCTCAGAGTACTTTTGAAATGCATACCCCCAAAAGGCTCTTTGGTTCAAAGAAAAAAAAAATGATTCCATCATCCTTAATTGAAAACTGCATTATCTCATCATCAGTCACCTCAAGAGATAAGTACGGCAGCTCAGGTGAGCTCCCTGAAGCTGGAATGATTTTTCTTTTCAGGTTATCTCACTCTGTGACCTTGGCAGAGTGGGAGTCGTCCCGTGTAGTTTTTGGAGGAATGGGAGGTGCCTTGCCGTGTGGTTCACGAGCAGCCCTTAGTAGATGCTTTTCAGTCAGACTCTGACCCCCTGCATGCCAGGGGACACACACACACACACACACACACACACACACACACACACACACACACACACGGCCAGGTGGCCTTCTCTGTCTGGCTATGGTGTCCGCGAGTGATGTCACACGGGGCAGCCCATGTGAGTGCAGGAGAGGCAGGCAGTGGGAAGCTGCCTGTTCATTTGGGAAACTGAAGGTGGGCAGAATGGGCTCTCCAGGGAGCTCTGCTTTCAAGGCGAGGAAAGGGCAGTGGTGTCCATATGCCCAAGAGGTGACCAATGGAACTCACTGTGAGAGAAGTAGACAGCACGTGGACACTCTGTGCCTGGCTGTGTGCATTGGCCTGGGGACTGAGAAGAAAGTAAGAGCAGACCAAATGTAACAAACCAAGCCAAACTGACTCCATGCAGGATGGCCTCTAGAGGGTAGATTGTACTCCACTACAATCTATCACTTTCATTCTCTCCTTCTCTCCCCTCCTCCCTTCCCCCTTTCCCTCTGCCACCTGTGGCGGCCTCAACCTCCCAGGTGGCGAGACTGCAGACGTGAGCCACCACACCTGGCCATTTCTCGTTTTGATCTTTCATTCTTCTAATGTTGCAGCTGCTTACTTGATTTAGAGCAAAGCAAACGTCCTAATTGCTAACGCTTACACAACACCACTCAGGTCCGGATTGTTCACATGCACTGCTCTCCCAGAAGCCCCCAGAATCCTCCTCTCCTCTCTTCCTAACCTAGAAGCCAAAGCAAGGAGACATGAGACATGCATGCCTAGGAGGAAGAGCTAGACCAGGCAGCCTGAGTCCCAAGGCTGTGCTTCTCATCCTTTGGTCCTGATGTGTTGTCCCAACAAACAAACTGTGGAATCCTCTAGAAGGAAACAAGCATCACAAGGCCAGAGCTTATTTTGTTTTTGTAGGAAGCTAGAATCCAGGGCCTCATACACGCAGGGCAATGTCCTGTAACTATGCTACATCCCCAGCCCACCCAGGTCAGAGGCTCAATTTTTATTGACTATTATTATAATTAATATTATTATATATTGTATAATATTGCTATTATAATTAGTAATGGTATCATTTATTATATATAACTTATAATTATATATTGTATATAATTATATCATGTCATATTGTATACTATTATATATTATATATTATATTGTTACCATACAGTGACACCTCACAAAAGCGAGGAGAGGTAGGTCCTTGAATGTTTGCTTTGAGCCAGACATTTACATTGCAGTCCCCTTCTTAGGCCTCACATCTTTAATGGGTCGGTCCATTAGGGTTCTTACTTGAATTGTAGGGGTCAGAGCCTGGGTTCTGGCAACCCTCATAGTCCACTGGTCCTTCGTAAGCTAATAAGACATACAATCAATGATTAAAAAGCAGCAAAAGGAGATTTTTTTTCAATGTGCCTACAGTGGGAGGAGCAGTAGAGAATTCCAGTGATACCTAAGCGCCCTTTGACCCATCTTCCAGAACCCATCATGAGGATTAGGCTTAAGCAGGAGGCCAGTGTGATCCATAGTTGCTCAGTGCCAGTCTGGTGGTGGTCCTGCCCTGTCCACACTCCAGTCTCTCCTGAAAGGCATTCTGACAAGTTGTCAGAATCATATGAGATCTCTTTCTGAGAGATAGTGCCCCGTCTGGTCAGCACCAGAATTTAGCCTTTTTCTTCTCCCAGCATGAGCTTCCAGGGGTCAGGGTGGGGATTCCAATGCCTTGGGTTACAGTCATCTGCTAGCCCGAGGGAGGGACAGGAGTGAGTATCATCTCAGAATAGCTTCCTATCTGCCAGACTAGTTAGAGGTCACCCTGGTGAAGCCTAAACGTGCCCTGATTTCTCAGAGGTCCTGCAGCAAGTAAGGCTGTAAACTGAGTGTCACTACAAGTTCTGTACTCAAGTCTGATTATTCATTTTATTTTATTTCATTGTGCTTCATGTGGGTGGGTATTTTGTTTGCATGTGTGTGTGCTACCATACACATTACAGTAGCAGCAGAAGCCAGAAGAGGGCACTGAATCCCCTGGTAGTGGAATTACAGACAACTGTGAGCTGTCATGTAAGTGCTGGGAATTGAACCCAGGTATTCTGGAAGAACAGCCTAATAGGATAAAAAATGTGGCAGGGGCGGGGGTACCTTCAGTGGGCCTATGCCAAGATATACCCCCTGAGAAATTATGCCATGTGACAGGTATATTGTAAGAGATGTATTGGGGGAGGGGAGAGCAAAAGGCATCTCCAAGTGGGGACATGATGGGGAGAGAGGGATAGGAGGGAAAGACACAGCAAAGAAGGCAGAGGAGGGAGAAGAGGACAAGGAGAGAGAGGCACAGAAGTGGGGGGCAGAGAGAAAGAGGCATGGGAGAAAGTGGAGAGAGCAAAGAGAGAAACAGGAGAGGGCGAGGAGGAGACAAGAGGGCAGAGAGAGATCTGGGGTGCATAGGGACTGTTTTATGCACAGTACACACCTGGCCCACCTGGAAGGTGTCAGGTGATGACGTAAGCGGCTGCTAGGTCCCTGAGAGCAGTCCAGTGGAATCGCTCGTTTGCTCACAGCCAGTGTCCTTAAATGCTGAGCCATCTCTCCAGCCTCAACCATGGTTATTCTGGTCCCATGTATTCTTTAAGTGGTAATTTAGCCACCAGCCTTTTAATTTCTCAACACAAAAACACGAGTTCCCCCTCATCTGGGGATAAGAGTTCATTTATTCTGCAGCCAAATACGATTGACCACGGATGATCTGGGAACGTGGGTTTAGGTTCCCAAATCCCAGGTTTTAACATGGAAGCGATTTCATGAAGGTTTTTTACAGTAACAGAACAAAGATACTTATAAATTAAGACGCTTTAAAAATACATCAGTGGAAGCACATATGAGTTGTCACAAAGCAGAAAAAAAATCAAAACAAAACAAGCAAACCCTCAGCTGTAGGTCTTAGATGCCGTCTGATGACATCACTTACTTTTGAGCTAATGGCAGCATTTGCTTTTGGGCTGATGGCATCATGACTTTTGGGCCTACGAAAGCTAGTGATCTGCTTAGTACAATCCAAAGGAATTTTATCTGCTGGCCACACTATGTTAACTGCAACACAGATGTGGCTATCCAGGGGGCTAATGATAGCCTAAAGGAAATTGTAATTAGTCTCCAGGCCTGTAGCATTCCAACCTTCTGGCACTCTAATCAGCCAATCAGCCTTTGCAGACACAGCTTCTTTCTGGGGTCTCTCGTTCACAAATGGCATATGTTGGTCTCCTTTAAATAACTCTAAATATAGGAGCAAAAAAAAAAAAATCCTCTTTTCTATTGCTTAAGTTTTCAACAAAAAGCTATTGCTTTGGGGTATATGTGAGAGCCTGTATTGAGAGGGAAAATCAGGGTTCCCTTTTGTGGGATCGTCATCTTATTAAATAAACAGACTCAGAAGAGAGGACCATTTTTGTTAGAGTTTGAGAGAAAACTAAAAGGGCAAGCAGGCTGAAGGTCCTGGCAGGGGAGGAGGGAAATGAGAAAAAGAGAAAGCCATGCCTTATAAAGTTATCCGGAAAAGACACGGAAAGAAGAACGGGAAAGTTGAAATTTTTTTTTTCAGTTAGAACTCAAAAGGCAGCCAGGCTTAGCAGGGGAGAGCTGTACGTGGCTGTGTCAGGAGAGGGGTGTCTGGGATTTGAAAGTACATTATCTCATTAGGGAGATAATTATTCCTCCCATGCCCTTAGCATGTCTTCAGGTGAATCAGCCGTCTTCCGGGGTGGTCTCTGACCAGCTTGACTGATGGGCCCAGCTGGGTTAATTCTTAAAGAGTAAAACGTAATGTTCTGATCTTGGGAGCGGGTCAGAATGTTATGTCTTCCTCCCCGCTCCCACCAGGGCCAGAAGGGGAGCTCAGATTCCACTCTCATGATTAGAAAGAAATAACTTTCCCTTAATAAGCCTCAACAAAGGCCTGACACCTCTACTTTTTTACACGGTATTTTAAATTCGAAGGAAGACCAAAGCTAATGTTTCCCTTTAGACTGTTACCAGGGAAACCAGAGGTAGTGTCCAAGGTGGGTCCATACTCACTGACTTCCAAAGCTGCTGCTAACTGTCTAACTCGATACCACATCGACTTGCTCTACAAAAGGCAGAGAGCCCAGGTCCCCACCCTCAGGAACACTAACCATAACACACACATCCAAGCAGACTTCGAGTATGGATGAAACATTGCATTTCCCGTAGATAAATGCATCTCTCATCCCTTACCTGAGAAGCTTCAGTTTGTGGTAGGTGATGATTAACACAGCGACCACCAAGTGGCCAAGGTGCAGTGACCACCAAGTGGCCAAGGTGCAGTGACCACCAAGTGGCCAAGGTGCAGCAGCAACCACCAAGTGGCCAAGGTGCAGAGAATGAGGGACTATAGAACTCCCAGCCCTGAAAGGAACGTATGCACCGTGCTACTCCCCTGCAAGGCTCAGGGATCATTGTGGAAGAGGGAGTGGAGAGAGCGTGAGAGCCAGAGGCAGTGGGTGACCACAGGGACATCTCGTGTCATCTAGACGCAGCAGGGCAGCTGCGCACACAAACTCACAACGGCTGAGACAGAATGCACAGAGCCTGTGCACACTCAAGCCAGAAGGAATCCCAGCACACAGAGAGCAGCTGGCTTTACTACCCCATCTCAAGCCCTGCAGTTATTAGCAATTCTTAGCTTCTGGGAGAGGGAGAGACAGTTTTCTCTAAGTATAGCTGTTAGTTCACAAGCAGGTCTGCTGGCCTGCCTCTAGGTTGCTTAGCAATCTCTGATATCATCACCTGCTGCCAGGGCCCCAAGACAAAAAGGACAACCTGCCATCCTGTCTCTCTCTCTCTCGCTCTTGCACTTCTCTCTAAGGGGCACCCCCCTTTCCCTTTCTCTCCCCCCCTCTCTCGCCCCCTCATGGCCCCCTCAGACCCTTCCCTCTTACTTTCTCTCTTCATGCTTCTATAATAAATTTCTCCATATCAGATCTCTTGTGTCTCACTCTTTCTATTCCTTAATGATAACAATAGCCTCTGGTGAGTCAACTGCTATCCAGTACAAAACCATACACCCAAGAATATTTGGGTAGTACGAATTGATTTTGAAGGGGAAAAAAAAAAAAAAAGACAAAAACTAAACTCAACCAGGAAAGGTTACAGAGTTGGGCAGATAGAAAAGGGGAGGTGAATATGAGCTGAATGTGTTGTGTGAAACCCTCAAAGAAATACTTAGGAAAAAAAAAGTATTGCATTATCATACTGGAATTAAATCTTAAGGGTATTAGATCCGTGTCTGCAACCTAGCAGGGTCCCGTTAGATAGAGAAGTCCCTGCTTCTGTCCACCAGAGCTGCTGAGCTTCTAGACAGCGTGTAATGTAAAAGCTTGACTGAATCTCACAGGGTGTGCCTTCCGACTTGGGAACCTCGGGTGCCCTAGCATTCCTGGAGTGAACCGCACACACCTTCCCACCCACTGACAGAATGTCCGCATTGCTCCGCAGCCCTTGGGGGGGGGGGCGGTCCATATGTGTTTCTGGTCATCATTGAGCAACTGCCTACAAGTATGTTGCCGATGCTTTGTGTTTCTGGTACCCTGGGCCTGGCCCTCTGCAGGCTGCCCCTCCCTCTCTTGCCTTATATGGGCACTGGGGATCGAACTCAGGTCTCCAAGCCTATGAGGAAAGCACCTTGACTTGCTGAGCTATCTCTCCAGCCCCAGAGATCCTCCTGTCTCCTCCTCCTCCCCCATGCTGGGGACACATGCACATGCCACCACACCCAGCTGTGTGTTCTAGGCATGTTTGTAAGGCAAACCCCGTGCCACCTGAACTGTAGCCCCAGCCTGACCCCTGCGTCTTCGTTGAAGAGGCTTCAGAGTCACACTGCAGAGAGTGTGCACAGGGAAGGACGGAGAGCCGAGACTGCTTTCCTAACACATTTACCTCCTCTGTGTCATGACAGGTTGGCCTCTTGGGGCCTCGGACGCTTTAACCTGTCTGAGGGTTGATTACAGAAGCTGCCATTTATGGATTTCTCTTTGCTTCATAGGCTGGATTTGGATTTTTAAGTCATTCATCATAGAAGGCAGTATGGTTTATCTCCCCCAGAAATTGGTGTCTTTGCTAGATTATTTTCAACATCTGTATTTCCAAGTTATCTGAAAAGATATTCGGTGTCTTTTAAATAAAACTTATCGTAAAATACATATAGTATGAAATTGATAATCTTAACTATGTTAAAAATATTTTTACATTGTAGTTATGGTGTGTGATGTTGCATGCATAGGGCATGCATTATGTATGTGCGTATGTGTGTGTGCGTGTGTGATGTTGCATGCATAGGGTGTGCATTATGTATGTGCGTATGTGTGTGTGCGTGTGTGATGTTGCATGCATAGGGTGTGCATTATGTATGTGCGTATGTGTGTGTGATGTTGCATGCATAGGGTGTGCATTATGTATGTGCGTATGTGTGTGTGTGATGTTGCATGCATAGGGTGTGCATTATGTATGCGTGTGCGTGTGTGATGTTGCATGCATAGGGTGTGCATTATGTATGTGCGTATGTGTGTGTGATGTTGCATGCATAGGGTGTGCATTATGTATGTGCGTATGTGCGTGTGTGATGTTGCATGCATAGGGTATGCATTATGTATGCGTGTGCGTGTGTGATGTTGCATGCATAGGGTGTGCATTATGTATGCGCATGTGTGTGTGATGTTGCATGCATAGGGTGTGCATTATGTATGTGCGTATGTGTGTGTGATGTTGCATGCATAGGGTGTGCATTATGTATGCGCGTGTGTGCGTGTGATGTTGCATGCATAGGGTGTGCATTATGTATGCGCGTGTGTGCGTGTGTGATGTTGCATGCATAGGGTGTGCATTATGTATGCGTGTGTGTGCGTGTGCGATTTTGCATGCATAGGGTGTGCATTATGTATGCGTGTGTGTGCGTGTGCGATTTTGCATGCATAGGGTGTGCATTATGTATGCGCGTGTGTGTGAGGATGTTAGACAAGATTGTCACATGTTCCCTTCAACTGCTCTCCTTGATTGTTTTTGTTTGTTTTTTGTTTTTTCGAGACAGGGTTTCTCTGTGTAGCCTTGGCTGTCCTGGACTCGCATTATAGACCAGGCTGGCCTCGAACTCACAGTGATCCTCCTGCCTCTGCCTCTCGAGTGCTGGGATTAAAGGGGTGCGCTGCTATTGCCCGGCCATTCTCTTTGATTTTGAACCCGAAGCTCACAGGTTTGTGGCTAGGCTAGCAGCCAGCACGCCCCCTGTGATCCTCCTGCCTGGACCTCCCACAGCACTAAGGTTACACGTGTGTACACAGCCAAACCTGGCTTAGTATATGGGTGCCGAGGATTCCAACTCAGGCTCTCACGTTTGCACACTAAGCAGCCTTGCCATTGAGCCATCTTCATGTTCATCGTCACCACTGTTGAATGTAATCCATATTACGACACACCCATTGCCAGAGTGCTTGACATCTTGAGCCATTGAGCATTAAACAGATTAACCCCACCTGACAATTCTAGATTTTCCCAGGCCCTTGGCCAGTGCCTGATGCTCTCTGCAGATGTAGTTGTAACTATCCTCAGGACCTCATAAAAATGACCCTCCTCATCATCCTATGCCCATCATCTTTCACTTAACCAAATGTCCTCAGTGTCATCCCCCAGTGTCCTGTCCTTTCCTGTTTAAAACTAACAGATAAAGTGACCTCTGTTGTCTTGTGGTTTGTTGTCTAAACGTGCTACAGCTTTGTGGCTCCAAGCCTGGCTTTCTAAACATGGGTTCCAAGGCTTTGAACCCAGGTCCTCAGGCTTGCGAACCGAGTACTTTTTCAACTGGGTGATCTCTTCTGCCTGGGTTACAATGTTTCTTGTGCTTCCTTTCCTATATTTCTGTCTTTTGTATTTAGTTAGGTTTTATGGTAAAATATTTAAATGTTTCTCATTTCCTTCTGTTTACATGCTACAATTGTTTCCTTTATAGTTACCATGGGAATTAGTTAATATCCTAAGGTTATACTCTCTAATTTGGATTTATAGCAGTTTAAATACCAACAACACACAAGAAAACTGATCCTGTGTGTTTCTACCCACAGTCTTTTCTCCGTTGCAAAAACCACATCTTTATACATTGCATCTCCAAGAACATAAACTAATGAGTTTAAATAATGTATCAGCCTCTTAAATGTTCTAGAAGACAAAATATGGAGTTTATAAAACCAAACTTATAGTCCTAGCTTTTAGATTAATAAGTGCTTTTAAAAAAATGTTTTAGTGGGCCAGTGAGATGGCTCAGTGGGTAGAGGCACTTGCTGCCAAGTCTCAAGACCCGAGGGTATGAGTTTGATACCCAGAACTTAAACAGGGAAGGTGGAGAAGCAATTCCCGAAAATTGCTCTCTGATTCCCACACCGGTGATATTCCACATGCCCAAAGGCAGGTACCACACAGTGCGTCCATCAGTCAATCGATAAGCAAATACATAAACGCGTCAGTTATCTTAAATCACATAGAGAAATGAGTAGAGTCACAAACTGGCTTTTCAGTACCATCAACTTCTATACTCACTGTGAGTTTGTAAGCCAGTGATTTGCTTCCAGTGTCTAAAGGACAGTGGATGCATACACTGGAGATTGTGGGGACACTGTGGGGACTTTTCCTTTTTAGATGCCCAGTGCTCACATTCTTCGTTCCAATTACACATAGAAAGGATATTCCATCAGCTTCAGGTCTGGAAAACCTAAATCTTCTGTTTCCGTCTAAACAACTCGTGTAGGGTTCTAATCTCAGCTGACTTCTCCAGCTAAAGACGACTCTCCAGGGCAGGCGCCATTGCTGTGTAACAGTTTTCTCATGTCCACTTTCTTGGCCCCTCTCACAGGTCAATAGTGAGGCTCAAATAGAAATAATACTGTGACTGGCATCCTTGTGAAATGTCAGGCAGACACTGTGCAGTAAGTGTTAATCACTGCCTACAGCAAGCAAAGAAGCAGACACCCAAACCCTCTGCAAAGAAAATCCCTTCCTGGGCAAAACTGACTCCAGAGATGATGCAGGCAACAGTCCTGCAAACCCCACCATGTAGGGGAACTGCTCCAAGTCTCCATGGTAACATTTGGAGACCTGTATCACAGGCAGCTGTGGGTCCACCATGGATCTGGTTTCCTTTCCAGCTGCTTCCTCAGTCTTATCATGGTGGTAATTTTCTCTAAAAATCTGTTCCACAGCACACCCGGTCTGGTGCTGCTCTCTACTCCGTTGACACTTAGGTAGGATGTGGCAAACAAGTGTCCCTGTTTGAGGATATGGCTCGGTTGGTAGAGTGCTTGCCCGGCATGCAGGAAGCCAAGGTTTCCATCTCCAGCGTGCCATACCCCGGACGTGGTGGAGCATGCCTACAACTGCAGGACTCAAGAGGTCAAGGCAGGCCGATCAGGAGTTCAAGGTCATCCATAGCCGCATAGCAAGTTTGAGGCTCGACTAATTTAGCAAAGGAGGTATTATTGTACTTTACCATGATGACACAGGTGCTGGAGCCATGAAATAAAGGCCCCAGACACAGAGAGAAATGAAGCACAAGTTTGAACTTCCAATGGCTTTTCTCCCCCCCTTTGCCCCTCTACATCCATGCACTAATTTGCCCCGTAAATATGCAGCTTAATAGCTATTCCTAAGCCTTTTTGCAAACAGCCTGATGCTTGCAGAAGGCTTTTTATGGCTGTCAAAGTGTTTACACACCTAATCCAGTTTGATCTCCATCTTGTGAGATATTCAGGGCAGGTGATCCGGATGTCAGTTTACAGTCAAGGAAGTCTCGTAGCTAAGGCATAGCACTGCACTTCTGTAGCCAGCATGCCTCCTGTTGAGCCAGGAACTGGCCCCAGAAGGGCTCATGATGTCTGGATTAGCTGTGTCCTCTCATATTAATGGTGTGATGTTTACACCATCTTGTCGTGGGCATTCAAATATCTGGGGGAAATTACGTGTGCGTAGGTGTGTAAGTATGTCTATATACTTGCGTGCACACCCCTGTGGGGGCTAGAGGTTGATGCCAGGTCAGTCTATACCTTATGTTTTGAGACAAGGTCTTTCACACACTGATCTGATTCACCTAGACTGGCTACTCCCTGAGCAGACATCCTCCTGTCGTTGTCCCACCAGTACGTGACATCACCTACCCAGTACATGACATCACCAACCCAGTACATGACATCACCAATCCAGTACATGACATCACCTACCCCGTCCCCCTTTTAAACATGGGTTCCGGAGCATCGAACTCAGGTCCTCACCCTTGTACACAGGCGCTTTAACAATGGAGCCATCCCTTCAGCCCCACCACACAGTTTTTACTGCCCACTAGCTTACATTTTTTCTTGTCATGCCATGATAGAAATGCATATCGTTATGATCAGTGAAAGGGTCTGTCTTAGTTAGGGTTCTATTGCTGTGAAGAGACACTAAGGAAACTTTTTTTTTAAAGGAAACTCTTATAAAGGAAAACATTTTATTAGGGCTGGCTAATGGTTTCAGACCTTTAGTCCATCATCATCATGGCAGGAAGCATGGCGGCATGCAGGCAGACATGGTGCTGGAGAAGGAGCTGAAAATTCTACATCCTGATCTGCAGGCAGCAGAAGGAGACTATGTGCCACACTGGGTATAGCTCGAGCATAGGAGACCTCTCCCCATAGGGACACACTTCCTCCAACAAGGCCACACCCATTTCAAGAAGACCACACCACTCCAACAAGGCCACACCCACTCCAACAAGGCCACACCTCCTAATCACTCCCAGGACTCACAGTTATTCAAACCATCACAGGACCTTATAGAAGATTGTCTTTAAAAACATCATTGAAGGGGCTGGAGAGATGGCTCAGAGGTTAAGAGCACTGGCTGCTCTTCCAAAGCTCCTGAGTTCAATTCCCAGCAACTACATGGTGGCTCACAACCATCTATAATGAGAACTGGTGCCCTCTTCTGGGCTGCAGGTGTACATGCAGGCGGAGCACTGTATACATAATAAATACATCTTTTAAAAAAAAACTCTGAATATAAATAGCAATTATGAAAAGTACCATGGTCTTTTTTTCCTTCCTTAATTCTAAGCAGTACAAGCCGAAGCCCCCTGCTGAGAGGTGAGCAGCCAGGAGTGATGGACCTTGCTACCCGTAACGTGCTTTCCTCACCCCCAACCCCTTTTTACAGGAGTAGCTTGAAGGCTTTTAAAAAATTATTATTATTATTCTCTTGTCATCCTCTCACACCAAGTAAACCTTCCTTTGGCTCCTGGAACTCATTTCCCTCACCATCATGACCATCCGTCCTGCTAATAGCAGGCATGGCAAATGCTCCCCAAGCCATGGGCAAATGTTTGTTTCCCCAGGGAAAGTTAATCTAAAGCTGGAGTTTTGTCATTAGCGTTTAGTCTGTATCGTAATAGAATTTTCTTAAAGAAACCACATCAGCATGAAAAAGCAGGGTAGTGTGTTTCAGAAGAGGCCTCCTGGCTGTGACTTTGAAAGAAAGGCTTCTGTGTCTGGTTTGCAGTTTGCTTCCCCCTCCCTTCCTGTATGATAAATACACCTGGAGTGGGTTTCTGTTTGATCTCATGGTTATCTCTACACAGCAGAGCGGATGGCATGCATGCGCCTACACTTGAGCGCTGACCTGAGTGCACCATCTGTGTTCCGTTACCGTCGAGTGTGCGTTTCCAGCGGGGGGGGGGGGGGTGGTTGGAATATGTCTAGATCAAACACAGCCCAACCACAATCCATAAACTAAAACTTATTTAATCTTAGCGGAATAGACTTGGCAGAACGGCTGCCTTTAAACATAAGCTTAAACAGAACGATGAGTCCATAATTATTTAATGTAAACTGAAGGAGGCTGAAGGGCCCTGTGGGGTCGATTATTTCCAAGAGCCTCGATGATTACACATTACAGACCGCCCTTCCTGTAAAACCCTATTCAGGTGGGAGGCTCGCTGCAGTGCCCGTAAAGTACCTAAATGGTTCCAGACTAAAGAATCTGTTAGTTTTGTAGGTTTAACATCCTTGACACTTAATAGGATTTGGGATTCCAATGCTGCGGCAGCCTTTATTGGATGACACTTTAATTGAATGCCTCAGAGTAAAATGAAATTAACAAAGACGGTATTAAATTATGGATGTTCCTTTTTTTTAACCGTTTGGCTAAGAATTCTGCAGAGTTTCTTCCCTAATTGTATTATTTTAAATTGATTGATATGAAGGAATAAACACACTATCCTCAGGAATAGGAGGTGTTAGCATCTGCCGCAAGGAGCTCTGGGTAGAATGGGGATGGGGTGTGTCCGAGTTGGCCAGGAAGCAATTACATTAGGGCCGGAGTCGCTTAAAGCATGGCCTGTAATAAATCCTGCTCTTAAGTGGGTGAGGGCCACACAGGTCTGTCTTCCACAGCTACCAGAATGACAAATGACTTGCAGTCACACGGGAGACATAGCTGTAGTTGATTTTGTTTGTGAGGTCATGATTTTATTCCTGTTGCAATGAAACTGTCACCCGCAAAGTTCGTTTCTTGCATGTGTGTGGTGCTGAGTGTGGTGTTCAGTCTTGTACCGTTGGGTGTGGGGGTGTTGAGTGTGTGGTGTTGTGTTGTGTTGTTGGATGTGTGTTGTTGGGTGTGTGTTGTTGGGCGTGTGGCGTTGGGCATGTGTTGTGTTGGGTGTGGTGCTGAGTATGTTAGTCTGTTGGCCTGTGTGTGCCTGTGGAGGCCCACAGTTGGTGTCAGGCATCTTCCTGGATCACTCCTCACTTCATTTTGCAGGCGGAGTCTCGCTGAAGGCTGCACCCACAGCTGCTAGACAGAGACTCTGGGCTCTGCAGCTCTAGTTTCGGGCTCCTTAGGCATGCCCGGCGGCCCCGGTGCCTGCCCAACATGGGCGGTGAGCATCCGAACTCCAGTCCTCATACTAGCAAAGCAGACGCTTGATCCACTGAGCCTTCTTGGTGCTCAAACCAAGGACAGAGCTGAGCGTCATCACTGTAGGCTAGAGAGCTCACCCACCTTGAGTGAAACCCTGGGTTCAACCCCCAGCATGGGAATAAGCTGGAATCATAACCCATATGTGGCCACGTACATGCCTGTAATCCCAGCCCTGAGGTGTGATGGCAGGAGGACCAGGTGTTCAAAGCCATCCCTAACTACATAGTGAGTTCAAGACCAGCCTGGGATACTGTAGGCCCCAAGTCTACATAAATAAATAAACTCGATCAAGGACAAAGACAATCAAATCAAAACATTATATTTACACATCTCTGAGTGAAAGTTTTTGTTTTGTTTTTGTTTTGTTACATTTGATGTTTCTTTTTTCCCCCCTCTAATGTCATTTAAAACACTGGGATTGAATCACAATCTTGACAATAAAAGCATATAACAAAAAAGAAGCAGAAGGTACCCTGCTTAGGAGATGTAAACACGTAAAATGTAGGCAGTGTTTCAAAAAAAAAAAAAAAAAAAACAATTCAGTATTTTCTTAGCAGACTGTTGGAGCAGATTCTCTGTAAGTAACAGTGCGGTCTGCAGCAGCTTGGAGCACCTGTCACAGGCTGCTCAGCACCTCAGAGTTTCTCTTATGTGCCCACCGAAACATGGAAGAACAGTCCTGCAGTTCATTTAGGCTTCAACTTTTCCATCGTGGTCCCTGAACAATCAAGAATGTGGAGCACATGAGAAGAGAGGCGGTCCCAGCTAACTCACCTCCTCCTGTAAGCCTCTCTATGCCAGAGAGGGCTGGTGACAATTCAGGAAGCGCTGCAGTCCTCTCTCTTCCCATTAACAATTATCTTGGCACCTCATCAGTAGACTGAAGTTTGGCATAGCCTCTTGCTACCATAACAAAGCTATCTTATACACAAATCACCCCTACTCCTCACTGGACTGCCCCCACTTCTCTCTCTCTCTCTCTCTCTCTCTCTCTCTCTCTCTCTCTCTCTCTCTCTCTCTCTCTCTCTCACACACACACACACACACACACACACACAAAATGAGTGTGATGGGGGGCCTGGGGGTGTGGGGGGTGTGGGAGGGGAGGGAGAAGGAGTAGGTGAGAGCTTGGCTACTTCTGGGAGCGGCTCAGTTTCCTCTTCTAGAACAGAACCAAAGCCTGGTGCCTCTGCCACTGGGATGCTCCTCCCCTGGCTCCCCAGTTCCCTCCTCCCACACATGAAGCTGTGACGGTTCAGCCACTGAACTCTACATAGTATGCTGAAACACCCCACAACCCAGGCGAATGAAGAATAAACACTGCCCTCCCCTTTTACTCAAACCAAATTGATGGACAGGGCTCCCCTCCCACCTTCTTGGTGGCTGCCATACACAAACACTGTTTTGGTTTTCAGGTTGCAAGTGGGAAATGCGATTTTTTTCTTGACAATGTATTCATTATCATTAAATCCTTTCATTCCAGGAAAGACTTCCTACTGAAATCACTAAAATAAAAAAGCCCACGAGGAAAACATGTCCCCACTAAAGTGTTGACCTAAATCTTTTCTTCTTTTCTCTCCGTTCCTTTTAATTTTCTGGCATTGTTTGAGTGATAATGATAATTGACAAAATTCTTTTTTTCCCCCCTAAACAAAGCCATCACAATTCTGATTAACTCAGAAAAGCGCAGAGAAAATGCTTGTTTTCTCTTTAGAAAGTCAAAGATGGCAGAGCACAGAAACAGAAAGAAACTGATCGTTTGGGGGAAGAGGAGGAGCTGAGCAGAGAAGAAATTAAAGACTATAGAAGCTGGGTTCCGCTCTAGGAAGTGAACACTTGTTAAAGCCTATGGTACAAAATTTGTTTTAAGTTCCCTCAAGTTCTGTACATCAGGGATCCCCAGAGAGCCCCTTTTCCTAAACACCGAGTCCTTTCTACAGTGATGGCCCATTTGTGTTTTCCTAGCCCGCTGGTGCAGAGCTGTCCTTTCCTGTCTCATGCTGCCCAGGGAGGTCACTGTCAGGCAGTGAACTGGGATGCTGAGAGCCCTCTGAAGTCAGCCCACATGACAGAAGTATGCCGCACCTGCTCCATGCTGCCCCATGTCCATTCGGGGCCTCCATGAAATACTGCATGGAAGTGTTTTCAAAAGTGAGCAGTTGCCTCAGGAGGCCCTTCCACCTCGGACCGCCTGAGCCTTTTGTTGGTACCAGTGTCCAATGTCACGCAGGAGGCGTGATAGCCAGGCTCAGCAAATCCTTTGAGAAGGGTGAAATCGGACACAAGAGTTAGATGCTTAGATGCCATTGGAAACACATGGAGATGGGGTACTCTAAGCCACAAAGCTGCCACATGTTGAGAAATGACATCCCAAGGCTATAGCCCAGGACCTCACCCCTCGGCTAAAGCCACAAGCAGGAAGCCACCCCCACTCCTGAGTGGCTGCTGCTGCAGACACCAAACATCCCTTCTGCACCTGTGCCCACGCCCCCCCCCAGGAGAAGTCGCAGAAAAGTGACCCTCCTTCCCATCTAAGTCGCAACTCGGTGAGGGGTCCACATGTGAGACCCCAAAAGGAGTCCGAAGTGTGATCTGGACTTTCTAGAATCTTCAGAATCCAGTGATCTGGATCCCTGGGGATGGGGGAAACTGAGCAAGCCATGCTGTGATACTCCGCCACCCCATACACACAACATACTTGACAGGCAAAGCTTAGGAAGTAAATGAAACTTACAAGGCTCAGGGACCTCCTAAAACTTAACAAGATTCCCAGGGAGGTTAAACAAACAGTAACCGTTGCTGGCTCCTATTAGCCAACATGTCTGCAAGTTGTTCAGGAAGCTCTAAGGATGCAGTTTTTGTTAAGTCATCACCCATGCTGGAGTGGGCTTCTGGGTAACGCAGCTCCCTTTAAGTCATCCATGCCCCTGTCAATAACCGCTCACCCAGGGTCTCAGATAAAGTCACAGTTCACTGAGCTGGACATGGTTGGAATGGGAAAGGTAAAGCATTATTCTTGCCATGTACTGTGCCTCCTCAGAAAGCACCACGTGACATCGTGTCTCCAATGCCAGACTGCCAGTGGCCTGATGAGTTCTCTTAATTTTAGAGACTGCCACTTGGGTAAAGAATTTCATGAGGAATCAGTATGAGGGCAGAGCTGGAAATGATTAAAAAGGGATTTTAATATAAACTGTAAACATGAGAGTTAGGAGAAAGAGAGACACATCTGGGATGGGCTTCTCAAAGACAAGCAGCAATTATGTATCTCTACAGCATCTGTGTAGTTTTGGAGGCTTCTGAAGTGACAGGCCCGTTCAAAGAGCCTAGCTGAAGTTATAGAGGAGTGCCCGTGCAGTGAATAGGATCATAGCTGCTCAGGTGTTAAAACCCTCGGTTGCGAAAGCTTCAATGGACGTTAAGATGTTTTCCTATAAACAAAGAGTCAGGCCCTGTGCCTGCCTAGTCCGTTGTCTCTCTGTCAGCATCCATTACAGCAATCCGTGCTTCTCTCTCGGTGTTTGAAAGGCTTCAGAAAGACTCTGGAGTAAGTGCTCTCTGAACTGTAAGGGGAGAGCAATAGCAGGCTGGAGTGATGCATCATCCAACCTGATTGGACACGGATCATTAACTTTACACTCTCATCTCCTCTTCTTCCCAAAACGCCAGGAAAATGACAGTCGGAGAATAAGAAAGTGCGCAAGGGCAAGGGATCCAGCACAGTGGGGCAGCTCCGCAGACCTCGGTGGTGTGGAGGAAGTGTTGAGAGAAAGAGAAACCAGCTGATTACAACTTACAGGACAGCTTACCAAGTACACAGGAAAGGCTAGAGGATGAGGCTCACTAGAGATGCTCACCCTAGGGACAGCTACCTAGGGTAGCAGAGCCTTAGTTATGGGAGGCTGTCTGTAGTTAGCAGTAAGACCATCCACTTGTTTTCTCTTTTCTCTGTCGTCTGTCTGTCTGTCTGCTTCTCACTCTCTTCCCCTTTTCCTCCCCTTCTCCCCCTTCCCTTCTCCCCCTTCCTTTCTCCTCTTCCCCCTCTCCCCCCCCCCCTTCTCTCTCTCTGTTCATTTTAGGTGCCATAACACACATGAGGAAGTCAGAGGACTGCCTTCCACTTTGTTTTGAGACAGGGTCTCACTGCTGCTCTCCGTATGCTAAGCTGTCCCCCCAAGCTTCAGGAAACCCTTCTGTCTCTGTGCGCGCATGCGCGCGCGCGCACACACACACACACACACACACACACACACAGCCATCTTGCCGCAGAAGCCCTGAGATTACAGACATACACTACTGTGACTGGCTTTATGTAGGTCCCCGGGATCCAAACTCAGTCCGAATGCGCGCACACTCTCTGGTCACATGACTCTAGGCTGTGCCAAGTTGACAGCTAACGCTACCCTAGAACATGAAGTCAGCACTTTAACCGCCAAGCTATCGTCCCAGCCCACTGCCAGCACATTTCTTTACCCATTCCTGTACATGCCACCAACCTGATACTCATGTCACCTTTGAGAAGCTGGGGTTATATCTGTATAAGCAACAGATTCAGAAAGAAAACGTTCAGCTATTTTTGGTTGTCAGTCAGGAAGACTGACGGACTAGGTGTCTCTCAGTACTGGGATTCAACATGTGGTGTTGATTTCGTAGTGGTTAAGGCTAAAATAGCCGAAGGAACTAACCCAATTTGGTGGCTTCAGGAAATAGCTGCCTTCTCTTGGTTATAGGTAGAGACCTTGGGATGCCATCCCCTCAGAGACAGACACAGCTATCTCTGTGGTAGAGTCACCTGGCAGCTGCAGACAGTTGGGGAGGGGGCAGTAACTATGCTGAGGGTGCCAAGAGGGGAGGCTGAGAAGCGCTACTCTCTGAGCAAGGTGTCTGCTGGGACACGCTGCCATCGCTCACAGTGGGCCGTGCAGAAAGTCCTTCTCAGTGCATCCGCCAGTCTCTTTAGCCTCCATTGACAGTCTTAACAAGGATCTGCCGCCAACACACCAGCAAAAATATGCGATGTGAGTGTGGGTGAGCGAACGGCAGCACAGAGGCTGTTGCTTGATCATGCATGGAAATTATCTGGACAATAGTCAAAGAGCTTTGCCCCTGGAGCCCCTGGGTTCTATGTAAATCACTGTGTGGCATTCAACAAGTTAGCCTCTCTATGCCTCTGTTCCCTCATCTGCAAAATGGGCCCTATAATGCCTGGCTTGTAGGGTGCTGTGACACTTGTTTCTCTATCCTAAAGCCCTTAGCATAGCGTCTTGCCTGTACTAAACAGATGTTGGATATATAAAACCTACTGGCCTGCGGCATAGTCCTTCAAGGGCTGAGCTAACGGACAAAAACCTAGTCAGTTGAGAGCACAGTGTGTGAGGCTAGCCCACCGAGTGAGACTTCAACAGTGAGTGCAGCCTGTTGTGGGTGTTGTTGTAGCTGTCAGGACTGTGTTTTTTACAGGGGCAGTGAGGTCCTGTGAACCAGGTGTCATGGGGGTGTGTGTGTGAGGAAAAAAACAGATGTTTCAGCAGCTGATATTCGGGGTTCCCTCAAGCCTCAACAGCTCAAAATGGTACCATGGTCCAGATCCTGAAGGACGAGGTTGTTTCCATGGTTCCTTCCTGTGGGTCTCCATTCCTTCAGCACTCATACAGCCCGAGTGATTACACTGGCCACGCCCTTGTAGCAGTCACAAAGAGCCAGCGCAGGTAACTCAAGGATGAAAGGGCTTACTGTGGCTCACGCATTGGTCCAGAGTACAGACTGTGGTGGTGGTGGAGGAGTCTTAGCAGCAGGATCTGAGGCAGCTGCTCGCATGGTGTCTGCAGTTAGAAAGCAGAGATACGAGACAAAGGCTGGTGCTTTTTTCTTTTCTTTTCTTTTCCTTTTTCCTTTTTATATAGTGCAGGTTCCCAGCTCAGGGAAGGGTGTCACCTCACAGGCAGACTCTTCCTACCTCAGTTAATCTAGATAGTGCGTCCCCTCACATCTTGGCCCAGAGGCATAGCTCTTCAGGTTTGGGATGCTGTCAGTATGGCAGTCATTGTTAACCGTCACTCTCCCCACGGTGGGAAGACTATGGAAGACAAGGTCTCCTACTCAGCCCTTTCAGCTGTGGAAGCATCTGGTTCCCTGATACAAAAGGGAAATGGGTGAGTGAACTTGACCTGAGTTCAGGGTGGGTCCTGGGTGCAAGTGCACAGCCCACAGAGATGGAGCCGAGCTCCTTGGTCCTGCATTGCTTTGAAACTTGCATGGGCCTTAAAGTGGGCCTTGTAGAACTGAGGGGCTCCAGACTAGCCTTATCTTCTGCTGCCTCTGAGGTGTGGCATGTCCCCACAGATAAGACTCCAGGTGGCTTTTGCTCTTCCCTTCCTATCTCTCCTTTTAGGCCACTTTAGAGACTGGAGAGACTTAATGTGTAGCCTTCTTACAAAGGTGTACATCTTTGAGGGTGTGCACTGTGTCACGCACAGGTGACCTTCACTGTGTGTTTTCTCACGTAGGCTCGATAGAGAATTAGCTCACAGGGTTGAACAATGAATAGCATGGGCCTTCCAGCTCTACTCTCATCTCTACCACCTGAGTGGATCATTTCTCACCAGATTCCCAGTTGTTTCTTTCTTCTCTGCTTCTTTCATACCAATTCTTTACCCACCCATTCACTCTTCAATCCATCCACCCATCCATCCACCCATCCATCCACCCATCCATCCACCCATCCATCCACCCATCCATCCATCTACCCATCCATCCATCCACCCATCCACCATCCATCCATCCACCCATCTACCATCCATTCATCCATCCATCCACCCATCCACCATCCACCCATCCACCCATCCACCCATCCACCATCCACCCATCCATCCATCCATCCACCCATCCATCCATCCATCCACCCATCGATCCATCCATCCACCCATCCACCATCCACCCATCCATCCATCCACCCATCCACCATCCACCCAGCCATCCATCCACCCATCCACCATCCACCCAGCCATCCATCCACCCATCCACCACCCATCCACCCATCCATCCACCCATCCACCACCCATCCACCCATCCATCCACCCATCCATCCATCCATCCACCCATCCATCCACCCATCCACCACCCATCCACACATCCACCCATCCACCATCCACCCATCCACCATCCACCCATCCATCCATCCACCCATCCACCATCCACCCATCCACACATCCACCCATCCACCATCCACCCATCCACCATCCACCATCCACCCATCCATCCATCCACCCATCCACCATCCACCCATCCACCCATCCACCCATCCATCCATCCACCCATCCATCCATCCATCCATCCATTCACCCATCCATCCATCCACCCATCCACCCATCCACCATCCATCCATCCACCCATCCATCCATCTACCCATCCATCCATCCACCCATCCATCCACCCATCTACCATCCATCCATCCACCCATCCATCCATCTACCCATCCATCCATCCACCCATCCATCCACCCATCTACCATCCATCCATCCACCCATCCACCTCTCCACCCATTCATCAATCCATCCATCCATGCATCTATCCACCTACCCATCCATCCATCCACCCACCCATCTACTGATCTATTATTCATCTATCCATTCATGCATCCATGTATCCATTAGTACCACTCATCCATTACTCTTTAGATAGCCACCCACTCAGTCATATGTCTATCTACCTACCCATTTCAGTCCACTCACTTGTCTGTCCACTGCCCATATTCTCACTCACCATCAATCTATTCACCCACTCTCCATCTACTCATCCACTCACCCACCTGTCTGCCCACCTTCCTAGCCACTTGCTCATCCATCCATTGGCCCATCCTCCCTCTCACCAGCTCCCTGTCCCCTTGGTCTTTTCTGCACATCTCATCCTACATCCTGTTTATTCAGCATCAGGAGCATTCAATGGGCCCTGCTGACCTTTATCCATTGAACCCCCTCCCAGTATATATTCTTGCTTTACATTTTAACATGAAAAGCTTAATGAATGCATCTAGTTGTGCTTTGGAACAATTAAACATTGCACTTGCTGACGCCATTCATTTAAAAGAGAAGGAAAATATCTGCATCACAGCAGTAATAAGAATTACGTGGGAGGGAAAAGACCTCTAGACTCCTAGAATGAGACTATGACAAAAATTGGGACCCAAAAAAGAGGGACTCACTGTTATAAATATCTACCTTGAAAAAAAAGCTGCGTTTTCATATGAGAGTTACAATTTAATATTTTGTTCTGCTTCTATGAAAGATGGACATGTTTTTAAATTTAAGGCTGACTTCCAAAATGGACAGGTCTTTAAGAGATTCTTTTTCTTGGATTTCTGTCTTGTTGTGTTCCTGTGAAAAATGCAGTCACCAACAGTGTAATTGGCTACCTGGGGTTGTGCCTGGACAGCAGGCTGCGCTGAGAATCTTTGCATTTATGAAGATTAGCCTGGTCTGCAGTTGGAGTGCATACCACTGACCAGCTCAGAACACACAGATGGTTGCTTTTCCTCCCAGAGGCATCCCTGAGCTGCAGACTTCAGGTTTCCTCAGTACAGAGGTTCAAGTTGACCCCTGAACTCTGCCCATTCTGGGTTTTGAGTCCTTCTTGTCCTACAGTGTGTCAGATGCTGAGCCATCCTGCGCTCGCTCTCTCTCTCTCTCTCTCTCTCTCTCTCTCTCTCTCTCTCTCTCTCTCTTTCTCTCTCTCTCTCTAGGTTTGGTGAGCTACAAGTTGTGCCGTTTATAACCTCTCATTCTTCTGCCACTGGGTGAGCCGTTAGAAGCGAGGGTCAAAGTACAAGTGGCGTGTCAGGCTTCTGAATATAGAGTTCTTTAATGGTTGTGTAATATTCCAGAGTCCTGTGGAGAGAATAGAAAAGATGGCAGCATGGGAACAGCATGCCTGCCCTTCCTTCCTTTTTTCCTTCCTTCCTTCCTTCCTTCCTTCCTTTCCTCCTTCCCTTTCTCTGCTTTCTTGCTTCCTTCCTTTTTCTGTTGAGAGCAACTGTTCTTTTGTGGGGGGCAGGGTTTTGAGACAAGGTTTCTCTGTATAGCCTTGGCTGTCCTGGACTCCCCTTGTAGACTAGGCTGGCCTCAAAGTCACTGAGATCCGCCTGCCTTTGCCTCCCGAGTGCTGGGATTAAAGGCATGCGCCACCACCGCCTGGCACAACTGTTCTTTTTAAAGTACCTTTTATTCATCCCTGACAATTGCATGTGTGTGTTCAGTGTTATGCTGATGACACACTCACACATACACACACACTGTTAGAACAGACTACTTCAAGCCCTCTGCTTGAAGCTGTACAGCCGCTAACCTCCTCATTGTTCCCAGCAACCCTGTGAGGCATCGTTTCTCTTTCCCTAAATTCATGGTGGGGCCTGGCTGAGGTCAAGCAGCTTGTGCAAGGCTAGTACACAACTGACTGACTCCAGAATCTTCCAACCATGTCCACCCACGCCAGCACCCTGAGGAAGTGTGTGAGCAGGACTCTGTGCCACATCAAAACTTGGGTGGGGCAGCATCTATGGCTGTGACCTGTTCTTCCCGTAAGTGTGTCAGATAGCTCTCTGCACTTCCTGTTATGTCAATAGTGATTTTGTGGCTTCATTCCAGACGGAGGCAAATATACTGAGCAAAGAACCCCTCAGAAGCAGGGCCTGGCAGGGGGCTGGGGACTTCAAAGAGCACAGGGACAGGGTGATGAGGAGATGGCTCAATAGTTTGATACTTAGAGCTCAGGGGAAAACAAACAAGAAAAACAAAAACTAGGTGTTGTGGTACACACTTCTAACCAAGTGCTGGGGAAGCAGAGGCAGGGGGCGTCCCCGGGGCTGGACAGCCAGCTCAGCCTAGTCTGCAAGTTTCAGGATTTGAGAGTCTGTCCCAAATAAAGATTGTCCGCTGCCCTCTACACTCATATGTACACATGTACACACTACTCACACACACATACACATACACACACACTCTCTCTTACACACAATACACACCAGACACATATACCACATACTCTCACATATACATACTCACACACACATACACACCACACACTCTCACTCCACACACATACTCACACACACACACACACACACACATACACACCACACACTCTCACTCCACACACATACTCACACATACACACACATACACACCCACACACATACTCACACACACACACACACACACATACACACCACACACTCTCACTCCACACACATACTCACACACATACATATCACACACAGACACACACATACCACATGCACCATACACCATACACACATAAACACACACACCTACTCACATACACACTAGACACAGACATACACATACAAACTACACACACACACACATACACACACACACACACACACACCACATACACGGCATGCCACAATATAAACATACCACACACACTTAGACACATATACAGCACACACACACACACACAACATATATACATATACACACATTCACACACACCACCCATAACACACACACACACACACACACACACACACACACACACACACACACACACGAGACTGGCTGCACTGGGTGTTTTCACTCCGTCCCTCACTATGGCTGATGGTTGTTATCTGCCTCACACAGTCAACATGGTCCTGTCTTGTCTCTCATGAACAGCTAAAGCACATTAAACTGGAGAGTGTGCCAGTGATGGGCACCCATGACATCAGACTGGAGCTGACATATGTCGTAGAGCATGCATGTTCTGAAACCTTGGTCTGAAAAGCATCGGGCATCCTCCACATACTGTGTGTGTGTGTGTGTGGTCACATATCAGATATTTACATTACAATGTAACCAAATTACAGTTGTGAAGTAGCCACAGATACATTGTATGGTTGGGGGGTCACCACAACATGAGGAGCTATGTTGGAGGCTGGCAGCACTGGACGGTTGGGAACCACTGCCTCCGAGTCTTAGGGGTGGCCATGTACCTATTTGTATTCTTCCTGGAGTCAAGTAGTAAAATCTGTGAAATTGACTGATTACGCTCAGAATAACATCAGCGAGGCCAATAAATCTAAACGGGAGCTCTCATAAAACGGGCTTCTGGGAAGGTCATGATTCATGATCAGGTGGGTACCAGACACCACTACAGCCGAGAAGTGAAATTCATAACCTTTGGCTTCCAAACTCTCCTGGAGCATCGGGTTTTCTCCGATCTTTCTCGTGTCGCTGGGACTCTTGATCTGCCTAGAGGTAGACGCGTGCTGTGTTGAGAGGAAGAAAACGTGGCTTGGCGCTGGTTCAGTCAGTGAAACACCTGATTGCAAACAGGAGGACTGAGCTCAGTCTGCAGGACCCTTGTAAAGACAAAGCCGGGTGTGGTGGCGCGCACTTGTACTTTCAGCAGGGGGGGTGGGGGGGGGGGGCGTGAAAACAGGAGGCTGCCTGGCACTCAACAGCCAGCCAGAGAGACCCTGTCTCAAAAACAGGCTGAAAGGTTCCTGAGAAACCTTTAAGGATTCAACCTGGCCTCCACATTTAGTCATGTGTACGTGTGCCTGCACGTGTGTGCATGCATGCAGAGAGAGAGAGAGGAGAAAAAAAGAAAAAAACCACATGAGTAAGGGAGAAGACATGATTATGTTAATGAAAGGAGGAATTGGGTTTATGCACACCAACACTGGGCAGAGAAAACCACGGAAGCTGGAGTTTAGACCCTGGCCCCCAGATGCCAGGAGTGTGGAAGGTGGTAGCTGGAGATGGGCAGGTGTCTATGGCTGTGAGGAAGACTCTGCTGAGGTAAAAGAGTGTGTGGAGCATCAGCGGCAGGGTCTGGAGCTCCTTTCCCAGGTATCTTCAGCTACACCAGAGCTCCTCAGACGAGGGCCAGGGTTCACCCTTCCTGGCCCCTTCTCTTCTGTGGCCCCCCACTCCCCACCCAGGACAGCCCCACCCAGGGCAGCCCCACCCAGGACAGCTCCACCCAGGACACCCACTGCAGGGACACCACGGTCCGGCCATCTTGACGTGCTTCTCGACCTTCTGTGTGTAATAACACGTCCTTTTCACTTTCCTTCCCCAGACTACGAGGAACGCGAAGCGCTTCCCAGATGAACGCTGCTTGCTGTTCATTTGTACATGAATTTTTGTCAAGTTTCCTCTCAGTTGCTTATTCTCTTAAAATAAGTTGGAGTTGTAAATTTAACAACTCTCAGTCTCTCCCTCTGTTATTTATTGGCTTCTGGTTTTAGGTGGAAAAAAATGGACTTCCGTTTAGTGATTAGACATAAATTGCCTAAGTTTCATTTTGTTGGGTTCAATTTTTAAATTTTAACATCTATAATATATGTCCCCACGTATTATAATTTTAAGCATTTAGGGATATGATGGTATATACATATATTTTAAATATTCATGTTTGTGTGTGTGTGATGTGGGGGGGGGCACCCTTACTGAGATGGGGAGAGGGAGACAGGGCAGGGTGGTTATCTCTGGAAGTTCCTGGGCCAACTGGCCCAGAGTGCACAGTGGGAAAGCCTGCCTCACACAGGCAGAGGGTGAGGATCAATAACCAAATCCATCCTCTGACCTCCAGAGAGGCTGAGACAGGAGAATTGTTGTGAGTTTGAGACCAACCTGGGCTACAGAGCGAGGTATTGGCCAGCCTGGGCAACCAACAGTGTCTCCCATCCTGTGAGTGTTACGATTTATGGCCTAAGCCCACAATTTCTTCCCTTGGTGTATTGTGTTATTGTGTGTAGCATGACGTAAGGGCCTAGCTGTTTCTTCGGGCTTATTTCTTATCAGTGTTCTTATCAGTATTTCTTCATGTTCCTTGAATTGGCCATTTCAGTGCTGGCCTAAAGCTCTTCCCTTATCACGTAGTCAGCCGCCTGCGGGCTGCGGTCTATCTGATGTCCCCTGTTCTGGTGCTTTAGTAGTGCACATCATTTGAAAGCGTCTCGATGCTGAAAGAGTTTGAAGCTTAAGAAGAAGCTCAAAAGAATTCTGGTTTTCCCTTCACCTCCGCTCTGATGTTATGTCCTGCTCATTCACCAGAGTAAGAGTATACATGAGCACAACTGTGGCCCCCTCACCAAAGTAAGAGTGTACATGAGCACAACCATGGCCCCCTCACCAAAATAAGAGTATGTATGCACACAACCATGGCCTCCTCACCAAAGTAAGAGTATATATGAATACAACCATGGCCTCCTCACCAAAGTAAGAATATATCTGAGCACAACCATGGCCTCCTCACCAAAGTAAGAGTGTACATGAGCACAACCATGGCTCCCTCACCAAAGTAAGAGTATATATGAATACAACCATGGCCTCCTCACCAAAGTAAGAGTATATATGAATATAACCATGGCTCTCTCACCAAAGTAAGAGTGTAAATGAGCACAACCATGTGTCCCTCACAAGAGAATGTGTATCAGAACGTCATGGAGCCTTCAATCCAACTTGTGCTCTAGCATCCCGTCTGGCAACCAGGGCTTCAGTCAGTCCCACACTTCTTGGACTCCCCTAATCTGAAGTAGTTATTTGGTATCTGCTTAGTGTTCATGATCTTGACATTCTTGAATGTTACTGAGCTGTGTGTGTGTGTGTGTGTGTGTGTGTGTGTGTGTGTGTGTGTGTGTGGTGTGTGGTGTGTGTGTGCTTACATGCACATGCATGGGGGATTGCATGCATATGTGTATGCAGGCCAGAGGCTGACATAGCGTGCCTTCTTCAATCACTTGCCACATTTTTAAAGACAGGTTTATTTTTGGTTTTGATTGGGGGTTTGCATGAGTGCAGTGCCCATGAGGGCCAGAGGACGGAGTCTAGTCCTCTGGAATTGGAGCTGTGAGCTTCCTGGCATGAGGACTGGCCTCTGCAAGAGCGCTTATGTGCTTTTCACTGCCGTGCTATCTCTTTAACCCCACAATACGTTCTGAAGCAGGGTCTCTCCTTTACTGGAACTCACTGGTCCAGCTAGGCCAGCTGGCCACTGACCCTGAGCACTAACCCAAAATATCCATAAGGTATATTTTTAAAGTTCCCTATGCTAAGTTTATTTTATTTCTTTTCCCCATGGCAGCAAACTGTTTCTGTGGGGTTGCAGGTCATTTTCTCACATTTCCCACTCAGCTGCATTTATTAATTAGTACTCTCCTGTTAGTTCTGCTGGGAGGTGGTGGCGCACATCCTCTCAGCTCTTGGGAGGCAGAGGCCGGCAGACAGCTGTGAGTTCGAGGCCGGCCTGGTCTGCAGAGTGAGTTCCAGGACAACCAGGGCTACACAGAGAAACCCTGTCTCAAAAAAAAAAAAAAGTTCCTTCTCCTTCAGCCATTTGTCATTCAATTCATACTTATAAAGATGTGGATTTTTATCTCACGGGAACAGGTGTCCTCTGTGCTTCTTTTTACTTTTCACAACAATTTTGGAGCTTTTAGTACTTATTAAATCTTTTCAAAATATTTATATTCCGTTTCCAGAAAGTTCAATTGGGGTACAATTTAGACTCTTGCCAAAGCTTGCAACTGAATTTAAAGAAGGAATATCTTTTTGTGTATGTGTATGTGTAAGTATGTGTCCATGTGAGTATGTGTGTCTCCATGTGAGTATGTGTGTCTGTGTGAGTGTGTGAGTGTGTGTCCATGTGAGTATGTGTGTCTCCATGTGAGTATGTGTGTCTGTGTGAGTGTGTGAGTGTGTGTCCATGTGAGTATGTGTGTCTCCATGTGAGTATGTGTGTCTGTGTGAGTGTGTGAGTGTGTGTCCATGTGAGTATGTGTGTGTGAGTGTGTGTGTCCATGTGAGTGTGTGTGTCCATGTGAGTGTATGAGTGTGTGTCCATGTAGTGTGTGAGTGTATGTCCATGTGAGTGAGTATATGTCCCTGTAAGTGTGTGTGTGTGTGTGTGTGTGTGTGTGTGTGTGTGTGCGCGCGCGCTTATGTTCCTGTGGGTGTTCATGCATACACCTGCAGAGGCCAGAGCAGGATGCCTAATATCTTCTTCTGTCACTCTCTGCCTTAATGCCTAGAGATCGGCTCTCTGGTTGAACCAGAAGCTCGCCATTTCTACTAGGCTGTCTGGCTGGTGAGCTCAGGGGTCTGCCTCTCTTTACCTCTCAATGCTTGGTTTATAGGTACTTGTAATGGTGGTCAGCTCTTTTTATGTGGGTGCTGGGGATTTGAACTCAGGTCCTTGTGCTTGCAAGCCAACGTTTCTTACCCACTGAGCCATCTCCCAACCCTGAGAAACATCACTGTCTTTAATAACTGGCACCTCTGAGCCTCGTCAAGTTGTTCTCCACAGACCCCTCTGGCTTCTTGTCTTACAGGATCGTGTGACTGTTAGACACCATTCGTTCTGCAGTTGACATGTGTGGGCCTACAACCTCTTTACCCTTGCCTGAGTTTACAAGCTCTTCAAAAGCTGTAAACAAGATTATATGCTTGGGGATACACATTAAGATTTACTGACTAAATTACTATGACATAAATACTTGGGAGGGGTGCATTTTTTTTTTTTAATGATTTAGTCTGCCTCTCTCTTTCTTCTGCTTTTGGTCAGCCCCTCTGGCTTCTGGTCTTCATTGTGTGGAACAGAATGCCTTCCTCAGCTCGGGGAGCTGCACGGGTCCCTGCTGTTGTGATAATCCCTTGAGTGTGTACAACCAGAGCAAGGCGCTCTGCTTAGACAACAGCAGGGACATGTGTTGGCTCCCACACCACCTCCTCGGCTTGCTGACTTCAGTGTGGTAGGCATGCTGCTTTAGATTCTAGAATGCTCTATTCTAGAATGCCGATTCCAGCCTTCCGGGTCAGATGTGATGATAGGTCGTGACAATTCTGTTTTCTTCATTTTAAAAGCAGTCCCTCCTTCTGCCAATGTCTAGCCGACATAGTGTTTGAGTGATGACGTAGATGTGTGCGTCCTCATCCTTGCTACCCAATAATGAGAATTACTTGCTGCGTTCCTGCACTCTCGCCTACTTTAGTAGTGGCTTTTTATTTTACTTCAAGTAAAGTACTGTTTTCTCTCCCACCATAAACCAAATGACTGGAAGTGCACGATGTTGGGTTTTGCATGAGTCACCCTGCACTCTTACTTTATCCCTACATCAAACGAGGCCGCAGAGACCTCCCGGACAGTCAGGTGCTTGTCCTGTGAGCCTGATTCCAAACCCCCTACCCCAAGGCCCACATGTAAACAAAGAAAAAGCAGGGCATGATAGCATACCCATACAATCCCAACACTGGGAAGGCAGAGACAGATGGATCCCTGGGCCTGACTGACTGGCCAGCCCAGCTTAGGTGGTGAGCTCCAGGCCAGTAGAGACCCTGTCTAAACAAAGATAACATGAGCATCACCCAGTGAATGGTGGTAGATGTTGCCTTCTTCTTACCACATATACCTATATATACATGAACATGCAGAAATACAGGGACACACACACACACACACACACACACACACACACACACACACACACACTTGGTGAGAAAGATCTTTTGTTCCTCAGGCATCTGACTCTGTCCTGCAGAAGCCAGGTGTGTGGGCATCCAGGTGCACAGCTGTGCAGCTGCAGAAGCCAGGTGTGTGGGCATCCAGGTGCACAGCTGTGCAGCTGCAGAGGCCAGGTGTGTGGGCATCCAGGTGCACAGCTGTGCAGCTGCAGAGGCCATGTGTGTGGGCATCCAGGTGCACAGCTGTGCAGCTGCAGAAGCCAGGTGTGTGGGCATCCAGGTGCACAGCTGTGCAGCTGCAGAAGCCAGGTGTGTGGGCATCCAGGTGCACAGCTGTGCAGCTGCAGAAGCCAGGTATGTGGGCATCCAGGTGCACAGCTGTGCAGCTGCTGGCAGCCCACTTTGCCCCTGACCCAGTAGAGCTGTTGTTGTCCAGATTCTTATCTTGGCTTCTGATCGGCCTCACTGCTACTCTTTATCGTGATGCCCTCTTTGTCCCGCTCTTCGCAACAGATATACCCCATCCTCAGGTGTCTGCACCATGAAATGCAGCTTTTAGCAAAGTGTTTTTACTTCCTAACCCATTGCAAAGAACAGTTAAAATAGCCAGGGCCAGAGTGGAAAAAAGTCAAAGAAGCAGATGCTGAGACAAGACTCTGTCACTGTTTTCTTTTTTTAAAAATCATTTTTATTTATATTATGTATGTGGGTGCTTTGCCTGCATACCACCCATATTCTTGGTGCTATCAGAGGCCAGAAAGGGGCAGTGGGTCTCCTAAAACTGGAGTTACGGATGATGATGGGCCCACGTTGAGTGCTCAGAATTGAACCTGGGTCCTCCAAAACAACAGCTTATGCTTTTAACTGCTAAGCCATCTCTTTAGTGCCTTGAAAAAAAAAAAAAAAAAGACAAAGTCTCATGTACCCCAGACTGGCCTGGAAATGCTGATCCTCTTGCCTCTACTGCCAGAGTCACAGACCTGTGCCACCACGCCCAGCCCTGGTAGCCTGTGAGACACCGTGGATTACCTCCGCTCTTTCTTCGTGCAGAGTGCATATCATTTGTTCTCTTTATGTGTCCCTGAAAGGTTACAATTAAAAGCATAAATTCCTGTTTCGTGACCCTTGGCATCAGCGAACTGCTTACTCTTTGCTTGTAATTCTCTGACTGCCTGCCACGCCTTTTGAGTCTTTCTGGCTACACATCTCTAATGTCCTTCTTTGCAGTGCAGTTTGTCCATGTTCTCCTCCCTAAAGGGCCGGGCACTTAGATCATGTCATCAATGGGGTTCCTCCACGCAGGGCAGGAAGTGTGGGGAGGAGAGAGCACACGTGGGTGCTCCTCGTCAACGAGGACCCAAGCAACAGTTGGCGCCTCTTAGCTCAGACCTGCTGTCTCTGACCACCCCCCCCCCTTTCTTCTGACACCCTATAGCACCGTGGACTTGTTCTCCCAATTCCCCAGGGACCCTCCGCCCTCAGTCTTCACGGAGACCACCCTCCTTCCTTACCCATCTTCATGTCCAGGCATTTGTCAACAGCCCGAAGACAACAAGGTCAGCCTGCTGAGAGAAAGTGTGCAGGAGGCCAAGGCGGCTGTTGCGTTCAGCCTCTGACTTGTTTGGGCTGCATACTTGGAGTTGTCCTCCTTTTTGTTCCTCTGGCAGTATCCATCCTTCCTTCCTTCCTTCCTTGCTTCTCAGTTCTTCTTAGCCTTCCTTTCAAAGTAATCCTATAGCCACAGAAAGTGGCAAAACCTGTTCAGACAGGCTCTGCGATTCTTAGCTGAGGCGCCCACTCGGTAGTTGCGGTTGACCTGTGCACAGTCCGCAGAGCAATGTCATTTTTCTATGCGTGTAGATTTGTGTACTCCCTGTCACCGTTAACTGCACAGCTGTCCTGCCAGCAGAGCCTGGTAGAGCCCCTTATAATGCAGTCTGTCTGCATTTGGATCGACCATTTGAAGGGCGTTCTCTGGGTGGAATCATGTAACGCCTAGCCTAATGGCAATGACTTTATCTCCTCTCCCTAGTCAAGCTGGGGTCCGGATAGCTTTCTCCTTTATATTGCTGTACTCCCCAGTTTGACTTTTTTTGAAGAACATGGTAGATTTTTTTTCTTTGCAAATTTTCATGATTGCAAATAAAGCTGCCACAAGCACTGTGTGCAGACCATTTGTTGAGATGTGCGTTTCTGTCTCTCTAGGATAATGGGGGAAATGGGCATTGCTACACCAACGGCAACCACACATTTAGCTTCCTCAAATGCTGCCGGGCCATTTTCCACAGTGTCCATGCCATTCTCACTGTCACCAGCAATCCACGAGAAAGCCAGTCTCTGCATTATGAGTTTTGTGTTCTCTGTTTTAATATAGGTACTGTAGAGTCTCCTCTTGGCCCTAAAAGCAAATGGCACTGAATATCCCCTGCCACCTTACACTCACTATAGGGGGTGTTCACTCTTGGACCAAGCATCCTCTGCATCCCTGTAGTCTCTCAGGATGGATGTTCATTCTTGGACCACACCCCCCTGTATCCTCTCTCTGAATGGATGCTCACTCTTGGACCACAAATCCTCTGTATCCTTATGCTCTCTCTGCATGGAGTTTCACTCTTGGACCATGCATCCCGTACGTCTTTGTACTTTCTCTGGATTGATGTTGCTTCTTTTCCTTGCCTGGTTTTCTAAGTGGATGGTTTTGTGGGGGCTTAGAATCTTTTGTTAATTATTTATATGTGGTCACATTGTCACAGTGTGCATGTTGGGGTCAGAGAATAACCCCTGGAAGTTGTTACTCTCTTTGCACTATGCCAGGTCAAGGGACCAGGTGTCTCTGCCTGCTGAGTCATCCGGTCAGCCCTGGAGGCTCTTTTGACGTGTGAAGAGGACCCCCTATATACTAGAAATGTGTCCTTTCTGGGATTTGTGATTTGCAAATATCCCCTCTCATTTGTACTTGTCTTTTCTTCTTAGAGTCTTCTGTAGAAAGTGGACTAATTTTGATGAAGTCCAGCTTACTGACATTCATCAAGTCCTAGGTTCCAAAAGATCTCTCCCCTACTTCACTCTATAACTACTGTAGGTCTGGGCTTTACATATGGAGTCTGCTGCCCGCCATGAGCTACCCTTTGTGGGAGGCAAATGGGTGTGAGGACGGGGTTAATTGTCTTTTGCCTATTCGATATAAAATTTCCACCATATTGTTTGTTGAGTGTTCTCCTTACAGCTACTTGTTCTCGAACTTCTGTTAAATGCCACTGGTCACTCTTTCCCAGATATATCCCACGCTATTTATTCAGTTCTATTAAACTTGTATCTTCCTATCTGTTACGACCACCCCATTTTATGACTGTAGCTAGATGGTTAAGTCTTAATATTTGGTAGGATATTTTCTCTACTTTATTCCTTCCTTTTTTTCAAAGTTGCTTTATTTTTGTTTTTCCGTGTTAGTTTTAGAGTATTCTTTCCTACATCTACAAAAAAAAAAGTCTTGCATAAATTTTGACAGAAATTATTTTACACCCATAGGCTTGTTTATAGAAGATTTATTTTTACTTCATTGAGTATTCTAATACATGAACTTAGTATACATATTCATTACTTTCCTTGTTGCTATGACAAAATACTTGACGAGAATCAACTTAAGGAAGTTTTTATGTTTGGTTATTTTGTTGGTTTGGGGCTGGGAGGTATTCATCTGCCTGTCTCACAGTTTGAGAGTACAGTCTATCAGAACAGGGAAGGCATGGCCTTCTATGAGGACTGTATTGTCTTCAGGGAGAGGTGGTTTTGATTCTTCCCCCAACTTGCAGGCCTTCACAGTGACGCTCAGTGTCCCCTTCTCGGGGACTAAGATCCTTTTAAGGATCGCCTTCCACTGCACTTGACATGACTTAGACTTGGCCCCCATGCCACGTGATACAAAGTGTTCCAACCTCACCGTATACATTTCCCGCCCAAACTTCATACATAAACGTTTCTCCGGAAACTACTGATTTTGTGAGTGGATGGAAAATGGAAGAAGCCAACATCTGGGATTGAAGAGGGGGTGGGGCCTGATCTTCCCTCTCAGCAAGTGCTCCTTATGATTTTTGAAATTTAACTACAATGTTAGGCATAATTTCCATCCAATGGATTAAGCCGCAAATTCAACTGGCCAGCCATTAGTGACCCCAAGACGGTCGTGGCACTGTTGCACCGGTGGGACATCCTGCCCAGCGAGTCAGTGTTGTCACACGAAGGGCCATGCGCTAGGCAAACCCACTAGCTCCCCCAGCACTGTGAGAGCTAGCAAGCAGGTAGGAAGCCTCCGGCTCTGTGAGAGTCTATGAGAGAATGGACATTCTCTGTCTTTTATTCTGCTAAAACTTTACTCACTTTTGGCTCAGGGTGGCCTGGCACCAAGAACAGACATATCACAAGGGACACGAGGGTCAGGACAGCTGTTCTGCTAGGGGACATTAGAGGCAGATGTGGTCTCATTCATGTGCTGCGAAACGAACTTCATGGTTATCAACAATAGTAAGGACAGAGACATTTTTTGGGAACCACATCTACCTTTTATTTATTTTCCAATTTTTATTTGCATGTTGGGCATGTCAGCCTGTAGAGTAATTCAGTTACTAGGGCCGGAAAGATGGCTTTACTGGTGAAGTTCTTGTCCTGTAAGCAGGGAGACCCAAGTTCGGTTCCCAGAATGACTGAAAAAGGACAGGCAAGGTGGCACATTTGCAGTCTCCGTCCTGGGGACGCGGAGACAGGTGGGTCCCTGGGGGCTTACTAGCCAGCCATCCCAGCCAAACCAGCTAGCCCCAGGTCCCAACAACTGACCCTCAGAAAGCAAAAGAGGTTCTCAAAAAACAAAGCTGATGGCTCCTAAGGAACAATGGCAATTGGCCTCCATATACACGCGCACACGCATACAAGCATGCACACCTATGCACACATGAATGTGCACACACGACAACGAAAAGAGTAACACTACCTAAGTGTGCCTTCCTCCCAGGCTCATTGCTGCAGGCAAGAACAGGCTCTCAGTAGACTGACTCTGTGTATCTGTGTGTGGGGCATATCACCAAGCACCGCATAAATATAGAGTGGCCTGCTTATCGGCTCAATTTAGACACATCCTAAATGTTCAGAACACCGGGGTTTCATAAACCATTTCCTGGAAACGTTAAAGCCAGCAACCCCTTAAGAAAAACTATCCCCTTCCTATCTCCGAAAGAAACTGTCTCCATTAATCTTTAGTGACCAAGTCTAAGGCTCTTGGCTCTGCCTCCTGTTAGCCTGCCAGATGCTCATGGCTCCCTCCTAGGTAACTTTTATCTTCTGCAGAAGGAGCCCGGAGGCTTGGCTTTGGGGCTCATTGGGTGAGGAGAAGAATCCCTTAACCCCCCCCACTTTCTATACTAAGGATGGCATGAGACTCCCCATGGAGCCCTGGTGACTGGTAACACATTCTTCCTGCTGGCCTGTGGCAGCGTCTGGGGCTTCCTCAAGCCCCTGGGCGCAGCTAACCCATTGCATATCAGAGTCAGGGGTGGTGTCATTTTTGCTACTCTGTGTCAGATGCCAGTGCTGCCCTTGGAGGCAGCCTGGAAAGAGGGCGGGTTCCTGAGATGTCACCATGCTGGACAAAGCTCCCACAGTGTCTTCCTCTGCCTGTGGCCTGCTAGGCACTGCCTAGGAAGAGTTACTTGAAGTCATGGAGGATGCATTTGGAAAAGGTGGGAAACAGGTGTCGAGTCTTTTTCACTTCCTTTGGGGATGTGTATCCCCCTGCAGGTTTCCGTTTCCTGTCTGAGTCAGGGAAAGGATGTCATCAGCTTCCCAGTTTGAGCTCAGATATTGTAGGAACCAATTTGTTAGTGTTGTCATGTGTAATTCCCAAATCACCGCGTTAATGCTACTAATGCCTCATTGATTCTCATACCAGCCCTAAGCAGTGGCTACTGTTATCTCCATTTCACAGACCAGGACCTGAGTAACAGGGCCGCCAGTCAAAGACCTGGCTCGATGTGGCAATGCCACATAACTAAGGAGTGTCAGAAAGGGAGGTCCTATGTGGCTGTCTCTGGACCCAAGCTCTTGATGTCGGCCTCTGGGAAGCGATCTGAATACTTGGGTTGCTGTGAGGGCAAGAGAGATGTGGCAGAGTGCTCAGAAGCTTGCTGGGCCCCTAGGAAGCTCAGAAAGGCCTATTCTCATGATAGCCCAGAGGAGGGTGGAGCAGAGGTAGGGTTACAGAGGGAACAGCATGGACTTCTGGGAGGAACGGAAGTGGGTGAAGCAGGAGCAATGGTCCACCCTCAAAACAAGCAGGCTGAGATGGAGCAGGCAGCAGGGGACCTCTCGGGACTCTGAGAAGGATGCCAGGGGTCGGCTTCCCATTGATGGCTAATGGTTCCTGTGCGTTTTCAGTCAGAGTTTTGGAATACTTCCCAAAACAGGTGTAAATGACAGGGCCTGTTGTGACCAGCCTGGCCTGTCAGAGAGAAGCTATGTAACATTTAACAAAGAACTGGCAAGTCTTCCTGAAAGTTCAATTTAGGAGCCCAAGGTTTCCTTTTGTAGTATTTGCATGCATACACACATAGTATGCATGTGGATCTCTCTCTCTCTCTCTCTCTCTCTCTCTCTCTCTCTCTCTCCTCTTCCTCTCCCTCTCTCTCTCTCTCTATGTGTGTGTGTGTGTATGTGTGTGCGCGCGCACATGTTTCATGTGCAGGTGCATGTGTGGTTGCCTGCATGTGGGGACCAGAAGACAACCTCTAATTTCATTTCCCAGGAGCCATCCATCTTTTTTTTTTTTTTTTTTTTTTTTTTGAGGCAGGGTCTCTCACTGGCCTGCAGCCCATCAAACAATCTAGGCTGGCAGACCAGCAAGCCCAAGGGGATCCACTAGTCTCTGCCTCCCCAGCTTTGGGATTACAAATGCTTACTGCCACACCTGCACTTAAGAATGAATTCTGGGGCATTGAACGCAGGTCCTCACTTTTGCCAGGCATGCACTCCCTACCACAGGGCACAGGGAAGTCAAGGACTCACGGCCATGCTCCTAAGTGTTTTCTACCTGCTGGGTGTTTCAACACTGACCTGTACGTCTTTCCTACGCTACATCGAGAGCCACAGAGAGCAATGACACCACCAGATGGGGTGACAGAAGGGTGCCCAAGAAGGACTCACATGCCATGTCCATCATGGTAGCTTCCAGAAAGAAAATTAGATTCTCTTCTAGATTTCTTTGTTTATTCGTTTGTGGTGCTGGGAGTTGGACAGAGGTCGCATGCACTATAGGCTCCGCCTCGAAGCCGCATCCCCAGCCCTCTCCCTGGCATTCTTCAGCCTTTGCTGTTGGTGGAGTTTTGTGGGGGCTGCGCCTGTCTTCCTGAAGCTTGAGGGGCCCTCCTTCTCAAAGAGGCCCTGCCATCACCAAGATCATCTGTCACACTTACGACGCACACACATCAGCAGCCTCTGCTGTCGCGGGTGCTCCCATCTCTGTAGGCACAGCTTTGTCACGTAGTCATCAAAAGGACTTCGACAAAAAAGCAGAACTCTTGGCAATAATTACGCTCCTTCAAAGAGGAGCCAATGCCAAAACAGACGCGCGCGAGAGGTGGAGAACGTTCAAAAGAGCAATTTTCTCTGCGCGGAATTTTCAAGTATTCCTCCGTGGCTATTTGCTTTCAGAGAGGAAGCAGGCTCTTTGAGAGCGGTGGCGGCTTCCGAGGCTTGCTTGATCCAGCCGTGAAGGCTTGATCCTGCACAGGTATTGTTCCATGGACTGCGGGCCAAGTGCGTACTTTCTCTGTGCTCCTTCCTTTCTCTGCACAGAGAAGTGGACGCTTTGTTCTGAAGAAAGGAAGACTTGGAGAGAAATGGGCGGTGCTTGAATTCCCAGCCCCTCCCCTTTCTACCTTGGTGCAAGTGGCTCCCGTGTAGGGAACCTTTTCTCTGTCCCGCCCCTTCTGCTGTCTGGACCAATCACATGGCAAGAACAAGGTGGTAAGGGTTATTTTGTTGCATGGTTTCAGAGGCTTCAGCCCGCGCTTGCTTGGGCAAAGCATGTTACCCGGAGAACATGGTGGAGGCTGAGCCTCACCTGGTAGTACCTGGGAGGCTACAAAATGGGGACAAGGAGCTAAGATGAGATGTGGTCTCAAGGACATGCCTCCAGGGTCCTCCTTCCTCCAAGCAAGCCTTGCCTTCCGCGGTTCTGCGAGTTCCTGACAATCTATTCTTCCCTTGTTGTCGTAGTGTGCTTTCTGTGGCTATTGTAAAATACTGTCTCAGTCAGTGTTCTATCGCTGTGGAGAGACACCATGACCACAGCAACTCTTACAAAGGAAAGCATTTAACTTGGGCTGGCTTACAGTTCAGAGGTTTAGTCCATTATCATCATGGTGGAAAGCCTGGCAGCGTGCAGGCAGACATGGTGCTGGAGATGGAGCTGAGAGTTCTACATTTGGATCCACAGGCAGCAGCAGAAGACTGTGTGCCACACTGGGCGTAGCTTGAGCAAAGGAGACCTCAAAGTCCGCCCCCACAGTGACATACTTCCTCCAACAAGGCCACACCTCTTAGCGCCACTCCCTATAAGTCTATGGGTGACAATTGCATTCAAACCTACTGCAAATACCATGACAAATAAGCAGCTTGGAGAGGAAAGGGTTTATTTGACACATCCCTATAGCCCCCCCCCCCAAAAAAAAACAACACAAAAAATCCCGGTCCAATTTGAAGGGAAGTCAGGGCAGGAACTCGAAGGCAGGAACCTGAAGGCAGGAACTGAAGACGCACTGCTTGTTGGCTTGCCCTCCATGGCTTCTTCAGCCTGCTTTCTTACACAACCCAGGGACCACCAGTCCAGGCGTCATGGCTCCCACAGTGGGCTGGGCCCTCCCACATCAGTTACTAATCAAGAAAATGCCACGCGGTGACTTGTCACTACTCTGCTTTGCTTTAATGTGGAGAGTCCCCACCCCACCCGGTTAGATAGCTGAGGACATTTATCATTTTCTCACTTGCCCGTCATACTTCTCATTCCTGAGAAACCACAGCCAACAAACACCGCAAGAATAGCTTGGGGGCAGCCTCTATCACTTCTTTACCTGAATTTGAACTTCACAGAAACCCTTTAAACAGCACTCCTGTCACATCTGTCTTACAAATGGAAAAACAAGTGGGGAGCTTGAGGGAAATGGAGTCCAGAACAGATCTCAGCCCCTCCCACTGCTCCCCGGGAGGTGCTGTGTGATCGCCTGGAGTGTCTCTGTGCTAACTCAAGGTACAGTGATCATTTCTCCTGGTGTCCCATTTATGGCTGACAGTTCCTGTCAACCGTTAAGCACGTTCCAGCATGTGGTGTCTTCTCTCTAGGTGTGTGGGTTTGTAACTGCCAGCCACACTCCGGTTCTATTTCCAGTCTCTTGGTACTCAGGGAGCCGTGCTGGGAGATGTCCACACCTGAATTCACATCTTTTTTTTTTTTTTTTTTTTTTTCCGATTTGACCAGAGACAAGCATTGTGTCCCCGGATAGGTATCTGTCTCTGGTGTTCCTCCAATGGCCTGGCAACTCCCTGAAGTTTCTCTCTGCCACTGTGGGCCATGCTGGCTGGGATACTCACTCTGCACCTATACCTGTGAGGAGGAGCCCTGGAGACCACAGGGCGTCCCTGGTGGCCTCTGTCTACACGGAGTGTCTCTTTGCTTAGCTCCCCGTTAAAAAGAATTGAAGGAGAAGCACAGATAGCAAGGAAGGGATCTTTACAGAGAGGATACGGTGCAGACATCTCTGAGCAAGCACCTTGTGACTGCCTGGGACTTCTTTCTGTGGGTCCAGGAAGAAAAGGAGTTAATTTCCAGGGGTGAAGCCAGGGTGGTTTTCTCTTTGGATTGACAGGCTTGGGCTGCACAGCCTTTGTTGATGGGCTACACCCTTTCCCATGACGCATCTGATTTTAATCATATATATACATGCCCGATCACATGCATAGGCAAGGAACGGCACATGCAGGGGGGGGTTCCTGCAAGTTCACTCAAAGAACACAGTTTGTCTTACCACACATATACACAAAACCAGTCCAGGCTGGATGGGCCCACTGCTGCTAGTTCTAGAATGTTCTAGGATGTTCTAGGCTTGGCTACAGAAGAAAGTATGCTAAGGGTTGCTAGGGGGTTATATGTAGTTTAGTGAGTGTGTGGGCCCCAAGTTGCTAAGGGCTTTGTTGGGAAAGGCCACGTGTGTGGCAGAAGCCAAATCAGGCCCTGGGCTGCTAAGCTGCCCTTACATTTGTCTGCCTTCAGGCCAACCCCAGGCTGGACTCGTTGTCCACCCCAGGGGGAAAGTGAGTCTGCAGTCACGAAGGTGACAGTCCCTCCCAGGTCACCCGAGGAAGTGGTCTGTCATCTCATTCTGAATAGTCACTGTCTTCTAAGTTGGAGAGCTGTTTTTCCAAGGTAGACAATTTTACATTTGATGCTGCTGAGTAGGTAGCTGCGGACAGAGATGCAGGATGTGTGGTGGGTTGTCCGCAAGCGAGGCTTGCCGATTCCCGTACCTTCTACAGAACACACAGACAAGCTTCACCCATTGACCCCGTTGCACCGTTTGACCTCTTCACCCACGGGGCTATCTGTACAGCACCTGTACCTCCCAGTGTGCCTTCCTTGTGTGTGTGTGTGTGTGTGTGTGTGTGTGTGTGTGTGTGTGTGCACGCGCGCGTGTGTGTGCAAACATTCATGCATACATGTACACATGCCTATAAAGCTTGATGCTGTTTATCTTTCTTAATTGCTTTCCACCTTATTTTCTGAGATAGCATTTTTTTTTTTCCTCCTAGACCTGGAGTTTGCTGATTCAGATAGACCGTTACTGACTAGAAAGCCCCAGGGATGCTCTTGCTTCTGCCTTTCCAGTGCTGGGATTACAGACCTGCTCTGCTGCACCCAGCATTTGTACATGGATTTTGGGGATCAAACTCAGGTCCTCAAGGTTGCAAAGCAAACACTGTACTAACTGAGCCATCTCCCCAGGTCCCTACAGTGCGCCTTCCCTGGCCACGTGTTGTACACTATCCATAAATAGTCATTGGAAAGCTAACTGATTCCTCTTCCTTGCCTGGGTTCTAGGCACCAAAACACATTTGCCGGTTCCAAGAATAGTCATCGTAAATCGGTGAATCTGAATGCCCGGAAATTTCTTTCACATTGTGTTGGCGGTGGATACATACTACTTTTCAGACTCGGTGCTTGCAAAGTGGGGACTATTGTGGATAAGACAAAATGTGTACCTGAGTGGCTTCAAAGACGAAGGATTTTTAGGGAGTAACCATTTCATAAATTCTGCCCCACGGCTTACCTCCACTGGCGTCTGTAACTAAGGAGTAGGCAGTCAAAACAGAATTGGAGTACAGTGAATCCATGGAAGTGTGATTGTATCCTTCCTGTATTCCTGCTATTATGAAATGAACTGTGCCTGCCATAAGAAAGGACTCCTGCTTGGATACATGGCAACGCTGAGCAAGGTGCAGGCCACTTACTGGGGATTGTGGTTGGGCTTCCTGATATGACTGCTATTGTCCCCGTGCCATAACAAAGCAAGTGGTGTTCCTTATCACCAGTGTCCTGCCTTCCTGGGAGCAGTATGTCCTTCATAAAGAACCACAGCCCTTAGACTCACTGGTGCCTTTCTTCTCATTGCTAGCATTGCTAGCAACGCTACACTGGGGCTGGGAGCTCAGGTTTTGTGCATAGTAAGTGCTTTACCCTTGAGTTATACCTCTAGCCACTCACTGGGGGATTCTAGGCAGGTGCTCTACCACTGAGTAACATTCCCAGCCTCTCACTGGGGGATTCTAGGCAGGTGCTCTACCACTGAGCCATATCCCTGGTCCTGCACTTGTGTTTTACATACAATGTACTTCCTGGGCCTAGCAAGATGACTCAGTGGTTAAAAATACTTGCTGATTTTGCATAGGTTTGGTTCCTAGCACCCACATGGCAGCTCACAACTATCTCTAACTCGAATTCCAGGCAATCCTTTGCCCTCTTCTGCCTTCCATGGGTAGCAGGTACACATGCATACATGCACATAAATAGTCAAACCCATAATCTTAAGCAAATCCCAATAAAAATAAATATATTTTTATTATGATCTTTCTTCACTCAGGTTCAGTGACTGGCAGCAAGTATTTACCTCTCGACTGAAAAAAACATGTCACACTAGTGCCACAGCATTTAGCCAGGGTCCACCGCCTCAAGATCCCCAAAACTACTTGGAAGCAATTTTAGTTCTTGTAATTACACAACCAACGCAAGTTCATCGCTCCAAAGCTGGCTGCCTTGAACTTGCTATTACACAGTGGAACTCAGGAACCAAATCACACTCCAAACACTGGGCCTTGGAGCCAGCCCATTAAATGGTCATTTAGTTAAAATGGAGCCTGTTTCAAATTTTTCCTTTTTTTTTTTTTTTAAGGTTTAAGAACAACATTTTTTTCACATTTTCCTGCACTGTTTCTTTGAGTATTAATTGAAAGTAATCAAATGCTGCTTCAGCGTCTATGCTCTATTGTGCTATGACAGCTCATAGCCAAGCTTCTTATTTTACTGGACGCTGCCACATTTTCATCACGAAGTCCAAAGCAGTGCTTACCCTAGCATCCTAGCCTCTGTTGAAAATGTCTGGGACTAGAATGCTCACCGGTGAGCTGGAGAGACAGATCGTTCAGTGACGTGCTTGTCATGTGAAATTCGATCCCAAGGAAACACAAGGCAAAGAAGCTGGGCACTCAACAGCATTACCACCACCGCTGGAGAGGTTAACAGCGGCTGATCCCTGCGGTTTGGTGACCAGTCAGTGTAGAGAAACTGACAAGATCTGGAGAAATCAGAGACCCTATCTCAAACACACAAGGGGACAGCTCCTGAAAGTGACACCATGGGTTGGAATCTGGCTTCCTTCATGCACGCACACACACTCACTCACTCATGCACACGCATGCACACAATCAATCAATAATAATATTTATTGATAATTTAAGGTGATTTTCCCTTTCATGGAAAACAAAAGGCTCTCTTGCAGATTCTGAAAACCACTTTGCCACATCCCAAGAAGTTCTGACACTGGTCCACACCAGCTTCCCCAAGGAAAGTGGGTAGAGTGGGTCCTGTTGCCAGTCCAGGCTTGGTGCAGTGAAAACTGCATGCCCTCAGTTCAGCTTAATTTCCCTCCCACTCAGACCCAGGTCTGGGAAGCCAAATGGTTATTCATTCACCACATGGTGAGTTGGGGTAATTTATCACCCTTGCTTTTTCTTCCCGGTCTTCAGGCACCTGCAAGGTGCCCTGTGGGCTATTTTAACCAACCACTCATCCAGAGCCTTGAGAATTTCTACACCAACCTTTTATCCATGAGAGAAGATGGTGTGTTGTGACATAGGGACTGTGACAAGTGCAGCAAAGAAGCCCAACCAGGAAACATACGGAGGCTTTCCTGGGTATCTGATAATCCGCCTCTAGTGTCTTTTTTCTCCATCACTTTTGTTGTTGTTGTTGTTGTTGTTGTTGTTGTTGTTGTTGTTGTTGTGTTGTGTTGAGACAGGGTCTCATGTAGCCAGGCTGACCTCAGATCACTATGTGGCCAAGGCCGATCTTGAACATCTGATCCTCCTGTCAGGCTCTGGAGTTCTAGGGTTACAGGCATGGGTCACCAACCATGATTTATAAGGTGCTGGAGACCAAACCCAGGACCATGGATGCTAGGTAGGCGCTCTGCAGACCGAGCTACACACTCAACCCCTTGAGCAAACAATATCTTGATCAACGTTCCAGGTCAGAGACCCTAGGTAGCCCCTTCATGCTTTGAGTTTCATCTCCTCTGTACCAAAGAGTTGTTCCGTCTGGCTCCTCCCCAGCAGGCTACGGTCAGGCGATGAGTAACCAGAGGCACTTAGGAAGTGCCCGTTGGAAATTGGCATCCTTTCCAGACGCGTGGTGTGGTTTCTGTCAATGAGCCCCGCCTGTCCAGGACAACAGATCGGCCTCTGGCTTCTGAAGACACTTTCTGCAGATGAGGTCATACCTGAGTGACCCCCTGACTTGCTCTTTATGAGCCCCGCATTGTAGTTTTCTCAGCACCACCTCTATTTGCCGACGTCGGCCTGAGAATTTTTTTCCCCTTACTATTTTTATTACCGACTCACTGGATTAGAAGTTAGAATTCTAAAGCTCCATCTTTGAAGTGTGGAATAGAGGTAGTGGAAGACTAAAGACATAATTTAAAAAAAAAAAAAATACATACATTTATTGCAGGAAAGTTAAGGGAAAATCTCTCTGGCTGAACACTATAATTTTCCTGCAAAGTCAATGCAAGTTTTAAATGAGTTCTTTGGAATTATGTTATAATAAAGCCGAGCCATTCCTATTACGGGCACAGTATTAAACTCTGCTCCTGTAATCACAGCAGCCCTGTGCACCTCTTTTCAACGCCCTTCTTCAGATAACAAAAGTGATATGCATGTTTGTTGTAGGGAGAGAGATTGGAAAATATTTAAAAATACAGGATTCAAAAAGAAATGGCTTGCACGCTTACCACTCACAGACCAAGCACATTTCCACCGTATGTCCACATACATATAAAGGTATTCCTAGGATTTTTTCCATAGGCACATTCTGGATGGATGTGAGCACATAAGGCTAGTGTAAGCCTGTGTCTGCACGCCATCTGCTTCTATTCACAGGAACACAAACTCCGGCACATTTGATGTCAAGAGACATGTGTTAACCTTGTGAACCAGACGGTGCAGCTCTGGTGTCTGAGTTGCACTCTCATGCTATGACAGTTACCCATGACCAAAAGCAACTTAGGAGAGGAACAGGTTCATATCTACTTAGAGATCACAGCATGTCCTTGTGGGAAGTCAAGGCAGGCAGTGAAATGGGAACTTGAAAACCGTGGAGGAACAGAACTTCCTGGGGTCCTGCCCAGGGAGTGGTGCCGCCCAGAGTGGGCTGGGCCAGTCTGCACCACTTAGCAACAATAGAAACCACTTCCCACAGACTAGCCTGATCTGGGAAGTTCATCTATCATGAGTCCTTTTTCAGATGACCCTCGGCTATGTCAAGTCGGCAGTTAAAGCTAACTAGGACAGATGGAATGGGATGCAGGATGAGTGATTCAGTGGGCTGGCGAGAGAGCTTGTTCTGTAAAGCATTTACCACGAAGACAAGCTGAGTTCAGTGCCTAAAGCCCACATTTAAAAGAAAAAAAAAAAAAAAGAGTATGTATCATGTGTGTTTTTCTGAGTCTGGGTTACTTCACTCAGGATGATCATCGTCTGGGGCCCACTTCCCTCTGGTGGGGCGGACACAGACAGTCCAGATGAGACTTGATAGACTGGGGTCAGATGTTAAGGGAGGAGGGCTCCCCTTTCTGCGGACTAGGGGAGGGGGATGAGGGGAGGGGGACCCGGAGACATGAAAGACTGGGCTACAATTGGAATATAAAGTGCACAAATTAAAATAAAATAAGAAAGAAAGAGCAAGCAAGCCCAGGATGGTGAGGTAGAAGCAGGTGGATCCTTCGGCCTCACTGGCCAGACATCTTGGCCCAATAAGTTACTTACAGACCAATGAAAGAATCTATCTCAATAAATCGGTGTGAATGGTGCCAGTGGAACACCACTCAAGGTTGTCTGGCTTCCATGAGCATGCACATATACACACATCCATGTGCGTCTACAATTACACATGTGCCTGCACACGTACACACCAACGTCAGAACCTTCTATTCTTTCTGTCCTGCCACCCGAAACCACTGGCTTCATGCTGCCCATGAGTCCCAGCAGCCATAAAAAAACAGTGCCACTATGAGTACCTAGGACCATGGCACTGGGAAATTCAGGAGCCCCTCGTATTCAAGGCTCACAGCCAGTGCGGCTGAGCACAAGGGCCTGAGTTCAGTCCCCAGAACCCACATCAAAAGCTAAGCAGTGCACGCCGGTAGCTGCAGCACCGTGGGGCACAGGCAGGCAGAAAGATCCTGGGGATTCTGTAGCCAGCTGGTCTAGATGAACTGGTGAGCCCCAGGTTCAGCGAGAGACCCTGTCTCCAAAAATAAGGTGGATGACATTAGAGGAAGACTGCTGACATCATCAACATGTGGCCTCAGATGCATGTGTGCAGATGTGCCTGTACACCCTCTACACTCATGTACATGCCCTCACGTGTACATGTAGCAACACACACGTATGTACAATGCCCCTCTCTCTCTCTCTCTCTCTCTCTCTCTCTCTCTCTCTCTCTCTCTCTCTCTCTCACACACACACACACACACACACACACACACACACACACACACACAAACACACACAGGGGTGGGTGGGTGCATACACATGCACACCCATTACAGCAGACATCAGGACTAGCACTGAGATAGATGTTTGTACATATATTTTATAAATTAGCTTCTTTTGTATAACTCCTCTACATAGAAATATTTCATAGAGGGAGAAAGAATAGCCTCCTGGAGACTTACTTCTTCTTTTCAAATGTCCTTCAAATATCCAACATTTATGTGGCAGTCTTTTTAAACAATACATATTTTTGAAATTTTACTATTGAATATGTACAGAAATCAAAAACTAAAAGAAAAGAACTTTAAAATGAAAAATATTAATAGATATAAAACTTGCTGTTTGTATTTTTTATGTACTTTTTAATTTTCAGAAGCCTTGAAACACTGTGGTAAATAATGTGGAGAATTAATGGGCATTTAAAAATGACTAATTCTGAGAAATAATAGCATACTTAAGATTAGTACGCCAAAAATCAGATGTGAAAGCAAAAGTTATATATTCAATTTTTAAATTATACTATTAAATGTATAACTTCATGTGTAGTAAATATTCATATTGAATTTTAGGTGCCAGCGTAACATATACTAAAATAAAATGGAACAATTTCTATGCTTCTATAAAAGAACCTATAAAGCAGTCATAAATAATTATAGTAAAACTCTTTTTGAAGTATTTTTATGGGACGAAAAATTGAAAACTTCCTAATAGGGAAATTTTCTTAAATGAGACATGAAATAAGTTAGCCATAGAGACCTAAAATGTAATACACCCTGTGGGAGCCCAGTGAGCAATCACTCCTTAAGATAATTTCATACAACTTAGAAAAACCAGGAGGTTTTTGGGAAAAAAACCCTCCAAAAGGTAGCAGAAAGGAAAGATGATTATTACCTTTGATTCCTCAAGAGAGATTGCTTTTCCTGGCCCTGGAAGGGCTCTGTAGGTCAGAGAATGAACATAGCGCCTTTCTCCAGGGAACCCTCAGCCTGTGGGCCTTGGAAAGGAGAGAGGGTGTGTTCATGCTGTGTGGCACTCTGTAGGCCTGACTTGTCAGCTACAGAGCATGCTGTGTGTGTGTGTGTGTGTGTGTGTGCACACGCATGTGTGTATGCGTGAGTGTGGGTATGTGAGTGTAGATGCATGCATGGGTCCTTATGTGTCTGTGTAGATGTATGTGTGCATTTGTATATGTGTAGATGCATGTGTACATGCATATGTGTGTTAGTGTGTATAGAAACACGCATGTGTATATGTTTGTGTTAGTGTGCATGTATATGTATGCACACATGCATATGTGTATTAGTGTGGTTGTGCATTTGGGCGTGTGTGTGTGTAGTAGACACATGTATGAGTGCATACCTCTGTTAGTGTGTGTAAATACATGCGTGCGTACGTATGTGTTTGTTAATATATGTATATTGGTGTGTATTAATGTGGGGGTGCACATGCAGAAGCAGAGGTCAACCTTGGGAGTCCGTGTTTTTTTGGAGAGGGTCTCTCCCCGGGACCTGGACTTGCTGATTTAGCTAGGCTGGCTGGGCAGTGAGCCCCAGGGATCTACTTGTATCTTTCCCAGCACTGGCATTACAGGCAAGCACTACCATGCCTGGCTTTTTACATGGCTTCTGAGGACCTCAAGTCCTCATGCTTGTACAAGAGGCACTTTATGCACAGGGCCATCTCCCCAGCTCCATATTTGCATTAAAATTTTTTAAACAAATCCCACCACCCCACTGACCCTTCAAACTAGCCAGAGGCCTGGGTTTGTGGGTGGCGTAACTTCATCGGCTTCTTTCTTTTTAGGTAACTGTCATAGTGAGAAGTCTTTATGTGAGGTTGTGATGGTTAATGCTTGTCGTCAACTTGGCAAAATTTAGACTTATTTAGGAAAAGGGCTTCTGGGCGTGCTTGTGGGTACACAGTATCGTGATTGCATTAATGGAGGTGGAAAGACCCACCTGCTGTGGGTGACAGGGTGTCCTGCCTGGGCACCTGGACTGTGTAGGTGGAGAGGGGCACTGAACAGCAGCACATCCCCTCCCTCTCTCCTTTCTGACTGTAGGGCGTGGGACGGGAGCAGTTGTTTCAGCATCCCATGGCTTGACTTCCCTGCCGTGTAGGCCCTCGCCTTTGAACTGTGGGCCAGGACAAGCCCTTTCTCCTTTAAGTTGCTTCCGCCAAAACATTTTATCACAGCAAAAAGAAAGAAAGCACGACAAATGTGATCTGGAAGTACACGTCTGTGTGGGGATGGCCCTGTCTCAGCTCTGACAGCAAGTCACTATGTGACCTTAGCAGGCAGGGAGTGCCTCCTGGCCGGGAGAGGAACACACACACACACACACACACACACACACACACACACACATACACACACACAGACACACGGACACACGCATGCGCACACGCTCATGCACGGGCACACACAGACACACATGCATGTGCACGCATGCGCACATGCACACACGCACACACACACGAAGAATGTGCCCTCTATAGCTAGTAACGATGGGAGAATTTAAATGGACGCAGTTGGCACTATGGCCGGTGGCTCCTCTCCTTTTGGGTGAAGCTCCAGTGAGGTTTCCGAGGTGGCAGAGGACACAACAGAGTCACTCCCCACAGATCAATTGGTGGTCTAGCTCTCTGCTGGGAAGGCTGTGACCACAGCATGGTCGGATAGCAGGAGGAGGTTCCCCCGGAACTCCTAACGGGCAGTATCTTGGATCTGCGCGCAGGCACCTGTTTTAGTCTCTGGGGTGTATGTTAACTTCCTTACAGTGAAGAGTTACTTCAGACGTAGAGCACCTGAGATGGCAGGGTGCTACCCGACCAGAGGAGGCACAGCCACAAGCTGGCCTGTGTATTGCTTTTGTCTATTTGCTCCTTCTTTTTAATTTTATTTTTTTGGGGGGGAGGGGGCTCTGGTGGGTATAGTGTGCAGATGTGTGCACATTCCTGTGAAGGCCAGAGGCCAGCTTTCAGCCCTCATTCCTCAGGCTCCACTCCATCTTGTTGTATTTGGAAACAAGAGCTCTCACTGGCATGGCGTTCACCAAGTAGGGCAGGCTGGTGTCTGTTCGTTTTTTTGTTTTTGTTTTGTTTTGTTTTTTTAATTGTGACAGAACACTATGGCAAAGGCAGCTTATAAAAGAACAAGTTTAACTGAAAGGCTTGCTTACAGTTTTAGACATTGAGTCCATGACCATCATGTCATGGCAAGGGGTTGGGGCAGTCAGTGAAGGGCAGGCATGGAGCTGGAACAGGAGCTGAGAGAGTTTACATGTTGAGACAGCAACCACAAAGAGGGGGGGCATTACTGGGAATGCCATGGGATTTGAAAACCTCAAAGCCCACCCCCACTAACAATAAGGCCACCCCTCCTATTCCTTCTCAAACAATTCCACTAGCTAAGGCCTTCGCATCCGAACATATGATCCTATGCAGAGCATTCTCAATCATGCCACCACGGCTGGCTGGCCATGGAGCCCCGAGGGTCTGATCATCTCTGCCTTCTCCATGCTGGGATTACAAACACAGCCAGCTTTTTCGCGTGGGGTCTGGGGATTGAACTTGGGTCTTCATGCTTTCAACACGAGTACATTAGCAAGTGAACCATCCCCCCCAGCCCATGTTTGGGTCTTTATTACCCATTGTTACATCTCCCCTAAGTGGCCTTGACGTTGTGTCTTGTCTCGGAAACAGAGCCATCACGTTGGAGAATCAGCTGGTGATCCTTGCTACCACAGCAAGTGATGCGGGGGCTTACTACGTGCAGGCCGTGAATGAGAGGAACGGAGAGAACAAGACGAGCCCGTTCGTCCACCTGAGTATAGCACGTGAGTTAGTCCTGAGAGAACCCGGGACGTGCTGTAATTGATAACCACTGTGTGGCGGGACACCATACAGCGCTTCTCTCTCTCTCTCTCTCTCTCTCTCTCTCTCTCTCTCTCTCTCTCTCTCTCTCTCTCTCTCTCTCTCTCGTGTGGTTTAGAACGTAATATTGATCCGTTGTCGATGGTTTGAAGGGTTTCAGAGCCATTGATTCCCTTGAATGATTTGCAGACACTATGAATTTTATATTTTTAACCCAAGATCTTATTTGTTTTGCTGACTTAAAAAAAATTGTTTATGTTCTTTTTGCCCATTATTAATAGTATGGTGTGAGTGGCTTCTTCAGACTGTACCTGTGAATGGACCTACCTGCCAGTAAAATGCAGGTTATGTTCTATAGACCTCAGAACAACACCCTTGAGGAAAAGAAAATGTACATATACAGTTGGGTTTAAATTAGCAATATTTGGGGCCAGCAAGATGGCTCAGAGGGTAAAGGAGCTTAAAGCCAAGGCTGATGAGCTAATTTCCTAAGGCCAGTCACCAGGCTTGTGTGGTAGAAGGAGAGTACACACACACACACACACACACACACACACACACACACACACCATACCATGAATTTTTTTTTAGATTAGCAGTATTTTAAAAGGTAGGTCTAGTGGCCAAGGTTAAGGTCATCCCCCACCTTCAGGAGGCTGAGGCAGGAGGATTACAAATCCGAGGCATGCCTAGACTACCAAGTGAGCACTCACCTAACCCAGACAGCTGATACAGATGTTGCCTCCGTCTTTTTCTTTTAAAGGCGGCGTCTAAAGCATAATCTGTTGCTCCTTTCTCATTTGACCCAGCTAAATGCACACCCTTTGCGGTGATAGACTCAATTATTTAAGGAAAATTTAGTTTGAAGGAAAAACTTTAAATGTGAAAGGTTGGAAAATTTGAACGGTGACCTAAGCCAGGTCCCAGCATACACAGCAGAGGTGTGGCCTCGTACGTTGCCAGTGTCTCCTTTCATGGTATGAAGAAGCACTCTTGAGAAAATGCCAATGGAGGCTAGTCCTGGAAGGTGACTCTGAGAGTGTTATCCTGGCATTCGGGAGTATTGTATCTGTGGGTCTCATCTTCCTGAGTACACCCAGAGGCTTGGGAGAGGTGGTTTTCTGTTTGTGCTTTCTGAAATGCGTGGGCTGAACTGTTCTCTTTGCCCTGCATCTCAGGACAAGGGCTCTGATGTATTCTTCAGTGGCTCCCCACCTTGTGTGCGGGTATACACGAATGCATGCATGTGTGTGCAGTACATACACATGTTGGGGGGTATGTGCATGGTCCCCCACACACACGAGTGTAGTGGACAGAGCAGGATGTCAGTGTCCAGTTATATCACACTCAACTATATTCTATTGAACCTGAAGCTAGTCTGGCAGCCAGCAAGTTCCAGCAATCCTCCTGTCTCCGCCCTCCTCAATGAGGCGGCTGCAGACACACTTTAAATGCCCGGTTTTTGTTATCGTTATTGTTTTGAGACAGAGTCTCTACGTAGCCCTGTCTGACCTAGAACTCCCTACTTAGGCAAGAATGACAACCAACAAACTCACAGACATCTACCTGCCTCTGCCTCCCAAGTGCTGGGATTAAAAGCGTGTGTGCGTGCGTGCGTGCCATTGAGCCTGGTCAGCATCCAGCTTTCTACACGGGTCCTAGAATTTGGAACTCAGATTCTCCTGGTTGTGCAGAAAATGCTCTCCCCTGCGAGCCAGCTCTCTAGCCCCCTTCCTCTCTCATTGATCCAGATAGACTGGGGTGGTGGCTGGTGATCCCCGGGAATCTGCCTGTTACCACTTACCCGACACCCAGCGCTGTGTATCAGAGATCTTGCTTAGGTGCCCAGCCTTTATGTGCGGGCTCTGGAGGGATAGACTTTGGGTACTTGTGCTTGCCCAGCCAGCACTTTAATAACTAAGCCATTCCTCCAGCCGGTAGAGCCTCTTTAATTCTGAGGAACGGAGTCCTCTGCTCCAGATCACACACCAGGCCAACAGAGGATTGATTAGCCAGGCCCTTTTTAAGGATGGAGAGTCATGACGTCCCATGTGTGACACTACATGACTGACCAAGACGGTTTTCTCAGCAGCGATAACAAGGGTCAGAGAGTGTATTACCCAGGAGCTCGTGGTTATTGCTACTGATCGCCTAGTTTTATAACTAGAGGCATTCATTCTGTTCAGCAAATCTGATTTAGCACTTGACTGTGATATAAACAGGATCATGATGGTCAAAGGCAGTGGTTCAGGAATGAGGAAATCAACTTGGCCTGATAGAAGAAGGGGGAAATCGATTCCTTAAGAATTTCTGGTTCACACAGTATGTCCATCCCAGAGTTGCAAGATGGTTGGTTGGCACACTGGCATCCTATAGGCTAGTCCGACTTGAGGTAAAGAGTAGAACTAGTCTGGTGTGTTCCCCAAGTTCCTCCTGAATGCAAGACCGCGGCGGTAGCTAATTGAAATATGTAAAAGTCTCTGCAATAATTTCAGCTCTACACCAACCAAAAAGTACATAAGAAACTATTCATAAATATTATAATTAACCAACTCACATTTCGTTCCCTTGTAAAAAAAATATTATCTCTTCATCGGCATCAGGCAAAACACGTAGAGTTGAGCTATAATGAGGCTTCTGCTAAAGACATACATTGTGTCAGGCAAAAGCTCTGCTTTCTGTTCCCTTATACAGTCTTCACTTTCGTATCAAAACCAGATGTGGTGTGGGAAGGGGAGGAGGTGGTAGAGCCAGTCTTATTTTAATTCTTAGGCGAACCTTCCCCTGACATATCAGACTTAGCTAAATGTTAAATGGAACCAATTATGCCTTTTTCCCAGTAGAAGTTCTATTTGGAAAACCCCTAAAGATCAGAAGTCTTGCTAAATCTTCTAGGATGTGTGTTTAGAAGTGGCTGCCCGGGCATCCCATGGTGCCGTGTGGGTAGGGGCTACAGTTGGGATGGACGTGTAGCATCCCGCAATGCCTTGAAGCCTGGGAGAGCCGTCACCTCCCTGGACTCCTTATAGTGTTTTCAGGAGCCATTTACATTCTTGTTGAACTTGGGGGTCAGAGCCTGTGCTCCGGGCCAATGAAAAGAATCTAATTACTTGTCGAAAGCAGAAGGAGGGTATTTGTCTGTCCAATATGGCCGCATTGGGAAGAGGGACAAAGCCATCCCCATCTCCCCAAGTCCACCGTTGGGGGAGGGTTCTGAGATGAGATTAAAAATTGAGGTAATAGAGGGGCCAAGGATACGTACATCTAAGCAGTCCTAGTCAAGGTGTGGTCCCACCCACTGTTGACCCATCATTGGCTGCGTTTCAGTCTCATCCGGTGAGGTGGTCTGACAAGAACTGTGCAAGCTCCCCTTCTGGAGACCAGCTCCCCAGCTGGTCAGTGCCTTTCTGTCTCTACAAAACGCCTTCATCTCCGCCAGGCCCCTCCCAGCACCGTGGCAAAGGTGTGCGCATCTACAGTCTCATGGCTCTGTTTTTTATGATTCTGAGGTGGGCTTTTATAAAAAAACAGCACATGTGAAGGTTGACAATTAAAACAAACAAACAAACCAACAGCCAGCCAGTGTTCCAGAATAACCAATAGATATTTCAGCCAATTGGCATTTAGGAAATATAGATCCCACCCACCACTACCCCGTGTGTGTGTGTGTGTGTGTGTGTGTGTGTGTGTGTGTGTGTGTGTGTGTGTGTGTGTGTGTGTGTCGAGAATAAATAAGAAACTTTGGTGTAGTGACTGTGACCAGCTTAGTCCATCTATTACTGGCAACTAAATTTTGGATGGTTTGTACTACAATTAGCTTAAAAAAATAAATTCTCACTGTTCTCATCTCTTCTTCACTATAGTGTAGGACTAGAGGGAGGGGCAGGGCTAACCTTGTGCATTTAAATGAGTGGTGTGCTATCACCTGCTAGCAAGAGAAGATTCTAGAATGTATATATGTGTATGTGTGTGTGAGAGAGAGAGAGACAGACAGACAGACAGACAGACAGACAGAAACATTCATGTGTGTAGACATGGAGACCAGAGGTGGATGTCTTCCTCAATTGCTCTCCATCTTTATATGTAGAGGCAGGGTTCTAAATTGAACTGGAATCGCCGATTGGCTGCCTGTGCTCGCCAGCAAGTTCTACAAATCTGCTCACTCACCCCACCTGCAGCACTGGGTTCCAGATACTTGACCTATGCCTGGCTTTTTATGTGAGCTCTGGGGATTTGAACCCAGATCTTCATGTTCGGAAGGCAAGTGCCTTACCAACTGAGCCCACTCCTGAACTCCAGAGGCTGAGTATTTTGGATGCACTTGAACCTCACGGGAGGCAAAGTGCAATGAGTGTATGGATAAAAATCAACTTTGGAAATGCATGCAGTGTTGGAGCTGAAACATGGTCTCCTAATGGGGCCACATGCTGTGCCACGCCTGTTTAGTGGATGGTGTTATTCGGTCTGAACATTTCTCCCCATGTGTGTGACACAGACCGTGTAGGTAAGAAGAGAGGCTGACCACTCCATCCAGCATCCCGGAGCAACCTTGCTGCCTCTCTGGGGCAGGCTTGCTTTGACGTTCTGATGTGACCCATGCCACCAGCTGTTAAGGACATAGGTGGCACAGGGAAGCATTCCACAGGACTCTTTTCATAGCCAGCTCACTCCCACAGCTCAGGTGCACACCTAAAAAAAAAAAAAAAAAAAAAAGAGCTGGATTTGCCTGGAAGCAGACATTTCTATTCTGAGGTCAGGCCCAGGCGAGCTTTATAAACCCGTCAACCCGCTTTGCCCTTTCATTTTGAAAAGTTTACATCGACGTAACTTCTGTGCGTTGGCTCTTCCAGGCTGAATTAATATGTGAATGGAGTTTCTTCTTTAAAAAAAAAAAAAAGCCCGCAGTTAGGAGATCAGATTGGATGGGGCCTGCGCAGCGATCAATCAATCATTGTTTAAAAGCCGTCGGACGTAGTTCAGACACATCATCACTTCTGACCCAATATTCAAAATGTCCGATGTAATGAGATTCTCCGTGAGGGATGAAGCTTAGATTAAAGCAGAAATGACTGCTTCTCTCCTTCCTGCTTTCTTCACCTCTTTCATTTTAATGTCTGCTCTTCAAACAACATTTCCAGATAGGCTATCATTTTAGCTGATCCTCCTTCAGGGCCGACAAACCCGGCTTTTAATTCCGAAGCCCACTTAACATTCTTTTGTCCTCTGTCATGCTAATTTCACTGCAGTCCTCTTAGATGGGTACTAGTTGAAAGTGCGTCCCTGAGAATAATGTCTTTGCATGGTCATCGGAGAAGACCGTCCTGTAAAACACTTTTTGTGTGCCCGGATGAAACCCTATCTTATTTTCCTCAGGCTTTTAATATTAAAAGGACGAAAGGGAGCAGGCGTAAGCCTTTGAATGGACTCTGAAATGGGTCAGCTACTTAGAGTGCTAGAAAGCACGTGAAAACAGTCTCTCCAAGCCAGTGTGGAGGTGTTGGGTCCTCTGTCCTGGCTGAGCCACTTAGAATCCAGCTGCAGATTTATAGGCATGTGATGCAGGCAGAACTGCTGGGCAGTCTAAGCTTAGCTCTCCAGAGCTCTTCTATAGGCATTCTATCAGGAAAGAGGCCACAGTGGGACCAGAGAGGTGACTCGGCAGCTAAGAGCACTTACTGCCTCTCACAGAGGACCTGCATTCTGTTTGGCCAAGCATGTCTGTCAATTCACAACTGCCTGTAACTCCGGGCCCAGGGGATCTAGTGCCTTCTGTGTCCTCCATATGCTCCCTGCACTCACATGTACAGACTCATATGCAGACACAGAAACATACATGTATTTGAAAAGAAAGTAAAGCCTGAAGAAGAGGATGGAGGAGGAGATGAGGAGGAGGAGAAAGAGGAAGAAGAAGCAAAAGAAAGGAGGAGGAGCTGCATCTCTGAGGGCTGGGGATGCAACTCAGTTGGTACAGTGATGACCTTGCATACACCAAGCCCTAGGTTCAATCCCCAGTACCACATAGGCTGAGCCTGGTAGTAAAGTGTCTGTGATCCCACTGCATAGGAGGTAGAGGCAGAAAGGATCAGAATCTCAAAGTCATCCTCAGTTACATAATGAGTTCAAGGCCTGCCTGGGCTACATAGGACCATCCGAGGAAAGAAGGAAGCCCTGAGCATCTGCCCCTAGTGTAGGAATACTTCATTAATCATTAGCTGCAACACTCACTGACATGAAAGACACAGAAGCATCTCAAGCATCTTGCTGATCCCAAAGCTTTCTTCTGCACCACGGTGTTCTCTTGGCGTCTCCCTCAGGACAGCTTCATTCTGTCTTGATGTCTCATTGATGAGCCCAGTGCACATTTTGTGAATGGAAGCCTTTGCTTTGCTTGCTCTTGATACTATGTAATTGTTTGGCCAAATCATTATGGCACATGGTTTTGGAGAATCCCATTTCCTGTTAACATGGCCTCCAAGTTCAGCATGGCCTCGTGGCCTCCTTCACTGGCGCTTGTGTCCCAAGTAACTCAAAGCTGTGGTTTCTTCCAGGAATGCTTTTATATCCACTTATCCATGCTGTGAGAATTCATCCAGTTATAACAAAATACACACGTCTGCAAACCTCCTTCTCCCCAGCAAAGGTTAAACTGTAGCCCATTCCAAAGTCCCAGAAGCATGCCAGCCTGTGAGGACATCCTGCCCACTTGCTTGCAAATGAGAACCATCATGTCGTCCCTTGGGATAGCATGCATACAAAGTTGGACTTCGGATCACCCAATGAAAGGCTACAGTCTGCACGATCAGTCCTGTCAGCACACAGTACTCTACTTATGTTTTCAGCTAAAATGTAAATTAAAATTGACAACATAAATATTTTGCTTCTGAGGCCCCACATAGCATAGGCGGCTAGGCGGCGAGTGGTGGATAGGCAGGTGGCTGGATGGTGAGTGGGTGGGTAGATGGTGAGTGGGTGGGTGGGCAGGTGGCTGGATGGTGAGTGGGTGGGTGGGCAGGTGGCTGGATGGTGAGTGGGTGGGTGGGCAGGTGGCTGGATGGTGAGTGGGTGGGTAGGCAGGCGGCTGGATAGTGAGTGGGTGGGGAAGGTGGCTGGATAGTGAGTGGGTGGATAGGTGGCTGGATGGTGAGAGGGTGGGAAGGTGGGTGGATGGTGAGTGGGTGGGTGGGAAGGTGGGTGGATGGTGAGTGGGTGGGTGGGCAGGTGGCTGGATGGTGAGTGGGTGGGTGGGCAGGTGGCTGGATGGTGAGTGGGTGGGTGGGCAGGTGGCTGGATGGTGAGTAGGTGGGTAGGCAGGCGGCTGGATGGTGAGTGGGTGGGAAGGTGGGTGGCTGGTGAGTGGGTGGGTAGGCAGGAGGCTCGATGATGAGTGGGTGGGAAGGTGGGTGGCTGGTGAGTGGGTGGGTGGGAAGGTGGGTGGATAGATAAATGGGTAGATGAGGGGATAGTTGGATGGATGCATAGATGGAAAAATGGTGGGTGAGTGGGTGGGTAGATGGGTGGATGGATGGATAGTTGGTCAATGGAGAGTGAGGTGAGTGGATTGATGAACGGAGTGGTGAATGACACTAAAATAAGAGGGTGGGCGATGATACTTACCAACACGTCAATATCAACAAAGGACCCTGAGTGTTAGGGCCATAGCGCAGTGGTAGAGCACTTGCCTAGCATGCGTGATGCCCTAAATTCAAAATGGCACTTGCCCACACCACCACCACACCTCCAAGGAAAAGAAGGTACAAATCCACCTGACGTTTCATTGACGTTAGGGTCAGGGAACTTGTCTCAGTTGATAAAATGCTTGTCAGGCAAGCTTGAGGGCATGAGTTCAGGTCCCCAGCATCCACCTACAAAGCTGTATGATGGCATGTGTGCGTGGTGCCAGTGCTAAGGGGGTGCAGACAGGAGAACCCCTATTGCTCTCTGGCCTGCCAGTCCAGCTGAACTGCTGTGCTCTAGACCAGTGAGAGACCTTGCTTAAAAAAAACAAAAAAAAAAAACAAAACAAAAAACAAAAAAAAACCAAGCTAGGTATGTCTCCTGATAAACAAGGCCTGAGGTTGACTTCTGACTTCCACAAGCACAAGCACACACATGAACATACTAGTGAGAAGAACATACACATAAATGCATAAACTAATGGTGAGAAGAATACTACATGCTCTTTACTGCTGAGCTAGTTCTCCAGCCCCCGGGATGCACTTTTCTATATAAAACTTAGTGATTAGCAAAACAGTAACTTGGCGTGAGACAGGAGGTTTGCTTTTGTTTTGTTTGTTTGCTTTGTTTGTTTGGTTTTTTTTTGTTGTTGTTGTTGTTGGTGGTGGTGGTGGTAGGTTTTTGGTTTTCTTTCTTTCTAAAACCATAAGGTCCCCAGGTGAAGTTTAAATTAACACATATACTGCTTCAGTGGCTGTGACTTTTGAGTCAGAAAATACAACAAATTAGGATGAGGGTGTGGAAAGAGAAGGATGGAAATAGGCGTTCCAGAAGGTAATCGGGCGCTGATGTAAAACCCCCATGCAGTGTGGGAACTGACCTGCGTGCTCTTGAGTGGCCAGTGCTGGTGTGACATCTTTAGGCGTGGCCTATCAAATGTTTAGATTCCACTGAATACACAGAGAAGGAGTGCCAGGAGAGTTTGATTTTTATTAAAATATGCCAGCATGCTAAAACACACCGAAAGTGATATTTGCATTCTCTTATATTTTATGACCAGAAATTATAGATGTCACCTTTAAAAACCGTGGGCAAGATACATGGTTTCACAGGATGATTTCAGGTGACCAAGGAGTGAAATATTTCTCTGGGGTGTCTGCAGATTTGGTGATGGTTTGTAAATGGGTGCCCTATTAAATGGCTGCCCCCGGGGGCTTGGTAAAAAACGAAGGGCTTGGCTTCCCTTGAGCACCAGAAAGCTGTGTTCTGACAAACGTTCTTTCCCCGACTCTTCATTATCTCTCCCGGAGAGATAATGGTCAGCCCTGCTTCACAGGCAAGAAGACCCAGACTTTGAGGGTAGAGCTTGGGACCCAGTTTACAAGCTCAGTCACACAGGCCACTGACTGTCTCAGGCGGTGCTCTGTCGCTGTGAGGAGACACCATGACCACAGCCACTCTTATAAAAGAAAGCATTTGATTGGAGCCAGATTACAGTTTCGGAGGTTTAGTCCATTGTCATCATGGCGGGAAGCATGGCAGCGTGCAGGCAGACACGGTACTGGAGGGGTCGCTGAGAGTTCTGCATCCCGATCCGCAGACAGCAGGAAGAGCGAGAGACACTGGGCCTGACTTGTATATTTGAAACCCCCAAGCCCACCCTCAGTGGCACGCTTACTCCATAAGGCTACACGTATTCCAACACCACAGCATCCCTCGTACCTGCCAAGTAGTGCCACTCGCTAATGACCAGTCATCTAAACATACGAGCTTATGGGGACCATGCTTATTTAAATCACTACACTGACCCCCCCACCCCACACACACACAAGATCACTTATCCAGGTGTAAGATCACTGACCTAGTGTCATGGTCACTGACCCGATCACTAATTGCAGAGTTGACACAGTCACAGAGTTACTGACCCAGCCAGTTACTGACTGTCACTGGGAGGCTGAGGACTCAAGACGATCCCTATGTGACTCCTCCCACATAGTGACTCTTAGAAAGGAGACTGCGTGCTGTACTAGGGTGCCTGTTTGTTCTCCTGGCCCCAAGCTCCCTGAGTAATGAATGACTCGTGAGACTCAAAATCTATTTGCGAATGCCTAGTTCATGTAGCTAGGCTCTTCTCTGACAACCTCACAACTTAAAATAACCCATTTATACTAATCTACATTCCGCCACATGGCTGGTTACCTCTGCTCAGGTACCATGCATCTGTCTTCCTCACATCGCCCATGCCTGGCTCTATCCCAGAATCCTTTCTGCCTGCCAGATGCCCATCCTTCCATTCTGCGCTTTCCTATAGGCCATATGTTTTTTAATTGACAGGCAATGCATCCGTACAATACACAAGATATTCTCTCTACAGCATATGTCCTGGATCATGAGACACAAGCGAGGAGCATCACCTGCCTACCCTTCCATTGAGGATTCTCAGAGAGTCCTGCTACATCCGAGCCCGTGGGATCCTGGGATTGTTTATGTAAACGAGGAGGCCTGCTGTCTGGTGGCAGCACCCCTCCCACTAAATACTGTGTCTGTGGGACAGCAATGTGCTAGCTATGCGTACTCAACTGTGAAGCCAACCCAGCACCCCTGAGTACCACGGTGGGGTACATTCGAATGCACAGCAAACCTCGGTTAGGCTTAGAGGCGAAGCAGCTGGCTGTGAAACTGGAGGTGGGTTTTCTGTGTGCATGGGTGTGTGTCTGCGTGCATGCATTCTTGCACATGTATGCATGCTCATGTGGAGGCCAGAGGTTGACTCTGGGTGTCTTCCGTGATCTCTACCAATTGGAGCTCACCAATTCAGCTAGGTTGTCTGGCCAACAGTCCCCAGAGATTATCTCATCTCGGCCTCCCCAGCATTGGGGTTCCAGGTGTACACCGTCATGTCTGGCCTTTTATGTGGGTCAAACTCAAGTCTTTTTCCTTGTGAGGCAAGCCAGGGCAGCAGTTATTACTGGCAACAGTACCTTTGATACTGTGGAGGATTTAAAGGAAGGTGCGCTGCATCCCACGGATTTCTAAGAAGGATGTCCCTGGCACTTCTAGTTCCCAGCAAGGACAAGCATCTCATGCCCCTTTCCCAGTGAGTGAGCGCTCAGGAGAATTTGCTCACCAAGCCGACCTGCCCAGTTGGAATCAGCAAATAGACCATAAGCATTCATTTACTTCTGCCAATTATGAGCTGAGTACTTAAGGGCACAGATTACCATCTGGTGCTGATTTGCCTAATCAGATTTTTCACAAAACTCCTCTACAAAGCTCAGCTTTAATAACTCCCACAATCCTTTGCCCTCTTGCTAAATGCACCGATCTAAATGATCACACACAAGATATGTCAGTGTGGGAGTCCGCTAATGGTGCCAGTTTTAGGGCTGGAACTTGACGTTGCCCTAATAGTGTTTACCATTGACTCTGGGGTCCGACTTTTTAAACTCATCTGAGGTTAGCTGACAGGGATCTTGAGTTAATTCCACTGTAGGCTTGTCATTCGAAGGAACAGTATTTAAATTTATACTGTGCGACAGGCCTCGGCACTGTATTGCGTCCACACTGCCCAGCTCCCATCCCTTCGCACGCAGTCCTCAGCATTTCATCACCTTCATTACTGGCGAGAGAAGATGGGAAATTTGGGGCCTGGGGAAATGGCTCAGCCATTAAGAGCATGTCCCAGTCCCAGAGTTTGGTTGCTGGCAGCTAGATCGAGTGGCTCCCAACCACCTCTAACTCCAGCTCTGGTGGATTGAACATCCCCTTCTGGCCTCTGCCGGCATCTGCATAACTGTGCCACATACAGATTCATGCATGTTCACACACACACACACACACACACACACACACACACACACACACACAAATAAAACATAAAATAAATAATCCTTTTTAAAAGATATGGAAGGTTTAGGGGAATACAAAGAAGGGGGTTGGGAGGTTGAATTTTCTTACAGTCATTCTGTCAGCTCTGGCATGGCCCCCATCACAAGCCCTGTCTGCGGAATCCCTAACTGAAGTCAGTCATAGTGACCGCCCAGGAAGAGACCTCAGAGCCGGCAGTTAGTCACAAATGTGGCTTTCCTGGGAAAACTATATTCACACTAAGCAGTCAAACACAAGTAGCAGTCCTTGCTAGTTTCCTGGCATGGAGACTTCAGCGGTTTTGTTTGGTTGGTTGATTCGGTTTGGTTTTGTTCCGTTCTACTGGGTTGTTCAACATACTCTCCTCTCATGAATGGGTTCGGGGTTCTGCTAATTAAGAAACACCTGTTGGCATTTTTCAGACTTGGGGATCCTGAGGTTTTTCTAAATCCAGATTGATTTGCTGGGCTAAATTGCCTTTTTAACACCTCATCTGTCAGAAAAGGGGGGGACCATGTGGTTTTTCTGAAGGGCACAAGGAGCAGAGCCAATTGCTTTAGCAACGGCGTGGCGTTTGCATCAAGGGCTTGCATGTCGCTGCTCTTGTTCCTGAGGTAAAATGCCCAACAATGGTGCCTTGTGGGTGGAGGACTTTATTTTGACTGACAACTCCAGGGTGCAGCGCACTGTGTCACATATGATGGCGTACAGGGAAGGCGTGGTGACAGGAGCGTGAGGCAGCTGCGCACATGGCATCCACACTCAGGAAGCAGAGAGAGAGATGAATGCTGGGCCTCAGCCTGCTTCCTCCCTTTTATGCAGTGCAGGATCCCAGCCCTCAGGGTGAAGCCACTGATGTTTAGGGTGGCTCTCCTCACCTCAGTGAAGAAAATGTAAATAACCTCCTCATAAATCATAGACATGCTTAGAGCCTTGTATGCCGGCCGACTCCAGATCCTGTCAATCTGATGCTCATTATCTTTGGCAGAGGTTGGGGGGAAGGGTGTGAGACAGGGTTTCTCTGTGCAGCCCTGGCTGCCCTGGAACTTGCTCTGTAGACCAGGCCAGCCTCGAACTCACAGCGATCCTCCTGTCTCTGCCTCCCGAGTGCTGGGATTAAAGGCCTGTGCTAGCATTGCCTGGCTGGATGCTCAGCATCAAACCATTACAGTATCTAATGTCTCATCTGTTAACTCTAGGTTCTAACATACAAGAAAGGACAAGAAACGTGATTTGTCTCAAAGCATAATAAAAGCACACTACAGTAGTAACAAAATAGCCATTTATTGAATGTCTGCTGTGTATGCACTATGCAAATATTATGCTCCATTAAAAACATTGACCCCCCCCCAATGAATGCCCATTGGGGGAAAAATCAAGAAGTAGCTAGGCCAGTGTCATCCTCATCTTACAGGCTAGGGAGCAAGTCAAAGGAATAGATAACCTGCTGTGCCCTGCGCAGCCCCCTTGGCAGTGTAGATTTGAATTGAACTCAGGTCTGTCTTTTCCTGATGACACTTTCAGAATTTTACTCATTGACGATGCAGAATAGTGTTTGACTTTAGAAATCATGGCAGAGTCTTGTAGCTGGCTCCTGCGTTAGTGCATGCTGCCTAACAGTGGTCACCTCTTCACGGCCGCCAGTTTCCACCTTTACTGCTTAGTCATAATGTTTTATGACTGATCACCGTAAATGACTCTCTTTGGGCCCTTATAGATGGCAATTACGGCAGGTAATTAAAGCTGCGGATCTTTACAGTGTGGCTGAGAACACTAAATCAAACTTCAGAAAAGCCAGGCAAGTGTCTGTTACGGAGAATGGCTGCCTCCCAATTCCGAAGTCTCTTACCAAAGCCAAGGCCAGCACCAAACTCTCAACTTCCCCAAGAACACTGTGCAATTGAGAGGGACAGAAGTGAGATGTGTGCTAAAAGTAATAAAGGCCAAAAGTTTACCTGCAGACGCAGGCCGCGCGGTCCAATTAGCAGGTCCTCTGCTAGAGGCCCTGTGGTCTAGTCATTACGCCATCCGGGGCTTTCTCACCTTTTACCACCTGCAGCAACTGGCTCTTAGCACTAATCAGTTCCCAGCTCTCCAGCTCCGTGCGGCTCCGTATTTAGCAGAGGTGTGCAGAGGAAGTTAGTAAGAAACCCATGACCCAGATGTCAGTGCTGTCTGCTCTGTCTAGACAGGTCTGGACGGGGGAACCTGGGACACCCATTCAAGAAACTATTAGTTCATGTATCTCATAGAACTGGGCTTTGTCCGATTCACTTTAGTTGTGAGCCTCAGCGACCATCCGGGGAACCCGAGAGCTGTCACGTGTTATAAGTTTCCAGCAGGCAGGGTAACAAACAGGAAACCGGAAGTGCCCATCTCTAGCAGAACTGCTCAGTGAGCAACGAGGTCTTTCAGCGCAAGCAGAAAGACCAGGAGTTTGAATCTCCAAGACAAGCCGTGAAGCTGGATGGGGCGGCAGGCGTCTGTAATCCCAGTACGCATGCGTCAAAGCACAAAGCAGAGGCAGGGGAGTCCCCGAGAGGTGGTGGAGCAGCTAACCTGGTCCACGCAGCGGTGAACAAGAGACTGGGGGTCAAAGAAGGTGAGAGATGAAGACTGGCACTGAGCTTGTCCTCTGGCCTCTGCATGCATGTGCCTGCATCACTCCAACACAGGAATCTGTAAGGCTTTACACACACACACACACACACACACACACACACACACACACACACACACGGCACAGAGAAGGAGGAAGAGAGATGGTCCTTTCCCTGGCTAGGAGGACTTCTTTGCTAGGAACCTGAGGAAGAGTCTCTTGTTAGAGGATCACAACATTTCCTAGGGTTAGTTGTCACTGCTAGCAGCGCGACCACTGACGTCATCACTGCTCTGCTCGCCATGCCCATCGCCTTCGTCACCATCACCATCGTTATTGTAGCGTTCCCGGTTCTTTCTGAAGTATTGCCCTACCTCCCTGACAGGCCCTCCCTGTGGCTTTATTCATTCAGGGAGGGTTTAATTCCATTTGGGAAACAGCTCTGTACAAATAGGCTCCAGAGCCAACACCCTCCCTGCCCTATTCCTCCAATATTAGACAGAGCAATCCAGGCACAGTAACTTATGCATAAGTTAACCTTTGTTTATAGGTTCATTTCAGACCATCTAAGGGGATTTTTCCCCCTTCAATATTCAAGAAAAGTTAACTTCTGGGTTGAGAAAATGGCCTTGGGAAAATTATGCAAAAATGGCCCCATCATCAAAAAATGTGAAGTGAATAGGCAATATTTTGACCTTTCGTTTCCTTGTTCGCTTCAGGTATCATGGCATTAAGTGTATTCACGATTTTAAAGGGGCGGGGGAGCTTATTCTGGCACTGAGATTAGCTGGGCCACAGGTATATCTCAAACTCTGTAGAAGGACCTCGAATCCTATGGCCTCCACTGGCCCCTGTTCTGGACTGGTTAGTGAACCTGCCATTTAATCAATATTAAGTATTTTGCATATGACCCCAGTCTGGAACAGTACTCAAAGGAATACAGAACAGCAGACATCATAACTATTGCTTCCTTGTGTGTGTCCATTTGTTGGGGGGGGGGGGTGCGTGTAAGCACAGGTGTGCACGGGGAGGTCAGAGGACAACCTTGGACTTTCACCACATGGGCCAGGTCTGCTGACCCAGAAGCTTCCAGGGAACCTCCTGAGTCGGCCTCCCATTTAGAAGGTGCACGCTGCCACACCTGGCTGTTTATGCGGATGCTGAGGAGACACATAACTCAGGCTGTCACACTTGTAAGATGAGCCATCTCCACAGTCCCCAAGTCCACGCCTGAGGTCCGCACTGAAGCAGCCTTAGAAGTGTTGATGTGGATTTCTTTTGGGCATCGACTGTCTTTATGTCTCATTTTTTATCCCCAAAATGACTCCTCCCTTGGCCTCTTAAAAAAAAAAATCCAGTCCATTTCCATTTCTCCTTCAGAAAAAACAGTGCATATACCCAGCATTATGGGGAACTAAATAAAGAAGACACGGAGCCCCGCCTTTTGCAGGGAGAAGCAGACTCTGAACAAATGGGAGGAATCCGTGCAGGCTGCCAGATGCAGCGGAGTTAGGCAGAGAGCATGGCAGAAGCACAGGCCAGGGAGCTATCAATCCGGCTTCCGAGATCAGAATAGCTTTGTTAGCAGAACTCCTTAAAAAATCTTTTCTTTTATGGAGCCGCACACCGCCTGTGAGACGATTAGGAACAGGAGGTCTGGGTAGAGCAGTGCTCCCTGTGACTGGGGAGAGCAGTGCTCCCTGTGACTGGGGAGAGCAGTGCTCCCTGTGACTGGGGAGAGCAGTGCTCCCTGTGACTGGGGAGAGTAGTGCTCCCTGTGACTGGGGGCCGTTGTCCTTTCTTGTTTCAACACAGCATCCCGGGCAAGACTTCACATTCCCACAGCCTCCTTCCAAGAGCCCTTGCTTACCGTGTGTGCATTTTAAGTGTCCCAAGGGCAGAGATGTTGTCTCTATGGGTGACAGATAACTAGGCTAGAAATACATGTCCTGTGACAGTATATTCAGTGTGAGAGTTTTTGAGCCACGGTCTCTCGCTGACACTGGAGCTCACAAGCTCACTCATTCATCTAGACTGGCTGGCCACTGAACTCCAAGGACCCCATCACCTGTCTCCGTCCCCCTAGTCCTGGAGTCGCAAGCACACATTGACAGCCTGGGCTTTTTATGTGGGTGCTAGAAGTGAGAACACGGATCCCCTGAGCCGTCCCCGCCCCCACTTTCTAACTTCATCCTGGCCTCTGGCCTGAGGTTCCCTCTCTTGGAGCCACGTTGTCTTTCCTTCGGCTTATTTTCTTCCGTTTATTGTCTCTTTGTGTTTTCCTTACTCAGCGTGTGAGCAAAGAGCCTTGTTTAGCCTTTAGCCTTTGGGACAAACGGTTTGCTGGAGGTCAGTCTTGTTGAGGAGGAAGCTGGATAAAACGTATCTATGCTTAGGTTTACCCTGCCTCTAAAACACTGGGTTGGGGCTGTTTTCAAGGGGGTCTCTTTCCACATCCTCAGCTCATATCCCAACTCCCTCCCGGGAGCTAGTCCACAGGGGTCCTTGCCCCACACAGGCTCAGAAGCCGACTTTTCTCTCCTTTTGCCCCTGTTCACAGTTGCTTTGCCCCCAGCCTCAGGGGAGGCACTCCACCCAAAGCCCCTGCCTTCTAGCGTGTTGCCTTCGGTGGGCTTCCACGGTTCTTTACAAGATAGGAAACAGAGCAGTTTTAGCCATCAGGTGTCAGTGCTGAGAAAAAAAGACACCTTCCCTGCTTGAGAAAGAAGTCGCCTGTTAGCAAAGCTGGACGATGACTTGGTCACAGCTGTCAGTCAACAGGATCATTTCAAATGTGAGTTACTTGGCAGAGCAATTGGCTGGTATTTGTGGGGCCCCAGGCTTCCATCCGCAGCAGTGCACACCTGGGATCTCAGCACTCTGGAGGTGAAGGCGGGAGGGTCAGCAGTTTAAGGTCATCTCAGCTAATGAGCCCTGGCTACATGAGATCCTGTGTCAAACACAAAAGCAAGGCTGGTACCCACAGGCTAGGAGCGCTAAGATACCGACATCGGACATCGAGGGCGGGGAGGTGTGCAGCAGCCTGGAACTCACACACAGCCTGCTCCCAGATGCCCTGCCCTAGCCACAAGAGCAGCCTAATTCTGAGCAACAGTAGGGTGTCCCAGCAATGGCCTAATGTTTGTGGTCCATAAGAAGTCAGCAACCCTGAACTAGACCAATGACTCTTTGTAATGACTATTTGCATGTAAAGGTGCTTGAGGGGGAGGGGAAGCATGCTATGTGGCACACTGTGGATTCCAAGATACAGGAAAGAAGGAGAAACAGAGAGATGCATGGCAGTGGAGAAAGGTGGAACTTGAGTCTCCGACGGTGATACCAGCGCGAGAAAAGGCTGTGTGTGTCACCACTGAGGGCCACGAGAATGTCTGTGATCTGCGCCGCCTCCTGAAGCCGTGTTGCTGCCATCTAGGGCTAAGCTGGTGTGCGTGTCCCATGCTGCAGCAGAGGGCCAGGTTGATGTCCGAGGTCTGTCCTGCCCCCAGAGACTATGCCAAGGTCCGTGGCTGATGCTGGAGGCCATGTGGATGTCTGTGGTCCGTACTGTCACCAGAAACCACATGGAAATCCATGACCTGTGTTCGTGCTGACTGTGAAGGGCAAGGAAACTGTTTTCTCCAGTCAATACCAATAGTTGCAGGTACATAGTTGAAAGAGAGAGGAACATGGAAGGCTTCTACTGTAAACCCCTACTCCAACCCCCACCCCAAGTAACAGCTTAGACAGGAGAGGATGCCTTAACATTGTGATGAGGGTGCCAAAGTGTAGTTCTCCACAATTGATGGCTCCTGGCAGGGGTGTGGGTGGGAAAAGACTCAGCTTTTTTTTTTTTTTTAAGGGGATGACCACTGGGAGTTTGACCATGCTCCAGTGAGTATATGGGCAACACATATTGGACATCATTATCACCACCACTACCACCATCATCCTCTTTCTTGCTCTCCTCCTCCTCCTCCTCCTCCTTCCCCTCCTCTTCCTCCTTCTCCTCTTCCTTTCCCTTCTCCCCCCCCCCCTCCTCCTTTTAAGGGATGAGGTCCCAAGGGTCTGTGTGCAGACCCGGAGGAATTGGGAGTGTGATCAGGATGCATGGTGTTAAGTTCCAAAATAAAAGTGAGAGGAGTGAGGAGAACAAAACAAAAGCAAACAAAAAGCAGCAGCTTTCTAGTAAATTACTGTGATTTAGAGCAATGAAGTCAATGAATTGAGATTGTCACAGTAAAAACCTCCATCCCCTCTGGCTTCTCTCTGAAAGACACTTCCTCAGTGGGTGCATTTATTAAAATGAAAAATAGAAATAAAATCGATGCCGAATGCCTTCTCATTTTTGCTAGAAGTAATATTCATCCATGAATACAGGAACTAATTAAAAGCAGAGTGCCCCATTCATCTCATTACAAGATGCACACTGCAGTTTGCCTTTCACAAGTCCATAATGATTTGTAAAAATTTGTCATGGCATTTGTGAGTCTGATTAATTACTAATAATCACTATAATGGGTAACTAATCCATACATTCTTAAAAGTTGAAACTTTAGGCTCCTGGGAATTCTGCAAACTATTGGAAACCTTTTTTTATATGTAAGAAAGATGCAATTCAATGATAAAACAGACTTTCAAATATAATAAATAATAAAGTGAATGAGAGTCTGCGCATGGCTTAAAGGGAAAGGGGGATGATACAAAATTCTCAAGTGTTATGACGAAGACTTTTTTTAAAGAGTTACCTTTTTTGTAATGATGTGCATATGTGGGGGGACGGGGTCATGCATGTAAATGCAGGTGCCCATGCAGTCTAGAGGGGGATGTTGGATCCCTGGAGTTGGGGTTACAGTTGGGAGCTGCCAGACATGGGTGCTTGGAAGCAAATTCAGGCCCTCATCAAGAGCAGTACCTGCTCTTCACCACTGACCCCATCCTGCAGTCCCCACGAGGGGAGTGTCTAAGTGTAGGGCTCACAGCTCATCGGTTTCTAGGTCTCTCTAGATACATGTGGAAGAGTGGGCTGAAGTTTTGTTTATGTAACTAGAGAGATGGCTAAGGAATTGAGAGTGCATCCTTCTCTTCCAGAGGACCCGAGTTTAAAGCCCAGCACCCATCTCAGGCAGTTCCAAACTGCCTGTCAGTCCAGTTCCAGGAGATCTGACGTCTCCGCCCTCTCCTTGTACCCACGTTCATGTGCACATTCTCCCTCCTGCCACACAAATGCAAAGAATTAAAAAATAGAATTTTGTTTGAAATACAAAGAGAATTATGCTTAAACATTGAAGTATAAACTTAAAATATGTGAAAGCAAGTTTTTTTAAAAATTCTTTTGTGGGGTATAAGAGTCAAAATACATCCTGTGAAAATTGTAACAGTGGCTCACCGTGCAGCAGCCTGGCCTACCTGAGAGCCAGGATTGCAGGTGGGTGCCACCATGCTTGGCCCTTGTTTGAAAATGAAAGTTGAAGCAGAGAGTCAGGGATGCTGGCACTGGGGGAGTCAGTGATGCTGGCACTGGAAGGAATCTGGCTGCCACCTGCTAGGAAGATAGGAATTGGAAGGTCAACGGAGTAGCACACTTGAAAAAGTGCTGGGCCAATAGAATAACATCACCCAGAATGCGTTTAAGGTAGCAAAATAGAACATGCACTTTAAAACACAGAGTACAGTTTCTCAACTCTAGATGCCCATAGCACTCACCTGGACTGGATGCGACCTTGTGTTCCTGGGTTTTTCTGAGCATTAATGAACCTGCCTGAAAGTCTGGTCCTGGGAGCTCGGTAGAAATGCAGAACTGACGCTCCCCCTCAGAATCAAATTCTGCAGCCTAACAAGATACTGAGGCGATTCTTATGCATGTTAAAGTTAGGGAAACCAGATTTCTAGAGGGCTCCCAGGGAACACTGGTGTGGCTGGTTTCTGGCAGCATGCCATGGTCACCGGGCATCCTAACACAGAGGTGCTCAGCCCTTGGCCTCCAGACACAATCTTGAGCATTGGTTGAGTGCAGATACCCTCAGCTCCCCCAGCCCAGACCTAAGGACCATCTCTCTGAAAGCAGGCTTGAGGCGTCCATGAAGTCGAGCTTCCTGGATGTCCCTGAAGTCCACCTGAGTTTGAGAAGGTGGTGTTTGAGAGAGCCACAGCAACCTCGTCTTGTTAAGCACCTCAGGTTAACGTAGAGCAGCTGTTTTCAACCTTCCTAATAACCCTTTAATACAATTCCTCATGGCTCCCCAAACCATAAAATGATTTTCTTGCTACTGCATAACTGTGGTTTTGCTACTGTTATGAAATGCAAACATAAATATCCGTGCTTCCTGGTGGTCTTAGACCTGTAAGCAGGCCATTCGTTTGATCATCAAAGGGGTCATGGCCCACAGGTTGAGAGCTGCTGATCCAGGGCAGTCAAGGGGGATCTTAGTGCTGAGAGGCCCAGCTTAATGGAAACTGATGATGAAACTGATACCCCAAGCCCTGCAGGGACTCGGGTTTCATTCAAGGGTAAGTCAGAGGTCCCTACCTTCATCCTTAGGTCACATCCTGTGCAGCCCTGGCTGGGGTCCTAACCCATGTGCTGAGAACTGTCTCATGTGGTCTAGATCCAAGTTCAGACTTCATAGCCGTGTGTGCATACATAGGCATGCATGTGTGCATGTATGCATGCACGGCCTACGTGTGGAGAACAGAGAACAACTTTCACAAGTCTGTTCCCTGTCACCGTGTGAGTCCCATGCAACAAACCTAGGTCATCAGGCTCGGCAGCAAATACCTTTATCTACTGAGTTATCTGGCTGGCCACAAGCTGATTTTTTGAAACTTCCGTGGGACCAGGGGCTTGCCTATCGGTTTAGGATGGCTAGCCTGCCAGCCCAAAGGATGTACCTGTCTCTGTCTCCCCGGTGATGCATCCAGACTGAGCTCTCTCTCCATCTTCCAGTTGTACCTGTTGATGTAGCTGCAGATCTGACAGCAGTAGGGTACCATCCTTGGGTTCTGATGCCCATACTTTCAAGGCAAGACACTCCCTAACTGCTCAGTGTTGGGAAAGGCCCAGCATCCACTCTGATGAGTCTCTGAACCCTGATATATCACTGAGCGCCCAGTGGCTGGGAACCAGGATCAGGTGTCCTCAGGCCCCAGGGTGCAAGTGCAGTCTGTGAAGGACAGAAATGGTATAGTTGGGGCCACGCCCAGACAGGTACAGAAACAGGAGTAAGTTACACACAGGCTACCCCAGTCTCCACAGGCTCCTTGTTAACAAAGATGCCTATTTCCTGCCTCACAGCTGGAGCTCGGTGGGAGGATCTCCTTATGATCATGGACTCAAAGACTCAACTGTCATCTCAAACGGGACAGAGATAGTTTCCTCCTCAAACAAATGAGTGACCATGACCTATGAACACAGATTTAGCTCATTTCAAATTCCATGTTTCAGTGTGAGAACAGTTTGATGAAGCTTTTATAAAGCAACAGAAAAATTAAAATTAAAAAAAAGGTCATAAATCAAGGCATGTTTCAACTACACTGGTGGAAAGATCTGGTAGGTGGGTTACAGCAAAGCAGAGAGACCTCAGCTGTAGGCCTTGGGTGCTCTTTAATGAGAGCCTTTTGGGTGCTAGAAACTAGTGTCATGCTAAGTTAATGCACTCCAAAAGGTTTTGCCTCTGAGTTACAGCAGGTTAGGTTACTGGAGTAAGCAAAGAATGGCCCAAGATAAATTGTAAGTTGGCTGCAGTTCAGCAGCATTCCAACTTCCCCACAATCATTGGTTTCCAACTTCCCCACAATCACTGGTTCTAACCTGTCAATCAGCCTTGCAGCGGGTTCATCGAAAGGACAGCTCTTTATTGGAATGTTTTGTAAATATGACCAAGTGACAGAGAACTGAAAACCTGAAGCTTGATTCTTAGGAGGGTCCTAGAGAAATGCTGAGGACAACTGAAAAATGCTGTCCCACCCTGGCTGTCAGTAAGCAGGGACCTCTCCCCACCCACCCCCATCTCCTCATTAGTACTGTAACTAGCCTGGCAAGAATGAAGATATTCCAAAGAGACACTTATGTCTCTCACTCTGACTGTCAGACTGTCAAAAAACTATGGACCAAAAGAAATGAAAATTTCCCAGGTATCCCATCCTGGGAGAATGAAAAGACACCAACAGGAATAGTTGTTTCCCCTGAAAGAAATGTCCAACTTGTTAGACATGTAAGGTATTACATGACTGGACGGGAGCCTGGGCAATGAGTGAGTGGTGGGTGGGGGCCACACCTTGGCCATCTGTTAACTTCTAAGCAAACCCTACCCTCATTCCAGGACCCCAAAGATGACCTCGCTGGGTCTTGTCCCTGCATCTCTTTCTCTCTCTTCCCAATGTGGCCATATGGAATAAATCACTTTTCTCTGCCTTTCACTATTAATTCGTCTCCTTAATTGACTTAGTGAGAATGGGCGCCCTAACTTAGCTTGTTAGGGCATAGGCTGGGACCCTCAACTTTGATAACAGTACTGTCACCTTCTCTCTTTTGACCCCACCCCCACCCCCAGGTTCATGTTGATTGCCTCTGAGCCTTAGGCTCTGCCACATCACCGGGTCTGTGCCTTGAAGGTAATGCCTCTTTGGAAAATACACAGGGTCCCATGGAGTGCCTGGATACGCTGTGCCAGTGTGCACACTTGCCACCAGGGACCATAAAGACTCACCTGCTAGTGCCCCTAGAGAGGGAAGGGGTCTGTCTGAAACCCGGGTGACTCCTGCCATAGTCCCGTGGTGCTTCTACACTCAAAAGTGATGGTCATCGGGTTTTTAGTAGTGACTCAAGATAGGTCAGCCAAATGTTTGTGTGAGAAACATCTGGTTGACCCGTAAGAGCAGCAACTTCCACCCAGCCAGAGAGCTGGGCCAAGGTGAGGGACGCGCATGCCTTGAGCTCACCTCGGATTCCCTGGGAATCCTCAACCCACAGATCAAGGAGAAGATGATGTCAGCTTGGGTGATGTGAAGTGGTGTGTGCATGTGTGTGTGTGTGTGTGTGTGTGTGTGTGTGTGTGTGTGTGTGTGTGTGTGTGATTCCAATGCAAAGCACACCTGCCTGCTTAGGGAAGGAGTCTCAGGAGAGTGTGTGTCAAGCAGAAAAAAACCAGGTAGCCCTGGGGCTCATTCCTGTTTGGCGGGAATGCATCCAGTGAACGCTGAAAGGCCCTTGTCAGTTGGACTGATGAAGCAGCGGCTCTCACAAATAGCCTCTGTATATCTGCATTAGTCAGGGTTCTCTAAGGGAATAGGACCCACAGAATGGATATATATTAAGAGGGGATTTATTAGATCGGCTTGCACAGTAGGGGCTGAGCAGTCCAATAACGGCCACCTACATCCAGAGAGGCTCAAAGCCCAGGAGTGGCTAGTCCACCACGCCAGATGTCTACCTCAGCAGTCCCAAGCTGACATGGTAGGCCTGGAGGATTCCTGGGGGGCCCTCGTCTTCAGTCCATGTCAGGACATCAAAGAAGCGAAGAATATGGACACTGTCAGGAGCTGAGGGGAAAGCATGAAAGATTGCAGCCGTCGCCTCTACCCCTTTATATTTGGGGGGGGGTCACACGTTCTAAGGGAGATCTTATCCTGAATTAATCCTTCCTGGAAATGTCCTCCCAGACCCTCCATCGATACATCTCTTAGTTGATTCAAAATCCAATTATGTTGATAAAATTAGCCTGTGCCCCAGAGTACTTATTGTAGCGAGCAGAGTGCAGGGGAGTCAGGCTATCTTGTCCTGTGCCCTTGATTTCCTAAGCACGTGGAGCTGGGTGTTAAGCTGTCGTCATCATCATCATCATCATCGTCATCATCAATTATTATTAATTTGGAGGCAGAGACAAATACCATAACTCAAATATGGCAGTGAGAGGAAAGTGTGAAGAAGTTGGTTCTTTTCCTTTGGTCATCAAACTTAGGTCGCCAGGCTTAGAGGCAATCATCCTTACCCACTGGGCGGTCTCGCCGTCTCTGGCTGTCTTAGCGAAGAGCCTACACTCCAAAGGAAAGGCAAGAGCCGCTTTTCTTGGACATTTTTGTTAACTTGTGTTTACTCCAGAGTTCTGCGTGGCCCAGGCTCTCTCTGCTTTGTCTTCCAGGCCAAGTTGAACTTCTGGCTTCGTATCGTGTATTTTCTAACTACGGACGAGTATGATTTATTAGCTTTTGTCTCTGGCTGTTCCAGAAAGAGGCCCTTTATTGTGGAGGGGAAATTGCTGAAGTCCCATCACCTGCAGAATAGAACTCGCTCTTTCTTCCCCAAATTAACTAAAATCAGCCCGTTTTCCAGTGGGCAGTATTCTTTTATTAGTTTTAATTCACTTTTCTGCACATCTGATTTTTTTTATTCATAATGCCTTTGATGAAAATTAATTAGTTTCTTTTACAGCTGAGACAATATTGTTGTGGGCACCCAGGCGTTGTTGTTCAGAAAAGCCCCCATTGTAAAGGCCACCCCAGGACTCCCAGCCTGAGTGGTGTCTCAGAGCCCTGGCCACACCATGAGGCCCTGGGAATGTGGGTGCTCTGTAACTGCTGGGGGCTGAGGCCTCAGTTTCTCCCTCTGTACAGTAAGGAGTTTGAATCAGTGAAACTTTAAAATTTCTTCCATGAGCCCATCAAAAGGAGACAGATGTGTAGTGATCAGCCATGCAAATAAGATAGTCACCCTAAAATTGATTCATATTATACCGCTTAAAATTTTTTCATCTCCCAACATAAACTGTCAGTCACCAACTAGCCATTTATAGTGAAGCGGGAGTGGTGAGAAATGATGAGAATCAGGAGACATGCTCCCCAGATCTAACCACTGAGACGTTGGAAGAATTTGGGTATGTTCACCTGGACACACCCACTCACCTGGAGGGGCCTGGACACACACCCACTCACCTGGAGGGGCCTGGGCACACCCACTCACCTGGAGGGGCCTGGACACACCCACTCACCTGGAGGGGCCTGGACACACCCACTCACCTGGAGGGGCCTGGACACACCCACTCACCTGGAGAGGCCTGGACACACCCACTCACCTGGAGGGCCCTGGATACACCCACTCACCTGGAGGGGCCTGGACACATCCACTCACCTGGAGGGGCCTGGACACACCCACTCACCTGGAGGGGCCTGGACACACCCACTCACCTGGAGGGGCCTGGACACACAACCACTCACCTGGAGAGGCCTGAACACACCCACTCACCTGGAGGGGCCTGGGCACACCCACTCACCTGGAGGGGCCTGGGCACACCCACTCACCTAGAGGGGCCTGGGCACACCCACTCACCTGGAGGGGCCTGGGCACACACACTCACCTGGAGGGGCCTGGACACACACCCACTCACCTGGAGGGGCCTGGACACACCCACTCACCTGGAGGGGCCTGGGCACACCCACTCACCTGGAGGGGCCTGGGCACACACACTCACCTGGAGGGGCCTGGACACACAACCACTCACCTGGAGGGGCCTGGACACACGAACTCACCTGGAGGGGCCTGGGCACACGCACTCACCTGGAGGGGCCTGGACACACACCCACTCACCTGGAGGGGCCTGGACACACGCACTCACCTGGAGGGGCCTGGACACACAACCACTCACCTGGAGGGGCCTGGACACACCCACTCACCTGGAGGGGCCTGGACACACCCACTCACCTGGAGGGGCCTGGACACACACCCACTCACCTGGAGGGGCCTGGACACACCCACTCACCTGGAGGGGCCTGGACACACACCCACTCACCTGGAGGGGCCTGGACACACCCACTCACCTGGAGGGGCCTGGGCACACCCACTCACCTGGAGGGGCCTGGACACACCCACTCACCTGGAGAGGCCTGGACACACCCACTCACCTGGAGGGCCCTGGATACACCCACTCACCTGGAGGGGCCTGGACACATCCACTCACCTGGAGGGGCCTGGACACACCCACTCACCTGGAGGGGCCTGGACACACCCACTCACCTGGAGGGGCCTGGACACACAACCACTCACCTGGAGAGGCCTGGACACACCCACTCACCTGGAGGGGCCTGGGCACACCCACTCACCTGGAGGGGCCTGGGCACACCCACTCACCTGGAGGGGCCTGGGCACACCCACTCACCTGGAGGGGCCTGGGCACACCCACTCACCTGGAGGAGTCTGGGCACACCCACTCACCTGGAGGGGCCTGAGCACACCCACTCACCTGGAGGGGCCTGGACACACCCACTCACCTGAAGGACCTGACACCCTCCCCTGGGAGGCTTGGAAACCCTTTCTGGAGCATTCTTCACATGCTCCCCTTGCTTCTGGGTCCCATCAGCTCTACGATGGATGCCTTTGCTGATGGCCCCAGGGATACAGCGTTCTACAGTTTAATCTCTTTTGCAACCAGGAACGGTAAAATCAAATTTCACTAACAACTAATAATAATAAAAATAAAACCCCCACTTCCCTTACTATAGTTTCAACAAGGAAGAGTTTAGAGAGAAAAGAAATTCTGTTTTTCAAGTGTGATTTTTTTTTTTTTTTTTTTTTTTGTGCCAGTAGCAGCATTGCAGCGTTTGTTCCATTTCGTTCCTGTTTGCCTTAGGCCTTGGAGACACAAGTCAACCCATTTACCTACCGTGCAGCTGTGGTCGGATTAAGCAGGAGCCTTCATTTTTATGAGCCACGCAGTTCTGTTTTTGCAAAAACCCATTATGAGTCGGAACCAACTGAATTAATCAAATTATCATTTACCTACAGCAGGCTACTTTATTAGCTGCAGTGTGCACTTCGGCAGAGCACCTGCTACCACACAGGAGCCAGAGGTGAGAGACTCTGATGGCATGGGCTTAGCTACCGGGTGAAAGAGGCAACGGGTGCAGCCGGGGAGTGAGGTGAACTTATCAAACAAACAAACAAACAAAAAACAAACAAAAAAAAAAAACAAAGATAAGTACAACCATCAACTTAAATGGACAAATGGCTGGAAGTCTGTGTGCGCTAAGTATGGTGGGAAGGAGGAAGCCAAGTAACAAAAAGGTTGAGGCTGGGAGATACTGCAGCCGGGGAACTATTTGTTGTGCAAGCCTGGGGACCCAAGTTGGATCCCCAACACCCGCATCAAAGGCAGACGCTAGGGCGTGGGTCTACAACCCTAGCGCTGGGGCACCGGGCAGCACAGACAGAAGCATCCCTGCAGCTCACTGGCCACCCACCCTGTTTGAGCTGACCAGTTGCAGCCTCAGTGAGAGACCCCTGTTCCCAAAACTAAGATGGAGAACAAACAAGGAAACTTACACACACACACACACACACACACACACACACACACACACACACACACACACACCAAGGTTTCTGTTGTTGTTTGAGACCGGACCCCAGGCCAGCCTCGAACTCCTGTGTAGCTCGTGCTGACCTTGGACTCACCATCCTCCTGCCTCAGCCCCCTGAGTGCTGGGATTACAGGCCTGAGCCACCGCACCCTGCAGTTCTTACTAAAGATACCCTGAAGCATCAGGCTTCCAGTCCAGATTTGGGTACCTCTGATTGCTCTCTTTTTGTTGTGTTGTATTGTGCTATTGTGTTGTGTTGTGTTTCTTTTAAACAAATGCAGTCTAATCAATTAAAAACAAATGCCATCTGCATATTTATCTCACATCAAACAAATTTTTACTATACAAGAAGAAGCACAATAAAAAATAACATTTGCGTGAACAGAGAAAATCGCTATACACTAGAAAGTGGCTGGTTTTTTTAAAATTTTTATTATTATTATTATAAACAGAGGCGGAAATTGTGTTTTCCAGACTAAGTTCAGCAGACATGTTTTATTTGAGCTGCTCTCCTATGTATGGATTTGAGGAAATCCAATTTAATCATTTTAAACCCTATTCCCAATTGCTTTGGGGGAGGGGAGCAGGTCTGTATTTCTTGATAACACACGTGAATGAAGGTAAATGAGGGTAACCTGCGTGCAGCTGGAGAAAAGAGGCCCCGGGAATTTCATTAACTCGAAGTTTAAGTTGCTGAGAAATGACACTCTCTTAATTTCACGAACTGAATGAGAAAGAGCCCACCAGGAAGTGTACACCTTACACATACATGTGCGCACGGAAGGGAGACCCACGGGTATGCCCCTGTAATGTGAGGCTAATATGCCGTTTAAAGGGATCTCAGTAAAGATTTCCCATAAATTATGTTTATTGCGTGAAAATAAATAAGAGACTAAGGTGTGAATTCTAAGTGTGCTAGAGGAATCGCACCCGCTTAGTTTTAAAGAGAGGAGGGCATTTGCTTAAGGAATTTGATTATCTGCTGATAGGTCATTTCTAAAACTTATAGAGAAAATTCATCTTCCGTCGCGGCTGATGTCTTTTTTTTTTTTTTTTTTTTTAACGGCTGATGTCTTGCTGGCCAATCATGTTCACTGTCCTCCTGTCCTGGGGGCGTGGCGGGGGCAGGGGGCGTGGCGGGGGCAGGGGGCGTGGCGGGGGCAGGGGGCGTGGCGGGGGCAGGGACCTTTGCCACACGTCTGCGTAGAAACCCCCTTACCGCTCAGAACTCCTCTTCCCCTTTCTCTGCAATGATGCTTAACAATTATGGTCAACAGTGTTTAGAATTACCTAGGAGACAAGCCTCTGAGCAGCTCCGTAAGGGAGTTTTGAGAACAGGTTAATAGAGGCGGGAAGAGGTCAGTGAGACGGTTCAACAGATACACACACTTGCCATCCAGCCTGATGGTCTGAGTGTGATCCCCAGCACTCCTTCTATGCTGTGGAAGGAGGAAATGCACTCGCACAATCTGTCCTCTGACCTAAGCACCATACACACCACCACACGTGCCCACATGTACAAGCACACACTAAATCATTAGGGAAAAAAAAAATAATGTGGGCTGGCATCCCAGAAAGAAAAATACATAAATAAGAGCAGGGAACCAGCATTCATCTATGTTTTCTGGTTGTGGACGAGTGTGAGCACCTGCCTCCTCCTACATGTGTCATCACTCTGGGTCATCCGTGTGCGAGACACACATGAGAGGCAGACCTTTTCATCTTAGAACATAACTCAGTGGAGACAGGAAAGTGAGAACCAGCACCATCCATGGCCTCTGGAGAAATGAGGGAGCATTGAAGTCAGGTCTCTCAAACCCTGATTCTTGAGACTGCTGTGTTTGGAAAGGCCTTCCCGGTGGAGCAGATGCCCTCCTCTGAAGACCACACCCCTGACTAGCCACTTGCGAGGACAGCAGTAGAGTTCTCTTTCTCCGGTCATGTCATCCCTTTCTCAGATCCAACTCAGGTCATCCGGCTTGTTGGCAGGCACCCTAACCCCACTGAGCCACTTCGCTGTCTGTAACTGGTATATAAGATCTTTCACACCTGTCCTAGGCAAGTAGTTTAAACCCCAAATTTCCTGCCCACCACTATGCTGTGCTCTGAGCCAGTCCTGAACGACTGGACCCCCATCCACCGTTCATCTGCCAGCTCTTCTCCAAGATGGCACACACTCTCCACACTTGCCTCCCATCCACTCTCACATCTGCCCCTCCAGGACACACTGCCCTATGATGGTGACCACTGCACAAGGCTGTGTGCTTGCTTTGCCTGCAGATTTGTGTTGCTGCTGCTGCTGCTGCTGTGCACGCGCATATGTGTGTGCGTGCGTGCGTGTGCATGCCAGAGATGAATGTCAGGTCTGTTCCTCTACCACTCTCCACCTCACTTGATACAGGATCTCCCACCTAACCCAGAGCTTACTCTTCCGGCCAGACTGGTTGTTGGGCAAGCTCCGCGCGCACGATCCCATCTCCCTTTCTCAGCACTGGACCGCATGTTGATTGACACAAGCCTCCAGGCCTGGCTTTTACAGAGGTGCTGGGGGATTCAACCTCAGGCAAACGCTTTACCCACTGAGCTGTCTCCCCAGCTGCTATCAGCTTCCTTTTTACCTTAGGTCCCCCGACTGACTGAAGCCCAACGGAATGGAATGTTTACGATTTGAAATGCCAAGAAATGAAACGTCTTAGATATTTATGTGGAAATTGATTTATTAGTCTTTAGATAATTTTTGAGGAAAATTTGTTGGAAAAATTCATTGGTTCAGAAGGTAATTTTTGGACTTCAGGGCACATCACGAGAAAATATTATGAGTTTGGAAGATGTTTTGAACCTCACACTAGCTGGGGAATTTCAATTTGGAGCAGGATGCAGAATTCATTTTGATGGATGGCTGTGAGGGTCTGCACATTTGGGGAACAAATTGGAAAGCAGCTGATGGCTGGCCACTGCCTGTACACAAACAGTCCTTGGGGCTGAAGCAAGCCCATTCTTTTTCCTTTGCTATCTTTTCCTTTCTAAACTATCCTGTCTCCTCTCCTCTGCTCCCCTCTCCTTCATCTGATCTACTTTCCTGCCTATATACGTAATGTCTGAGAAATCATCAATATCTTTTATAAAGGTTGTTCCGAATCTCACACAGTGAGTCCGTGGGAATGAAACCTTTAACTATCAAGGTAGCACTTTGCACTATGATGAGATGGTGACACTTTGTTGGAAAGAGGACTTAGAGGTTTGGCATGTGAAAGTGACCAATAATTCACTGCTGGAGTGGGGTAGGGTGTGACATGCCAGGATGGGGCTGGGCGTGGGCTGAGATTCTGTGATGTTACCCACAGTCCAAATGTGACCTGTGTTTCCCTCCTGTATTTCTGTTCTCTGTTTCCACCTCTCATTAGGAAAAGTGTGTCTAAAGCAGTGTCTCTCAACCTGTGGGTTGTGGCCCCTTTGGAGGTGGAATGACCCTTTCACAGGAGCCACCTGAGACCATAGGAAAACAGACATTTACATTATTATTCATAAAAGTAGAAAAGCTACGGCTGTGAAGTACTAATAAAAATAAATTTATGGTTGAGGGTCACCACAACATGAGGAATGGTGTTAAAAGGTGGCAGCTTTAGGAAGGTTGAGAACTGTTGGTATAAAGTGAAGACACAGTATTGGTCTTCTGTTTACTCTGTCAAATGAGAAAAGTGATATCACCTCTTCATCTCAATATTAAGTAAAGACACACACACACACACACACACATACACACACACATACACACACACATACACACACACATACACACACACATACACACACACACACACATACACATACACACACACACATACACACACACACACACACACACACATACACACACACACATACACACACACACACATACACACACACATACACACACATACACACACATACACACACACATACACACACACACATACACACACACATACACACACACACACATACACACACACACACACACATACACACACACACACATACACACACACACACATACACACACACACATACACACACACACACACATACACACACACACACACACACACACACACCATGTGGTGGTGCCTGGCAGTGTCACTCAGCCTAGTGTTTGTAAAGATAAACCAACATTTCCATTTGCTTGTAATCCAGATGCTCAGGAGGCTAATGCAAGAGGGTCTAAAATTCAAGGCCAACCTGCGGCATACAGAGAAATTCTGTCTCGAGAATCTAAAACAGAACAAAAACCCTAAAAACAAACAAATCATTAAACCCTATTTTTTTTTCTAATTACCAGGTGAGTTTGGGGCCAGATGTGAACAACCTCTGTGTGCATAATCAATAATTTGAAGTTAGACACTACAGGTGGGCCTTTCGCTTGCTAGGGTGAAAGTTATCATTTTGTTAAAATTCACTTACCGCTTGTTAGAGGCAGACAGAGATACTATCTATGCCCAAACGATACGTTTTGAAACACAGTGTCTTTCTTTCCTGAAGACATGCTATCCTTTCTGCAAATTGAATTATTTGGCGGTATTAACATTTTAATGAAGGAATTATCCCATTTTTGTATTTCTGAAGGAACTGATATCCAATTTCTGCATCGTGTTAAGCGTGTGATGAGTATTTAACACACTTGAAAGTCTCAGTGAAAACTAATTTATGCTTAATTTTTCTGTGAAGACAGAAGCTGTGGCGTGTTTGCCTTCTTCCCTTTCTGGTCCGTGGATCTGTCCTTTGTAAATACAGCCCTGTGAGGGTAGTAACTGGGATGAGTTGCACCTTCCGCGTGAAGACTTCCCAGCCATCCACACGTTATGCAGAAGCTGAGCTTTTGGAAAGAGCCTTGCTCAGTAGTAGGAGTTGCTGGCACCAGGGCAGCTCAGTTCCTGTGATTCATGGAGAAAGCTGTCACTGATTCTGTACAGCCCACCAGTAAACCTGCCTCATCGGTGCAAATGAGGTTGAACCCAGGACAAATGGCCTTTGGAAGGGAACTGGACGCCGAAACTAAATGGCTAAATAGCTTCAGACACCCCCTCAAGGAAGAAAAATAAGATTTAAAGTGTTGTTATTGGAGAGTACGATCTATAAATACAGTAGTATATTCTCATACCCATGACAGATTTTGACAAATAAGAAAAAAAAAATGTTTTGCTGATAGGAAAAAATGTGTTGGGAGTGTGTTTTACACTCTTGAATGCCGCTGGTGCACTGAGAGATCGCAAGCAGACTGCATGGAGAGTTAATGGGGGTGAACTGAGAAAGAAGGAAGGGTTACCTGGGGATTGGAGGACTGTTTTCCATAGGACATCTTTAGTGATGCCCAAGTCAGAGGCCCAATGTCTCTGCTGGTTCCCAGGCACTCCTGAGGAGGAGGGACCAGGTATCAGAGTGTGGGTCACTTGGGATTATTGAAAATACTTGTGGATGAATGAGAGGCTAAGCACTTACGAGAGAATGAAGGACTGTCATTGAAAACCAGTGGGCAGACATGATGAGGGCACTGCGATAAGTGAAACAAGCCAGATGTAAGAGGGTAGGCACCTGTGTTCTCTCTCTGATGTATAAATAAAACAACTGTGGTCCCAAGCATGACCTAGTAGCAAATGCTTATATCCCTGTCATGTGGGAGGTAGAGGCAGGAGAGTCAGGAGTTCAAGGTCACTGTCAGTTACATAGTAAGTTGAAGGCTGGCGTGATATATTATGTGCTTATCTGATTGCTCTGATGATTAAACATAATGACAGAAGTAACTAAGGAAGAAAAGATGTGCCGTATTTTTCCAGCATATAAGATGACCTTTTAACCACCCCCAAAGTCCATGCCAAAGTTGGGGGACGTCTTATATGCCTGGTACTTACTTACAGCTTGCTTCCCTTTGTTTCATATGTCCAGTGAATATAGTGGAGGGGGTACCACAGCTGATTCTCTGCTTGTGTGGGGTGTATGAAGCAGGGAGAACAAGCTGCACACATCTTCCTGTACCTCAAGGAGGAGGAGGAGAACATGAGCATAGATTGGCTCTCCACCATAACCCACTCATTCGACTTGGAGGGCTGCGCATCTTCAGATTGAGTGTTGAATCCACCTTAAAGGGTAGGCTGGCACTGGCCATCTGCCAGCATTTAATAAAGCGCAAGGCTGTCTGTGCCCTGCCTGCAAATAGACACGTGCCCGAGTCTGGTGCACAGGGTGTGCATTGCAAAGGGGGTAGTCTTATATGGCGAGTATCATCTTAATATGCTGGAAAATAAGTATTTGCACTCATAGTCAGAGGGTACACAGTCCTCATGACAGGGGAAGCATGGCATCAGGGGGTTCAGACAGCTGCTCACACCACAACCACAGTCAAGAAGCAGAGAGGGATGGACATTAGTGCTCGGCTCCGTTTTCCGTTTCCATTCAGCCCAGAGCTCCAGCCCCTGGGGGTAGCATCATTCATAGTCAAGCTGCGACTTTCTATTCCATTAACCTCATCTAAATATCCCATCACAGGCCCGCCCAGAGATTTTCCTCCTAGGTGATTCTAGATCCTGCCAGGTCAACAATCAGCATTAACACTACATCTGAGACGCTGCCTTGAAAAAAAAACTAAAGAGTCAAGAGCTGACGGTGTGGGTCAGTGGGTAGTGGCAGTTGCCACCGAGGTTTACAACCTGACCGTGATCTCTGGCACTCTCATGGTGGAAGTAAAGAGACAGCTGCTGCGAGTTGTCTTCCAAACTCCATAAGCACACTATTGTGAGTGCCTATAACCCCAGCTCAGGATATAGGATGCTCTCTTCTAGTCTCTGAGAGCACCTGTGCACATGTGTGGATACACAGACAGACACATAGACACAAACACATACACACACGCACACATATGCATGCACACATGCACCTGGGTGGGCAAGGGGGTTCTCCCCTTTTCTGAGGAGTAAGGAAGAGGGGAGGGTGGAAGAGAGGGTGGGTAGGACCAGGAGGAGAGGAAGGAGGGGGCTACAATCGGGATGTAAAGTAAATTAATAAATTATAACAAAGCAAAACAACAAAAACAACCCCAAAAGGTTGGTCTCAAAGCAGAAGAGAATAGAAAAAATGTTAACTAGAGGCAAAGGCAGAGAGAAACTGGATAACATAGCCAAAACCAATAGCTAAGGGTAATTAAATCTGGTTGTTTTTTGTTGTTGTTGCTTTGTTTTGTTTTGTTTTTGATTTTTTGTTTTTATTTTTGTTTTATTCGAGTCAGGGTTTCTCTGTGTAGCCTAGGCTGTCCTGGACTCACTTGGTAGACCAGGCTGGCCTCGAACTCACAGTGATCTGCCTGCCTCTGCCTCCCGAGTGCTGGGTTTAAAGGTGTGTGCCACCACACCCAGCTACTTCTAGTGTTTTAAGCACAGTGATGTAACTGGGGCTCACACTAACCTGTGGTGTGCGTGCGTGGGTGCGTGCGTGTGTGTGTGTGTGTGTGTCTGTGTGTATCCATGTGTGTGCGTGTATGCCTGTGTGTGTGTGTGTGTGTGTGATATTATTGTGTGTATGTTAAGTGTGCATGGACAGTGTGTACCACAGCATCCCTGTGAAGGTCAGAGGGTCAAACCTCTGAGGTTGTAGGCCTTCACCATTAGTGCTTCTCCTGCCTCGAGGCTGAAGACACACAGAGATGATAAAGACATGGAAATGTTAATTGCCCTGATGTGATCAGTAACTTTGTATACTGGAATTGCAAAAACCCCATACCCTTGTAGCAATTATTATGTGTTAATTAAAGAGAAAATGAGACTGATGGCCCAGAGTGGTATGTGGTAGCAAGTCCTTGAAGGAAACTCATTGCTAGATATCCAGGGCTGTCATCAGCTGTCACCAGTGGACCCATGTCAGCTTCAAGGGTTTGGTTAAATATGAGAGAAACAATATTTGTGATGGAAAATTCTTTTTTTTTTTTCTTTCTTAAAAGTATTTATGCATTTGGGGTGTGTGTGTGTGTGTGTGTGTGTGTGTGTGTGTGTGTGTGTGTGTGTGTGTGTGTTGCACATGCATACTGGTCCTCTGGGAGGCTGGGGGAGGCATCAGATCTACTTGAGTTGCAGTTGTGAGCTGCCCAATGTCGGTTATGGGAACTGAATTCCAGTCCTCTGCAAACTGCAAGATTAGCAAGCACCCTTAGCTCCTAAGCCGTCTCTCCAATGCCCATCCCCTACTTTGGAGACAAAGCCTCCTGTGGCCCCAGCCAGCGTCAAACTCACTGTACAAGGCAGGATGATCCTCCTGTGTCCACCTCCATAGCTCTGAAACACGGGCCTGTGCCATCACACCTGACTTTGCACAGACCTAGGACTCGGAGCTGGCTAAGCAAGGGGTCTACCCACCTCAGATTTATTTTGAGTACATCCTATTATGGGAAACAAAAGCCCACATTTCTCTAATCCTTATGTCATGTACTTTTGTCACAGCAGCCTGCCCCACGGGGTTCTGAGAGACCATTTCCCCAAAGTGTGTGTGTGTGTGTGTGTGTGTGTGTGTGTGTGTGTGTGTGTGTGTTGTTAGCAATAGCCCCTCTCCTTTGTTATTTGCTCCCTCTCTTGTTCGGGCTCCCAGGCTGAGTAGCTGGCCCATGAGCATCAGAGCGTTCTCTTGTCTCCGTCTCCCATCTCTCACAGGAGGGCCAAGAAGGCAGACGTGTAATGCCATGCCCAGCTTTACATGGATTTGGGGGATTTGGACTCGGGTTCTCCTCCTTGCACAATATGGAGCCAGAAGGAATATTTTAAAGGATTTTACATCAAATTTCAAAGTAAAGGACTTGAAAATTTCCCCACCCCCTCACATAATAGAAATGATAAAAAGGATATAATGAAAAGATAGGGAGGTAGAGGCACGGGCATATAGTAGAGAAAAGAGAGTGACGAGCGGAGTCGTGGCAAATCCTGAACAAAAAAGGAGAGCTTAGCAAGTGTGAGTATCCCTAGTCGTGGGAGCTCCTGGGAGCGGGAGGGACGTGATGCACATGCAGGGGTTAGTGGGGTGCTTACACCTCTATCTACAGTATTATCCATGCATGCCCATCCCAGGCAGTCACGACCATAGCTGTGTTCATGGGCATCTCAGCATCAGAGACTGTTTATTACTTAGGTCAATTAGGGGAGAGGCTCACTCATCTTGGAAAGCCATCCCAAAACCTTTTATGGGGTCTGGAGAGATGTCTTGGTGATTTAGGGCACATAATGCTCTTACAGAGGACAGGAGCTTGGTTCCCAGAACTCACACTGGGTAGGTCACAACTGTCAGTAACTCCAGCTGGATCCAATGGAAACGGCACCCTCTTCTGGCCTTCATGGGAACTGCACTCACACATACATACATACAGACACATTCAGACACATAATGAAAATAAAAATACATTTAAAAAAAGATAATTAGCATGAATGACACAGACCTCCTCAGTGCAGTGGCAGGCACAGCAGACATTCTCCCATAGAATCTGAAGTAGACAGGTGGCTGAACTTCGGCTATGGTGCTGCTCCCAGCACTGGGGAAACTGAGGCAGGAGGATCTGGGGGTTGACGAAGCACAATCGCAGTCACCACCAGACAACTGCCAGGACAGAAAGAGAGAGAGGGGGGGGGGGAGGGAACTCACAGAAAGTTGTTTGGCAAGGAAATATTGACTAGAGAAAGTGGGGCAGGGTGGGGGAGTGGAGAGCCATAGAAAAGATGCATGGGTGCTTTTAGGAGACATGAAGGAACATATTGCCGCTGCTAAAAATGGGTAACTTAGAAGCTACATGTTGCCTGTTGAAATAAAAATGCAACAGACTGGAGAAAAACATGGATATAACTGGAGAGCAAGCTTGGAAATCCTCCTGAAATGTATCGCAAGTACATCAGGAGAAGTACCGCATATTTAATACATCAATGGGCCCTGGAGGTAGAGAAGGCACTGCAGGCATTCAACTACTGGAAGGCTCTTACAAATAAGACTATACAAAGGAATTCTAGATGGTTTTCCATGAGTGAAGGAAGATAAATTATGTGGCTCAGTTGGTAGGGTGCCTGCCTAGCCCTACAAAGTCCTGGGCTCCGACCCCAGCATGACACAAACCACACACGGTGATGCACGCCTGCCGTCCGAGCTTGGGAGGGAGGGGCACGGGCACGGGCAACGCAGGGGCACCTCTGCCACATATTGAGTGTGAGGCCCGGTCTGGCCTGGAGACTCTGTCTCAAACACGAGAACGTAAAAACCAAACCAAGCAAAACACACCCCCTCAAAAGAACAGCAGCAACAAGAGATAAAGGGAGATTAGACAGGTTATAGGACTCCAATAAGATGGAAAAAAAAAGCTAAACAAGGTATCTGAAAGGACCCACTGTGGGTAGAGGGTCTTCGGTGGAAGTTCTCTAAGGATAAACTTAGGATGTCGAGTTCTGTGTCCCCGTCAAGAACCAACATGCAGTGAGGACAGCAGAGACTTCCCAGGCATCAGAGATCTGAGGAACTTGCCAACTACACTTGAGAATTAATGAATACATGATGGGGCCCAGCAGCCAGGGAACTGCAGAGCAGCGCAGTGTAATGAATGGGAAACTCTGAACTTCAATGCACAACCCACAGAGTGTTTACTGTTGACAGCGCCAATGAGCGTAAAGACCCATGAACAGCAGCAGCAAGCGGAGATTCTCTCTCTTTCTCTCTCTCTCTCACACACACACACACACACACACACACACACACACACACCTTAATGCAATATGTAAAGTATTTCTTATTTGATTATTTGATTGAGGGATTGGTTTGTTTGTTTGTTTGTTTGTTTGTTTGTTGGAGGCGTGCATGGTGGGCCCGGGCTGGTGTAATGAGGTAGATTTGTGCATTACTGTAGCCAGACAGCCAAAATATATCTTTGTATACAAACTAAGAAAGCCAGGGCAGTGGGATATGGTGCAGTGGTAGAGCATTTGTTTAGCACACAGAAAGCCCCAGCCCCTATCCCTAGCACCACAAAATAAATAATAAATAAACAGACAAATAAATAAAAAGGAACGTGAAGGAGGGATAAAGATATAGTCAGTTGGTAGAACGCTGGCTCAGCATGCCTAAAGCCAGGTTACTGTGGTGCCCGGGATCAAAGCCTAGACTCCTGCATGGTAGGTGCTCCACCAGTGAGGGCTGTGGGTGTGGCTTGGCTGTGAGCGATTGCCTAGAATCCACCAGTGAGAGGCTGGGGGCGTGGCTTGTGGTTGATTTATGCCTGCCTAAGCTCTACAGAAATAATAAAAATAGCCAAAGTCACGATCCATATTTTGGATTAAAATATAAGGTGTTCTAAAAAAAAAAAAACAAGAGTCCTTAGAATAGTTTTATTCTGCGTCTCCCTGACAGCTAAGGATGCAGAACACTTTTAAAAGTGTTTACTATTTGTATCTCTTGTTTTGAGAACTTTTTGTCCAGTCCCATGGTCCATTTTTTTTTAACTGAGTTTCTTTCCTTGGCATTTAGTTTTGTAAGATCTTTATGTATTCTAAACACTAATCCTTTGTCGGATATAAAACTGGCAAAGATTTTTCTCTCCTTCTGCATGCTGCCTTTTCACTTGGTTGACAGTTTCTTGGGCTTGTCATTTTGTGAGATCCCGTTTGTCTGTTTCTGGTCTTCCTGCATGGCAGGAATGAGTTCAGGAAGTACATGCCCATGCCTGCTAAGTTGGAATGTCCCCCCTGCTTTATGCTCTAGCAGTTTCAGAGCTCCAGGTCTTACAGATATCTTAAACAGAGGTAGCCTGCCTAAGCACACAACACTGCTCCCGGAAGACATGGGTTATTGAATGAAAGTCTCAGGCCCGTGTATGGGATACCTCCCTGCGAGGTATTGGTCACGGTGGTCCCAGAGGCACCCAAAACCAACACAGGACATTGTCATTGCTCTTGGTTGCCCGCCATAAGTAGATGGTAAGACCCTATTGCTGAAGGCACCGTTCACTGTCGGGCCAGGACATAGAGAAACCAACCTCAAATTCACCAGGAAACTCCCTGCTGCTTTGCTTACATACTGCGAGAGGTGCTTGCAGGCTACTGCGGAAGGAAAGGCATCAGTGGTCTCACCAAATGCTGGATCTTACCTGCAATAACACTGACCTGCTGGCAAGATGGGCCCACTGATGCAGTCGAGGGTAGCCAACCACTTTCTGATTGGATATGAGGCTACTCTACAGGAGGGATTTCATGCCTGGTTTGGTAAAGCTAGCCAAACACCCATGACTGGGGAGAACATAGGCCCTAGCAAGAAACCTACTGCTGTCATTTTTGCTGAGTTGTCATGTTATCGCACAGCACCCTAAATATTTATACGTAGACCCAGAGATCTGTGTTGCTTCCAGACTTGGTCAGATATGCTTAAGGATATGTACCAGTGTCAACCAAACACATGGCCTCGCAGCTCTGGCAGGAAGGCTGATTAAATGCCCTGTTGCATATCTAAAAAGCCATCCTAGTCACGAAGGTCAGAGAAGACAGATGTGGCTGTGCACGAAGATGAGGCATGAATACGGATCCAATTTAAATTCCCGCTAGCTGCTAAGTCTCGGACTCACGGTGCCTGCGCAAAATGCCTCTAAACAAACTTTGCATGCGGTTTCATTTGATGTCTTTGTAAAAACTAGATCTTCTTCTTCAACTACTTGATTGTTATGGTGCCCACAGGAGGGCTGTAATCAAGGTACGGGAGTCTGGGCTTTGGGGAAGTGCTGTGTGCTTCAGACTGAAGAGCTTTAGCTGGTCCCCTGCTGTTTGGGTGCCACCAAAAAGAAATGGAATGAGTAATTTGAACACAAATGGGAGAGAGCAAGGCTCGTTTCCATACTGGGGAGAACCCGAATGTCTTCACAGGAGGGGTGACTGCTAGCCCGTGCTCGCTCATTCAAACCCTTATTTGGGACAAACAGTTCTTTCTAGGTCTGCCTTGCCTGAGCCTGGAGTAATTTGGGTAGATTGATTTGTAAAACATTCCGAATCAATTAAGGCTTTAATCAGCAAAGTAGCAAACTTCACATGGCTTGTGGACTAATTTCACCATCTCCCATCAATGTGAACCTAAGATGAAATAAGACAATTAAAAGGATGCAATTATCTGTCCTGATTACCGGATTGGAGGCGCTTGTGTGGCTATGGCCCAATGTGAAGGTGAGCATTCCAAGCAAAACAGTCCCAGCAGTTGGGGTGCTCTGGAATCCTGGGGTGACTGCAGGCTCTGTCTCCTGCTTATCCAGCAGGGACTCCTGGATCTGCTGTGTACCCAGGCTTTGGGAAGTGGGTTGGAAAACAGGCACTGCCAATATCAGCGGGAGTTCCCCACAACACACACATACACACACACACACACACACACACACACACACACACACACACACACACACATCTCATTGAATCAGAGCCATGTCTAGGGCTCTGTCTACTTACACAGGGATTGGAAAATTGGTCCCTTTATCTAGATGGGCTTCCAGCAGTGGCTGCATATTAGAACCACATGGGGGAGCGTTGGAAGGCTCCAGAAACCGCCCAGATCAATGCCAGCAAGCACCTGGCAAGGAAGCCAGGCCTAGGGCTTTACCAAAGCATCCTGGGGAATTCCGTCTGTAGCCAGCTCGAGAGACACAAGTTGGAAGGCACTTTGGAGCCAGTGCCATTTCCTCCGCCTGTCGCTCCACAATGCTGACAGAATCACTAGGAGTAGACACCTGCTGATCATTTGTCCTTTCCCCGACGTCACAGACGGTATTCCCTAGAACTGTGGCTCATGGAAGCTCTCTTCCCTTCATTTCTTCTTGTGGAATCTTTGGTTGCGGGAATGAGGAAAGTAAAGAACACGGTGTTCAGATGTCGCGTCGTGCGTGGGCACACAGGTTTTGATCTTACCTGGGTTATTTGCCTATTGGGAACCCTGTACTCTGAACACTGGTGACCACTGTGTGCAGATGCCCTTTCACGTCCCAGTGTTTCATTTCTTCGGGTCTATATCTATGGGTGGAATTGCTGGGTCATATGGCAGGGAACTGTTGGACTTGGGGGGGGGGTGGGGGGGTGGGGGGGGGGGGGGGAGGGGGCGGGAGTTCTCTCACGTTTTTTCTATAGCTGCACTCTCCTGTTCTATTTGTGGTGCTCACAGGAACTGGCTTCTCCGCCTCTCAGCCAACACTTAATTCTTCAAGGCTTTCATAATTAGCAGGATAATATGTGTAAAGTGGTTTCCTTTTTAATGCAGCTCTGCCTGGAACCAGCTCACCTCTAATATTTTAATGCATGGAAAGACATTGGTTTATGTAAATTTGGGCCGGGGCCTCTGGTAGCTCTATATGTGGATAGGCAGTGAGCTTACAGTGGCAGCTTTGAGTCCTCCAAGCCTCTGTGGGTAGCTGGGTTCTACTCTATAAATTGCTTCAACTTTTTAGCTGTCTCCTGTGTGTGAGGGGTGTGTGTGTGTGTATGTGTGTGTGTGTGTGTGTGTTGCATATGTGTATCTGTGCCAATATTCACGAACATATGTGGATAGAGACCAGAGGAGGACATCAGGTGTCTGGCTCTGTCACTCACTGCCTTACTCCCTTGAGACAGGGAGACAGGTCTCTCCCTGAACCCAGAAGCTACTATGCTAGCCAGGAAGCCCCAGTGACCCTCCTGTCTCTGCCCCTCACGGCACTGGTGTTGCCAGCAAGTCCACAGCCGTATCCCAAGTTTCAGATGAGGTGTGGGGATTTGAACTCAGGGCTTCATGTTTGCACAGCAAGCATCTCTGGACCCCGAAGGTATCTTTAAAAAACGGGGGGTGTAGTGGTGTAAGTTTGTCAACTCCCAGCAATTAAATTCTCCGTAATCTCTTGGAAGATGAATGTCACCTGTGCCACACTCTGTGCTTACAGGCCAATAATTTTTAAATATCTCTCGCTGTCATTTCAGTTGGGGTTTGGGAGGGAGAAGGCGACTATATATATCGACAACGATTATAGCTTGAGAGCTCCCTGAGTTTTCACTCTGATGAGAGTAGGTAGGAGCTTAAAATATGATTTTAATAACTGACCAGGATGGGACGGAGAGCTGGGCCTTATACTCTACCACTGAGCCACACCCCAGCCCCTCACTGGGGGATTCTAGGCAGGTGCTCTACCACTGAGCCACGCCCCAGCCCCTCACTGGGGGATTCTAGGCAGGTGCTGTACCACTGAGCCACACCCCAGCCCCTCACTGGGGGATTCTAGGCAGGGGCTCTACCACTGAGCCACACCCCAGCCCCTCACTGGAGGATTCTAGGCAGACACTACAGTCAACCACTGAGAATGTTGCTGCTTTGATTAAAAGATACTTTAAAAATTAAATTTTCCATATTTAATATATTGTCCAATTTTGAGAAAGTATATGGGTTTTTGTTTTGTTTTATTATTTATTTATCTTTTTTGGTAGGGTTTTTTTTTGTTTTGTTTTTTGTTTTTGTTTTTTTACCTTGAATCTTCTTTAGGACTGTCTTATTTCTTAGCTATTGTTCCTTAGCTGTGCTTCTGTTTCTCTATACAACAATATCTTCTTTTATTTCCTTCTACTCCTCCCCTTCCCTTCTTCTCCTCTCCCTCTCTGTCTCCCCTCCATTCCTCCCTCCTCCCTCCATCCCTCCCTCCGTCCAGGAGGGGAATAATATCATTTCTGTCAAACCACTACTTATCCTTTATAACCTTCTGGAGATGACCAGAGTGCATGCATTGCATAAAGTCTCTCATAAAATCCCACATCATAACTCAGAAGGAATTCCAGTGTGGATGGCTAGCCGAATGCTAATCCTGGCACACTTAGCCTCTGCGTTGAAGGATTGCATCTGAGAGGAGAGTAAAGTTCAGGAAAATTCTCTGCTCCACCAAGTCAGAGGTCAGCCCATAAGTCGCCAGGAAATATAATCAAAAGCCTAACGACACAGGGTGGGGGGAGGGGTGGAGACTTCCATTCCTTGTTTACTAGTAGATAACAGACAAACCTGTCAGCAGCCATTGATTCTGAGATGCACACGTGTGTGCGTCTGTCTCTGTGCCTTCGGAACCTGAGCAGAGGGAGGGGGTGTTTCTCTACAGGAAGCCCTGTGATTATTAAATACCACCCCTACAGACCCTTGATATAATGAGATTAAAATGCTCTGCTGAGAATGAGAGTTTATTAAAACAGAAATGGGAGAAGAAAGCCACCTTATCAAGATGGGCTTTACGGACTGGGTGACATCTGGTTAATTTTGCTATTTTTGTTGAAAACATAATTTGCATTACTATTAGATGAAATAAAACAGATGAGTATCTCCAAAGCCAGTGACATAATCTCTGCTGCTGTGGTCAAGCTCAGTTCTTTCATCTGTGATTTTTCTCCCACAAGAATTCACTAGTTGTTTTTACAGTTTTATTATTTATTTATTTTCAGTCTTCATGACTGAACCCAGGGCTGTGCATGCCAGAGAAGTGCTCTACTGCCGATCCCAATCCCCAGTGCCCCATCCTCTTTAAAATATTCTGAGACAGGATCTCACTAAGTTGCCCAGGCTAGCCTATTGCTTTCTATGTAGTCCAAGTAGACCTTGAACTCAAAACCCTCCTCCTTCAGTTCCACAAGTAGCTGGGGTGACATGGACAGACACTCTAGGCTTCCTTCCTGACTTCAGACGTGAGCCCTGCTATAAACTGGCACTTGTTTGTCATATTTTTAAACTGCAGGCACACCACTTACCTGTGATTCTCGCGCAGGTGGCTTTGTGGGCTGCCCCTTATAGTGCTTCCCGGATACCGGGGAGATGGCTCAGCGAGTAAAGTTTTTGCCACACGAATCGTGAGGACCTGAGTTCGGATCCCATGGGGGGGAAACACAGATGTAGCGATTTCTGTTTGTAATCTCAGCACTGTGGAGACAGAGACAAGAGGATGCAGGCGGAAACAGGGTGGGAGCAACAGAGGAGGGACACCTGAGGTTGGCATATCACACACACACACACACACACACACACACACACACACACACACACACACACGGTGGTGGTGGTAGTGTTTCCTAGGAGGGCACCTTCATAGCCTTCTGCACAAGAAACATCTTCGTTGCTTATTTTTGCAGCCTAATAGTGTGAGCAGAATGAATGGTGTGTATGGCATCATTACTCTGTGTGAGAACATGCAAATCACTCCTTTACACCATTAGACAGCAGGAGTATGGGAGGAAGATGGGGCCTTGATTGACACTTCCCCTTCAGGAAGATGCGCTAATTTTGAGAATTCTATAGAAAGATCCTACTTGGCTCCAAAGCAGTGTAAACTGAAATTGTTTGTCTGTTTTTCTTTTCTCTTCTTGTCTCTTTCCTTCTTGTGCCTCCTTTTCATAGTAGAAGCCACCACACCATTCCTTTTGGCATCCATAAGACTGAAATCAAGGGAGCAAACCCAAAAAGGACCATGGGTGTCCTTTTATATGCTACTCTTAGCAACACCTTCTTTTGGGGGGATGCTACAGCCTCTGCCAGCTCTGATCACAGGCCCCCTCCCTTTAGCATCCCCCTTCCTGGTGTGCCCACCACACTCCAGGCCCCTCAGCTGCCACAGGAAGCTGTAGTTTCCCTCGAATGTCAGAAAAATAGCCCATATGGGTATTTTTGGGTTGAGACAGAATCTCTCCTATCCCAGGCTACCCTTGAACTTATTATGTAGCTCCCCAAAATGACCTTGAACTCCTAATACGCCCGGCTCTATCTCCCGAAAGCTAGATTAGAAGTGTGAATTACCACTGCCAGTCTACAGAGTGCTCAGGGAGGACCCCAAGGCTTGGTGCACTCCAGGCAGGTGCTCTGCTGGGTAAGCCCCATCTCCAGCCGCCATGCTGTTTTCTAAGTCTTAGAAAGTTAAGGCTTTGTGAGCACCTGAGAAGGACCTCGGCTGTCTCAGGCAGTCAGTCAGTCACTTGCCTGTGGGAATGCTTCACTGCCCAGCAAAAGGTGGGGGCTAAAGTGTACGTTTAAATGTAAAACCAACTTAACACACTGCCTGCAACCTTTAACAAATAATATATCGGTTCCTTTTCGCTCCCACGGGGTAGCAAATGGAAATGCCGCCTAAATTGTTTTATTTGAAAGAAATGTCATCTGATATTTATTGTTCCCTGAGTATTACAAGCTTTAAAAAAAAAAATCATGGATTTATTTTTGGATCATCCATCTAATTCACGGAGAAGGGCTCTGGTAAATGGACCTGTCGTGGCATCATTAAAAGTAGAACTGGGGCTGGGAGATGTGGCTCAGCTGGTGTGGTGCCTGGGTGGTGTGCATGAAGCCCTGGAGACCATCCTTAGCATAGGATAGAGCACATGTGGCGACGCGTGTGTGTAATCCCAGCACTTGGGAGGTAGAAGCAAAAGAAGATATCCTTAGCTACATGATTTGAGGCCAGCCTGGGCAACATGAAACCCTATCTTAAAAAAAATAAATAAACAAAGCAAGCTAGGTGTGGTGGCACAGGCTTGTAATCCCAGCACTTGGGAGGCAGAGGCCGGTGGGTCTCTGTGAGTTCGAGGCTAGCCTGGTCTACAAAGTGAATCCAGGTCAGCCAAGGCTGCACAGAGAAACCCTATCTGGAAAAACCAAAAGAAAATAAAAAGTGGATTATGAAAACAATACAAGGCCTTTAAAGACGCATTATCCTTTAGCACAGAGCCTTGGTGAGCACTCAGGAAAGTTTATGTAGAGTCATATAATAGTTTGCTTTTAAGACGCCATAATGATAGTATAATCCAGAGGCCACGGTTTCCATGGGGTTTTGATGTATTAAACTTAACTCTCTGGTTCTATAAATGTATTCTAATATATCAAGTAATTGCCACTTCTCATTATTTTTATAGCTCTTTGCCTCCTCTAAGCTGAGGTAGCTGACCTTGTGTGCCAGTGGCCAGGGAACAATGACAGCTATCGGGGACAAAAAGAAGTACTCGGTAACCGTAGCTGTGCCACCGTGTGCGGGGCAGAGAGGAAGGTGTCATAGCTTAAGGATGGGCTCTTGTCCCTGCTCCCTGCTTCCTGCTTCCTGTCCATAGTTGTTCCTTATCCTAACAGAAGGTCACGACCATCCATCCTTCCTTCTTCCTTTCTTGTATCTGCGGAGAGGTCAGGGCATGCATACAGAGTTCAGAGGTCAACAGCAGGTGTTCTTTTGTTGCGTCCTATTTTATTTGCTGAGGCAGGATTTCTCACTGAACCTGGAGCTTACCAGTTCAGGTGAACTGGCTGGCTGACCTGGGAGTCCGGGAGCCACCTGTTGTCATTGTGGTGACAAGCCTGTGGGCTTGCTGTTCCTGGCCTTGTCATCTGGGTGTTAAGTGACCAAACTTGAGTCTTTATGGTTTCACAGCTCACAGACTGACTGAGCCATCACCCTCGACATTTATTACAAATACACTTTCAGTTCTAGATACATAGAAGGGTCACAGAGTCAGAGAGTCCTTGAAAATGCTTCATCCAGCAATATTAGCCTTGCGTCTAATCACAATAAATTGAGGAGATTGACAGGCTAACATGGCAGCTCACAGATTTGTTTGTTTGTTTGTTTGTTTTGTTTTGTTCTCTTATAGCTCCACACCAAGGTACTACAAGGAATTTGGTTGCCATGCATCCCTTTTCGCTCACAATATGTCATAGTCACTCATTATCTCTTTGTATCTCGTGTGGGTCACGGTCAGGTATCCTGCACAGCTTATTTGATTGACAGCATTCTAAGTCCATGGATCACATTGGTGAGCACATGATTCTCAGCCACAAGCTCAAGCTCAACTTCTCTGTAGTTTAGAATTGTGGGGGAGGGGTGTGGAGGTCAGAAGTCAACACTAGGCTTCTCCTTAAGTCACTCTCCATCTTGTTTTTGAGGCAGGGTCTCTGACCGAACCTGGAGCTCGCTATTTTAGCTCGTCATGCTGGCCAGTGAGCTCTGAGAAGCCAGCCCTGGGGTTACAGGGCACTACATGGCACCCAGTTTTTATGTGGTACAGGGCACTATATGGCACCCAGTTTTTATGTGGGTTCTGGGGATCCATGCTTAGGACTTCATGTTTGTACAACATGGACTTTTCTGACTGAGCCATCTTCCCAGCACCAACATTTTAGAATTTTTAGCAGAGATTATATACTATTTTGTTTGATATTTTTAAACCTAACTATTACCTCTCTTTCCTTTCCCTCTCTCTTTTTATATCTTGTCTGTATGACTGTCTGTCTGTCTATCTACCACTTCTCATCTCTCTCAATTTCTCTATCTCTTTCTCTCTGCCATCATAAGTGCTAGTCCATTGCTGGCCGATAAGAACACAGTCAATCTCATGTTCCTACCTTGGACTATGCCCTCATGCTAAACCCATTTATTCATTCTAGAAGATTTTCATATAGTTCTTAGAGACATCTACATAGTGGATAATTCCAATTGTGAGTGAAGACAGTTTGATCTCTTTTTAGTGCGCCTTGTTATTGCACTAGCCTAAGACAGGATCTCTGGTTGGCCTTGCATTCTACGTTGCCCAGTAGACCCAGCTGCCTGGCGTATGAACTTCCAGGGACCCCCCCCCCATCCCGGCCTCCCATCTCCCAGTACTGGTGATGCAGGGGCACACTGCCACACCCTGCTTTGTATGTGGCTTCTAGGGAGCTTGCAAAGCCTTACTGACAATACATCTCACCGCCCTTGTTTCATTTTTGTTTCTAACTTATCCCTTCTGCACAGTCAATTTTTCATTTTTCCAGGGAGATAGTATGGGCGGGGGAAACCCTAGGCAGAGATTCTACAAGGATTGCCTTCCCTGGAGCTGGCATATGGGGGGGGGGGGGGGATCTTCTTAGGATTCCCACCAACCTGCGCTGGACCACCAGAAGAGCTTTCTGCAGGAAGCTGGGCCCTGAGATGCTAACCAGGCCCCTCAAGGCTGCTTTCCAGGGTTTCACATGCTCACAGTGGCCCATAGCCAGTCTCGGGCAGCTCACTGAAGCTTCTAGCTGAACCCCCTAATGGCCTCTGTTGAGTGGCAGATGTCTATCCCAACCAGACACGCAGAACTGCTTTCTCCATCTAGATTTTTCTAGATTTCGGGTTTGCAACCCTCCACTCACCTAGAGATCTAAGGAACAGCCTTGGCCCGCTGTCTACCCCTAACTTTTCTCATAATGGTGGGAGCAGTGCTCTTGAAAGTTCACAGCATTCAGTTATTGCTGTTTCTCTGTAGCGTCTCTCTCCTCAGTCCCTTTAGTCTTAGGCAGTGCCCTCCTCGGGAGCTGCTGCCTGGTCGTGAGGGGTGGAGGGCACACACTGGAGGTGGCTCTCTCTACCTGTCCCTTTTGCAGCTGGCTGCTCTTGCCTCAAGAAGCTGGGCGCCTCCTCCTCTGCTTCCATCTCAACTTCTCCTTTCTTTTTTCTTTTTCCCTTTTTAAGAAGAACACTTTACAATCCAGGTCCTTTCTTTCCTTTTGTACATTGGGCCATGAACTCGTATAGAGCGGCCTCCAGCAGCTCAGGCTCCTCCCCATCAGTCCTCACAGAGTGTGCTTCTCTGGGTGGCGCAGGCTGGCGCGTCAGCTGAACCCAGGTGCCCTTCTCTGTGGCTTCCTTCTTCTTCTGGCCGTTCTCCTTCATGCGCTTCAGGAAGATGTCCCTGCTCTCAGAGTGCCTGATGTGCTCGATGCGCACATTGATTCTCTTGGCGAGAATCTTGCCCTTAACCTGCTTGTTCACGGTGATGCCCATGGCATGCTGGGTGACGTTGTGGACTCTTCTGGTGTTGCCGTGGTAAGGGCCCATTCCTTTGATGTCTACAATACCACTCTTTTTGTAGCGTCACATGTACATGGCCAAAGGAACAGCTCCATGTTTCCTAAAAGGCCTGGAGAACATACAGCGAGTGCCCTTCCTCTTTCCCTTCCGGTTTGTCATTTTAGTGAGTTACCTACTTACTACGTGTATTTAGAACCAGATCTTGGTTTCCAACAAACCAACACTCCAGTCATTCAAGGCAGACATGCCCGCCATTCCTCCTAACTACACAGGAACCCGCAAAACCACGGTGTACTAGCGATAACCAACTTACTCGTCTAGTCTTAAGCATGGATGTGGCAGCATTAACAACGTTACGTTCCCTTCCTACACAGTTTGCACATTAAGAACTGTTTCCTGCCGGGTGGTGGTGGCGCACGCCTTTAATCCCAGCACTTGGGAGGCAGAGGCAGGCAGGTTGCTGTGAGTTCGAGGCCAGCCTGGTCTACAAAGTTAGTCCAGGACAGCCAAAGCTACACAGAGAAACCCTGTCTCGAAAAACAAAAACAAAACAACAACAAAACAAACAAACAAACAAAAACAACAACAACAAAAAGAACTAAAGGGGTCCTTAGTACATCATTACCAGGATGACCCAGCGGGCACCCTGCTCGCCTGCCCAAGCCTAGCCCTGGCTTATACACACTCAGGTCTTGTTAAAACCCAAACCAAATCCTAAGTCCTAACCTGACAGCATACACTCATGTTTGGGGTCAGGCAGATGCCAGGCAACCAAGACTGAGCCAGGCTGGGACCTCCCCGGATAGAAGTCCCCTGGCTCCCACCTCCCGGGCCAGCAACCTCTACACACTCTCCCCATGACCTTATCACGCAGTCTCCATTGCCCAAGCCCCCGACGCCGCGTGTAAGGAGCCCCATCTTAACTTTTCATAACTCCCCCAGCCATAACTCTCCTATTATGGGGAAGGGGAAACCAGCTAGAAGAGGGGTGTGACAGAGATGGAGGAAGGCAGAAGTCCCTAAGTCAGAGTCACTAGTGCTGTCCTACTTGGGCCCAGGAGTTGAAGGCAGAGTGGCCCAGGAGACTCCATCACGCTGGGAGGAGGGGTCTCAAACCTGCTAAGTTCTTCATACAGAAGAGTGCTCCTACTCTGGCAGGCCTGGCTGGCCCCTTCCTGAGCCAGCTGCTGGGCATTGAGCTCCTCCCCAGGCTGTTCTCTATAGCAGGGTGTAAGGCATGAGGGTCTACACAATCTGATTGCCCGCCTTGGTGGTCTCTTGGCTAATTGCAGGGCAGCGTGTCCGACCGTATGTGTGATGCACGGATGTGTGGAGGCCAGAGGTCAAAATCAGGTGTCTTCCTCGGTCCTTGTTTGCTTGATTGATTTTGAAACAAGCTCTGTCTCTCACTGACGCTCCAGTTCGCTGATTCCCCTAGACTGACTGGCTAGTGAGAACCCCCAGTATCTGCCTGTTTGCCACACGTTGCCTAGTACTGGGGTTATAGACATGCACATCTGTGCCCGTATTCTATGTGAGTTCTGCAGATCTGAGGGCTTGGGAAACAAGCATTTTACTCACGACGCCGTCCTCCAGCCCTCCCCCGCAAATAACCCCAAAATTTCAATATTTGGTGTTCGATTCCTGTTTATTTTTAAAATTACTCATTCATTCATTCATTCATTCATTTATTCAGAGGGGAGGTTGGGGAGCACCTGGCCAAAGGACAGCTTACGCGGGTCCCTGGGAACTAACTCAGGCTCTGAGGCTTGCAGCAGGCGCCTCTGCCCTCTGAGCCATTGCCACAGCCCTTAGATTTGCCTTTGAGGATCCAGAACTCTGGCTGTGAAAGACACTGTCGCTCCACAATAGGGACAAAACCAAGAAGAATCCAATATTAAAACCCCCATACCAGCACTAATATGCTCCAAATGAATAGATGCTTTTAAAGGAAACAGCTCCAGGAAGTCCTTTTACTCTGGTTGTTATTTTTATAATTCTAAAATGTGGAAACAGAGGCCGTTGAGAGCTCCTAATGTCCTTTAGATGCTTAGACTTTAACAATACTGAACATGGGCCTGAGAAATGGCTCGATGGATCAAGAGCACTTGCTACACAATTATAAGGGCCTGAGTTCAAATCCCTACAACCCATGTAAAACACTGGCATGCTGCGCACCTGTGAACCTGGCACTGTGTGGAGGAGAAACAGAAGGATCGCCAGGGGTTGCTGACCAACAGCCGAGCTCCAGGTTCAGTGAGTGACCCTGTCTCAGGAGAATAAGGTGAGAGTGGTAGAGTGGGATGCTGATGTCCTCCTCTGGCCTCTGCATATGCACGCAGACATACACGAAACAGACACACACACACAGACACACAGGTTTCAGCACACTATATGCTCATATACTCCTCCATACACAAAAGATACCAAAAGAGGTATTGACTTGCACTAGCAGATCTTAAATGGCCAAAGACAGATTCTGGAGGGAGAGGTGGGGTAATTAATTCCTTATACTGTTTATAAAGCTGAAAGGATGTGATAACTCACCTGGAGTCCTTTGGCATCTCTAGGCAAGTGTTCCCAATTTCTTTATCAATGAGGATGGTCTTGTAAATCAGTTGTTCCTATATTAAGGGAAAGGCTTTTGCTGCAGTAAATGACCTTGCTCCCTCTTGCCTCTCCTACCTCCTTTACCCATGAACCTTGAAGATTTTTTAGATCCAGGGACAACTTGAATTGTCACTGGTAAAAAGGTACAGTTAAAGGATACTGCTTTTTTTTTTTTTTTTTTTACACATTTATTAAAGACCGTCATTTATTGTTTATAAGAATTGCCCCAATATAGAGGAAAAGAATCCTAATTATGGTAACTAAAAACTCCCACCCCCCTGTGCCCACAACATCTAATCTAGATTGGTTTAATCTTTAAGTGTAATCCGATAAGACTGAAGACTAAACACTTCAGGTCCTGGACAAGATAATAAAACACTGGCAAGCCTTCTGGGTCCTTGGACTGGCTGACATCAATAAATACATCAATAGGGAAGCAATTTTTGATGTTGTAAGAGAGATGCGTCATCTCTAATGACGATTCCAAGCTCCTGCCGGCCTACTCAGTCAGGAGGGAGCCGCAGAGCGTCATCTTCTTTGGTGGTTTCCCTGCCATCAATACTTCTCTTTAACTCTTCCAGCACACTTTTATGTAATAAGCCTCTTTCCTGATCATGACATCATTTTTTTAAAGTTTATTTTTATTTTATGTACATTGGTGTTTCCCCTGCATGTACATCTGTGTGAAGGTATCAGATGCCCTGGAGAACTGGAGCGGCAGAGTGCTGTGAGCTGCCATGTGGGTGCTGGGAATTGAACCCAGGTCCTCTGGAAGAGCAACCAGTGTTCTTAACCACTGAACCATCTCTCCAGCCCCCATGACATCATTTTTGTAATCGCCGTTGTTGGCATATCACAGTTTTCCATCAGGTCGGAACTCAAACTCCAAGAACTCATGACTGAACTTGCCTTTGTGACCCATGTAGTAGTAACGTAGACAAAAGCCACTCTCCATGGCTCACAAAGACCGAACTTTAGGGACAGATCACACTGCCACGTTTGGCACCCTATACTGATGTAGTGGTTTGGTGGCCAAGGATACCGCTTTGGGGCAGAGATGTGGCTCAGTCATTAGAATGCTTGCCTAACATTCACAGAGCCTTGGTTATGATGCCCAGCATCACAGAAGCCTATCATGGTGACACACACTTATAAACCCTAAAGAGGCGGAGGTGGTCAGGAGTTCAGAGGTCATCCTCAGTTATTCAATGAGTTCAAGGCCACTTGGTGCTCCATGAAATCCCATCCCCTACCAGAAGTTCAGCTTTAGAATTTGGGAGCTATGGATTCAAGTTCTGTTTAGAAGCAAACATCTGAACCCATCAGAATATAATTCTAACTACTCAGAAAGCAGCCTGGCCTGATGGAGATCCCCTGGCCTTATGCCACCCTGACCCATAGTGTCCCAACATCACACCTTCTACTGACACTGTCTGTGTAGGTCACCAGCCACTCCAAACCTTGCTTTCCCCACACAAGGAGCAGGCTGAAGATCAGCACAGAGATTCTTTGTACACTGCAGGCTCTCAAGTTTTTCTTTTTAAAGTATAAAAATGAGAGACTACAGGGGAAGTCTGAGAACACCATCTGTCACCCAGTCACATTGTAACTTTGGAGAATGTACAGATGTGCACAAGGATGTGCAGCCCGTGGAGGCTCCCTAGGCACAAGGTGCGGTAGCACAGGTGAGTTTCCATGTCAGCGACGCCTCATCACGTGCCGCCACGTGGCTCTTGCAGAGGGGTCCCGCCATTGGCACCACTTAGATTTCTTCGTGTGCTTTGCCCATATCAACTCAGACCCCGGCACAGTGGCCACTTAAGAGTATAACGTTGTAAGTGAATTTTCAGGAATAGAAGGGCAGAGTATGAGAGGGCTGCTTCTTCGTATGTGTGTCTTTGTGGGTGGGGCGAGGATGCAGACAAGCATGAAGTCATCGTGGGCCAACTCTTGAGAATTGTTCTGCCTTTCGTCTTGTTGAGACGGAGTCTCTCTTGGTGTTGGTGTTAGGCTAGCGGGCCTAGGAGCTCCCAGGTGGTCCTCCTGCTGTCTCTCCCTCCCACTCCGCCACAGGGTGCTGGGATTACAGATGTGTACACCCACCTCTCGGTTTGTTTGTTTGTTTTTAATTTAGGTCTTGTCAGGTTCATGCGGTGATGGGAGCTTTTATCCACTGAGCCATCTCACTGACCTCTACATGAGCACATGGTGAGCTGGCTAGGAGATTCATAAAGCACATCTCTGGGTGTGACTATGAGGATGTTTCCAGCAGCAATTAGATTAGGAGGCCACGGGCATAATCAAATGCTTTAACGCAGGGATACACTCAGCAGTTGACTGAGCTACTAGGAGGTGTCGGGACTGTGGAAGAAGGAAGTGGGTCTCTGGGGGGTGGATTCTAAAAAGGGTGTGTCTTATCCCTGTTGCTCATCTCTACCTCCTAGCTGCTGTAAAGTCAGCAGCTATACTCCACCATAGCCACGACTGTATAGCATGCTTTGTGCCACCCTACAGCCAGAACCAGAACCCACCCACTATACACTAAAACCTCAGAGACCATGAACGAAAGTAAACCTTTCCTCCTTTGCTTATGTCATATATTCTACCATAGCTGCACAGTCTAATGACATGTTTGTTGTTGTTGTTGTTGTTGTTTTCAATTTTGTGGGTATGAGTGTTTGGCCTGTATGTAAGTGGACTGTGTGCATGCAGTGTCCAGAAGAGGCCACTGAGCCCTCTTGGGACAGGAGTTCTGGATGGTTGTAAAATGCTGGGAACTGAACCCAGGTCCTCTGTAAGAAGAACAAGTATTCTTAACTCCAGCCCCACACTTAAACATTCCTAAATCCTTTGATACATAGAAGTATTTCTCCCCTCAAGGCAGATAGTTTGTATCAACATTCTTCATGTTGAAAATGCTTGTCTGTTTTCTAACAATACACAAAAACATTTAGCTATGCACTATGTCCTTTCCTCATGGGTGTGAAGGACCTATGTGTCAGGCCTGCGGTGGGACCCCAGAGCCTGTGTGGTACTGTCCCCTCTCTGCAGACAGGCAGAGTGAGTCGTTCCGGGGCCTGGAGGACTTCCCTCTGCATCCTTTCCTCCCTCTCATCTTCCTGTATTGAAGTAGTCACCTTTTTTATTCCTATAGGAAATGCTGGTATTTTTCTCCTAACACCAGGGCTACCCTGTGACATTTAAATTTTGTTATGTGAAAGTACGGCACGCATACAGAAAAGTCTAAAAATCTCAGTGGAGGGAATTATCCTTCCTCAGTAAAGGCCTGTGTTGTCACTACATGGATCAAAATCAAAAGTGCTCATTTAGATTTCCCACTGTGGATGACTGCAACTATATGTATATAATTATATATATTTATATATAATGTATATGCATACACATATATACATGTATAAGTATATATATTCCTGATTTTCCAGTCTTAGTGTGACACAAAAGCATATGGCATTCAGCATTACACTTTGAATATGGAATCTGGATCTTTCCCCACGTTCATTACTGTTCTCATTAGTGTGACAAAACACCCATCCTAAGCAACTTAAGGAAAAAAAGGATTTATTTGGCTCACGCTTCAAGGGTGCACAGTCCATCATGGTGGGGGAGTCATGACAGCAGAAGCATGAGGCAGCTGGCCACATTGTATCCACAATCAGGAAGCAGAGAGAGATGGAATGTTGGTGCTCAGCTCGCTTTCTCCTTTGTACGCAGTCCAGGACCCCAGCCTAGGGGATGACGCTGCCCACACTTAGGATAGCTCTTCCCTCCTCAGTTAACACAATCTAAAAATATCCCCCTCAGGCATTCTCTGAGGCTTACCTCTTAGGTGATGCTCGGTCCTGTCAAGCAGGTGACGATAGGAGCCAGGACGGCAGTGTGTGATCCCATCCTCCCATGATGCAGTGCAGAAGTAGTTTGTCATGGCTCCCAATCAGACACACGACCGAGGAATAAACAACTGGTGCTTCATAGCCACAGTCCTGTATGCGATGTGCACTGGATTTACAGGGCTCTTGTAACCCCATTCTAAGCTGAGAAGTGTCTGGACGTAGCCTCTTACGACAGTGTGACAATCCTTCGACCGTCTTATCCTTTGAAGCTAAACCAGGAACTGTGGTGGCAAACCAGGGCAACTTGTGAAAACGTGTGATGGAGAACTCATTACTGAAGAGTAAAGCAAGAGTTTGTATAAATCAGTTTGAACACCAGACACAAGTCAGTGTTTAACACAAACCCAGCGGTTGTTGGCTACAACTGGAAGAAAAGCTGAAACTGGGCATGTGTGTGGGAGAAGGAGCCTGTAAGGAACTGGAAGTCCCTTCATGGCGTTGTTTGGTGCTGCAGGGTGGTGGCTGATCTTGGTTTTCAACACACCTAGGAAGAAGGGACCTCAACTGAGCTCTTGCCTCCATCCGATTGGCCCGTGAACATGTCTGTGGGGGATTGCAAATTGATGTAGGAGGTCCAGCTCACTGTGGGTGGTACCATTCCCTACGCGTGGGCCGGCTAAGAAAGGTGGCTGAATGTGCGCCATGGGAGAAAGCAAGCAAGGCAGCAAGCAGCACTCCTCCGTGGCTTCTGCGTCCGCTTCCTGCTGTGCTGGAGTTCCTGCCCTGGCTTCCTTCAAGGATGGGCTGTAACTGTAACCCGTAAGATGAAATAAATCCTTTCCTCCCAAGTTGTTGTTGTGGTTTTGTCTTGGTGTTTATCACAGCAGCAGAAAGTGAACTAGAACAGGCACTTAGCCAGCCAGGTGACGACATGCCACTGTCTCAGGACTACATGTGTGTGTGTATGCACATACACGTATGCATGTGGAGGCCAGAAGTCAACATAAGGTGGCTTCCTCAGTTGCTCTTCCACTTGACGTGTGTGTGTGTGTGTGTGTGTGTGTGTGTGTGTGTGTGTGTGTGTGATGCATCTCTGGTGTGTGTACATGAGTGTGTGGGTGCACATGCCTATGGCCATGCATGCAGAGCTGAGAGGAGGACAGCATGTGTCTCCCTCCATCTGTCTCCCGATTCCTTTAGACAAGGCCTATCACTGAACTTGAAACTCAGCATGTCAGCTAGGCTGTCTGTCTGGGGACCTCGTGGTCAGAGTTTTCTATCTCCCACCAGAGGCCGAGTCACAGGCATGTACAGCCGTGTCCAGCGTTTTACATAGGTGTTAGAGATTTGAACTCAGGTCCTCATGCTTATGAAACAGTCATTTTTACTGACTGAGCCATCTCCCCAACTCCAACCTCAGGACTCCGGAGGCAGAGGCCACAGCGTCTGACCCCTGGGCCTCGCACCCTTTACCCGGGCTCCAGGTTGCTCCTAACCCTTTTAGAGAACGTTCCGGTTCTGCACTGGTGGCAGGCGGCCAGCAGCTCTGCTGCCCCCACCCTCAGCCTCACTTAGCCATTCCTTTAGTGTCTGGGATGGACAGGGGGTTTAATCGTGTTGTTCAGTCAATAGCTTTCCGCTTTACCTTCCCTACTGTGGTTAATGTACCATTTTCCCCCTTTTCTTCCCCTATACAAACACTGACATGCCTGAAGTGCTTCCTCTGCTTGAAGAGAAGTTATAGCCTGCACTGTAGTAGAAAGGCACTCTGATTAAAGTGATTAAAACTATATACAGCATGCATAATTAACCTCTGCGCGGCTGTCACCGTGAGCTGATGCGCCGAGCTGATACCGTATCTGTCTGTGGCAGCCAGCGTATGCTATGTGGCCATTTTTTTTTCCTGTAGAATTTTAATCACTTGAGAGAGAGAGAGAGAGAGAGAGAGAGAGAGAGAGAGAGAGAGAGAGAGAGAGAGATCAAGGCTGTATTAATCTTCTCAATGGCTTTATAATTTCCCTTCTTTTCTGCTGCTGGTAATCAAGAAAAATAATGCTGACTTAATCATGAGGCCAAGGTCACCGCCTCCACGTTCTCTAATGGAAAGGATGTCACCAGGAGAGCCCATGGGAACCGACTGCCCCAGACTCCTCAGAACAGACTAGTGAACCCCAATCTCAGGGAGAAATGATCTAAAACATTTGCCACAGTGCAGACAAACTCACAACAACTGTTGCAGTCTGCAGACTGTCCCCTCACAGCCATCAGTGACTGCAAAACTCAGGGGTGAGCTTCAGTAGCCGGCCAAGGATCAGCGGGGTGGGGGGGGGGGTGGCCCTCTGATTAGCAGTTGGACAACACAGCTTGGTGGGGCAGTGCTGCAGCTGAGGCAATGTGGCCCCCGTATGAACTCCGACACCTTTTTTGGAGAGCTGCCAAGATCAGAATACAACTGCGATGATGTGAGGCCATGTGGTGACAATTTATGACAATGCCCCTGTTGCAGCTTCTTTCTTTCTTTCTTCCTTCATTCCTACCCCCCTCCCCCGCCCCAGTCCCTTGGTTTGTTTCTGTTTTTAAGAACACACAGACAGAAAAAACAAAAGAGGCTTTCAGCCCCAGAGCACTGGAACGTAATCAGGAAGGGCTCACTGCTCCTGTCATCCTTCCTCTCTTATTTGGTAGTTCTCCCATCAAAGCGCATCCCAGGGGTCACGGTGACAGCCCTAACATGGCCTCTATAGAAGGACGCAGCAAGCTGGCAGAGCTGTTGAGAGTTCTCTGCCCACTGCTGGGATGGACATCCCAGCCACAAAGGAAGATCTTCTTAGGCAGCCTTCGTGGATTTAGGTAACACAGACACTGTCCCAAAGAACCATCAGGGAAAGGAGGTCCGGAGTGCTTGCCTCACATCTGCCCAGGGGCTTGAGTTCTTACCTAGCATTCTCGAAGCCTCGGGTTCCATCCCAGCCCTGAATAAAACTGAGTGTGGCGATGCGTGGCCGAAATCCTAGCAAGCTCACAAGCCATCCTCAGCCAGCCTTGGACTGTAGGAGACTGTCTCAGGATAAATAATAAATAAATCAACCGCAGGGAGTCTTAGAATGACTGGACATAGCTGGCTTCCCACCAGACGACAAAATGAGGGAAAACCTCTACTGAGGCACACAGGATCTCACAATGACTCCCTGAGGCACGAACATGTGACAGGAGCCCTCTCCCTGTGTGTGTCTCATGTACAGAATCCTGAAACAAATGCTAATTTTTTTTCTCCTCTAAAGCACAGCTCCATGGTAGGCCGAGGGAGCGTAGGGCTTTTCTGCTGAGGCATGCCGCGGTTAAGGCATGAAAAGCCACGTTAGAAGCCCCTCCACTGATGGGATGCCATTGAAGGGTGACCTCAGGATAGGTTGAAGGTCAATGCCAGCTTAAGGAGGACATCCCCACCCCTACCCCTCCCCTGCCAAGAACCTCTTTCTTTTCCTTCCAGACTACCCTCACTCTGACCCCTTCTCCATAGAATTCATGCTTGGATTCAGCAAACACAACCGGTTTGGATTGTAGTCATTTTGAATTAAGATGACCTGACCCGGCCTGGGATGAAATTTACCCTTGCACCATCCATGGGAAAGGAGCACATGGACAGTCTAGACTGTAAATACCAGGTGGAGGCTGCTCCGCCTGTGTGCATGCGCAAGCCTGTTTGAAGGACTTATGGACCACTCGCGTCACTATTTACAAACGAACCGTGTTTCTTCTTTTTCTTTCTTTCTTCTTAAATGAAAGCAGACTTGGCAAGGCCCCCTCTGAAAACCACTTTGTAGCTATTTGTTTGGCAGTTTAAAATGGGTGAAATTGAATTAAAAAGAAGAAAGAACCCTGTGGTTTCGGCTTTCTCTGCTTCCTCGGAGTCACTAGGCTGCACCGATCTAGAAAGCCGTTTAATCATGCACACTGAAGACGTGGTTCTGGCTTCTCTCCCCTGCAATTACAGGAACATAGCATTTCTTCACGGATCATCCGAAGGGCCACGTAGATGCGGTCCCCATAAGAAAACCAAACACAGGGAGGGTAGCCTCGGTGAGTGTCTGGCATGGGGTCTGAAGCCAGGGAGACCCTTCCAGTGTCCTCCATGGTGACCAGGGATCTCTGGGCAGATGCCTGGAGGCCTCACAGGACAAAGCAGAGAGTCACAGGCAAACATCTTTCAACACGCCCTCCCTGGGCTGGTCACTTCCTTTCAAGTTGATGTTCCACCCAAGGTTTCTTACAGGGAGGGGAAAGAAAATTTCTTAAAACTTAAAGAATTTTCTTAGAGCCTTTTGCTCTGCTGCAGTTGAACTGGTAAGACTAGGCTCACTCTAGAGAAAGCTCAATGGTGAAAAGCCCTGGAAGAGAAAGCTCCTTTGTACACCTGGCTCCCATATAGGGAGTCATACATGTGTGTGCATGTGTCTATCTTTGAGTGCATGTGTGTTTGTATGACCATCTATGTGCATGCATGTATATGGGTGATGGGCACGTGCATGTGCACACATATGTCTATGAGTGCATGCGTGTGCACATGCATGTATGTGTATGTGTACATGTGGGCAGGAATAGCTATAAGCATTTGCAAAGAGAGCGCTTTGTCATGTGTGGCTGTCTCATTGCTAAATGAGTTCCAGAAATGCACCCACCAGGGATAAGCAGGAAACTATGGCACAGGGGCCGCATGGGGAAGATTGTACGTGTGACTGAAATGGTAGTGGAGCCTACATAGTAAAAGCGTTTGCCCTCCATCTTAAGGAGTGGCCTGTGTTGTGAAGACAGAGCCAGGTACTGGAGCCCTGTTCTGCCACACACCCTCTGTATACCTGCAAATTCCTTTCTGCTGCCTGAGTACAGCCTAACCTCCTGCGCCCTCCCCACTGCCTGCCTCTGGACTTCATCACTATTTCTGCAAAAGACTGAATACTTTAACTGTTCTGCCTTTTCTGATACACTAAAACTTCCACATAGCATCAAGAATCCTGCATCTAAGACTGGAGATGTAATTTAGTGACAGAACACTTGCCTAGCAATCCTCTAATGAGGGGCTGGGGTGTGGCTCGCTGGTAGAGCACCTGCCTAGAATCCCCCAGTGAGGGGCTGGGGTGTGGCTCGCTGGTAGAGCACCTGCCTAGAATCCCCCAGTGAGGGGCTGGGTGTGGCTCGCTGGTAGAGCACCTGCCTAGAATCCCCCAGTGAGGGGCTGGGGTGTGGCTCAGTGGTAGAGCCCCTGCCTAGAATCCCCCAGGGAGGGGCTGGGGTGTGGCTCAGTGGTAGAGCACCTGCCTAGAATCCCCCAGGGAGGGACTCGGGTGTGGCTCAGTGGTAGAGCACCTGTCTAGAATCCCCCAGGGAGGGGCTGGGGTGTGGCTCAGTGGTAGAGCCCCTTCCTAGAATCCCCCAGGGAGGGGCTGGGGTGTGGCTCAGTGGTAGAGCCCCTGCCTAGAATCCCCCAGGGAGGGGCTGGGGTGTGGCTCAGTGGTAGAGCCCCTGCCTAGAATCCCCAAGGAGGGGCTGGGGTGTGGCTCAGTGGTAGAGCACTTGCACAGTAGATTATTTTCACAGCACTTCAAAAAAAAAAAAAAAACCCACTCCTGTGGTGACTGTGTGGACTGTGCATATCCATGTCCTTGAGGCTGGCGTTCACCTGAGGGTCTCTTATATCTGATTCTGTGCGTGACACTTGAAAGGCGTCCCTGGCATTTGTACAGGATCCACTAAAATCCTTCCTTGCTTATCATCCTGTTGTTTATTGAGCATTTCTGTGTGCCGGGCACTTGGCATTTGCCTCTTTTTAACTTCACGCCAGCCTTAAGCCACGGGAGATATTAACTCCATTTCTTAGAGGAGCCGCAGTCCCACTTTGCAGGGAAGGCAGGACACACCATCTGCACCCGCATGTTTGTGACTGGCCGTTGCACTCACGCGTAATCTTCAGGACACCAGCACATTGTGAATTCGGCCTCCACCTTGGGCCTCTGCGGCTCTCCGGGGGCTGGTGACCCCTGTGTGCCTTGCTATCTCTGGCTGGGGAACAAATGTGTCAGGATTCAGGTCTTCTAGCAAATGGAATTGAAATGCCCTGCTTTGGTCTCCACAGCTCCACAGTGTCACTCTGTTTTAGTGGGACACTCCACCGAAGCCTCCCCGTGCCTGTTTGCCTCCTGCTCACCACAGACAGCACTGTAATGACAGAAGGACAGACCTAACACTTACTGAGGGGGTTCTGGAAACAGACCGAAGCATGCGCATTGGTGTTTGCTCCAAACTTGCCCACTTTGCTCCTCCTAACCATCCTGTGCAGGGGGTTATTTAGGAGGAGAAGCTGTGACATCAGGGACATGTTACCTAGGGTGTGGTACTGCTGGGAAGAAAGACAGCTCGGCCCTTCTTTGGCCATGGAGCCGGTGTGAGACACGTACATGGTTAGCCCTCGTCGTGTGTGTGTGTGTGTGTGTGTGTGTGTGTGTGTGTGTGTGTGTGCACACGCATGTGCAGGGATGCAGGGGGTAGTCTTCTAATTCTCTAGTACACCTTGTCAGTGTGGATGAGGGCAGAGCCGCCAGAGAAAGCTGTGAGGCAAGAAGGGTCAGATGCTGGAGGAAGTTACCCACGGGCACCATGCAGCGTGTGCTGCAGAGGGCACAGAAGTTGCTGTTAGGCCATTTTGTGGTTTTTATCTCCCACATGATGAAGCAGAGCCCTCATGGACTAAGCCACCGCCTCCCAGTAGCACTCTAAGTCACTGGTGTTTTGGGCTCTCTGAACATCTTGCTCCCCAACTGTTCAGCTCTCATGGATGCTCGCCGAGCTTGAGGCCTACTGATATCCGGGCTGCTATTTTTCCTCTAAATTCCGACTCCGTAGTTAGCACCCCAAGAGCACCATGGTGCTTGTGTCCCCAAAGGAACAGGTCCTGGCCCACTCAGAAGACAAGCCAGGAAGTGTCTCTGAAGATGTGAGGTTTTGCTATTCATGGGCTGAGAGAGGTGGGGCATGCTGAGCGAGGGTGGAGGATGGAGCACACAGCATGCTGAGTGATGGGGAGCCAGGGTGCACCGAGTGATGGAGAGATGGAAATGCTGAATGATGGACAGGTGGGGCATGCTGGGAGATGGAGAGTCAGGGCATACTGTGTGATGGACAGGTGGGGCACACCGAGGAATGGAGAGGTGCATGTGCCGAGTACAATGGACAGGTCAGGCATGCTGCTGGCACACACAGCTTCACAGCCTCAGTAGTTTGACAGAGTCCACTGCGAGCTCATGTAATGACCTAGGACGCCAGTTCTCTGAACCTGTGGCTCCAGCCTCCCCCATTGGTTGTACTGGGCCACCCATCCCTAAACACCAGCCAATTAGAGACAAGAAATGGTAGGAAGCAGAGAGAGGGGTTCATTCAATGTGGCCCAGTGAAGAACAGAAATAGAGTGGCCACACCCCACACCCAAGTCCATCATCCGGGGTTCTGGCATGAGCTTTAGGTTAAAGTGGAGGAAGTGCAGTGGGGTGGGGAGGAGACACGTACATGGTCAAGCAGTCCTGGCCACCGCGGGATATACAGAGAAGCGTCTGAGTCACGACTCTTCAAGGTGGTACAGGACACTCATCCTCATGAAGGAACAAGCTGGTCCTCAAAAGGTCATTGCTCCTGCTCCGGGTACGATTGTCCTGACCATCCAGGACGATTGTCCTTATCTGGTTGCAGGTGGAGGGAGGTTACTTTGTTCTGTCTTGCAAGGTTTTGCTTTTCCAAGTATCAAAGGTTACCAAGAAGCAAAGCGTTATGTTAGGGAGAAGAGGGGAGACAGGAAGAATAGACGGGGCCGTGACGTGAATCGTCCTTCAGGCAGAATAGTAGGGGTCTTGAAGGAGCCTCACCAGATAAGCAAGGGGTCTACTTTTAATGTCTGGGACACAAGGGACCAACTTGCACCAGGAGGAAGTAGGCTTAGTTAATCTGTGACCTGAGTTAAGTGGCAGGTGAGGGAGCAGGACATGCATGATGCTCTGTGACAGGGTCACTGTTTCTCTCTGGGTAATGGAGTGGGACTGGGTTAATGTAGTGTGACAGTGGTCAGGGTGCCACCACACACAAGCCCTGGGAGGCATGGGCTGGGTGTGGTAGGTGCGATCTCGCCTTGTTTGTGCAGCTCTGTCTGCTAAGGGCCTGGTTCTCTGAGGGCTTGTGTTCTCAAACAGAGAGGTGAAGGACAGTTAAGGATTCATCTCTGTCATAAAAAAAAAAAAAAAAGACAGGCACAAAACTGAGGCAGAAATGCTAAACTTTCATTCTACTATGGGCCAGCTGGCCCAAATGAGGAATTCATGATTTTTGTTGTTAATGATGATGATTTATTTGGTTGGTTGGTTGGTTGGTTGATTGGTTTGGTTTGGTTTTCCAGACAGGGTTTCTCTGTGTAGCCCTGGCTGTCCTGGAACTCATTCTACAGTATAGACCAGGCTGTCCTGGAACTCACTCTGTAGACCAGGCTGGCCTGGAACTCAGAAATCCACCTGCCTCTGCCTCCCAAGTGCCGTCATCACCCAGCTTGTTGACTTTTAATATATATGTATATATAACACATATATGCATGTATGTACGTATGTATATATGTATGTGTGTATGTATGTATGTATGTATGTTCCTGTCTATATCTGTGGGGGTGTGCTTATAAGTGCAGTGCCCTCAGATGCCAGAGGAGAATGGTGGATCTCCTAGAGCTGGAGTTACAGATGGTAGTAAGCTACTGGCCACGGGTGTTGCCAACAGAACCCAGGTCCTCTGCAGGAGTAGCAAGCTTTCTTAGCCACCGAGAGCCATGTCTCCAGCCCGGATCTATGCTCCTTGACCATGCTACTGGGCACCTGTCTCAGTCACTATAGAAACCCTGAAAATGACACACTCCTGCTTGGCTTTTTCAGGCACTCAGGCTGGAAATGCTAGCACCCTCGCGATTTCCATTTCAGTAGCCAAATCCACTCCCTTGGCTCATTACAAAGAAGCTTAGATGTGCGGGCTCCCCTGTGCCTGGCGAGGGTGGAGAGGGACCAGTGGATATTAGCAACACCAGAACTGCCTTCCCACGACGGCACGATAATAATTAAGCAATCATGATCAAGGCTGCCTGGGGCTTTCCTGGGGTTTTCTAAAAGGCTGCAGGAATCTTGCCTTAGGGCTGCAAATGTCAGTTGCTCATTAATTCCTCAGAAATGCCCAGAGCCAAGACTACTATTTCTAATAGCAGGCATTTGTTTGGTTATTTAACAAAACAAAACAAAATAAAAAGGTGCCTTGTCATGTCCCTCTGATGCCGGCTACTCTTTGGGCAGAGGAATGCGTTCCATTTCACGCATCACATTAGCTATAACATCTTCCCACCCCCCACCCCAGCCAAGTCATATTTGGGGATAAATCTCATCCGCATGGAATACCATCATGGGATAGAAGCCAGCAGTTGTTCTCACAGCTGTTTCAAAACCTAAGCAACTAAAACTGCATTTGAATGTTTATTTGAATAATCCTCTCTCCCCAGCAACCGAGGTGGGATCTGCCTACCCGAGGCCTGCAAATCGGTATTTACAATTCTGTTCTCTGTGGGCATTGACTCACAGACAGAGCCTTGCCTTGTCACCTTAGCATCAAAGATGCTGTCCCAAGGACTCAATCAAAGGAGACCCACAGATGTAGGGAGGCGTAGGCTGTGCTTTACTTAAGCAAGACTGGGTTTCCTCTTCTTTTACAGAGAGTGAAAGATTTCGTGTCTCCTGCCTGGCTTGCCTGCCTGCCATGGGACCCATGTGGAAACTCAACAGATTCAAGTTGTAGAGCTGGTCAGGCCGTGTATGTCGGAAACAACTCCTAGTTGCAAGCAACAATGAGTCACCGCCTAAACTGGCATTATTTTCTGGGTCTTGCTCCATCCCAGTGCATTGCCCCAGGCATCTGGGATGGAACTGGAAAGGGTTAGTTAATATGTATTTATTTCGTGTCGGAGATAAGCGCACATGCTGGTGAGCGTGCACATGCGTGGAAGCCAGCAGTTTATGTTAGGAGGGTCCCTCACTGAATCTGGAGCTCACCGATTGACTGTCAAGTGAGGCTCAGGGATCCTCCTGACTCTGCCTCCCCAGTGCATGATGCCAACCCCAGTGTTTTCTGTCTTTTTGTTTTGTTTTGTTTTTCACATGAGTTCTGGGGATTGGACTCAGGTCCCCATGATTGCACAGCGAGCCCTTCACTGCATTAGTCATCTCCCTAGTCCTGGAAAAAAGGCTTTTATGAAGGGCCAATCAGGACACGGACTGCACCCCACCAATAGATAGTCATGCTATTTGCTTGGTTGTGTGGAGTGGGTTTACAAAGCATTTAGGGACCCAAAGAGAAGATGTCTTAAGGAACGGCGAGGCTAGTGCATTCATGATCTGAGGCATGCAGTTTGTAGATAGTGGTGTTTTGTCTAGTATGTCATCAGAGGGTCTCTCCGTGTTAGCCTTGGCTGTCCTGGACTCACTTTGTAGTTCAAGCTGGCCTCGAACTCGAACTTACAGTGATCCGCCTGCCTCTGCCTCCCCAGAGCTGGGATTAAAGACGTGCGCCACCATGCCCGGCTCTAGAAACAACTTTGATCAAGTGCAGAAATCGGACCTTAGGATTTTTTTTTAGTGTGCAGATTTGTACTTACAGTATCCAAATGCTTGCAGTATTTGTGGAGAAGAACTCATTTCTACACTGGGCGGAGGTGCAAGGGATCCTGGGAGGAAGAAGGGGCCTGCCGTGAGGGGTCTGTGCACACAGGGAGACAAGGTTTTCACATCTGGCTCTCTCCTCACTTTGCATAGGACCTACACCCACTGTAGTTCTTTTCTTTTCTTTTCTTTTTCCCCTCTAACCCCAAAATAAATTCATGAGCATTTTTGAAAATCCTAAGAATGTTACAAGGAATTGTGAAATTTCATTTTCTATTAAAAAAGGATCTGGCACCGGCACACTGATTCTGACTGTTAATGTTTTAATGAGATGCCTCGATATGACTTCAGAGTTCCCTTGGATTCGCACCCCTGGTCCTTTAGACACTCTGGGACCTTGAGGCCTCGAAAACCCACTAGCAGCTCTTGGCTGCCTTAAGCCTGATAAGGATGCACTGAAAGTCATATCTGATGCCCCCAAGATCATCCAAATAGCTGGGTCTTTGATAAGAGAATAGAATTTAACTGAATCCATAATAGTGTGTGTGTGTGTGTGTGTGTGTGTGTGTGTGTGTGTGTGTGTGTGTGTCCATTGCTTCTTTCAGAATGTATTTTGCCTACGTATGGACAGGTGTGTGAGCGTCTGGCACCTGTAAATGTGTGTATGTGCAAGTGTGGAGGGTGCATATGTGCATGTATGTGTGTATATGACCTTAGAGGTCATTTCTCAGGTACCATCTACTTTTATTTTGGTTTGGGTGTTTTGTTTTGTTTTGAGATGGTGACAAGAGCAAAAAAAAAAAAAAACAGTGAGCCTGGGCCTTGCCAGTTGGCTAGGCTCGTTAGCCAGGAAGGCCCAGAGATTCTCTTGTTCTCACCCGCTACCCCCAGCACTAATATTACAAGCCCCACACCTGGCTTTTTATGGAGATAATGGGGATAGACCTCAGGCCCTCACACTTGTAAGGCGAGTAAGGTGAGTGCTTTACCAGTGGAGCCATCCTCACACCTGTGTCCTAAGGCACCTCGTCGTTGGTGAAGCTTACAACAGGCCCCGAGGGAGGTCACTGCCATCTACCTTGGTCCCTGACATGCAAGGCTCAGTCAGCACAATGAATGTGGCATAGGAGACAGACCGAGGCGGGCTGCTTATCTGGGGCAGAGGTAGCCACTTTAGAATCTGGCTTGGCAGTGTCCAAAGCTAGCAGGCCCTACCACCAGGAGCAGCCTGGCCAGATGACTTTCCAAGATGGTGTCCTTCTGTCTCCCAAGGCTGGCCAGCCAATCTCCTGTTGGCTTGGTGAACTTTGTGAACCTGCCTTCCTGGCCTTTGCCTACTGAGTCTGAGTGAGGTTTAGAATCTTCTGGTTAGCTGGTAGCTGTCCTGCTCTTTCCACTTGTAGAAAGTTCTAGTTAGTTCTACAGACGTGAGTTACCCAATATGGTGGCCACTGTGTTTCCCGGCTTGTTGAACATGGCTTGGATTGGCGTGTATGTGCTGCTTGTGTAAAATCCATCGGAATTGTGAGGATTTGGTACCAACAGAAATGTCAACCGTCTCCACCTTAAGCTTTTATATTGATCACGTGTCAAAATGATATTTGGATGTATCGGGTGAGATAAAATATTAAACGCATGCTTACCTTTAAAAGAGGTTTTTCTGAATTTGGCAGATGGCTTGGCTGGCAGAGCGCTTACTAGGCAAAAAGGATGACCTGAGCTCAGATCCCCAGAACCTGTGTCAAAAAGCCAGGTGTCAGCAGTGATAGCTTGTAAGTCCGGAGCTGAGGAGGTAGACACGTGACAACCCCTGAGGCCCATTGGCCAAACAGCCAAGCCTACTTGGTGAGTTCTATCCAGGCCAGTGAGGGGCACTGTCTCAAAAAATAAAAAATAAAAATGTCACCTGAGTTGTAAGTGTGTGTGTGTATGTTACACACACACAGACACACACACACACATGCAATGATAAAGTTTTGATAGCTCTTGCCTCCCAAGTCCCATATTCATCTACTTGTATAAATTGCACGCTGCTCCTAGTGAACAAAGCTGCTGCACTCACTAGGGAGAACTTGACTCTACAGCTAACACTGCGCCTGCATTTATGTGTGAATTTTATGTCAACTTCAGTTGTGGTGATAAATGTTCTGCAGTTTCAGGAGCTCCCAGCAATGCCCATTCGCACCCTGCTGTGGGTCCTGTCTGCAGTTGTCTCTCCATTGGCCTTGGCCAAACTGGTCTAAGCTTGGCCAAAGTATACGCTTTTCTCATTTGGGCCCCAGTCCCTGATGGAACGGCTATTGTCTGCAGACGCTCTGGAAGTTCTAAGAGTGAGCAGAGACACGGGTAAGAAACAGCACGTCCACACTTGACAAAACCCCCTTTGGGGGCCTGGGGAGAGACAAGCAGTAAGATAGTTGCTTTGCAAGACTGAGGACCTCGGCTTAATCTCCATGTGAGGAGCTGGGTGTGGCGGCTCACTAGTGAGATGGGCGGTGGAGACGAGGATCCTTGGGGCTCGGTGACAGCTAAGTTAGTAGTTGGTGAAGTTCAAGACACCCCCCCTCCTCCTCCAAAGCAGAAGGTGCCTGAAGAACAACAGTGAAGATTGTTCTCTGATGTATGCATGCATGAGCACACATGTGCATGCTCTCCTTTGGAATGAGAAAGAGAACGTGGCACACCATAGTCCGTGTCAATCCTGATGACCATGTGATCAAATCTATTGGTGACTCCTAGGCAGGGAGTAGGGCATGCTCTCAGATCAACCTCTGTGCTCCTGGTAGGACTGTCCTACCCACCTGTCCATTGTCTGTGTGTCTCTGGGTCTACCTACTGGAGGTCACACTCCTGTCATCTTTCCTGGAGGAAGGTACTAGAAGCCATAACCTCTTCAGTAGCCGAGATGTTGCCACCGGCTTCCTGCACTAGAGGACGTGAGCACCATGCGCGGCTTTGCAGCCCATCCTGAAGCGAGTTCTGCTTGTTGCTCAGCGATCCACACCTTCCCGGGCCATCACGCCTGCTTTTAATCAGCTTGACTCTCAGCGGCGCCATGAGCGCGTAGCGTTCTTCCGTTCTCAGTTTCACCTAGTTCCTAGCAGTTTGAGGTTATCACACTCCCAAGACATCAGATGCTGAGTCCCCTTCTTCTCCGGGCCACTCTGTACAACTGAACAACTCCACTGGGGACCATGCTAATGTGAGCTTTCGTCAGAAGGGGTGACGTGCGAGTCTCCGATTCGATGTTCTTGCTTAGGCTGTCCCTTTGTGGCCGCCCTCACCCAGATAAAGAGCAGCTCCGTCAGCTCTCACCATCTTGGAATTCTGCTTCCCTCTCGATCCTGGTTACCAATCACTGGGGAGGCGCTGGGATGTGGCTTTGACAGTAGAGTGCTTGCCAAGCTGACCCAAAGCTTGGTCCATCCCTGACACCGTGGAAGCCAAGGATGGTGGTGCACACCTCTAATCCCAGCACTGGGGAGGCGGAGGCAGAGTAGAGCACAAGTGCCGTGACTGCCTAGGCTCTACAAGACCCCAGCTCAAAACAACACGGAAAGAAAGCAGCTGGGATGCCAGCATTTGGGGAGATTTACAAGGCCCATTTCTTTCCCGCGTCATTTCACTGAAGTTCCCTCCACCACAGCCAGTTCACACTGGAAGCATTCTGCTTGGCAAGACAGGCTCCTAGGCGTGTTTTCTACCTGCTGGGGTATCTATGGTGACGGTTTTCTGCCACTGCTTGAGCGCCAAATTCTCCCAACCTCCCACCAGGAGCTTCTGGCTTCCATCGCCTAAGTGCTAAAACCAGTAGCTTACATCTCAGGGCTTTGTGGGAATAGCATCAACTTCTAGGTACCGGTTTCTGTACCCAACCCGCTGTCGTCGCAGTGACCAGCAACCCCCAGCTCCCTGTGGCCTCTCACAGCGACATTCATTTTTAAGCAAGAGCTGCCAGGACTCGGCCGTGGCTCTGCTAAGGCTGGCTGTGCTCCCTGTCTCTCCTCCTGCCCAGATGACGCTCACACAAGCAGCCATCATCTGGGTCCTTCTCTTCTCCCGGGAGCCACAGAGCTCCAAGGAGCAAGAAGGAAGACACAAGCACCTCTTGCATGCTGAGCAGGGAACTGGCACTCAGCCACTTGATCCCGGAAGCCACACTGCGAGCCCTGAGCCACCGGTGAGCACACCAACTTGACCTTCTGCAAGTCACAATCAGGGTAAAGAGGAAGAAAATGACGGTATAGGGAATGCAGGCCCGCATGTGCTGTAGAGGCCAGAGGTCAACCTCAAAGGTCATTCCTCAGGAGCTATCTTCGTTGCTTGTTAAGGCAGGGTGTCCCACTGGGGCTCACCAATTAGGCTAGGCCAGTTGCCCAGTGAGCTCCAGAGGTCTTGCTGTACCCGTCTCCCTAGGTCTGGGGTTAGAAACTCTCGCCGCTGCACTACAATTTCTACATAGACTCGCGTCCTCAGGCCTGCACAGCAGCCATTTTTACCAACCGAGCCATCTCTCCAGCCCCAAGCAATGCAGGTTCTTGTGGATGCAGACCCCATAAACAACCCCACAGGGAACAGTCCTGCCTCTCCAGAACAGATGTGTTGGAACTGTGCAGAGGCAGGGTGTGGTCCTAAACCACAGGACAGGTGCAGGAGGCCTGGTCTTCAGGCAGGCATAGAGCTACGCTTCAGGCTTAGAACCGCAGAGAGATCCTCCTGGGGGTCTAGACGTGCAAGATCTGCTCCGAGTTTTGACCTCAGCCCAGCACCGCTTCCCTGGGAAGCTTAGGCAACGAAGTCCCTCTATGGATATCAAATTCCCCTTTGGTGGGAGCAAAGGGCTGCATTCAGCGAGACCGCTGGTCCTCAGCCTGTCCACTTCCCACGGCCACATGTCCACTACACTCCCAGGAGTCTGGGCTACAGCAGGAAGGCTCTGACTGAGTACACACTCCATCTTGCCACTTGGCTAAGTGTGGGATGCAGAGTCTGAGTTCTTGTGTGACGCAGTGACGCCTCTATCAGGGCTGTCACTACTATGCTGCCTCAAGGTAGAGACCACTTTCATAGTGAAGCTAACCTGATGCCCTCACCAGATAGCTGGGTCCCAGTTCTGCCTCACGGAGGGGGCAGCCTCACCTAGAGGTTGAGAGTTAGAGAGGCTAGGCAGTGCCTTTGCACCCAGTATGCCCAGCTGCGTGTGAGGTGCCACGGGGTGATAGGAGTTAGGGTCAGAGCCACCTGCCGTCAACCGTCAACTTAATAAGACAATTAATAGTGAAAATCAGAAAAAGAAGATGTAGTCCGTGTGACCACATTAGTAAGAGGAATAAAGCGGTCCAGGGATCTTCCTTTCCCCAAATCCCATATTGGGCTCTTGAACCCCAAATGCACCTCTTTGTTCACACGAGGTTTGGGTTTAAGCAGACTATGGGAAGTGTGTATGAAGTCCTGGTTAAAGTGTGCTCCTGCCTATTGTGACCCGGGCTCAAGTCCCTCCTGCATGGTGGTCCGGCAAGATGGTGGACTGTGTGAAATCTTTTCCCGGCAGACAAGTTCCCCCTCTGGTGGGCGCCTGGGCTTCAGTTTTTCTTCCCTTCATGGGAATGAGACTCCTGAGAGGATCCCAATTCCTTGAGACATGGTGTCTCAGTCTGATAGGCGAGGAGTCTAAATCTGTAACCTAAAGGATTTCAGTGTCTCTTTAGAGCAGTGGCTCTCAACCTTCCTAACGCTGTGACCCTTTAATACAATTTCTCACTTTGTGGTGACCCCCAACCACAAAAACTTATTTCATTGCTACTTCATAACTGTTATTCTGCTACTGTTAAGAATTATAATGGGGGCTGGGCATGGTGGTGCATGCCTTTAATCCCGGCACTTTGGGAGGCAGAGGCCAGAGGAATCTCTGTGACTTCGAGGCCAGGCTGGTCTACAGAGGGAGTTCCAGGGCGACCATGGCTCTGTTAACACAGGGAAGCCCTGACTCAAAAAGCAAACAAGCAATGTAAATATCTGATAACCAGGATATCTGATATGTGACCCCCCCTAAAAGGGTCTCAACATACAGCTTAAAAAACACTGCTTTGGGTGATCTTCACTGCTACGCTTTACAGTCACATAGGTGACCTGGTCCTTGCCACACTGGTGGCTTTTGTCCTTGCATATAGCATCTCCCCAGTACCGGAGCCTGGATTCCATACTCATCACCTTTCCTCAAGCCATCTCAATTTCCTCCAGTGTTCTGCAGATAAGCGGTGAAGTCGGGAGTAGCTCAGTAAAGCAGATTTCAAAGCCCAGCTAGCCCTACTTAAACCCTGCCCCTCGCTGGGTCCTCTGCAGATGACAGTGACCTCAGCAACCCCTAGAAGGCCCTCCTCATCTGACCCCAGTCCCTGAACCCTGCCTGCCACTTAAATGCCCCCCCCTCTAACTTCCATTCCCCTGGACCACTTTCCTGGTATTATAGGTTTAAATTTGGGATGTACCCTTTAATTCTAGCATCAAAAGTTATCGTTAACTCTTTGCTTTATGATGCCTTTTTACGGGATGGAAAGTTAGGAAAGTTAATCGCTGGCCTCTGTGATTGAAGAGTCAAGGGAAGAATCTTGATTTTTTAACAAACTATCAAATGGCCCCTTTTTCCTCCCTCCTTGAACACCTGCCTGCCTATTCTTTTCTTCCTTCCTTCCTTCTTCTTCTTCTTTTTCTTCTTTTTCTTCTTTTTCTTCTTCTTCTTCTTCTTCTTCTTCTTCTTCTTCTTCTTCTTCTTCTTCTTCTTCTTCTCTCTCTGTGTGTGTGTGTGTGTGGGAGAGAGAGAGAGAGAGAGAGAGAGAGAGAGAGAGAGAGAGAGAGACAGACAGACAGACAGGTTCTAGCTTCGGCTGACCTGAAACTCACTTTGTAGCCCAAAGAGGCCTCAAACTCCCAGCAGTTCTTCCGCCACTATGAAGTAGAGCTGGAGTTATTAAAGAGTTATTTGTGTTTAGTGTACATACCTGTGGGGGAGGTTTGCACATGTGTGGGCACACAGGTGCGTGTTGACATCAAGGATCTTTCTTGAAAGCACCCACATCACTTATTGAGGCAGCATCTTTTTGCTGGATTCCAAGCTCATCACTTCCAGCTATAGTGGCATGACATATTCTAGCTGGCCACTTTGCCCTCGACCTTTGGCCCGGGCCCTTGAGAACTGGGATTACAGATGGACTACCATTCCTGCCATGCTTTTCTGTGCATTTGGTGGGGCTCCGAACCCCTGTGCTCACACTTTTGCAGCAAGCTTTTATCCACTGAGCCATCTCCCTTGCTCCCAAGATATTTTTATATAGGCTTTAGCCAATGGTTAAGGGCAAGAGAGGTGCTTGGGAGGGAAGATGGGCAGGCGAGGTCTTCTAAAAGAAGGGTCTCCCTCCTTGTCTTCACAGTAGCCATGTGTAGGATTGCTGATATCTTCGAAGGGCTGCTAAGGAACATAAAGGATGTCACAGCGTGGGTCCTGAGAGACACCGGATAGGACTACAGTTGACAAAGTAAAAAATCTAGCTCAGGGGCTGCAGAACTCTGCGGGGGGGGGGGGGGCGTAAACGACACTGTCAACAAAGTTCACAGTCTTGTTTGTGATTCCCAGAAAGTGTCTGAGAGAGAAATGAGTCCCCACCCAAGGCCACATATCCTCAAGCCTTAAACCTGGTTTATTGCAATTTTACCATACAATATCTGTGTGAGACAGCCATATTGTCTCGGTGTTGCTCTTGATGCCAAGCCTGCTGGCAGCTCAAGAGTAAGGGACTCCTTTTCTTCCCGCATTCCCATGGACTCCTCATCCTCTGTCCTGCCCCTCCATGGGCAGATGCTGCCAAGATGCTCAAGATGTGAGAACAAATCGCTACAAGCGGGATGTCCTGTGAGCCCTCCGTTGCAGTGCAGCAGGGGCCCCGTTAAGCGTTTAATGCTCCCTGCTTCCCCTCCTCTTCTCAGTCACCACCACTGAACCCATTTCTTAAAAATACATATATCATAAATAATCTCCTGAACACTTTAATATACTACCGATAGTATTAAAAGTCAAAGCTTTCATAAAATGTAATTTACTTCTGCCTGTAACTCAAATCGGGGCAATTGATGGCTCCCGCTGAATCTAATAGTTTCCACACAGTCTACCTGGCCCCGGGGCAGGGGAGGAGGGCCTGCAACCCTGAGTGGGGTAATTCAGAGGCTAATACCTAAGCAAGCTGAGTGGGCCCCGTGAGAGAGGCAGCAGTGGCTGGGATGCACTGTGAATGGGGCTTCTTGACAAAACCATTGCATCAGCCAGACATGGTGGCACATGCCTTTAATCCCAGCACTCAGGAGGCAAAAGCACATGGATCGCTGTGAGCATGAGGCCAGCCTGGTCTACAAAGAGAGTCCAGGACAGCCAAGGCTAACACGGAGAAACCCCGTCTCGAAAAACAAAAACAAAACCCAAAAAACAAAAAACACTGCATCAGGCTGCAGATGCACTTGGTAGAGTGCGTGTCTAGTGTGCGCAAGAAGCCTTGGGCTCCATCCCCAGCACTGCATAAACACGCCCATGGTCCCAGCAGGTGGAAGATGGAGGCAAGAGCTCAGACAGTCAAGGCCTCCCTAGGCTCCATAGTGAGTTTGAGGCCAGCCTGTACCCTATATCAAACAAACAGCCTGAGTGAAATGGCTGCAAAAACAAGAAGAACATTGTGATGGGAGGATTTGGGCCCAGGGGTCCTGCTCAAACTATGGCACTAGCCAAGGACAATACGTGCAGTAAACTTCGAACCCCGAACCAGATCTAACAGGACATTCTCCACAGTTGAGTGGAGAGTGGAGAGTGGGGACTGACTTTCATACGAACTTGGGTGCACCATATTTGACCACGTCCCCTTTATAGGGAGGCCTGGTGGCACTCAGAGGAAGGATAGCAGGCTATCAAGAAGAGACTTGATACGCTATGAGCATATACAGGGGGAGGAGGTCCCCCTCAGTCACAGTCACAGGGGAAGGGAGTAAGGGGAAAATGGGAGGGAGGGAGGAATGGGAGGATACAAGGGATGGGATAACAATTGAGATGTGATATGAATGAATTAATTAAAAATATTTTTAAAAACTTCCAAGAGGGACCCAATCCCCAGAGCTTCTGTATCCCACTTTGCAGCCTCTCAGTGTTCCAGGGCTTCTCTTCAGAGCATCTTCCTTGGCAGCCGCAGAGGCAGGCCATCAGGCCTACAGAAGAGCTCCCCTAGCCATCAGCTGTGTGTGGGAGAAAGGCAAGGCATTAACCACATTTCCCTCAATTACCAGCATGTCTCTAACACATATTTTGTTCTTTCGTTCCTCCACGAATTTCATGGCTTTCCTCAATAGAAGAAAAGATTCTGATATTAGGTAGGAAGAATAACACAAAATGTCCAGCGGATGGAAGCCGGAAGCCACTGTGGATACCTCTCTCCCTCTCTCTCTCTCTCTCTCTCTCTCTCTCTCTCTCTCTCTCTCTCTCTCTCTCTCTCTCTCTCTCTCTCTCTCTCTCTCTCTCTGTCTCCACCCTCCACCTTTGTGACTTTGTCTGCATACATGCCTCTGTGAGTGTGTGTGTGCATGCACGTGTGTGTGCACGTGTGCATGTGTGTGAGTGTGTGCACGTAATGAATGTGAAAGCCGGAGAACATTAGGCATCTATCTCGATATCTCTCCACCTCGCTTTCTTTTCGTTTAAAGGTTTATTTTTTATTTGTGTCTATGCATGTCCATGTGTGGATAAGTGCACACATGTTCAGGTGCGGCTAGAGACCGGGAGAGGCCATCATGATCCCCTAGAACTGGAGTTTCAGGTGCTTAAGAGTTGCCTGACATGGGTGTTGGGACCTGACCTGGGGACTCTTGCAAGGGCAGCAAGTGCCTTTAGGTGCTGAGGCATCTCTCCAGCCCCTCACCATATTTTTTTTGAGATAGCTCTCTCATTCAACATGGGGTCTACCAATTCAGCAAGATCATCTGGCCAGAGAGCCCCAGTGATCCCCCTGTCTCCTCCTTCACAGTACTGGGATCGCAGGTGCCCACCAGCACACCTGGCTCAGGACATAGGTTCTGGGGTTGAACCCAGGTCACTGTGTTTACACAGAAAACACTTTATCCACTGAGTCATCTCCCCACAGCCTTGGGTGGCTGTTTATGGATCAGCTGATCCCAGAGGCCACCCCAGTGGAACTGTACGGCCCACACAGCCAACTTCTGAGCAGCTGAGCATGTAGTACAAACTTGAGAGTAAGGCTTGCAGAAACACTTTGTGTTTAGGCTTATGACAGGAAAGGTGTGGCTCTGAGAAATGTCTCATTGTTTAACACACACACACATATATATATAATAAAAAAAATCCACCATGTTGCCTTTCCCTTCTTCTGGAATATGAATGTAAAACTAAAATCACCTTGTGACTGAGGCAGGAGTGTGATGACAGATATCCTTGTATTCAAGACCCAGAGAGTCTATAGTGTCTCTTTCCATTCTTCTATCCTTGCTGCTGTTTTTTTTTTTTTACATTTAATTATTTAATATGCATGTGAGTGTACATATGTGTAGCCTTGCATGCCATGGAGTGTGTGTGGAAGTCAGAAGTACAGGAGTCAATTCTCTCCTTTTACCATGTGGGGACCCTGGGATCGAACTCAGGCTGTCAACCTTGACAGCAAGCGCCTTTTCCTACTGAGCCATCTCACCTGAGCTCTCTCTCCCTCTTCTTTTTAAATTGTACAAAGTGGACACTCAGGTCATTGCTTTCAGACCCGTGTCTTTTATAATGGAAACACTTGGTGCCATAAATATCATATTCCTAAAGCATGTTTGTAGTGCAGCCTTCAGTATTTGCTCTGTTAGATTTTCACTTATTCTTAATGAAACGTTCTTAACTTTCCATATGATGTCTCCTTTGACTCCTGGGCGGTGCTGTGAAATCCTGGCCATTTGGGGTTTCCCACTGTCTTCCTGTTATGCATTTCCAATGCGGTTCTGTTGTGGTTGGAGGACATGCTTTGCACGGTTTTAATCCTTTGAAATTCATCCAGATTTGTTTTATGGCCCACAATATCTTTGACACATGTGTTCTGCATGTGCTTAAAAAGAATTAGTGTTCTGCTGTTCTTGATTAAGCGCTCCGTAAATATAAATGAGGTCAGCAGGTTCATAATACTGATTCTGTATCTGAACTACCTGTCGCCCCCACCTCTCTCTCCCTCCCTCCCTCCGTCCCTCCATACCTCCCTCCCTCCTTCCTTTCTCCCTCCCTCCCCCTTTCTTTCTTTCCTCCTGTCTTACATTGCTTAACTTTGTGGCAGAATCTCACACTGTAGCCCAGGCTAGCCTCAAACTTATGATCCCCCTGCCTCTCTTAACTTTGAAAGTTATTTTCAAATTTAGCGGCCAGGCCTTGAGCTGTGGTTCAGTTGGTAGTGTTCTCAGCCGGCACACATGAAACCCTGGGTCAGATCCCAAACACCTCAGAAGCCTGGCCTAGTGGCGCACAACTGTATTCCCAACTCTTGAGGTTGCAGGGGAGGTAAGAGGGTCAGAAGTTCAAGGTCACCCTCTGCTGCCAAGTTTGAACTTGAGGCCAACCTGGGCTACATGAGACCTTGTGTCAAAAAACCAACAGAAAGGAAAAAGCCAAGGTTCTTCTGCTTGAACACACCTCAGTGTTTCTGATGCGCCTTTCCCCAGGTGTCTGTTCAGCTTTCCTTTTGACGTCACTTAGGCCTGTCTCAGGTGTTCTCTTGGCCCTGCGGGGCTGGTCTGTGGGTGCTTAACTCTGCCTGAGACCCTGTGTGTGGGGTTGGGGCATTACAAACTTGCTAATTTCCTGCCTCCTACCTGCTGCCTGCTGTCCTCCTTGCCTGAGGAGTTTCCTTGCTCTGTGAGCAGAACAGCTCCCAGCCAGAGACCTGCGGGGTCCAGCAAACCTCTGAACTTCTCCTTGTCCAGGGGACTTGTCCCTGGGGTTTTATGCTGTTCAGAAGCTTTGCTTCTTGGGATGGCCTATATCTGAACTCTGAATCATCCACTCTCACCTTCTGGGATCTGCCGGGGTTCCTCACTTTGTGTGGAAATTCACAAAGCAGCCCTCTGGGTGGCTGTTTGCTTTCCATCCTGTGTTTTGTCAGGTTTTCTAGTTGTTTAAGGTGGAGAATAAATCTGGTTCCAACTACTATTATGACCAGAGTCCTGAATCCTCCCCATCTATTTCTGAGAAGCTTAAAAGCTGGGAATGGCACATGTGTCTTTAACCCCAGAGCTGGGGAGGAGGTGGGGATGGATGGGTCTCTGGAGCTCATTTAATTTGCTCTTGTCAAGGTATTTTAATCGCAGCACAGAAGAGTGACCAAGGCACAACTTAAGGGGGGGAAGAACTTATTCTGGCTCACAGTCTGAGGGTGCACAGTCCATCAGGATGGGAAGGCATGGCAGCAGGAGCGTGAGGCAGCTGCTCACAGGGCAGTCAGGAAGCAGAGGGGGCGGGGGTGGCACAGGGCAGGTCTTCCAACCTCAGCTAACCTAATCTAGGTAATTCCTTATAGGCTTGGCTTGAGGCCTGTCTTCAAGGTGGTTGTGGATTGTATCAAGTTGCCAACGTTAAACATCAGAAACATCAAGGACCGTAGTGTGATGCCATAACCTAAGCACAGGGGTGTCCCAGCCCTGCAGGAAGCAAAGACGATTTTTGGCTGGGAAGAATCCTGGGAAACTTCCTGAAGGGCTGAGCATAGTCCTCAGCCTTGGCCTCCAGGTACACTTGCCTTACAATAGAGACATGACCTACTGGGGCAGAGACACAGGAGTCAAGAGCCAGGGACTTGGAGCCTCTATCTTGTAGATATAGCCATTTTTATAATAGATTTTATTTAATTATGTGTGCATGTATGTATATGTTGAGGAAGGTGGTCTGTGGCTAGGAGTACAGTGTCTGTGGGGGCCAGAGAGGCCATCAGATCTCCTGGAGCTATACTCACAGGTGGTTGTGAGCCACCTGCCAAGGGCGCTGGGAAGAGTACATCAGGCCTCTGTAGGAGCAGCAAGTGCTCTCAATGGCTGGACATCCCTCCAGCCCCTCACATAGCTTTTTCCTGTTGTCACTCAGATCATTTCTCCCACGTCTCCCTTCTAACTACTCTTTTATATTTCAACCTTACATACAGATCATTTAAAATGGGGCAGCGGGAAATTACTCATTCTTCATGCACTTTTGACCCATTTTGGTTGGCTGCAGACACTGTGTATTGCAAATATTTTTTTGTCCAATTTTAGCGTTCGCCTCCTGCTCTCTATGCCGATTGTTCTTGAGGAAATAATTTGCTCCCAAACAAAAGAAGAATAGTGTCCCACTGCTCTGGCTAATGACAAAGCATCTGAATTAGTAAAAAGTTTGAATGGCTAATTTAGAATTTTTGTTATGTTATGTGAGGGACATTTCGTCACCCAGAATTGTCAGAGTAAGTCTCAGTAATTAGAGCCTTCTGGAAATGTGTTTTAATAAGTAGGTGGTGATTTGTTTGATGAATAAACACAAAGAAGTTTATCCCCTACCAGGTCAGTTCTGTGTCTCTGACATCTTGTTTATTTGTTGAGTTGTTTTGAGAAGGATTTTATCTTTGGACAAGCATAGGGTGTTTTTATTTTTATTTTATTTCATTTTAATTTTTTGAGACAGCGTTTCTCTGTGTAATAGCCCTGGCCATTCTGGACTCACTTTGTAGACCAGGCTGGTCTTGAACTCAGAGAGCTCCACCTGCCTCTACCTCCGGAGTGCTGGGACTAAAGGCATGCACTACCATGCCTGGCATATAGGGTGCTTTTTCAAAGATCCATTTTATTTTAATTTGCGTGTGTGCGTACATCCACATGTGTGCAAGTACAGTGCATGGAGTCCAGAAGAAGGCATCACACGCATGGTGCTGGGGTTACAGGTGGTCGTGAGCCACCTGATGTGGATGCTTGGAATTGAGCTGAGTCAGGTCCTCTGAAAGAACGACAGGAGGCTTTAACTGTTGAGCCATTTCCCCAGCCTCAGTAGGCTTTTGTTTATGTTTTGTTTTTGTTTGCTTAACACCTGCATGAGTGTTAGTGGGTTCCCATAGACTCCTCATTGTAATATCATATTAGCATAAAGGTGTCAGTCACCTTTTATCACTGTGACAAAAGAAATGAGAGAGACAGTTTATGGGATGAAGGGTTTGTCTGGGATCATGGTTTCGGAAGTTTCAGCTGTGGAAAGGGAGTCCCACGAGGAACGACTTTGTGGCGGTTTCTTTCCTCAGTCCTGCGAGCAATGCGTGACAAGAAGCCGTGTGAGGGTGGATGGGCTTATTTAGGTTCCAGTTCAGAGGACAGACATGAGGGACAGGTCTACTTCCACCCTTGGGCATCAAACTCGGGGCTTCAGGAATGGCAGCAAATGCTGTAGCTGGCCGAGCCATCTCGCCGGCCCCTTATTTTTATTTTCAATTATGCGTGACTGTGTGTTCTTTGGTGTGGGTTGTGCCTGTGAGTGCGACGGCTGCAGAAGCTAGGAGACCATATTGGATCCACTCAAACAGGAGTTACAGGTGGTTATGAGTTGTCCAGCATCAGTGCCGGGAACAGAGCTCAGGTCCTCTGCAAGGACACTAGGTATGCTTGACTATTGAGATCTCTCCAGCGGGCCTTACCTTTTTATGAGGGCCATCCTTTCTATGCGAGATGTGTTCAGCTCAGAGGCTCAAGCTGGCCTTTGCACACACCTGCCCACGGGCCCCTCAGCTCAATTCTCACCTGCAGGTCGAATCTTCCTGAACTCATAGCTCTGCAGCCAGCCATGTCTGACTTCCGTCTGAAGCACAGGCCCTCCACAAGCCGTCTGCCCTGGACTGTAGCTTATGGCATCATCGGTCCTCCCTCCTACACTGTCAGCCCTGTTCTCGCTCCACTCTGCACTGACTCTCAGCCACACCCAGCACTGCAGTCACGTGCACAGACGCACACACAGACACTTTGTACACACAACTGAAGACAAAGAGAAGGGTCAGGGAGTTAGCTTAGCCAGTAAGAGCACTGTCACATGTCCTAACGCATCTCTGCGGGTGCTGCTCGAGGCCACACCCACTTGCCCACCTGTATACTTGCAGGCCAGCCTTCCCCCAGGGGCTGGAAAAGCTGTTCGCCTTGCCACGCCCCTATCTGCCTCAGAGCTCATGGCTGGGATCTGCTGTGAGCCACCGCTGTTCCTGTGTTCCACCCCCAGCTACCCACATCAGCGTTCAAGGACTGGAGTGGACCCTGTTCGCAAATGCCTGGCTGCGAAGCATCAAGACACACGTAGCAGGCTGTCGTATGAAGTGTGCATATGGATGTTTAAGGAAACACAATTTTTCAGACCCGATCCCTTCCTATTCTCTCTGCTAGGAAACGTTTAACCATCCCTGGGCCATGCTCCTTGTGGTCCACATTTTGTATCCCACTATGGAACAAGGTATCACGAGAGTGTTTTTCAGTCTAAACAAATCCTTCTGTTTTAGTCTCCTGTGCGTATGTATGTGTGATGGCTTGCACATCGGGATCTGTAGGACTATGTGCCGAGGACAGAGGAGAACCTTGAGTGTTGGTCCTCAGGCTCCGCCCACCGTGGGTTTTGAGACATTTTCTCTCACCGGCCTGAGCTGTCTGATTACGTTAGCGTCTGGTGGTCCCAGCTCACCCCCTTGGGACCCAGCCATCTCCCTCGCCACATCACTGGGATTACACTGTGCAGCCCCACGGCTGGCTGTTTCCATGGGTTTTGAGGACAGACAGCACTTAGCCAACTGAGCCGTCTCCTCGGCCAGCGGGTTCTCGACGTTAGTGGGCGTTTGGTACTTCGGATCCCATCGACTTCTCTTCCATCCGCTGGTTTGTCTGCTGTGTTGATTCTGCCCTGCTGCAGCGTTATATTTCATGGCTCGTGCTTGGCAGATGGCTGGCTTCTCCAGCCCCCCGCAACACCCCGTCCCTACCTTCTCCATGCTAAACACCCCCCCCACACACACACAGTAAAACCTCCCTCAAAAGCCACTTCCTGATGGAGAGCCGAAGGCAGCTCTCTTTCATCACACTGCTTTCTTTCTCCCACTTTTAATTCGAAAAATTCAACCCATGGAAACGTAAGGTGGATAAAACAGGTGTCTTACATCCTTTGCCTAGATCCTTCAAGTGTGAGCAGCTCTCCCCTCCTGACTCTTTTCTCCCTTCTCTCTCTTACACACACATACACATATGCACACATACGCATTCATACACACATACACAAATACACAAATGTGTTCATGCACACATGTGTGCATTTACATTCACTTGCATGTACACACATTGCACACAACATTCACACAAATCCAAACATGAACACATATGCATTTGCACACATGTGTAAACACACACATATATATTTGCACATGTTCATACATACATTTGCATAGACACAATCATAAATGCATTCATCCACATGTACCCACATACACACATTCATTCATATGCATTCACACATGCATACACATCCACATATATGTCTATATGTACATACACACATTCACTTATGCACACACATGCACAACACACATTTACACACATATGCATGCTCATATTCATGCACTCATGCACATTTACACATATGTATACACATGTGCACGTATGACTTTGTATGTTCACATGTGTGTGTGTAAATTCTCACACATGCACATAATCACACACAGATGCATACACATTCACACACACAGGTGTGTGCACCAACAAACACAAACATGCATGTTTTAAACGCTGGAGCATCTGAAATGTTTTCGCCAACACCCCTTCCGGTACCACAGCCTCTACAGTTCAATGCAGTGTTAGTACCACGGTATCTACAATGTAATACGGTACCAATGCCACGGTATCCACAGCGTCCACAGTACAGTGCAGCACCAGTAGTACCACGGCATCCTTCAGCAGTGGCAGGTGTATTCTTTTACACGTCCGAACAGTATAAATGTCTATAAATTTTGTTGTCAAGTTAATCTGTCACTTTTTAAAAGATTTAGTTTTATTAATGCGTGCGTGTGTGTTTTTTAACATGTGTGTACAGGCGCCTGTGGAGGCAAGAAGAGGGTACTGGCTCCCCTGGAGCTGGAGTTAACAGGCAGTTTTCAGCTGCCTAACATGGGTGCATGCTGGGAACTAGACTGACCTCTGGAAGAGCTGCAAGCATGCCTAACTACTGAGCCACCTCTCCAGCCCACAGTCTATTGCTTCTGATTTTGGCCCCACTCACACCTTGGTGTGTCTCCCAGGTGACTCCAAATCTACTCAGTCTAATGACTGTGAGGACAAACCAACACAAGTGCATTCGTGCATTCAGTTGTCACATCTCCCCACCCCCTTACCCTTAAATGAGAGGTCCCTTGGCATCTAATTTTCCTTGACATGGATGCCTTTGGGTCCCAGGCCAGCTGCCTTCAAAGCATTCTTGAATGTGTCTGATAGGTTTTTTCCCCCTTAAATTGAGGCTAGCCACATTGGTGATGCTGACTCCATCTCCAGGTGCACGGCAGAGCCACTTACTACCTGGCTGTCTCGTCACTGATGTGCTGAGTGTGATGGTTTGAGGTAAAAGGCAGCAAACAGATTTGTCCATATGTAAATGCTGTTACTTCCTCTGCAATTGGTAAAAAAACCTGGGTGATAACACGTTGACGCTTCAGTTTCTTTTTCTTACTCACTTTATCTATTCTTCTATGCACACGGAGACGCCAATAAATGTGTTTATGTGCATATTTGCTTGTGTGTTTATGTGCTCATACACATGTGCACATGTATGTATACATGTGCACACACATAGGGAGGCCAGAGATTGACATCAGGAGTCCTCCTACACTTCTCCAGCTTTTTGCTTTCGAGGCAGGGTCTCTCACTGAACCTGGGCCTCACTGATTCAACTAAGCTGGCAGTTCAGGCAGCCCAGTGCTCTTCCTGTCTCTGCCTTCTCTGTGCTAGGGTCACAGATACATGCTACCACACATGGCTTTTTATTCTGCGTGGCTTGAGTAGACCGAACCCTGGTCCTCATGCATCTGTGGCCATCACTAGAGTGCAACCACACCCTTTCTGATGATTCTGTGTGTATTTTATGTATCTTTTAAAACAGTGTTTACTTGATGGCTGTGCCGTAGCGATCCTTCATTTGGTGTGTACCATCCTATGCTTGTTTACTTAGCATCATCCCGTGAAGAACTGAGTTTCCTCCTCCATACCTCCATCTTTTGGGCTGGGGGGGGGGGATGGGGCCCATCTATTCTTTTAATGAACTCAGTGTGTGGTACAACTTAATGTCTTAGTAATTTTTTTTTTTTTGATGCTCAAACTGTTTTATAACTGGGTGCCTCAAGTCCCATCAAAGTATTATATGTATCTATTTTTTTCAATCAGTGTGCCCTTGTGTATGTGTGCCCTTGGTGGGGCAGGTACATATGTATGGGGAGCAGATGACAGCCTCAGCTGTCCGTCCTCCCCTTTCACCATATTTGGGACAGGGTCACTATGTGGTTCACAGCTGAGTACACCACACATTGACCTATTAATTCCGAGGGCATCTCCTGTCTCCACCCCTCCCATCTCTCCCATATGCATGCCAGCGTTACAGACATATGCATCTACATGGTTGGGCGGTCCCTCTTTTACATCTGACCTGTTCTTAGTTCCTCTCCTTATCTAATCTGTGTCTCCCCGGCCCCAGCTTGGGAATCAGCCAGTGTTCTGAAGCACCAAGTCGTCTGAGCTGGGCATGGAATTGGAAGTAGGGGGTAGGCAGGCTGGCTGTCCTGTTATGGCTTCTGAGCTATTTCCAGCGCTATGCACTCTGTCCACTGAAGGAGCTGGGAGAAATGTACCCAGGCAGTGGTGGACACATCTGTGCGCGTTAAATGGTGCAGGGAGTTAAGCCATCCCTAATCCCAACTCAGTCCACAAGTTCTTCCTTCCTTTCCCCACTCCGTGTCGTGGCTCTCTCCTCATACCATGAGGCACGGCTTTCCCGTAATAGTAACCAACACCACAGCTACCACAAACTCGCCAGGGAAACTCTCTCTTTCCTTCTGTCTGTGCCTAGAAAACATTCCACTATGCAAAGCAGCCAGACACTGGCTCCGAGTTCCTGTGTGCCTTTCCGTCTCTCTCTCTCTCTGTTACATCATCCTTAGCTGTACACTCGGGCTTTCTTGGTTCTGCGCGAGAGATTTTCCTTTCACCACAGATTCCGTAATGTAGTTCCATCTCTGCAAAGCATCCGCAGGCTGCATGAAAAGACGATGTGCTCAGAAGCCCTTCCTGTCCCCACTGTGTGCCCGGTCATCAGCACATCAGCACTGCTCCTAAGTAGCCATTCCCATAAGTCTCTGCTGTATTCCCATCCTCCCCTCCTTTCCTCTGCCCCCTCCTCTTCCTTCTTCTCTCTCCTCCTCTTCCACCCTTCCCTGTCTCCTTTTCTGTGTGTTTTTGCCTCTGCTAAAATAAGCACATACCACATATCCACGACGGCAGAAAATACGAAGTACGCATCAGGCAAAGGTCTGTTGTCTAGACTCTGTAAAGTATTCTTAAGAGCTGGGGCAATCGCTCTGTGCCTATCTTGCCATGCAAGCCTCATGACAGAAGTTCGGACCCCCAGGTCCCATGTAAAGCCAGCTGTGATAGCGTGGCTCTGCAGTCCCACTGCTCCCACTGCATGATGGGAAGCAGAGACAGGAGGATTCTGGGAACCACAGGCAGAGAAACAAGAGGCCACATCTCAGACAAGCTATAAGGCAAGAGTGAGCACCCGAGGTTGTCCCCTGACACACACATGTGCCCATATTCACACATGTGAACACACACACAAGAGATCTTTTTTTTTTTAAAGAAAAAAATTCTTACAATGCAATTGACAATAAAACACAAAAGCCTTCATTTTAAAATACTTTTAATACACACCTCTCAAAAAGATGAATAAATAGTTAACACATCTGTCCTAGTTTGCTTTAACTGTCAACTTGACAGAGCCTAGAGTCAACAGAGAGGGGTGCCTCAAGTGAGCAGTTGTCTAAGTCGGAGCAGCCTTTAGGAGATTATCTTGGTTGTTAGTTGATGTAGCAGAGCTTGGCCTACTTTGGGCAGCACCATCCCCTAGGCAAATGGTCTTGGGCCATTCAAAGAGGCTTACTAAGCATGCGCCTGATGACTTCTGCATCAAGTTCTTGCTCAGTTTCTGCCTTGATTTCCCCCCAATGATGGACTGTGACCCATGAGCTGAAATAAACCCTCCTCTCCCATAGGCTGTTTTTGGTCAAAGTGTTTTATCACAGCAACAAAGAGGAAACTAGAACAACAGCAATGAGATAATGCTTAATATGTTTAGTCATCAGGGAGATGCAAATCAAAACAGTAATAAGACACTTCTGCACTCTCCCCAGGAGTAATTTAAAAACGGAAACGAAGAAATGTTGGTAGAAAGGGGAGAAACTGGAGCAACACACACTGCAGTGAGCCTGTAATGGGGTGCACTGGCTATGGAGGGGAACTTGGCAGTTCCTCAAATTGTCATACGTAAGGACACTATCTGACCCAGCAGTTCAATTGTCAGGTTTTGAAGAGAACCAGAAATGTAATCCACACAGCTGTCATCATAATGCTAATAATAACATTATTCATGGCAACAAAAATGGCAAAGGAAAACCAAGTAACAGATGAGTTACGTGTAAGGCTGGTGTGTCTATGTGATGGAACCATATGCAGACATAAAGAGGAACAGAATTCGGCTGTGTGGTGTAGCACAGATGGATCCTCAAGGACAGTTCGCTAAGCAGCCATGGCTGGTTAGAGTAACTGCTGCACAGGACTTGAGTTTAACCTGAGTAAAGCCAAGCAATCCCAGCATTCCTATGGTGAAACGGTGGGAGTGGAGATAGGAGAGTGCCTAAAAGCTCAAAGTCCTGGTGTGCACAGCACAAGCCCTCCTGGTGTGCACAGCACAAGCCCTCCTGGTGTGCACAGCACAAGCCCTCCTGGTGTGCACAGCACAAGCCCTCCTGGTGTGCACAGCACAAGCCCTCCTGGTGTGCACAGCACAAGCCTTCCTGGTGTACACAGCATAAGCCCTCCTGGTGTGCCCAGCACAAGCCCTCCTGGTGTGCACAGCACAAGCCCTCCTGGTGTGCACAGCACAAGCCCTCCTGGTGTGCACAGCAATGAACAAGAGGCCTGGCCTCCAACCAGATGGAAGGCGAGGACTGGCTGACAGCTGAGGCCACCGCCTGACCTCTGCTCTTGTGCCATGGTGCTTGTACACCCACGTTCACACGTGGTACTTCATGCACAACACAAAGCATCTTGTTTTCTGTCTTTAAAAAAAAAGTCACAGGCCCATATGTTTGTGATCCTCTTTCTGTGAGAGAGGCAGCACAGACAATGACTTCCGACGAGAGCAGACCAGAAGGCTGCCAGACACAAAGGAAAACAGGACAATGGGAAGCCACTGCCAAAGGGTATTATGAGGTGGGAGAGTATTCTGGAATTAAGTAAAGATAGCTAATTAGGTCACCAGTGATTGAAGAAGCCATGAGACCTCTCTGGCCTTCAAATGTGCATGCCCACACTTGTACATACACAGACATGCCCCTGACAACAAAATAAATACAATAAAATCTAATATACTGATATAATAAATATATAGTCAACATAAAACTATTTGACTGTGGACTTGAAAATTGTGGCTTTAATGACATATAATTAAATATCAGTAAATACATATTTCTGCTTAACATGTACCAACTAGTTTCTTTTTTTTTCTCTAGTGTCTGGAAATCAGTCCTCAGAGATCAGAGAGAATGGCTGCATTTTTCTTCCGCTGTTGCTACTTATCTACATGTAGCTGTTGAAACTGTTTGGGCCGGGTAGAGAGATGGCTTAGGTCAGTAAAGTGCTTGTACACAGCAAGAGGACCTGAGTTCGATGCCCCAGCACCCATGCAAAGAGCCGGGCCTAGGCAGCATGCATTTGGAAGTCAGTGCTAGTGAGGTAGATAGCAGAGACAGGAGGATCCCAGGAGCTTGCTGGCAGCCAGTCTAGCAAGAGACACCCCCACCTCGACCCCCACCTATGCCTCAAAACGTAAAGTGGAGAGAAACGCAGGCGAGAATGCAAGCTTGACCTCTGTGGCCTTCCAGTGCACATGCATGCACTGCATCCACATACACCGCAGGGAAGGGCTTTCCATATCTGAAACATGTTTCTCGACTGATCCCCGGATGTGCACAGGTTCCTAGGTGGACGGTTTTCTTTTCTCTCCACCATTTGACGCTGTGGTTTTGTTTTCCTCTGGCCTCCACATTTTCTCGATAAGAACACCTGTCAGTTTAATTATTCGTTTGCAGGCAGCCTTTCTCAAGCGTTGTGTCTGAATCTCCCCCTTTGTCTTGGTTGTCCGTGGTTCACCCCACAGCCTATATTCTCCTGGTTGCGAACCATTGTCTCTCCACTGGAAGCATCCGGGCTTCTATAATCAGAATGCACAATAATCCTTTCCTGATATTGCTTTTATTTTGTTTTAGTTTAGTCTGTTTCTAGAAGTCCTAGTTCAATGTGTTTAGTCCTTGTTTGGGGTGTATGTGTGTGTGTGCGCGCGTGCATGTTCACTGTGTGCAGGTGCACATGCATGTACACGTGTGTGTAAAAGTCAGAGGTCAACCTGGGCTATTGTTGTCAGGCACTGTGCCCCTTAGTTTGTGAGACAGGGTCTCCTAAGGTAAGGTAGGGTGGCTGGCCAGCAAGTCCCAGGCATCCTCCTGGCTCCGTCTCATCAGCGCTGACCTCACAAGCTTGCACCCCACACCACACTTTTATATGTGGCTTCTAGGGACTGAACTCGAGCCCCGATACTTGCGAAGCCAGCGCCTTATCCACCAAGCCATCTCCTCTGCCCCAGGACCTTATTTTTTCCTGGTTTTTCTCTTAGCTGCAGCCTCTTGGTGTCTATCTCCTTATCCTTAAATGTTTCGTTTTGGGAAATATCTTTAATCCTTCTTCCATTCGATTATTTTCCCTTTAGCTTTTGCCTTATCTGGTGCTTGATCCTCACCTTTAGATTTTAATTCCATCGGCCGAGTTTTTCGTTTCCATCCCCCCACTTGTTGGACGCCCCCTTCTTCTCATAGTGCCAAGTTCTGTTCTATTTGAACTTCCCGCTTTTATGCATAATCAAGTCAGGTGTACTTGCTTTACGGTACTGATCTTCCCAGCGGAGCTTATGTCTGTGTGTGTGTATGTGTGTATTGCTTATGGAAATAAGTGTGCAGTTATCTTTACAGTGTGTCTATGCATTTGTGCACATGCATATGTGCACATGTGTGTGCAAGCATGCATGTGCACATGCATTTGTGCAATCCTGGGCAGGTATTGATGCGTTCATGTACGGTCTCACCATCACCCTGGTTCTATTCACAGGACACTCAGGTTTTAAAGATTTTGTCACTGTAGCATGGCTTTCCACCTGCTTGGTCTGCAACTGGTTTCAACTGGCCTTTCACACTAAGGCAACAGGTAGCATGTCTCTGTCTTTTCCTAGAATGCTTTTCAGCACCTCTTTCTTGGATTTCGCCCATGTTCTTCCATGCTCGTAGCACGGTGTGCTCCGGTTACTCTTCTTATTGTGTGGCAAAGTGGTTAACAGAGACAGTGGGAGGGAGGAAGGCCCGAAGTGCAACAGTGCATCACTGAGGCAGTTGGCCACATTGCATCCACAGCCAGGAAGCAGAAGGCCAACAAACTCTCTCATAGACCTGCCCAGAGTCTGTTTCCATGGTGACTCTAAATCTCCCCCTGCCGCCCCCCCAACCCCCGCCTCCAGAGCATAAAGTTAAATCATCGTAGGTATGTAATTATGTGTAAACCAGACATCTTTGGACCATTTCTTTGCCCATGTACATGTGTGTGTTATATTATATATAACATTACATTTGTAATTTTTAAAAGCAAAAGGCAAAAAACCTATAATCCCAGTACCTAAGAGTCTGAGGCAGGAGGATAGCCAGCTTGGGCTATATAGTGACACCTTGTCTTTAAAAAGAATCCGATAGCCCCAAGCATTTCCTTGGTGTTACTAGCAAGGTAGTGGCCACATCGGTCCTTTCACTTCTGTTGCTCACGCAGTGTCACCACCTGTGGCAGCTTTCCTTCCTTGTGGAGGGACATGCCAGGTGCTGCCTGTGGTGGCCAAGTAAGAGTGGGTGGGTCCTACTCAAGGGAGAGGAACCGCACACAGGAAAACGGGCTGCAGAGCAGCGTAGCAATGCTCTAACAGCCAACGGCACGCTGTGTCTACAGCCAGCGGGCTCCTGCTGTGATCTAATGTGCCTCAGACACTGCACTGCCAGCAATGATGAACTCACAGTAGGTGCACAGGGCAGTGAGGACACAGGATTCGGGGAAGGTCCAGACCATCTAGATAGAGTTCCCACCCTGTGCCCAAGTAGAGACCACACTGGCAGATCCCTTCATCTGTTGCCAGCCAGCTGTGCATCCACAGGGCAGTCAGCTCAGTGCTTTACATAGCTGCTCCCCTTAAAGGACAACCTTCTGATGCCTGGCCCCATTGGTAAAGCATCGGGAATCTGTCCCTTTAAATACTCCAGCAACTGACTGTCTCATTCTTGCCACACCTGACCTTCTGTAGTGTGTGTGTGTGTGTGTGTGTGTGTGTGTGTGTGTGTGTACTGCACGGCTGTGTAAGCAGCTGCACATGCGATTGTGGGCACGTAGAGGCCAGAGGTCAACCTTAAGGATGGTTCCTCGGCTGCCATCCACCTTGGTTTTTTGAGGCAGGGCCTCTTGCTGGGACCTGAAGCTTGAAGATTAGGCTAGGCAAGCTGGCCAATGAGCTCTGGGCATCCACCTGTCCCCACCACTCCAGTGCTGGCATTCCAAGCACATGTCACCATGCAAACACTTTACTGACTTAGCCCATCTCTCCAGCTCACAAGTGTATACATACATGGACATGTGCACACATGCGCATGTGCACACACACACATGCATACACATGGTCTACACACAATAAAAAGAAATAAAAAGCAATTGAACAAACCAGAAGATTCTTAGACACAGGGAAGGGGAAGGGGGCAGAATCGGTAACACCCACAGGCTGTGTGTCATCACACCTCCAGCTTCCCTCTGTGTCTGGGAGCCACCACGGTCCATCTGCTTTGGTCCCAAGCAGACCCTTGGGTGGTGGGAGAGTTTGGATAAGAGGCTTGGAGGGGCTCACGTGTCCAAGGCTTGCTTCCTGGCTGCTGGTGCTCAGCGTGGTGATGGGATCATGAGGGTTCTGGCCTAGTCAGTTGATTAGTCCCTTAATGGAGCCACAGACTCTAAGAGGTAGGTGTGGGGGCTGAAGAGATGGCTCAGTGGTTAAGAGCACTGACTGCTCTTCCAGAGGTCCTGAGTTCAATTCCCAGCAACCACATGGTGGCTCACGACCATCTATAGTGAGATTTGGTGCCCTCTTCTGGCCTGCAAGGGTACAAGCAGGCAGAGCACTGTATACATAATAAATAAATCTTTAAAAAAAAAAAAAAAAAAAGAGGTATATGTGGTGGGAGAACTTAGCTCACCAGAGGCATGCCTCTGAAGTGTGCCAAGTGTCCCCACTGCCCCCCACCCTGTCCCTGCTTACTGGCTGCTGAGAAATGAATGTTTCTACTCCCACCCCCACCCCCCCCCCCAGCTTCCACCCAAATGATCTAGACCACGGGCCAAAACCTCTGAAATCTTAAGCAGAAAATGAATTCATCCTCCTTTACGGTTTCCTCCAATACTTCGTCCTATGATGGTAGCCTAACGTAGGTAGCGCTGCCCCACCTGTGCTGCCATGGCTCCAGCACAGATGCCCTTCTACCCCACAGGTCACGGGTTCACAGAGGTGCTGGTAGGCAGTGCCGGGTAGGCCTGTACCCTTTCTCCATCCTCCTTCACAATGCCATTGTGACCCCTGCTGGGCCTGATGTGGTCAGCCAGCAGCTCAGGAAATGTGTCTGTTTGGACCCAGACTGTGGCCTGACAGACACCAAGCCCTTGTGAACCAATGTGAGCTATGTGAGGTGGAGCTATTTCCAAGGCTAAACAAAGATACATCCTCTCAATAAGAATACTTTAAAACTCACTGCTTCCCAGGATTCTCTGCGGTTGAAGAATTCGCACTCCCTTGCATGCGCTATGGTTTTGTCAGTCCATCTTCGGGGCTTGCTTCAGCGAGGCTCCTCTTCACACACCTTAAGCCCCTTCTAGATAAAAGTTAAACGCGAGAGGACTGCAACACACGGCCTGAAACACATATCACGGGCACCACGAATTACTATCTTCTCCACAACACCCCACCTCTAGAGTGAGCAGTACGGGCTAAGGGGAAGGTTCATTAAAAGTGCACAGAAATAATGTAAGCATTGGTGTATGAAAGACCGTCCAAAAGGACTGCTAACTTTTCAGTGACGGGTGATATGGAGTCATGTTTCTTTGCAGGGACAAAAAAAAAAAAAAAAAAAGAGTGTACGAATGGCTTCCTGCATGCTGCTGCCTCAGCAGATGGCTGCATTCTTTCCCCCCGGAATGTGCCGAGCTCTGCGCTGTGTTCCTGGGCCAGCAGAGCCCTAGTGAAGAGAGGATTTGTACACTCAAAGGGAAAACACAAAAGCAGAGGAGCCTGCCCACTGCCCACCACTATCTGCACAGGCTCTCCAAGTTGTGGAATCCGCATGCGTGGGGAAAAATAGCTTGCAGAACTGCAGAACACTGCAAAGCAGGGCACAGTGCCTTCACCCAGAGAATCTGTTTCCTGTGCCTTCCTGTGCACGGAGCGGTGCGCAACAGGAGGAGGGCGTGTCGGGTTAAACACCTCTATGCGCTCCAGAGACTGTCACAGCTCTCGAGGAAGGTTGCTTCAGGCCCAGGCACCTGTTTGTCTTTTATGTTTTTAACTTTTATTTTTTAAAACGTTTCCTTATTTATCGCTGTGTGTGTGTGTGTGTGTGTGTGTGTGTGTGTGTGTGTGTGTGTGTGTTTGTGTGCATGCGCACGCGTGTGCTACAGTGCACCTGTGGTGGTCAGTGGACAACTTGCAGGAGCTGTTGCTAATCCTTCCACTTTGTGAGACGCAGGGGGTCGACTCAGGTTGTCGGGCTTGGTGGCAGTCACCTTTACCCACTGTGCCTCAACACCAGCAGCCCTTATTTTTACCTTTCTGTGGTTGTGCCTGTCCGTGGGGTGGAGACAGCAGATGCCTGTGCGGACACTCTGTGTGATGGCTGAAGGACAGTCCCTGGTGTTGTTCCTCACGTGGCATCCACCGTGTTCTTTTGAGACAGGGTCTCTAACTGTCCTGGAACTCCTCAAGTAAACTGACTGGTGGAGCCGTGAGCCCCGAGGATCCAGCATGCCTCCACCTTTCCAGGACACGCCACCATGCCCCACTTTGTTTTAATATGAGTTCTGTGGATCAAGCTTTACAGCTCACACTAGTATGGCTAGCTCTTTATGGACTAAGCCACCTCCTCAGCCCCCACACCTGTTTCTAACACAAATGCATCGTGTAGGTGCAGGGGCGGGAGGTGCAGCTAGACACCTCCATTTCCCACTGCCCTATAAATCATCCTCAGTCAGCTTCCAGAATGTCACCAAGTCACCCAGAAGGCCTCTTGTTTGGCCTTTCTGCCTGAATAGCTGAAGACTTTTTTTTCTTTTGTCTCCATCATAATCAATTATCCAGAAAAATCGATTATTTGGGCCATTAAATCCCCAATTAGTCTGGATAATCGACATGCTATTGTACCCCATAAACACAGCACACTAAGGAGCCAGGCAGGTTGCTTCTCTCTCGGGTCCACATGCACCTCCCACCATCACACTGTTGGCTCTCACTGTCCCCTGTCCTCACGTAGCTGTCCCCCTGTCCTCACGTGGCTGTGACACAAGGCCTTTCCAGATGGTAGCCCCCAGCCTTGTGCTCTACTTTCCCACTCTAGATTTCATGGGTCCTGGAGTGGCCCAGCCAGCGGATCTCTGCATGGTCTCTCTCTTCTCTGCGTGCATGCAGGTACACATGCACATGTGTGGGGACTCATGTTGCCAAAAGGGAACCTCAGCTGTCATTTCTTAGATGCCCGATGCCTTGTGCTTTGACCCAGGGTCTCACACAGGGACCTGGACCTGGAAGGAGACGGGCACGCTGCATTCAGTAGGCATACATTCCAGCTCCCCTTGTACTGCTGAGCTGCACTGCAATGCCCAGTTCACTGTGAGGGCAAGTCGCTGCTGCTGCAGTGTGGTGCCCGTGAGTGTGTGTTTGTGTGTGTGTGTGTGTAGTGTGTGTGGATGGTGTGTGTATTGTACATGAGTATTTGTGTGTGGTATGTGTGAGTATATGTCAGTGGTGTTATGTTTGTGTGTTATTGCTGCATTTGTCAGTTCCTTTCCTGCTTTTATGATTTTCTTTTTCTTATTGGCTTCATGGCAAATCATTTAAATGTGCAGACTTTCTGCTTCCTGAGACTGAAAGAGCAGGCCACGGGGCCAAAGTTGCTCTGTCAAAAACTCAGGGGCCAGGATTGCTCTGTCAAAAACTCCTCCTAGTGCAGAGGAGGCTGAGACAAGGGGCTCTCACGACTCCATGACAAGCCAGTCTAGGAGAACTGGCAAGCACCAAGTTCAATAAGAGACTCTGTACAAACAGTAACGTGGAGCAGGAAGGCAGCCCAGTGGGCAAAGCGCCTACCTCACAAGTGTGGGGAGCTGAGTTTAGATTCCAAGACCCCACATAAAGCTGTGGCAGTCGAGAATGCCTGGCACCTCAGCACTCCTAAGGAGACATGGGAAGTAAAGACCCAAGAATCCCGGAAGCCGTGAGACCAGCTAACCTGGCTACACAGGCAAGGGAGCTTTAGTAGAGGAGACCCTACCAAATAAGGCAGAAGAGAACCAGCACCTAATGTTGTCCTTTGACCTACTCACACACACATTCTGTGGCACAAGTACCCATGCATACACGCACACGCACACACATACACACACACAGGGGCACATGCATGCAAACACACACACACATGCATGCACACATGCACACACACACATGCACGCATGCACATACACACACACACTCAAGATTACAAGACAAAAGATGGAAAGTGATTAAGGATGATACTTGATGTTGACCTCTGGCCTTCCCATGTACTCTCATCTACTACACACACGCATGTACACAAACAGTCATACACACACATAAAAAATTCGGAGGGGCAGGATGAAGGACTGTGTAGACACACATGCGTAGAGGGATCTGCGATGGCATTCAGTCATGTGGCAGATGTGAGGGAACACTTGGTGAGCGGCTGCCGTGCTCCCAGAATTTGGGCATGGCTGCCTGCCACTGCTGCAGGGTCTGATTGTCATGGATCCTTTCAGGAAGAATGCTGAACTGACTAAGGCAGGAAGTCCAGAGCCCCACTCTTGCCCAGTTCTTAGTTCAAAATGATTTTTTGCTTGAGGACAGAGCATTGGGTATCTGTGACAGCCACGGTGACAGGAAGCTGTGACTGTGCTCCAGCAGGACTCTGGAGGAGCCAGCCCAGCCCACTGGGTAATTAAAAGCTAAACGGAATGTTGAGAAACGTCCATACAATTTGATAGGGTAACTTACTTGGTGGGGTTTTTTTTCTTTTTCTTTTTTCTTTTTTTTTTTTTTTGAGAATTTAAATGAGATCTCTGCAATCATTTGAACGTTGAGAGAGGAATCTTTTGAAAGGGGTGTTTTATGTGGCTGAGTGACTGGCGAGATTGAACTCGGCTCGTGTGGGTGTTGATAACATGGACGCAGCTGCCAGACTCCCGTCATATGCCATTCTTCAGCCGAGCTAGCAAGGCACAATTTCTCTTAGAAATCTTAACAACCGCTGATGATGGCTGTTTGGAGATCCTGTGCCTGAGAGCTCGGGACCAGCCCTGAGGAGCACAGTGGCTCCTGGGGCACGGTCCAGACAGAAGTTTCCATAGGACTCACTGGGGATGGGGGGGCAAAGGAGGGAATGGACCGGGGGACGCAGTGTCCAAACTCCCCTCCTCCTCTTCAGTGATTCAGCCGGCGAGAAGCCTTCTGGGAGCCAGGGTACCATTTTGGTGGAACGCACCGGAGAGCAGGTGTTCCTCCCAACAAAGTGATGGCTAATTTTGGACTGTCAGCCTGTCAGGATCTGGAGTTGTCTAGGAGACAGACAAGGCTCTGGGCATCTTGTGGGGATGATTTAGATTAAGATGATTAAATTGGGAAGGCCCACCTCCACTGTGGACAGTGCCGTTCCTCGGGCCAAGGTCCATGGCTGTATGAAAAGGGATAGCGAGCTAAGCACTGGCAGTCACTCTGTGCCTCATCCTCCTGCTGAGGTGACTTGTCCAGCAAGGAACACTGAGCTATGACCCAGAATAAACCCTCGCTTTCCTGGGCTGCTTCTGCGCAATATTGCAATATTTTGTCACAGCAACAAGATACATAACTAATGTACCCTGGGAGCCAACTTGCAGTCGTTATGGAAATCCACCCAGCCCTCAAGAGCTTGGCACTGGGGCACAGCCACACACATCTGCTCTCCTACCCTGTCTGCCTCCTGCCCAAAGTACAGCCATCAAATGCCTGGCCTGGCAGGGTTACACTGTGGAGAACACTCGTTTTGGAGCTAATTGACTTTATTTCTTCTCTTTACTTTGCAGCCTACTGTTTGTTCATTCCTTGATTCTTTACCACTTCCCCCTGCGAAGGAAGCAAGATTAAGCTCTCAGAGGTCTATCATGTTACTTTTCAGTGCTCTGTAGAAAGGGGGATTATTTCTTTGCTAGGTGCGCTTGTCTTAGCTGACGATGGAAAATTGACTGCTCGTGTGTGACAGCGAATCAGTCACTTTAGGCGGCTCATAGGTAAGGGTTAACATGGTCTCAAATAATTACTTAGTGACTAGCTAGGAATCTTTCATATTTGCCTGTATTACACTCCTTGCCTCTGTGTGTGCACATGGATTTCAGTTCTGGGAAATACATTCAACAGCAGTTTCTTTGCCGAATAATCATACATTAGAGAGAATTGACAGTATTCCTTCCAGATTCTTATATTTAGCACATATATTAGCCTTCATGTTACATTCTGTCTGATAGAAGGGGGTTATGGATGGATGGATGGATGGATGGATGGATGGATGGATGGATAGAAGGAGCTACACAATACATACATACATATATATTTACATACATATATACATACATACATTGAGGGAGATATGATAGATAGATAGATAGATAGATAGATAGATAGATAGATAGATGATAGATACATATGTGCATGCATACATTCATACATACATTGATGGAGGAATAGATGAACGGGTGGATGGACGCATGATGCATATATGATACATACATAATTACATGGATGATGACTATGAGAGATACATAAATACATACATGCATTGATGGATGATAGACACATGATAGATAGATAGATAGATAGATAGATAGATAGATAGGCAAACAGACAGATAGACAGGTAATAGACAGATGGATGATAGGTAAGTATATAGATTACAGACAGATGAATAAGTAGACAGACAGATACATACATATACACAGATACATGGATGGATAGATGGATTGATAAATCTGTGGACAGACAGATAGAAGGGTAGATCATTTTAGCCTCTATGTTCAGTTCCTGAATTAGACACAGCCGCAGACTGACTGTGTAGAGCAACTCACAGTGCCCAGGCCCCTGACTACATTCCCTACTTTGATGATTATTCCAGGCCCCAAGGCTTACAAACTAAGGCAACTCTTCTCCGAAGGCTCTGGCACCGCCCTTACCAAACTAACCACAATATAACGGATTGTTTTCATCACACAGATCCCAAGGGATGAGAAAAACATGGAGATGCTGCCCACTTCATGGACACGTGTTTTCACATTTCTTTTGAATCTGACCTGGTAATGTGTGAAAATGTGTCACTTGCAGCCAAGTCTCAGATTTTTACCCATCGTCTTGTAGGCAGATGGCTCCAGCTTGTAGGCAGCATGCAGCCAGCTAACATCTCTTACTTCCCTGACTTTGGGGTGTTTAATGTGGCATGATAGTGACACTCCCACAACTATCCAGTGTGACTTTGTGGAAAGTAGTAGCTTCATGGTCAGGACAGGATGATGCCCGAGATAGAATTCCCAAGGCCGCAACCAAGAGCATTCTGGGAGCTCCAAAGATAGTATGTCCTCATGCTTGGGCAGAGACATAGGAGAGTCGGCAGTTAGAATGACCAAAACGTGGGTAGAACTCATAATAAGGAAGTTGGAGGAGGCGGGAGGTGTCAGGAAATCATGGCTTATGTTTGACCAAAGCCAGATGCACCATATTCCTTTGTCAGAACAACTTTTATGTGGCCAATTGTCAACTTAAATACCTAAGTTGCTACTTTTCTTTACAGAGCTCTTAATGGTTAAATAGGGCATTCTAGGCTAGGGCTTTGCTTTCTAACAGGCATCTCTGAAATTCCTGCCTGGGGCCTGGAGAGACCACGGCTCAGTTGATAACATGCCCATGGCACAAGCATGAGGACCTGAGTTCAGATCTCTAGCATCCGCTTGGAAAAAACTGGGCATGGCAGTTCGCATCTGAACCCTTCGTGCTGGAGACAGAAGGCCCCTGAAGCTCTTTGGCCAGCCAGCTTAGCCAACCAGATCACTCCACTTAAGAAGCATCTTGGTTACCGATCTGGCACTGTGACAAGACGCCATGACCAAGACCACTGAGAAAAGGAAGTGTGTCATTAGGGGCGTGGTTACAGTTTCAGAGGGTGAGGACTGTGGCTGCAAGCAGACAGGCAGGCAGGCAGGGCGTGAGAGCTTACGTCTGACCCACAAGTTAAAGGCAGCAAGTGAGAGCGAACTGGGCGTGGCGTGGACTTTTGAAACCTCAAAGCCTGCCCCCAGTGACACACCTCCTTCAACAGCGCCACGCCTCCTAGTCCTTCCCAAACAGTCCCGTCAATGGGGAATCAAGCATTCAAGTATGTGAGCCTATGAGCGCTATTCTCATTCAAACCGCTGCAGAGACTCTGTCTCAAAAAAATAAGGCAGATAGAGATTGAGGAAACCGCCATCAGTGTCCTCTGTCCTTCAAAGGGCATGTAGGCACACATGGACGAGTACCCACAGGCACATGTGCACAGCACACATGAACATACACGCCACACATGCACACGCACGCATGCACGCATGCACACACACACAGACACGTGTATATAGAGCTCTGCCTGCTTGCACACATGGAAGATGCACACTCACATGCAGTTGGGCTTGTCGCCCCTGTCGGAAGAAGAGAGGATTCTGAAAAGCAGGCACGTCTTCTGCTTGGAATCCCAGTTTTTCCACTGAGGGCCCAGAAATGCTCTATGTGGCCTGTGTGGGACTCATAATTAGAAGAAGCCCACGGGAGCTTTTCCTCTGCCTTCCTGGCCCGAACTCAACAGATCCAGGCACAGGGCCACATCAGCCATTTGTCCTCTACCTCGTCTCCCCAGTGTCTCAGGACCCACAGTTACCCCTCCAGTCTGTAGGGTGTGACTCTAAGTTCTACCAGAAGCCTTCTTTACTTTTTTTTTTTTCAGCCCGGATCTCACGTAGCCCAGGCTGACCTCGAACTCTTGATCCTCTTGCCTTTACCTCCGATGTGCTGCTATCACGCCATGTGCGAAACCAACGCACAGGCAGCTTCCCGTTTCCATTGGCTGCTTTCTCTGCACATGTAGTTTCTCACACCCCTGCCTCTGTGCACGGATCCATGGAATTCAAGGGGCTGTGCCGCCCCCGCCTCCCTGTACATAGATCTGTTATCATAGACTTATTCATCTATCTGTTATTATTTCAACACTCAATGCAATCATCATTAGCCCATTAACTTGCAACTACCCTATCATTGCTAATCTAATGACTATTAACTAAGTATGAATAATGCATGCTACCGCTAATATAATTACTATTATTAACTATATTCTATCTCCCATAATTCACTGGCGTGCTTCATCTCCCTCTGCTTCCGTTCACCTTCTTCCCACACTGTGCCACCAGTGAAATGACTAGTTCTTGGCTTACTGGAAGAGCCAGGCCTCCATTGTGTGCCGGAAGGAACGCTTGCTTGTTAGTGACCGGCGAACGACCGTGTCCTCTGCTAGGGGAAGGCCTGGGGTGAGCGGCCAGCTTTGTGGTCCATGTGGCCGCTGTTGTTCTAGGGTGGCACTCTTAAAGTCAAATTTTCAAGGGATGAGGGCATGGCTCAGGTGGTAAAGCAAGCACTTACTGACCAAGTGCAAGGACCCAAGTTCAGTTCCCCAGAGCCCATGGAAAGGCCGGTGCGCGTCCACAACCCAGCGCTGGGAAAGTAGAGGCAGGTGCATCCTGGGAGCTCATTGGCCGGCCGGCATGGCCATATTGATGACAGTTTCAATGAGAGACCGTGTATCAAGCACCAAGATGGAGACTGTTAGAGAAAGACCCCTGACCTTGAGCCTTCAGAACACAGGCATGTGCACTTTCATGCATCTGTGCACAAACACAAATCAAGCCCTCACCTTTGCTGATGTTGTGGGACCTGCCTGGTCTCACAGGACAAACATCAGTGAGGTCTGTCTCCCTCCCACCAAACACAACTGTTGGCAGGCAGGGCACGGGAACCCAGTGGAGTCGCTTTCTTGCTCTTTCTCAGAAAGGCTGGGTGGATTCATATGTTTCTTGTTGCTGTGACGAAACAGCGGGTGAAAAGCAACTTTACGGCAGAAGGGATTGTTTAGGCTCACAGTTTGAGTGCACAATCTGTTGTGTCAAGGACAGCGCCACAGCAGAAGTGTGGGGCAGCTGGTGACGTCGCGCCCACCGCAGTCAGGAAACGGACACTAGTTTTCTCCTTTTTTATTCAACCGAATGTGGACCAAAATATAGCCATTGTATTTTTTATGCCTTAGGAGGCCTTTTGTGAGGGGCCATCAGTGGGGAGAAGTCTCAAAGATACTGACTGTTGGATTGATGCCTTATCCCAATGGGGTTATTCCTAGCTGGTGTGTCTAAGGACCTTCCATCTTGTTAGTGTCCATAGAGTGAGACTAACCCACAAGGGCCTGCTTTGTGTCAGAGTCTGTGTCAGATGCTAGGCTACACACACACACACACACACACACACACACACACACACACACACAGACACACATTTCATGTCTCAGATATATCCTTGGCCTGAGAGCATCACAGTTCTTCAAGGGAAAGACCACTAAAACAGAGCAGAAGGGCAGCCCGTGTGCTGACCAGGGCTCCTCTTGTGTGTGCCTCCCCAGCATTCAGATTTCAACCATGTATCCCTATGCCCAGCATTTTCATGTGCTCCCTGGGGAAGGGAGGAATTCAATCCCTCAAGATGGCCAGGCAAGCACTTTCCTGACAGAGCTGTCTCCCCAGCCTCTACACATTGCATTGTAGGTGCCCAAGTGGAAAAGTCCAGAAGGCAGGTGTCAAGCAAATGGCCAACTAAAGCTGAAGATGGAGCTGGGGAGTTAGCACCTCACAACGGTTCTCAGTAGCCAGGGGTGAGATGGCTCAAGTAGAGAGCTATCCCACGAGGGAGCATGTGAAGGACGCAGCGTGGATAGGTGTAGACGCGGAGGAGAAATAAATAACAGAAAGCAATAGGGGACAAGTGCCAAGCAGGACGTGTCAAGGACGAAAAGCAGCCACTCCACAGTCATTTCGCGAAGAGAGGCCGCTTGAATTTGAGTGCTAAAAGGCTTTCGATAGTATGTAACTTGAGGGCTCTCTCGGCACGACTGCAAGGCACTGTGGGAACACAAGCGAATGAATGTTGTGGCTGCCTTTCAGTGAGCACCAACAGACAAGCAGGTAAGTTGTAGACAGCGCAAAGTATGATGGGAAGAGAATCCATTTGCTTTTGGGCATGTGTGTGCGCGGGCGTGTTCCTGTGCGTGCAGACACATGGATGGGGGAGGTCATGTGCACACAGATGTGCGTGTGTGTAGAGGCCAGAGAACAACTTTGGGTGTCATTTCTCAGGTGCCATCCACTGTGTTTTTAGAGACAGAGTTTCTCAGCAGCCCGGAGCTCATAGGCTAGGCTGTCTAGCCTGCGAGCTTTAGGGGTTACCTATCTCCACGCCCTCCCCCGTGCTGGGATTACAACCATCACCACCACGCCCCGCTTTTGTGCATGGGTTCTCAGGATAAACTTGGGGTGTGATGCTTATGCAGGGAGTATGTTATGGACCGAGCCATCTCCCCAGCCCCCAAAGTTCATTTCCTCTTTTCACAAAAGAATTAAATGTCAGTTGTAGAGAAATGAGAAAGTAGATACGCTGTCCGTAGCATCACTCTGCCACAGAGACACGTGGTGCCTGACATTTCCCTACATGGATAATACAAGTCAAAGTAAACATTTTAAGGAAAATCAGATCCTACTGCACAAACTATTTTGCAAACTTTGTCAGATATTTTCTTGTTTATATCATGTTAAGTGTGTTGAAAATCTCTGTCTTAGTCTGTTTGTTATTAGTGCAATGAATATCCGAGGCTGGGAACTTGAAAAACATGAGGTTTAATTAGTCCACAATTTTGGAGAATGAAAGATCTCTGAGCAGCACCAGCTCATAGCAGTGGCAGATGGTGTTAGTGGGAGAGAGAGAGACAGAGAGAGAGAGAGAGAGAGGAAGATATGCCAGGAGAGAGGCCTGCAGTGACTTTTGTCTAGGCCTCACCTCTTAAAGGCCCCATCTCAATATTGCCACCCTGAGGACTAAGGTCTTGGTCTTGGCACACAGACCTTTATAGGATACATATAACCCATACCCAAACTGCAGCAGCACCCATTTAAATAGCTTCCCTGTTTCTTCACATAGTGAATTTAGATCCACTCATGCCCAGAGTCCCAATTACTGGACAAATTTAAGTGTTTCTGTTTTCACCATTATATAAAAAAAATAACAACTGTCCTCAGAGTATGTGTATATACATATGTATAGGTATGTATTTATCTATGTGTATATCCATATAATAATTATGTGTATATGTGCATAAATATGTAAATATATTTGTGTATATGCACATATATATCTGTGTGAGTGCATGTATGTATGTATGTATGTATGTATGTATGTATGTATGTAATGCTATATATAGCATATGTGAACGTTACATGTTATAAATTATATAAGACATCTAGAGTTGTAACAGTTCCCAGAAGAGGGTCCATTGTGCCAAAGAGTGTTCTGGTAAGGTTTTGAGTACAAGTCATAGATGCCTCAAAGACCTTGATAGTTTCGCTATAAAGTGAAGAGGAGGTTTATATAAGCAAAGAAACTGTAGGGATCTTGAAGAAACTGGAAATAGTAACTCCCTGGAGCCTGGTATGGTGACATGCCTGTCACTCTGGCCCTGAGGAGGCTGAGGCAAGAGCACTGTGGAGTTCAAGGTCAGTTTTTGGTGAGGAAAAGGGAAGGAAGGGAAAGGAAAAAATAGAGAGAAGAGAGGGAGGAAAAGAGAAAAAGAGGTAGGAGGAGATTGGGAGGGATGGAGAAGGAGGGAGAGGAGAAGAGAGAAGGAGGAAGGGAGGGGGGCTCCCCAAACGCAGAGCACCTTTTACTGAGGCTGGGGAGCCCCTGTGACCCCCATAGCTTCTTTTCACCTCTCTGTCCCCCCCCCCCATCTGTTGCAACTAGACTCAGTGTAATTGCAAGACCACACAGCTCAGGCACAGGTGGCTGCCTCTGCCTTACAGAAGAAACTCAGGAAACCGTGAGGTGACCCCGGTAGGAAGCTTCCTGACAGCACAGTGTCCCGCTATCCGTGGACAACTGCGGACTTGAGTTCCAGACGAGTAGGTGGCACAGCCTGCTCAAGACAGTTACCCGCAGCTGCCAACACAAGCCCAGTGCGGGTTTATTGCCCCTATATGACTTGAGGGGAACACTTTCGCCACGAGAATCATAAGGAAAGGCTGGCGATGTCTGGTGTCGTCCTCTACTGCTGCTTTTGGCAGCAGGGCCTCTCATCAGGCCTGGGGTTCACCATTTCTTCTAGGCCTGGCTGGCCAGCGAGCCCCCAAAGATCTGCTTGTCTCCACTCCCCTGACATGTGAGGCTTTTATGTGGGTGCTGGGATGGACCTCCCATCTTCAAGCTTCTAAAACAAGACTTTACCCACTGAGCCAGACCCGCTATTCTACTGTCTAACAGAGAGGTTTCCCATTTGTGGTGGTTTGAATAGGTTTGGCTCCCATGGACTCATGTGCTTAAATGCTTGGCCCATAGGGAGTGACACAAGTAGGAGGTGTGGTCTTGTTGGAGTGGATGTGGCCTTGTTGGAGTGGGTGTGGCCTTGTTGGAGTGGGTATGGCCTTGTTGGAGGAAGTGTGCCACTGTGGGGGTGGGCTTTGATGCTCATGTTCCATCCAGTGTGGCGTGAGAGCCTCTTCCTGGATGACTGGGGAAGACGTTCCCTTCTGGCTATCTGTGGATCAAGATGTAGAACTCTCAGCTCCTCTAGCACCATGTCTGCCTGGATGCTGCCATGCTTCCCGCCATGATGATAATGGACGGAACCTCTGGGACTGTAAGCCAGCCCCAGTTAAGTGTTTTCTTTATAAGAGTTGACTTGATCCATGTTGTCTCTTTACGGCAACAAAACTGAAACTGAGACAGCATTTTAATTTATTTTCTTTGAGTTGGTCTCTATTTTACCTCTCTAGAATCTTCTAAGTTATGTTTGTCTATGAAGCATGGACATTTTGCTTGGGTATGAGTATCTGCCCTCCCTTTCTTGGTGTTAGGTAAGTTGTTGTTATTTTGTTTAATTTCTGATTTCAGACAGGGCTTTGCTATGTAATTCAACCTGACCTTGAACTCCAAATCCTCCTGCCTCCTCTTGCTGAGTGCTCAGGTGATAGGTGTGTGTATTACAACATCCAGTGGTAAACTTTTTTTGTTTTTCTGAAGATGGTTGTGATGGTTGATATTGAATACTGACTGTCAACTCGATAGGATATGGAATCGCCTGGAAGACCAATTTCCTGGCATGCTTGTAAGGGAGTTTCGACACTGAGGTAAGAAGGGTTGCCTTAACTGTGGGTGGCACCTCCCCTAGGCTGAGGTCCTGGCTTGAATGAACAGGAGAAGGCGAGCTGAGCCACAGCATTTACCTCTCTCTGCTTCCTGACTGTGGTTGCAATGTGACCAGCCGCTTTACGCTCCTGCCCGCCCCCCCCGTGCCTTCCCACCATGATGGACTGTGCACCCTCAGACTGTGAGCTGAAATAAACCCTTCTTTCCTCAAAGCATTTCTTTTCAGGTATATTGTCACAGCAGTGGAAAAACCAACCAAGACGGCAGCCATCTTCCTTATTAACTCGGGGGTGTGGGGTTGTCGGGGAGCTCCACAAAGCTCATTTCACTATCTTGTTTGCCAGCTTCCTCTTCTAGAACTACTCTGGCCTCACATCACATCTCTTGGATCAGGCTTCAGTTTTCCTTTTCCTCCCCAGACCTCGCTTCATCTGTTTTCTTCCGCTTGTAAGGAAAACTCTCCAGCAACTTCCCGGCCAAATCCACTGATTTGATTTCACTCTGCTCTGTTCTTTGGGGTTCCTGTTGGGTTGTAAATTCTGGTAATTGTAGTTCCGTCTGAAAATAGCCTCTCCTGACCTCAGATTATTTCACCCACACGGTTTTATTAGCTACTCTCCAGTGTTCCGTTCCGTTCAGGTTTTCTGATTTCACACGAATCAATTTGCTTCAGAAGCTCCTTGAAGTATTCTGTTCATAATAGGAATTATTTCTCCTTAATTCAGTCACTTTCTCTTGAACTTTTACTTAGCTGTGGACCTCCTTATCAGCATTTCACTTTTATCTAGTGTATTAATTTATCATTATCATCGCCATCATTACTGCTATGACTACTATTACTGGTAGTAGCATTAGTAGTCATCACCGTCGTCGTAGTAGCATTTGTAATAGTATTTAGAGTCTTGCTACAGAGCCCAGATAGGGCTCCAATTCTAGATCCTCCTGCCTCAGGCCCCCGTGTGCCTGGGTTAGAAGTGCACACAACCACAACTAGCTCAGGTACTTCACTTTTCTGTTCCTGCATGGGTTAGAGTTCCCTAGAGGAACAGAACCAGACAGGAGTTCCATACAGTAAACAGGGATTTATTGCGCCGACTTCTACGACAGAGGCTGTGTAATCCCACAGTGCTCCGTTGCACACCTGAGAAGTGAGATGCTGGTGGCTGCTCGGTCTAAGAAAACAGATGCCTCAGCAGTCCCAGTTGGACACTGACAGCCTAGAAGCTTCCTTGGAGGGTCACTGGCATTGTGTTTGCATTGAAAGCTCAAGGAAGCTGAAACCAGCCAATGAAGGCCAGAGCCCTAGATGTGCTCACTTAGAAAGGAAAAAGGGTTTGCACATGAGTGTGCTGACCCCTCCAGCTACCTTCCCCCAGGGCCACTAGCCTGCTGGAGGGTGCCAGCCACGTTCAGCAAGGGTCTCCCTGCTCCCCCCTCAGTCATGGCCTCATGTGTCGATTCTCTCTGAAAACACACCACAACGCCACAGAAGGGTGCTTCCTCAACCCTAGACATCTCTCAGTCCAGCCCAGCTAACAGCCAAGACCAGTCGTCACACAGGGCCACTGCAGTTGATGCCGTTTCATTAGAGGGATAAAGAAATTCTTTGCACTTTTGTTTGAACAATTTGGAGGCTTCTAGAGCTCTGCTAGCATTCACCCTGTGGCGGTGTGCGGAGAGGCCATACGAGGTGGATGTCCTCAGATCGGAAACATTGAATCCGGTGACCCGTTCCTCACGGAGTTTCCTCAATTCTAGACAAGTCCATGTTCGGTCCCTCCATGCTGCCTCTGTCACTTCCATAGACATTGCAGGGTTCATCTGTCCTGCTGGCCAGTGGTACAGACCTCTGTCCCCTTAATCCCTGCACTTGGGTGCTCCAGTGTGACCTTGGAAGATTCCCTGATTCCCTGATGAGCTTTCTTTGGCAGGTGGGGTTTCTTTCCCTCAGGCAAGGCTGCTCATCTGTCCTGTCCGAGGAATACAGATTATTTCTCTATTTTTCTAAGTTTGGGGTATTTCTATAGAGATTTAGGAAAAAGTACACAATGGGTGAGGTTGAAACTCTTAGAAGCAAACATTTGATGTGTGCCTACGTGTGTGTGTGTGTGTGTGTGTGTGTGTGCGCATGGGTGTATGCATGGGTATACATGTACAGTGTGTGTGTGTATATACATGTATGTATAAGTACATGTATATGTGTTTACATGTGTGTGTGCACATGCGCGCATGTGAGTGGGCTCGCGGGCTTGCGTGGACGTGCACACATTTGCCTGTGCATATAGAATCCTGAAGTTGACATTGGTGGTTTTCCTCAGTTTCTCTCTTCTTTATGTTTTGTAGATAAGGTCTCACAGGCAGGCTGGCTAAAGGCCCCAGGATCCTCCCATCTGCACCCAGCCCTACCTCAGCTCTGAGGTTATACAAGAACTGCCATACCCTTGGGTGCTGCAGATCTGAACAAACGTCCTCATGTTTGCCACACAAACTGTTTACCTACACGGCCATCTCCTTGGTTCTCTTGTTTTGAGGCCCGTATGGAGCAGACCCAGAGAGGTACTTGAACAGGGCAGAGGCCTAGCTGAGCCTGTGGATGGGGATGCGTGATAGTGGGCGAGAGGCAAACCACAGTCCCGTGCCCTTTTTATGACAGGGAGCCCCTTGGTGGTAGGCTACGTGTTAAGGAGAAGGAGGGGAGAGAGCGCAGACCCTGGGATTCTGGGCTGGCCTCTGGGATGGTGGCATGGAACAGACCCTCGTTGCGTATGTTGGGCAGGATGGTACAGAGCATATGAATGGCTGGAGCACCTATCCTTCAGCACAGTGCGGCCAAGGACAGTGAGAGAAGCAGATGGCCATGACGGAGTGATGGCCCTCGGGGCACGGGGACTCTGGCTGTGTGTGAGTGTGAGCTCACTGCCAGATGACGAAAAGGGCAAAGGGCTGGTGCGCGCAGTCCTTCCTTCGGCTCCCTTCCATTGGGATTTGTCCCTGAGGGAGTCTGTAACCTGGCCACGCGCGCACACTCACGCGTACCAGCTGCCTAGCGCACGCACCCGTCTGCGAATGCAGTCCTTTGGGAACCTCCAAAATGAAGTAATTAAAACAAAACCCAAGTGTTCGGGGAGACAGCTCAGTGTGTGAGCTGCTTCCTGCTGGGAGGCAGAAGAGCGGCTGCCCTCTTGCTCGGGCTCACTGCGCCTGCGCTGTGCTGGTTACTTGGCAAGCTTTTTCCGGGAGCCATCCTTCAGAGTTTTTGGCATGTTAATTTTCAAGTTTACGAAGTGGCAGTAAAGATAATAATGAATTTCTTCACCCATTACCCTTCTCCTGTCTACCGTAATTCTCCCCACTTAAAATGTTTGTTTTCCTAGCTCTTGCATGCGTGACAGAGGCGCGGGGCCAGCCCACATGGTAAATAACCCACTTCTCGGGCTCTTCAAATCTAGGATTCTTACTCTTTATTACCGCCACTGTAATTTTCCCCGGCTGGTGATACAAGGATGTCAGTTGGCATCTCTCAAGTGCCACAACCTGCTAGAGCCAGCCTCCTATGCTGACCTGTAACTATGTACAGCGTCAGTTTGCTGTGAGTCTTCCCCTCCCCCGCCCCGCCCCGGGCTGTTGGTGGCTTAGCATCCATCTGCTGGTTCTAAGCACAGAAGCAAGTTAAGCCCAGTAGCTTCTCAAGAAGCAGATAGAAGGATCTGGAGGGCACTGGACAGGCCTTCTTGTGGGTGGAGTGAGCTCCTGCCTCCCTGAACACCAAGACTAGGAGGGCAGGTACCCTCTCCCAAGTCTTAAATAGGCTCAAGAGCTTTTTTTTCTTCTACCAACGAAACTGCACTCAAGAGACAAGAATGGGTAGTCTGGGGACTCTGGCTTGCCGTCAAGTTCAAAATCAGGTAGAGCAAGATAGCAAGGTCTTGTCTCATAATAAGTGCATAAACTAAATAAATAATACAAAATAAGATAATGACTAAAATATATATTTTAAAAAAAAATAATGGAAACCAGGCAGGAGGTGCTGAGTGCAAGGCTTTGCTAAAACACAGACACACTTTAGGCTTTTCCTCAGGGCTGCAGCCGTCAATGCACAGCTCACTGTCTGTTACTGAGCTTGTTATTGTAACAGTGACAGTGTTTTCTGCTACCATGGTCAAGAGAAAGGTTTGCTGTTAGTCTCTGCTCGCCACAGGAACCCACTTCACACAGATGCAGAAAACAAGGGATGAATGTGTGGTGTTGGTGTCATGTATGGAGCAAATCCTTGTGAGTGTGTGTGTGCATGTGTATGTGTGTGTGTGTGTGTTGTGTACATGTATTCAAAGTCATGGGTTTGTGTGTGCACGTGTATATGACTTTGTGTACACATGTATGTGTGCATATGAGTGTACATGGGTACTGTGTACATGTGTGTATATGTGGGTGTATATGCATGAGTGTGTACATGTATATGACTTTGTGTATGTTTGTACACATGTATGTGTGTGTGTGCATGTGCGTAGGTACTGTGTATGTGTACACATAAAGCCTGCTTCACAGACACATCACATTCCTCCTACTATTTCACGCCATGCCATGTGCCCAGAAAGGCTGGCCCAGGCCTGTGAGGGCCTCTGCCATTATACAATCCAGAGCTGGCACAGAGAAAAGATAGCGAAGCTTCCTGGTACAGGTGGGGGCTCTGCTGTCCTCTGTGGTGCCCTGTGGAGCCCTGTCCCATTCGTTCACTAAAACTGAGCTTGCTCGGCCCTTCCTTTCAGCTGCTCGTGGTGTTCAGCCTCATACTCCTGGCATCAGGGAGACTAAGGCAAGAGATCAGCCTGGGTTATGTAGTGAGTTTGAAGCCAGCTTGGTTTTACACAGTGAGTTTGAAGCCAGCTTGGGTTTACATAGTGAGTTTGAGACCAGCCTGGGTTACATAGTGAGTTTGAGACCAGCCTGGGTTACGTAGTGAGTTTGAAGCCAGCTTGGGTTGCAGAGTAAAGTCAAGATCAACTTATATTACATATAGAGACTTTGTCTTGAAGAACTGAAATCCAAACCCAAACCTCGCCCTCTCCCTCCCCCATCCTTTCTCTCTGTCTCTCTCTCTCTCGTGTGTGTGTGTGTGTGTGTGTGTGTGTGTGTGTGTGTGTGTGTGTAAGTGCATTCTCAGGTACATGCCTACCACAGTGCACATGTGCAGGTCAGAAGGCGCTTAGGTGTTAGCTCTCGCTTCCACCTTGTTTGAGACAGGGTCCCTCTGTTGTTACTGGTAGGCATGCTCCAGGCTCCGTGTCCTGCCAGCTTCCAGGATCTTTCCGCCTTCCCCTCCCATGTTTCCTTAGGAATGCTGGGGATACAGCCGCACACGCCTGCCCCGGGCTCTCTGTGGGTTCTGAGGGCCTGAGCCAAGGTCGTCACACTTGCACAGCAAGCGCTTTACAGGACAGAGGCAGACATGACAACGGGAGAGTAGAAGGAGCCCGTGATGAGTCGAGTCCCTGCGCAGCATTGACAGACTCCTGCCTCACAGACCTCTCTTTAAGGAGCGCGGACAGGGTCTGGAGACAGCGGCATCACAATGGGAAAGTGCAGACTCCGCGTTGGGCCACTGAGACACAACACTTCCAGCTTATCAAGACGCTGAGCCAGGACAGTGCCAGCCATGAGGGTTGATTGTGAGCACTGAGCCTGAGGCTGCAAGGGTAGGTGCCTAGGTACCTAGTGTGGTGACTGGCATATGGCAGTGTTTGCCCTCACACCCAGTGTTTGCCCATCAGATATTGAAACAGTCTCTATAGTCTCTTCCTCATTTTTCTAGTTCTTTTTTTTAGGATAACACCATTATTATTATTATTATTATTATTATTATTATTATTATTATTATTAGTTTTAGTTTTAGATTCATCTCTTAAGACGCAGGCTGTAGCATCCAGACCAGAGCTTCCTAAGGAGAATTTGTGTGTGTGTATGTGGGGGGGGGGGGGTTGAGAACATTGAGGACAGGGGCGAGGCTTGGAAGTAAGGTGCTTTTAATGCAAAACATGAGCCAGCTCTCTCTTTTCTCCAGCTCACTTTTACAGTTGGCATTTGGGTAGCTCAGAAACTGCCCGTGAGATCTTACTAAAGCAAGGCGGACATGGGGTTCCTGAGGAAAGGGTTCACACATGGGCTGCTTCAGGGTCTTCCCTGAGATCGATCTCTCTCTCTCTCTCTCTCTCTCTCTCTCGCTCTCTCTCTCTCTCTCTCATCATCATCATCATCATCATCATCATCACTTTACTGCCTGATCCCAGCCCTCATGGGCCCAGGTTAGTTTACTCTGTAGGTCTTCTAGTGGTGTCCTCAGCCCCTTCAGCTCCCTGAGATCTTGTTAAAGGAAGGCAGACATGAGGCTCGAGAGGAAAGGGTCCACACATGGGCTACATGTTGTGCAGCACCACTCCCGGCTGCAGGCACGACTTCAGGGTCCTTTTAGGGAGCAGTGGTGTGACTTACTCAACACATTTTCAGGCTAGGGAGATGGTTCAGTGGGTAGAGAGCGCTGGCCGCACAAGCATGGTGACCTGAGTTCAGATCTCAGAATCCACATAAAGTTGGACGCGCCGGCACATACGTGAAGTCCCCGCGCTCCCACAGCGAGACGGACGGTAGAGGCAGGGGGAGAGTTCCCGGAGCCTCACAGGACAGCTAGCCGGAGTGAGTGCACAGTGGCGAGCAACAAAGAGACCCTGTCTCAAATACAGTGGCAAGTGAGGACCATCACCCAAGGTTGCCCTCTGACTGCCATACATGCACCATGGCATGTGTGCCCACACAGAGACACGCACACCTCATGCGTACACATCACATACATACAAATGAATAAATAGGTGAAGTTGATGCAGGCTCTTTAGTTGACCTCCGGTTTTGGTTAAGTGTTTTAGTGAGTGGGTATTTGGCTTAAATGAGTACTTGGTGTACTGGATATAGTATCATATACACCCAAAATGTGGTGTGTGTGTGTGTGTGTGTGTGTGTGTGTGTGTGTGTGTGTGTGTGTGTGCGCGCGCGCGCGCACGCACGCGCCCATCTGTGTGGAGGTCAACAGGTGTCATTCTTCGGGGACCTTCCACCTTTTGTTTGAGACAGGGTCTCTCACTGGCTTGGAACTTTACCAAGTCGGCTAAGCAAATGAGCCAGGCTGTCTCCGCCCCACCACCATCAGTGGGACTAGGCGCATGCGCCACCAAACCCAGCTGTTAGTGCGGGTTCTTTGTCCTCATGATGGCAAGGCAAGCCCTTTGCCTGTGCTTGACCCTCACAAAATAAGCTTAGCCCATCTATCACGCCTTGAAGGGGTTAAACAGAAGCTTTCCAGGTCAGCACTGGTAACAGGCAGAGCCAGGAGCCCAAGGACTCAAAAGCCTTTGCTCTCTCCAGGTGCTGTGATGAAAAGGCCCCATCTTTTCAAAGAGTGTGCAGTTTGCAATAGCCGCAGACCAAACCCGCCTGGCACTCACCACCGCATGGTAGAATCTCCTTGTTTGCTTTTTGTGTCTGGGCACACCTAGGTCACTTCCAAGAACAATTCGGCAGTGAAAAACAACACCCTCTAATTTCACAAATAAATTGGGTTTTGAAGGCCATTTCTCTGCAGGAATCTAGCTCATTTTATGTCTTTAGATAGTGGAAATTGCGGCCGTGACTGAGGCCCTTGCGTAAGTTAACAAATGATTGTTCCTCGCTGCAGAGCTACGGGCCTGACCTTTATAAATGAACACATTCTTTGTTTTTCCTTGATTGCTGAAGGCGGCTGCCATAGGTTCTGAGCCAAGGAGCGTTTAGGGAGAAAAGCTGGGCTGGTGTTGCAGCAGAGGGGAGAAACATTTGGAAATTGATAAATTATCTCTCTATTTGCACCTTCAGAAACAGGTTAATTGTTTGGGTGACTGGCTCTGTCTTGATTAGGCAGCATTCCTAACAATTAATGATAGAACCTCAAAAAGGTATAGGAGAATTAATAGAATTCTCAGGCAATGTAAATTATAGCCATTATCTGCTGTATCCAGAACTATCAGGGGTGCCAGGCTAGTTGATTAAAATACAAGTGGATTTTTTTGGTCTAAATTCTCTGGGTAATTGAACAAAATTTTGCTTTGTTTTTTTTTTAGCATTAAATTCCCCTTGGTGAGCTAATAATATTATTTAGTTTAAATGCCTCAATCCTAAGTCTTAATTAAAACCCTTTCACAAGTTAATTTCATTAATATATGCACATTTTATCCACATCTGCAAATATTGTTTGATTAAGATGCTGAAACTTTTCTTAGTTAAAAATAAGAAGCTGCTGAGGTGAAGCAAAACACAATTGAGGTGGAGAAACATGAAATTGTAGGGACGACTTTCCGTAGCTTTCATTTTCCTTAGCAGTAGACACGGTTGTGTCACCTTCCAAAATGCCAGTGCCACAGAGATCAGCAGAGGCTAGGTTGCAACGGAAATGGCAGTCATTAATGCTGAACACGCCTTCCTGTGTACCTAGGCGGCAGACAGGATGTCACACACCGCCCTTTACCTTTGCCTCCTGATGTCACACACTACCCTTTATCTTTGCCTTCACGGTAGAGGACAGCAGGATGTGGGCTGGGGAGATGGCTAGGGCAGTAACGTGCTTGCCTTGCAAGCATGGAGAACTGAGTTCAAATCCCAAGTATTGATGTAAAACAGTGTGTGTCTCTGTAATCCCAGAAATGGAGATAGGTGGTCAGCCATCTTGGCCTAAAGTGGTGAACTTCCTGTCTCAAAGCAGGAATTTGCAGAGTGATGGAGGGAGAAGAAGAACATGAGAGAGGGAGAGAAAGAGAATGAATAGATGGATGGACAGATGGATGGATGAACGAACGAACGAATGAATGAATGAATGAATGAGAAACTGCACCTAGGAGTCTACAAGGCCAAGTAAGTGTCTGAACTGGGAGGTCATAGGGAGTTAGAATGTTGCAGTCCTGAGTCAATTTGTCTTGGGCTATTTTTAGTCGCTAGGAAAGCCATTCATTGCCCACACCTGTGCCTGACCTAACATCCTTGCGCTACCAATAATGCTACAACATATCCTTAGCAAACCGCTGGCTTTCACACAGACCTACAAGCTAAGAATACCACCAGCTACTGCCTATGGCAGGACACCCCCTCCTCCTTTGCTGTAACCACCTGCCTGTGGCCCCCTCCACTGCACTTAGTGAATGCTTGATTTATGACATTCTTGGTTCTGTCACTAATAAAATCTTACCCGACCACTTCCATGGTGGTATTTGAGGAAACCCGAATCTTGTGTTCCCAAGCCATGGTCACATCTGGCTCCCAAATAAAGCCTCCTATTCGCTTCTACAACTGAGATAGGAAGTGCACTTTTGCAAGGAAGACACTGGGTGTCCTGTCCCCAGATGTGTGGTCATGGGTATGTACATTCACACACACACACACACACACACACACACACACACACACACACACACCCCCAAGGAGGGAGAAAGAGAAGGAGAGGGAGGGAGGGAGGGAGGGAGGGGGGAGAGAGCAAGCTGGTATGGTGGTGGATGCTGTAATCCAGTGCTGGGCAGATGGAAACAAGTAGATGGCAATCTAATCAGCAATCCTCAAGCCGCAGTGAGAAACCTGATCAACAGAAAGATGCACAGCTCCTAAGAAGCAGCCAAGGTTGACCTCTGGCCTACACACACACACACACACACACACACACACACACACACACACACACACACACATCGCTCACGTACTGTCATCACTCAGCTCCACCGCCTTGTGACCTAGTCAAAGAGTATGCAGTCTGTCTCCCTGGCCCTTAGTCTCTGTTGCATTCGGTATTCCCTTTCAGCATCCCCTGAGGACATTCCTACCCTTCCTTAGGTCATACTTTGAACATGTTTGTTGCTGCTGGAACACCCATGCACTCCTCCTTGCTCCTGCTGAAGCTGCTATCTGGTACAGTGGCTATGCTGGGTACCAACAGTGCGGTGACCTGGCTCTGTGCCTCTGCTCTCCGTCTCTTACAGACCATCCTACAATGTGCCGATGGGCTGCCTCATGGCTTGAGAGACTAAGCCAAGTTTCTAAATAAATAGATATCCCCCTCTTCTTGGAGGCATGGAGAAAGGTTTGGTGGGGATGCTGCTGTGATAATTTGCCACAGTTGCCTTGGGGCTGCCTATAAATCCTCTGTAAACCTGCTATTCACGCCACCCCCTACAAGAAGCTGAGCACCCACGTGGCTTTAAAACTGCACGAGACTCCTGGGATCCTAAGGGCACTTGGCATCCTTGTGTTTGAAATAGATCATTTACAAGGTCCAGATCTGCTGAGCACTCACTGACTTTCTATGATTTAACTAGGCACACACTGACCAGCTTCTTAATGTGTGTTGGGCATTTAATTACATCAACTGGGCAGGGCTTCATTTTTCACTCATCTGCTTTCCAGTCTATGTGAAGAGACTGCTCGTGGGGTGGAGAGATGGCTCGAGGGGGCGGGTGTGAAAGGATTCCTGCACAAGCCTGAGGGGCTGTGTTCAGATCCCCAGCATGGAAGGAAAAGCCAAGCATAGTGGCGTGTGCCCGTAACCTCACCACCGAGAAGGATTCCTGGGGTCTGCTGGCCAGGCAGCGCCAAAACCATGAACTGCAGGTTCAGAGAGAGAGAGAGAGAGAGAGAGAGGGAGAGAGAGAGGCCCTGCTTCAAAAGAATTAGGTGGAGAGTCATCATGGAAGAGATGCTTGACGTCACCTCTGGCCCACACATGGACAAGTGTACCCACATATGCACACATGGGCAAGTGTACCCACATGCAGCAAAGAAGAGGGGAGGAGGAGGAAGAAGGAGAGCAATAGAAGAAAGATGAGAAGCACCTGGTTCTACTCCTACCCACCATGTTTCCCCTCTCGACAGCATTTATGGTTGTGCGTTAAGTATGCATCTTAGGAAGCCTCTTAACTCCTTTTATACACTTAATTCGGCGTCTGTCACCAACCTTAGATTTATGGCTGGTGCGGATTTCGGACCAAAATATAAATGGGAGTGTGTTGACATCACATCTGTATATTTATCCCACCTTGCCTCACTGCAGACTGAGTAGAGAACTGGTTGGTCTAAATAGATAACCTTGGGTCATATCAGAAAATGTCTTGTTCTAGCAGAGTGCTCTGTTCTTGTGCTCTGGGACTGACTTTATTCGTTTAAAGGAAGCCAGGGCAGACAGGAAAAGAAATATTTTTCTTCTCTTAAGATATCCTGATTTGTTTGTTTGTCTCTTGTGACACCCAAGGGTAATTCCAAAACAGCAAATCCTCACAAAAGGAAGAGACTTGAGAAAGCAGAAGGGGACATTCCTGCTACCCTGATGTGTTCCCGTCCCTCATCCCTCACAGCATCCCTCTGCCCTGGCTCCTGCTTGTTCTGCCCTTCTACAAGGACAGTGGCCCACCTAATTCCCAAGGATAGGTGGGGCTGGGCACAGGGGTGAGGGGGCAAGCAGAAACAAGCCACTGTGTCACATGTGTGCTGACCCACAACTTATTCTTCTCAGGCATGATAAACTCAGGATGATAAACATCCACAATGCTGATCCCACAGGTTGTCTTTGAGCCATTGTCTGCCATATGGTATCATAGACGATTCAGCCTTACAGCGCCCCCTAGAGTCAAGGAGGATGGAATCTCTGCTCCATCCAAATGCAAACATGCCTGGTCCCCAGGGTCAGAAGACAGAACCTTCTTCCATTCCTGGCATGATTCTGGAGAGGATACAGAGGAAGGCCTTTATTCACCATCCCAGTTGTCTTCTTACTATTCACGGTTTGGAGACAGCACTCAGAAATACTTTGTACTGGGTAGGATAGAAGCCCTCCAAGACTTCCTGACGTCGCCCTCCCCAAATACAAAATAGAGAAGAACGTGATTATGCAGCCCAGCCCAGTGGCACAGGCCTGCAAGCCCAGCTCCTCAGAGGCTGACACGGGAGAACCGCAAGTTCAGGGCCTTCCTGGGCTACAGTGAGTTTCAAGGCCAGCCTGGGCGATTTATGCAAAGCTGTACGTTCAGCCTCCTAGGACTGCAATAGAGAAACGAGACAAGGAAAGAGATTGAAGGGACTGGGGGAATGGCTCTGAGGATAAAGCACTTGTTGTGTAACCCTGAGGACCTGAGTTCAATCCCCAAACTCACGTGTAAAAGCTGAGCATGCCAGCCTGGGCTATAACCCCAGTGTATTTTGGGAGGGAGGTGGTCAGGGACAAGCGGATCTTCAGGGGCTCGCGGTGCAACCAGTCTAGTCAAAATGGTGAGGTCTGAATGAGAGACCTTGTTCCATAAGAAAGTAAACAAACAAACAAACAAAGTGGCAAGCAATACAGGAGGGCACCTGACACTGACCTCTGGTCCCCAAATGTGTGCACATACACGGGAGAGCACGCTCATGGATATTCACCTCCAACACACACACACACACACACACACACACACACACACACACACACACAGGGAGCTAAATAAAAATCTAAAAATAAAAGTCAACTAATGCTCTTAAAAAAAACAGCTTCACAGAACCATCCATCAGCTTGCTTGAGTAAGCATCTGTGCTTAAGGTAGGGACACACAAGAAAGGAAAATCCAGCGATTGCCAAAAAAACCTCCTCAACTCTGGGTATCACAGCCTGTCGGCATCTCAGTTTTATGAATCACTAAATATGTAAATGAGGAGCTTTATTTGCCTATAGATTCCCAACTTGTGTGCCTCTAGTTGGCTCATGAGGTGCCTCTTTCCATCACCAGTCGAAACTTCAAGAATCATGCCTCCCCGTATCCTGATCCCGTTGGCCTGTTGGGCTTCTCTCCACGGCTTGGGCAGTGGGGAGCAGTATAAAATGGAAAACGATTTCTTTTTGTTCTTGTCCAGCCCAGTCTTCAAAACGGAGCCATCCTAGGCATGATGCCCGGCCCTGTGGCTTCCTAAGCAGGTTTCTTTAAAACCAGACTATGAATTTCCCTTCAGCTCCGATTGCTGTAATTTCTGGCCGGTGAGCCAAACAGTGGGTCTGCAGCGAGGGAAAATAACTTCAATTTCATCTGGCTTTCTAAAGACCGTTCATGTGTTTTAAGGAGAGGGCATAATTGCAGTCTTGAGGCTAGACTCTGAACAGGCTGTGACCCTCTCCCTCTTATTTGTCTCCTCCATCCTTTTTCCTTTCTCTCATGTACTCAAAACATTTGCTAAGATAACACTCTGTTTTCACCAGGGACTCGGGATTGAATTTCTTTGTTCTCGGCTTGTGTATTAAAGAGACTTTTCTAGTCACAGACGCCCTGTATGAATTGCACGCTACGCAGAGAACTCCCAACTGCCGCGGGAGTCGAGGCTGGCAGATAGTCAACAGCCTTTTTGCGGAATAGGGCTAAGCGGCCATCCCACAGACACACGAGCTGAAGCCTCGACTTGGGGAAGCCTTGCATCCTGGGGTATCTGTTTGGGGAATGTAAAGCCGGACTCACTTAATTTGGCAGGCATCTATTAGGCGCTTGCTGTTTGCCAGATGCTCAGAAGCACGAATGGGCTCTTTGAGAGCTTGTGCCTTCATGTTTACAGGGACTGGGGCAGGTGTGCGTGGGTCCAGATGTGCTCACCTGGAAGGGACAGGTTCTTGTCTTATCTTCCCCCCCCTCCCCGCAGCAGAGTATTGGAGCCCACCAAAGATGTGAGCACCATTGCCATCCCAAGGTGTGTAGGTAAAGACTTTGATGTGTGCATTAGTGAGCCAGCTGCTGCCCCCAGGAGGCCTCAAACAGTCCCTTCAGGCACCACATTGATGTCCCTTACTTAAGGAGAGAAAAATGTGAGTGCTTGCTCTTCCTGCAGGGGGCGCTGTGTCCTGTCTAGATGACTACAGTCTCTCCCCCTCCCCTTTCACCCTTAAGCCTGGGCCTTTCTCAAGCACCTGTCAATGCCTACCCAATGCCATTCGCTGCGAGTCTACAGTGGCCAATGCCACAGCAGCATCTTCCACACAGCCATGTCACACCCAACACAAAAATTAACTCAGAACAGATCAAAGACCTAAGTACGATACCTAAGACGACAAAGAAAGCATGGGGGCAGGGAGAGCTCTCAGACACTGGGTGTGACTGTGATTCCTTGGGCATGATTCCAAAACCGCAGGCATCAAAAGAAAATGGTAAATTGTCAATCTTTAATTCATCAAAGGATACTATCAAGGGAGTGAAAACGTGGGCATGGGAGTGTGACCCAGTCAACATTGTGCTTGCAAGTGTGCAGGAAAGCCTGGGTTCCATTCCTAGCACCACGGAAACAAGGTGTGGTGGCTCACACCTGTGGTCTCCACGTTTGGGAAGTAAGGGCAGGAAGATTACTACATGTTCCAAGCCATCCTGGGATACATCCAGTGAGTTCTGGACATCCACAGCAGGATTCTGAGTCAAACAGAAAGAGAGAGGGAGGGAGGGAGTACATGGAAGGTATTAACACTCTGGATGGGTGAATGGATGGATAGATTTATGGATGGGTGCATAGATGGGTGTATATGTAGGTGGGTGGATGCATGGATGGATGGATGGACGGATGGATGGATGGATGGATGGATGGGTGGGTGGGTGGATGGATGGATGGATGGATGGTGGGTGAGTGGGTAGAAGTATGGATGGATGGATGGGTGGGTGGATGGATGGATGGATGGTGGGTGAGTGGGTAGAAGCATGGATGGATGGATGGATGGATGGATGGGTGGGTGGGTGGATGGGTGGATGGATGGTGGGTGAGTGGGTAGAAGCATGGATGGATGGATGGGTGGGTGGGTAGATGGATGCATGCATGCATGCATGCGTGCATGGGTGGGTGGGTAGGTGGGTGGGTTGATAAATGGATGCATAAATGAGTGGATGGGTGAGTGGGTGGATTGATGCATTGATGAATGCATGGATGGATGGGTGAGTGAGTAGGTGGATACTCAGATGAATAGGTGGGTGAATGGATGGATGGATGGATGGGTGGGTGGGTGGATGGGTGGATGGATGGATGGATGGATGGGTGGGTGGATGGATGGATGGATGGGTGGGTGGGTGGATGGATGGATAATTCCTGTAACTCAAAAGCAACAATAGCAACAAATATAAACCACCTGCTTTTTTAATGGACAAGAGTCGGATCAGACATTTCTCCAAAGAAGATGTACATATTGCCAACAAGCACACCAAAGGGTGCTCACCACTGCTAGACAGTGGGGGAATGCAACTGAAAACCACAGAGAGCCACCATTCACCCTCAGTAGGATGGCAATAGTTAAAGCCAAGAAAGAAGACAAATCCAGAAAACAAACGCCCCCCCCCCCCCCCCGCACCCGCCACTGCCAAATGTGGTAGAATTGGATCCCTTCTTCTTGATGGAATGTCTCAAAACAGAGACCATGGCATGACCATGTGACCCAACAACTCTTCATATGGGTTTGAACCCCAAAGAACAGGAAGCAGATAACTGAACAGATGTCTGTACTGCATGCTCCAAGCAGCATTATTCTCAGCTGGCCAAATCACTGGAAATTAAAAATCTTACTGACACATGAGTGTATAACAAATATGGGACGTGTACCCATCACGCATAGTCCTGATGGTCACCTCTCAATGGCATTTAGAATCACCATGGAAACAAGACCCTGGGCGTGTCTGAGGGGGTTCTACAATGGGTTACCTGATGTGGCATAGCCCACCTTAACTGTGGGCAGTGCTGTTTGCAGAGCTTGGGGCTGCCGCCCAGCCTCACTGGGTACCAGGCATTCTCTCAGACGCCCCACCTCTGCTTTCCTTGGACCTGAGTCCCTCCCTCAGAAAGCTTTGTCCATCCCTGTCTCCCCAACATTCATCAGAGCCAGAATGCCATAATCTCCCACCCCCAAATCTGTCTACCCTCTCTGCACTTTATATCAGCAAAGTTAAACACAGCATTTACTACCTTAGCTATTTCTTTTTCTGAGGCAGGGTTTCCCTGTGTAGCCTTGGCTGTCCTGGACTCACTTTGTAGACTAGGCTGGCCTCGAACTCACATCAATACATCCGCCTCTGCTTCCCGAGTGCTGGGATCAAAGACATGCGCCACCATGACCAGCTGACCTTAGCTATTTCTAAGTACAATATTAATGTTGATCTGGCCCGTCTTCCCATGCCAGCTTACTAAACACATCAGTGCTCATCTCTTTTCTTTTCCTTTCTTTTCTCTTCCTTTCTTCTCTTGAAAGAGACGGCCTCAGGTTGCCCAGGTTGGCTTGGAACTCACAAAGTAGCCGAGGATGACCTTGAACTCCTGATCCTTCGGTCTTTACCTCCCAAGAGCTGGGATTACAGGCTTGTGTCATGGTACCTGGTTTCTGCAAGGCCGGGAATGGTACCCAGGGGCCTGCTGCACGCCAGCAAAGCACTCTTGTAGCTGAGTCACATAAGCAGCCCCGATATCCATCTAAGGGCACTTAGCATGCTTGCCACTTCCGCTAACACTGTCTGAATGTCTGTGTCTTTCTGTTGGACTTTGAAATCAGCTTTCTGTCATTGAGCCCCTGCTGCAGGGGTTGGAAGTGGGGAAGGGTAGGCACACATTAATGTGTCACAGGCTCCCATTGTCCTTGCTGATAACAGTGTCTCTGCACCCACATATGCGCTTTTGACAATTATCCAAAGGCACTGCTTAATGGACCTCAGAGTGACCTGCTATGTACCTAGTTAGTTCTCAGTGACTTTAGAACACCGTGTGGAAATGACCTCAGCTCAGGAAGGCGTCCTGTCATTCAATCTATGCAACCTCACGTGGTCCTAAGCACACAGTCCCTCTGCCACTAGATAGTAGGTCACTCATATATGTGTCTGCATAAGAACCAGGCCTTTTCCGTTCTTGTCTCTTGAATCCAATGTCTGGCTCACTCTCATGTCCAGCTGTGAGGTTCCAACCCCTTGCTCCTGCCTTATGGTTTATCAGCGCGTGCTCACTCGGAACTAAAATAAATAAATAAATAAATAAATAAATAAATACCCCCGGCCAGAGAGGCGCTTTTTATCACCTTCATTTTTCTCTGCCCAGTAAAAAGCCGGTGAGAATGCACCCTCTGCCACGTTCCATTCATTTTGAACTGTTCTAGCTCCCAACCATGTTGTGAGCAAGAAGGAAAGTGGTAGCTAGACTATTTGTCAAGCTGCCCCATTTTTTAAAAAATTTATCATCTCTTGTCAACTGACAAATCCAGGAATATGTTGAAATAAAAATGGAAGAACATGTAAAGATAAAATTGTAAGTGGGGTGCCCCAATGTACTTCCTGACAATTTTTTTCTTTCCCTCCTACTAGTGGACAGTAATCAAGAATGGAAGCAACCAACCAGAGCCAGCACAGCTCTAGGGAACAGCTGGAGCTATGGGAATTGGGTCTGTCCCCGAGGCCATCTTTCCCATCCCAGCATGCCTCAGTGCACGATCACAAAGCCTTTGAGAGCCACAGTTGGGTATAGCTGGTCAAGGACAAAGGAAACAGCTTTTAACCAAATGGAAAAAGTTCTCTTAGACTTTTTCTTACCCATTTTTCATAGCCTAGAAATATCCAAAACAGATTACGAAGCCAGGTGGGTGTGCACTGACAAGTGAAAATAGGGGCTGGGGAGCTGTTTTAGTGGGTGACACGCTTGTTCCATGCTGGGTTTCATCCCAGAATCCATGTGGAAGGCTGGCATGGTGGTAAGGGCGTGTGAGCCCAGCACTAGAGGATAGCGTCAGGTGTGGTCCAATGAGAGACCCTGCTCAAAAAACAGAGAGATGGAAGCTGAGGAACAATCAATACCTGAGGTTGATATGTGGCCTCTACCTACTAATGAGCAGTGTATCCCTGCACACAGACACACACACAGACACACACAGAAACACACACACACACACACACATACACACACACACACACAAAGTGGGTCTGGAGAAAGCAAGAGTGGAAAGAGTTTGTCCGTTTAGTGAACATAGTTTTCTGGAGAAAAGTTAACAGTTGACTTCAATTTTCAAAATAAAGCACATCTTTAAAGCACCCCGTTTTGCCTCAAGAAATTTGCCTCTTGGAGGTTAGGGAATGACCTGGGGCTGCCTGCTGCCTGCTGCCTGCACAGTTTTCACTGCTGCACCCTCAAAAAACTAATTTCTGTGTGTTACCAGAGAAATATGTGCGTGTCTAAGTCTTTGGAAAAATACGAGCCCCGGGGGCTTCAGAGTTACAGTTAGAGTTACGGAGACTGGGCTCCTCGAGGCTGCCAGCGACCACTCACCTGTTGCTCTGAGATGCTTTGCTGTCAGGGAAGCACTTAGTCCCCCAACCAGGCCACAGCATGCCGCAGGGCAGACGTGAAAGTTGCAAGTGGCTCCCGAGACCTCTGATGCACAGAAAATCCTCTGGCTTTTCATCAAGTGCAATGTCTCTGAGCCATTTTAACTCATTCTCCAGGCAGCCGAACCCCAGCTAATGCTTGAAGGAAGGTCAGGAACCAAAGACTGGCCTGCTGTTGCTCTTTTAATTGTCAGAGAGTGGGTTGCAGACACTGTGCTCCAGCACTGAGCTAAGTAGGATGGGGGAATGTGGATAGAAGGCTTACATGAGCCATCCTTGGCTACATGGTGAGTTCAAGTCTAGCCTGAGACGTATGAAACCTTCTTTCAACAAAGCAAAAAGAAACAGCAACCAAAGAGGCAGTAACCACGTAATTCCAGCAATTCTGTGGTGAGATGGGAATCAGAGACAGGAGAATGCCAGAGAGCTAGTGAGCCAGGGAGCTTGCCTTATGCAGCAGCAAAGACCCGATCTCGGACCAGGAAAGAGACAAAGACCAACACCCAAGGTTGTCCTCCAACCTCCACCTGTGCAGAGGCATGTGTCTGTCTGCACACGCCTGCCGCGCGCACGCGCACACACACACACACACACACACACACACACACACACACACACACACACACGGCTCCCATTCATTCCTGAGTAAAGTCCGGACTCACTAGCCTGGGCGAGTCTCCTTTAGTCCCAGAGGAGTCTCCACAAATGCAACAGTTTCTACATCTGTCAGTCTGTCTGTCTGTTTTGAGACAGGCTCTTGCCGTGTGCTCCACCCTCCTGCCTCTGCCTCCTAAGTGTTGGGATTATGTCTGTGAGTGAACCTGTGCCTGGACCCACATTCATTTTTTGTTCTTAAAATGGGCTGACAAATGCCTTAACCATGTCCTGCTCAAGCCATCCCTAGTTCTCTGGGAAGGATTGGTCTCCTATGTCTCAGCCACCCTCCAATGTTCTGCCACGCCTCTTTTCTATGCCCTGCAGCTCCTTAAAAGCATGTTTGTGCTTCTTCCTCCATGAAGGCAAGATCTCTGTCTCTGTCTCTCTCTCTCTCTCTCTCTCTCTCTCTCTCTCTCTCTCTCTCTCTCTCTCTCTCTCTCTCTCTCTCTGTGTGTGTGTGTGTGTGTGTGTGTGTGTGTGTGCACGCTCATGCGTGGGTAGCCACATGCCTATGGAAGCCAGACTACATCAGGAATTATTGTCCCTCTGACACTGTCCACCTGCTTTTGAGACAGTCTTTTGCCAGCCCAGGGCTCCCCAGAGCTCTCTTGGGCTAAGCTGGTGGGCAGCTGAGCCCCAGTGACCCCCCCCTCCATTTTCCTCCCGGCCCTGGGATTGCAGGTACACAGCTCCACATCTGGCTCTTTATGTGGATTCTAGGCCTGGACCTCATGCTGATGAAGAGAGTGCTCCACCAACTGAGTCAGCTCCCAGCCCCGCCGAGATTGCTCCAGTAATGCAGACTTCATCAGGCTGAGCTCAGTGGTCCTGCCCTAGTGTGCATCTCCACTGTGCAGATGAAATGGAAAGCCACTGGTGCCACGGGCAGCATCCTGTCCTGAGAGTGACGTGATAGTGGTGACGAGCCACACTACACTTGGACAAAGCGTACACTTTCGTGTAACAAGTACCTAGTGAGGCACCACAGTCCCATGCCCACCGTGAGGTGGAGGGACATGTGCGTCTCTGTATCCCAACACATGCCGGGTAGACTATGACCCCTCACTGAGGTGAGGTGGTGTGAAGAAAGTGATGCCTGGACTGGTGGGCAGCGGTCCCTCCTACCCTCCCAGACCGCCAATACTTTTTTTACTTTAGTGTACTTCATCCTTTTTAATTTTTATTTTGTGCTTGATGTGGGTGGTGTGTATGCCACACTACACCAGTAGTGGTCAGAGGGTTCAGTTCCCGCCTTCCACCTTTACATGGGCTCCAGGGATCAAACTCAGGTCATCAGGCTCGTGTTCAGCCATCCCACTGGCCCCTCGGGCAGAGTCATCGCCGTTATCCCGTATATAGGTCAACAGCGTCAGTAAACACTGTTCTTACTGGATGCAGAAGAGTCAACTTAAAGTCCGGTCCCTTCCTGTTGGGGTTGTTTTTTGTCTTACTTTCTCTTTGGTTTCTGTAAGCATCTCTCCAGTTAAGGAACAGAAATAGTGTGTGTGTGTGTGTGTGTGTGTGTGTGTGTGTGTGTGTGTGTGTGTGTGTGTGATATGCATATGGGCACACGTTCCGCGGCACGTCTGTAGCGTCAGGGGACAACTGTGTGGAGTTGAGTCCTTCCTTCCACTGTGACGTGGCTTCTGAGAATTGAGCTCAGGTTACCATACTTGGGCAGCAATCTCCGTTATCTGCAGAGCCATCTTGCTGGCCCCTGAGGCAGATTATTTACAGCAGCGGTTCTCAACCTTCCCAGTGCTACAGCCCTGTAAGACAGCCCCTCGTGTTGTGGTGACCTTCCCTCCCCTCCCCCCACAACGTCATAACTGTAATTTTGCTACTGCTAGTAATCATAATGTAAATATCGGATATGCAGGATGTCTGGTCTGTGACCCTCCCCAAGGAGTTGGGAACCTCTGATTTATAACAAATTAAGGCATTGTTGGAGATTTGTTGCATGCGGCTTATAGCTCAGGTACTTTTGGACTCACAGAAATAAAGACGTTTACCTGAGACCTGGAGTCCTGGCTACTGGGAGGTAGATGGAGGCAGGAAGCTCATAAACCGTGAGGTGAGTACGAAGTTGCCCAGAATGGGCAAAGTCATGAGACCTCGTCTCAAAATAAAAAGGGAAAGGAGTGTTGAGGCCATAACTCACTGGTAGAACACTTGACTAGGATCTTGACTAGAGGGACTGAGAGTGTAGCTCAGCCGTGAGCGCTTGCTAGCACGCGCTAGGCCTAAGTTCAACCCCCATATCACAAAAAGACAAGAAGAGAGAGGGAGAAATAAAGTGCTCTCACCTGTTAAGGCTTAGTTTAACTCTATACACTACCCCAGAGGGAAACACAGAGAAGGAAAGATTGGTTTTTAAGAGTTATAAAGGGTGTGTGTGTTTGTGTTTGTGTGTGTGTGTATGTGTGTGAGTGTGTGTATGTGTGTGAGTGTGAGTTTGTGTGTGAGTGTGAGTTTGTGTGTGAGTGTGTGGTGTATCCTTACACATCCTATTTCATGGCCTACGGGGACCCAAGCTTGGCTCTTCCCTATTGCATTGTGGGATGGGAAGCCACCTCCCTTGAGCTCACCGCTTGCTCTCCCCAGGTGTTCCTTCTGTCCACCACTGAGGCTTATGACATTTACACTCTGCTCCACACGCATAGTTGCATCTTTCTAGTCAGACGACAAACTACTAAATGTGTAACTATTAGTGAAAATTGGGATGTATACACAGTTTTCATATTGCTTTTGCCGTGCAAAGATGATCCGCTTCATGACTGCATGGTATTCAACAACTGACCTTCTGTTTGTACAGACAGACCTTTGGTTTTTCTTGAGTTTCTCATTGCCTTTATTTTCTGAAGGAGTGTGCAAATATGTATATTATCAACTATATAGCTATATATGAAATTTAAGTTTATATATACATATGTGTCTTTTAGTATGTTTAAGTACACTAAATACTACACACACACACACACACACACACACACACACACACACACACACGCCCCTCACGACGCACTCCTGGCAATCAGGGCACAAACTTAAGCGCTATTTTGAGGAACAACCGACCGATCTGAGAGGCTGTGTGAAATGGCATGAGCTCAGGGCTCATCAGTCACACAGAACATTAATCATTAATGTTTAAAGTTGCTCGGTTAAGACTAACAATGGATGCAAAACATTAAATTCTTAAAAAGCTTTAGGAGAGATTAGATTGCCCTTGGTCAAGGAGGGGGGGAAGTTGTTCCATATTAGTTTAAGTGTTTTGAGCTTGTGTGTATATGTTTTAATTAAAATCTAAAGAAGGAGCCTGGGCTCAGTGGTGCACGCCTTTAATCCCAGCGCTCAGTGAGGCAGAGGCAGGTGGATCACTGTGAGTTCAAGTCTATAAAGTCGAGTCCAGGACAGCCAAGGCTATACAGAGAAACTCTGCCTCAAAAAAACAAAAACAAAAACAAACAACAACAACAACCCGAAAATCTAAAGAAGAGCTGGGCATGTAGCTCGGTGGGTAGAGTGCTTGCCTGGCATTCCTGAGGCCCTGAGTTCTGCCCTCAGCACCACATAAAACCAGGCATGGTAGCACACGCCTGTAATCCTAGCACTGGGGAAGTGAAGGCAAACGATTAGAACTTGGAATCATCCTTTCCAGTTAGCTTTCTGTGACTGTGATAAGCACCATGACCCAAAGCAACTTGGGGAATGAAGGGCTAATATGTCCCAATCCTAGTCCACCATGGAGGGAAGTCAGTGCAGAAACTGCAGCAAGAGCAGACGCAGGAGCCATGGAGGAAAGCTGCTCACTGGCTTGCTCCTAGGTTCACTGTCGGTTACGTTTTTTATGTAGCTCGGGCCAATCCGATGGGGGCAACCTTTACTGAGGTCCCTTTTTTCAAGATGGCGCACGATGAAAACCAAGATTAGCCAGCTCATCATCTCGGAGTTCAAAACTGTGAGACGCTGCCTAATAAGAAATATAAAGTAAAGTAAAGTAAAATACAGTTAAACCATCCTTTTACAGGAAGAAAGCATGTTGGAACAACTTGCTATAATGAGCCCTCTCCTTGCTGTCGGGATGTCTGGGTTTCAATTACTTATGCACAGTTTTATTGCATTGCTTTACAATTTTGATAGTAACCGTGTTGGTTTTGTAATCAGGATTTCCTCAAGCCTTGCTTTGACCTTGCTGGGGGCGGGGCGTTTAATGGGTCAAGCTCACCTTTCTGGTGTCCTTGTGTATATATTGTGGTTATGGTCTTCATTCCTCTGCCCTTCTTCTCTCACCAGTGGTCTTGTGTGATCGTAGCATCATCTGAAAGGATGCAGGAGCTGGGGGCGGGGAGCCTGGGAGAAAGAACAGGCTGACACATGGTGACCTTGAGTAGAGCAGGTCCCTCCACTGATCCTTTACCCCTGGTGGGTGAGGGCACCCTGTAATACAAGATCTATGTGTGCTTAAAGTAAGATGCTCAGTAAACAGTCTGCATCCTCAGGAACCCAGAGTGGAAAAAGGTGCCTCTGCCGCACCCATCACCCAACAGTGTCCAGCTTCAAGTGCTGTTCAGAGATATCTCTCCTGGTGTGGGTGGGAACTTGCCAATGCCTATACCCTCCTCCTGCCAAGGTTCCACTGACAAGCCAAAGCTTTGTTGAGAGCTCACCTGCAGAACATGGGAAAAGGGTAGCTGCAGTGGAAGGTGTGTGCCTGGGATGGATGTAGGGCTTCTCTGTGGCTGTGTAGATGGAAGTAAGCCCCTTCCCCTAGTCTTCTCCAGCCTAGCTCTAGCTCTAACTCTGGCTCTAGCTCTAGTTCTGGCTCTGGCTCTAGTTCTAGCTCTAGTTCTACCTCTGGCTCTAGTTCTAGCTGTAGTTCTAGCTCTGGCTCTGGCTCTAGTTCTAGCTCTAGCTCTAGTTCTAGCTCTGCCTCTGGCTCTAGCTCTAGTTCTAGCTCTGGCTCTGGATCTAGCTCTAGTTCTGGCTCTAGCTCTAGTTCTAGCTCTGGCTCTGGCTCTAATTCTAGCTGTAGTTCTAGCTCTAGCTCTTGCTCTACCTGGCTGTAGCTCTAGTTCTAGCTCTGGCTCTGGCTCTGGCTCAGGCTCTGGCTCTGGCTCTGCCTTTGGCTCTGGCTCTGGCTCTGGCTCTGGTTCTGGCTCTGGCTCTGGCTCTGGTTCTGGCTCTGGCTCTGGCTCTGGCTCCCCACACATATATCTCAACCCTAATGCGCTACACAATGAGGACAGAGTAGCAGACAACTGGCTGAGAGGAGTGGCTGAAAACTCAGATGAAGGTCCCATGATCCTCTCTACTTCTAGAAAGGAACTGAACAGCCAACAAGCCCAGCTGGGACCACTTGCAAGCAGGCACAGCTGGGATTATGAAAGATGGCTTCTGTTCTGCTTAGATATTGCTATGCAGCAGTGCCTAGTGTTCAGTCTCTCTCTGACTGGCCTGGGCAAGCGAGGTTCCCACTGGGATCATCTTCCTCAAGGTGGTGACCACTGCCAAGTGCGGGCTCCCTCTCTTGCTGTGGTGGCTGCGCAGTGATTAATGGCAGGCGGGCACATTGCTCGGTGACCTCTACAGCCCCGCTGCTGCTGCTCTCCTTCACTCCTCATAACCATTGGCAAATATTAGCTCCCTGTGTCATTTCTCCTCATCAGCGGCTTTCACAGGTGACAAACCAGGTGCTCCTCAGATTGGCACTTAGTATATGCCCCGGCCCTCATGACAGGCTGACATCTGGCGGGCCATCCTTGAAGTTTCAAAGGAAGGGTGCCAGCAGGAATATTCCCAGGGGAGTCCCAGAGGGAACTTCAGTTCAGGGGCCTAGGGTTTGGGTGAGGCCAGCACAGCTGTGCACTCCCCCGGAACCTAAAGGTGCGTGAAGATAGACCTCCCACCACTAAATCAATGTGCATGTTTAAGAAAATGTATTTGATGGCCCCGCATGGCCCAAGTACTTTGTAATCAGTGTGTGTGTGTGTGTGTGTGTGTGTGTGTGTGTGTGTGTGTGTGTTATGTGCTAATATGTCTGTGCACGTGTGTGGGAGGGAAGGAGGAGTACACACCCATAATATGTGTCTGTGCACATGGATGTTAACGTCAAGTATTTTCCTTAACCATCCTCCACCCAATGTTTGAGACAGGGTCTCTCACCAATCTGGCCACACAGCTGGCTAGCAAACCCCCCGGAATTTTCCTGCCTCTGCCTCCCCAGGGCTGGAATTATAGGGGTTCACCCAGCTTTTCACGTGGGTGCTGGGGACCCAAACTCAGATCCTCATGCTTGAGCCGCCATCACTTTCCTGACTGAAGCCAACTACCCAGCCCCACATACCTTGATACTGATCGGTTTTTGCTTTGGAGATAAGGTCTTACTGTGTAGCCTAGGCTGGCCTTGAACTTGAGATCCTTTAGCACCAGCGTGTGTGTGTGTGTGTGTGTGTGTGTGTGTGTGTGTGTGTGTGTTGGGAATGGTGGGAGAGAAACATATACAGGTGTATGAAGGTGTGTGTGTGTGTGTGCATGCATGTGGAATCCAAAGGACAACTTTGGGTTATGTCATTCCTTGGGCACCATCCACCTTTTCTTTTTCTCTTCTTCTTTTTCTTCTTCTTTTTTTTTTTTTTAAAGAGAGACAAGGTCTCTCTCACTGTTGTCCCAGAACCTGCCACATAGGCCAGGCTGACCAAAAAGCCCCAGGCATCTGGCAGTCTCTGATCCTCAGGATTAGAAGGGTGCCCCAGAACACCTGGCTTTTCTAGAACTCTAGGAATCCAACTTGCAGGACGAGCACTTTACCAACGGAGCTGACTCCTCAATGCCGCCTTTTTATATTATATAGTTATGTAATTATAATATATAATATAAAGCCAGTTCCTCCTTTAAAAAAGGAAGAGCAGATTCAGCACTGGGGGAAACCTGTGCTGGCCAGAAGCCCCTCTTTTCCCTCACCATTCCCTCTCCACATGTGACTCCACCTCGGATCAAAGCCCTCAGGAGCCACCATTCTGAATAGCCACAACTGTCCACCCCCTGACTGTTCAGTGTGAAGAACCAAGGCGGGGCGGTGAGGTGGGGGAGGGGGAGGGGGCGGGGGTCATTCTGCATTTTAGTCACTTGTTTGTTTTTATTCCCAGTCTCATACACCCAGGGAGTCACGGGAGCTGATTCTGCCCACCCCCACCCCCCCACCCCCATGCCTAGTGGTGTTCCCAGTCCATGACATATTTGTCCAGGTGATCTAATTAGAAAACAGTGAGCATATTAGGGTTTTTTTTTTTTTTTCTCTCTTTGCTGTGACAGAAATGTCTGATGAGGGCAACTTTTAGGAGAAGTGTTTATTCTGTGTCACAGTTTGAGGTGAAAGTCCATGGCAGGAGGTGGGGGTGGGGGTGGGGACTTAGCGTATAAGGGCTGTGGTGGCGCACAGTCCTTAGACAGGAAGCCTACTGAATGTTGGCTCTCAGCTCTCTCTCCTTTGTACTCTGCCCAGAATCCCAGGCCCGAGCGGTGCCATTCACAGTCAGGGTGGGTCTTCCCAACTCACTTAGCCTACCCTAGAAGCCCTCTCATAGACCGGCCTAACGGTTTGTTTCCATGGTAATTATAAATCTCATCAGGCTGACAATTAAGATTAACTGCCACAGTGGGTATGCCAGGTGATTTCAATAAGCAAATGCTTAGATCAATGGGGGGAAAAGGGAAGCATTTTGGAAAATACTAAGCCCCTGAAAATCTTCCTGCTACACGCTGCACCCAGTATTGACAGATGGCCGGCAGACAGACAAAACTGTCTGCGCCTAGACTCTGTCACGTGCCATCTGACAGAGGCCAGGGGTGATGTAAAAACATCACACTCCAGGCTCCCTCCAGGGGTCCTGCTAAGTCAGGAGGTTCTGGGTGTGTCCTTCCCCACTCACCTCAGCTTCCATTCTGAGGAGAAGTCCATGAATGTTTTGTTTTCTCTGCCACAGGAGATACTGGCCCCCGCGAAGCCATGGCCCCCATGATCGTGGTTGCCCCAGGCAACAGAAGTGTGGTGGCAGGGTCCAGTGAGACTACCTTGGAGTGCATAGCCAATGCCAGGTACAGGGTGTCCTGTGGGCGTGGGGACACAGAGGGGGCATCGTCATCTGAAAACGCAGACCCTGAATACTTCAAAATATACATCTTTGAGATTTGATGTGAAGCCACAGTGGAAAATTTCAAACCTAGTCTCTTGTGTCTGATGGGTTACAGTCAAAAGACAGACACACTAACAATTTGAGGTGGGATTCCCTTTGGGCTAAGTGTGCAAAGTGCATACAAAACACAAATGAATTTCATGTTTAGACTTGGGTCCCATCCTTGTGCCATCTCGCTATGAATATACAACTACTCCAGAGGGGAAAAATCCAAAATGCCAAGTACTTATGATGGCTGAGCATTTCAAATAAAGGACACAGAATGTGGCCTAGAGGCCAGGGCGATGGCTCAGTCAGTTAAGCGCTTGTCACACTAGCACAAGGACCCGGGTTCTAGTCCCCAGCATCCATGTAAGAGCTGGGTGTGGTATCTCACTCTTGTAACCCTAACATTGGAGAGATGGAAACAGGAGGATTCATGGGGTTGGCTGGCCAGCCAATCCAGCCTATACAAGCTGCAGGTTAGTGAGAGACCCTGTCTCAAAATATAAGGTGGGAAATGATGAGAAAGACATCAACATTGACCTACCTTTAGCCTCTTCATGTACACACACACACACACGTCCACTCACACACTCAGAAAAAGAAAAAGAACCTGGACTTGTATAACCTCCTGTGAAGAGACGGGGATGTGGGGAACAGTGATTGAGCCCCACACTTCCGACTGCAGTGGGCTCGCTTATCCTGGGGCACTGCATGTCACATGTTGAAGAACGCAGGTAACCTCGTGCTGGATACGTCCCCACATTCATTGCCTCTGCAGTGGATGGAACTTTGAAGTTTAGCTCCCGGCGATGGAGAGCTCTCCTCAGCAATGACGACCCAAGCTATAGGGGGAGCCTTCCGGAGCAGCCAAGGGAAGCTAGTTCCTCTAGCCCTTGTGGTCCCGGGCATGCTCTGAGGAAGTTTAGATGGTCACACCTCCCATGTAGCTGTGGGTCTCCTAGTAGTAGTTATTTTAAGCATTCTTTTTTTTTTTAATTTTTTTTAATTTATTCTTGTTACATCTCAATGGTTATCCCATCCCTTGTATCCTCCCATTCTTCCCTCCCTCCCATTTTCCTGTTATTCCCCTCCCCTATGACTGTGCCTGAGGGGGATTTCCTCCCCCTGTATATGCTCATAGGGTATCAAGTCTCTCAGAGGAAAGATAGCAGGTTACCAAGAAGAGACTTGATTTTAAGCATTCTTTTCCTGGGCAAATGGAATCATTAGCACGTATGGTCCATTGCTGCCGCAATTAGCCATCCTTGCTCAATAGCCCCTGAGCAGAATGTCTCATCGAGGCAAGCCATGAGGGAGCGGAGCTGTATGTGGATTGATTTTTAAATGTCCATTGTTCAACCCGCCACGGTTCCTGGTAGAATTAGCTGTGTCAAGCTCGTGCCGAATGCCTGAAGTTATTATTACCGCCATGGCCATGATTCACCGCCACTGTCACCGACGCCCTTGCGCTCTCTCGCAGGCCCGTGGAGGAGCTGAGTGTGCAGTGGAAGAGAAACGGGGTTCGACTCACAAGTGGACTGCACAGCTACGGGAGGCGGCTCACCATCATCAACCCGACCTCGGCAGACACCGGGATGTACGTGTGCGAGGCGACGCTCCGGGGCAGCGCGTTTGAGCCAGCCAGGGCCAAAGCTTTCCTTTCCATCATAGGTAATGCTCATACCAGCAGTGGTGCTGGCCTGCGTCCTCGGGTAGCTCCAGGCAGGCAAGACAGCTGCTGTACATCCCGCTGACTTGCCACGTTTGTGCGTGTTCGCTGCCTCTGCAGACACGTGTGGGAGCCAGAGGCTGACATCAGGTGTCTCTTCCTCTGCTACCGTCCAACTTAGTTTTTCGAGATAGGCTCTCTCATTAGGACCTGGATCTTTCCATACTTCTGTAGCTCCTCATATGCAGTGAGCATATTGCTGACTGAGCCATCTCCTCGGTCCCACCGACTTTTACTTTTCATTACATTGATTGGTTGATTGATTGATTGATTGATTGATCATTGTATACGTATGGCTGGAGAGGGGATGCTCCCATGCCACAGGATGCATGTGGAGGTCAGAGGACAACTTGTAAGAGTCAGTTCTCTCCTCCCACCAGGTGTCCTGGGGAATCAAACTCAGGCCTCAGGCTTGGCTGAGCGCGCCTTTCGCAGCCGAGCACCTCCCTGTGCCCCCACTGACTTTATCTTTAGTGCAGTAAACGATGGCATGGTAGAGTTTATCTTCCAAGTTTGTCCCGTTTGCCTTGTCTTCAAAGACCAAAGCGGGGATGCCTGTCGCACCTTCCAGACGCAGCTGTACTCCTTATTTGTCTCCCTGTGACAGAACGCCTGATAGAAACAACTCGAGACAAGGCAGACTTACTTTAGTTTATAATTCCAAGGCATATAGGCCACCCTGGTGGGGAAGGCATGCTGGAGTGTTAGGCTCTCTCTGTGGCAGCAAGACCTTGCAGCCCCTAAGCTCTTGGCCCAAATCCCAGCTAGATTATAATAACCCTCAAAGATCTGTCCCCTGGAGCCAAACTCCACCAAAAGTTCTGAAGTATCCCCAAAATGCACCACCGACTGGAGGCCAAACACTGCAACATGGAAGCCCACAGGGAGGGGGCACTTCACACCATAACCACCTGCCACCGTAAGGCTTGAGGGTGGAGACGAGGCAGAGACCTCATCACAGACATTGTGTGCATCTCCTGGCCTTTCTCTCGTCCCAAAGTCCTCCCTGACTCTCCCTGGCTCTTACGATCTGTACTCAGAAGTCAATCTATGTGACTTTGACTCAGAAGGAAACAGAGACTGCCAGCTGCTTAAAAAAAAAAAAAAGAAAGAAAGAAAAAAGGCCAAGTATGACCCAGAGGTGGGGTGGGCAGATAAAGTTAAATTCAGTGAGTTGCCACTCTCTGAGCACTAGGAGATCAGTCATGAGAGCGTGGCCTGGGCTGAGGCTGAGGGAATTGCAAGCTCATCACTAGATTATGATATGCGCACGTTACCCTGGAAGTGAGTACCCACGTTTTATTTTCCCAGCATCCTGCGTGGTCACGAGTTTGTTCTTAAAATGGCTGCAGCTACTGTCCTGGTGACCCGTTGTTCCTCAGTAGAAGCCGCTGCTGATAGAGAGCGCCTCACAGGCAGCTTCACGCCATCTCTTACCTGAAATGAGAGGAGTTGAAGATGGCAGGGGAAAAAAATCCTCCCAGAAGAATCGCTCTTTCCATCATACATTTTTGCAGTTTGCCGTTTTTGCAAAAATAAGAGAAGAAAACACAGACAGATTCCTACGCAATTAGCAAGCATCCAGGAGCATAGCGTGGACGGCAGTTGGCCTGAGCATTCTCATGTTTGGTAGACACTGGGGTGCTCTCCATGTGACTGCACCCTCCAGAAGAGGTCATGAGGGCAATCAGAGTCTGGGCCATAGAGGAGAGTCGCCCATCACCGCGGATCCCACCCGAGGGTCTGAGCTCTCCTCCGGCTGCGGGTGTTAGATGTTAGATATGGATGTGAAAATCACATCCCATTTTCAGTAGAGACTTGATCTATGGCCCGCCTGAGCACCCTGCACTATAGATTGAACCAAAATTAAAATTTGTGATGTGTAAATCTCTCGCAGACAGGACTATATTGTGTTAAAAAACATTTTAAGGTAATTTAAACAAGTGAGGAAATTTATCTCCCCTATAAACTCAGATGTTTGTCTCTATCACCATTCCTTTCCCAAGTATTTAAATCTATCATCCCAACTTTGATCTCGAATTCATATCAAAGTCGGGGTTTTGTGTTTAGCACTCACCATCAGTCATGTTACGGAAGGCTCTTTGTGCCTGATAAAGGCACAGCAACATGTTTCCATTCTTTTGTGTATGTGTGTGTGTGTGTGCACGCGTCTGCACGCACATGCATGCTCATGTATGTGTTGACACTGAGTATCTTCCTCAATCACTCTCAACCTTATTTTAATTTATCTGTGTTTGCTGGCTGTCCTCGAACTCTCTCTGTAGACCAGGCTGGCCTCAAACTCAAATCTGCCCTCCAACCATATATTCTTATTTTTGAGATTTAAAAAAAATAGATGTGTGTGTGTGTGTGTGTGTGTGTGTGTTTACAGCTGCCTGCATAAGCCCAAAGAGAGCCCCAGGTCCTCTGGAGCTGGAGTCAAAGGCAGGTGCGAGCCTCCTAATGTGGGTGCTTGGAACTGAAGCAGAGTCCTCTGCTAGAACAAGACATGCTTGTAACCACTGAACCATCTACCTTAGTTTCTGAGATGGAGTCTCTCCCTGACCCTGGAGCTTACCACTTCATCTAACACTGACCAGCCGTCAGGCGTTAGAGATCCTCCTCTTTTCACACACTGCATCCCTCAGTGCTAGAGGGACAGGGGCGTGCCACCGTGCCCCATCTCTTTACACGAGTGCTGAGGGCACACGCTCAGAGTCCCATGCTTGTGCAGCAAGTACCGCCCCCACTGAGCCGCCCCTCGGCCCCAGGGCTCTGTCTCAGTAAGGCTGACTTCCATCCCGCTTTTGTTTAGAAGTTGTTGTGACAGGTGGAATGTTGTGCTTGGGCCACATTGGAGGAAACCCTGAAAACAGAGTTTCTGTTGATGCAAGGGACTCAGAGTTTGTCACCCAGTCCAGCCACCACATCGGGGAGGGATCCTGGGGAAGCGTGACCAATCTCCCAGGCTGTCACCAACAGAGCTGGGTAGAGAGCTACTGATATGAGGATGCAGATGAACGAAAGCAAGGGAGATCGCCGTCCAATTATGTCCATTTCACACTGATGAGACGAGACAGACGGCAGCGGCTATTTACTCTGTCTGTCAGCTGCTGTTGGATTACTCAATTCCTGGAGTCTAAGCAGGAACCCTGGCTCTCATCGCTAGAAGGTACCTGGCACCCACCCGGCAGAGTCCGGAGTCCTGTTCGCCTACTTCCCTCACTGCTCTGTCATCCTGCTGTCCCCATGACCGGTCTCCTCCTTCTGACCTCTGCTGTGACAGCTCCCAGCTCGCACTCAGAGGCTGCTATATAACCTGGCCCCATGACATCCTCTGGTGCCATGAGTTCCTCCTGTGCCCCCACCTTCTTCTTCTCAGTGGCACCTTCCAGGCATAGGAACCACTATGCCTACCATAGTGGATGGGACTAGAGGAAAAGCCCCGCCCTGCATCTGCTGACAGACTGTGGGCTTGGCTACTGCCAGGGAACATTCTTGTTCTGTGCTGGAGATCTCTCATGGCTGCAATGGCCTTGCCTCCAACTTTGCACTCCCTAAGCAGTTCTGCCGTCTCCTGAGCACAGCCTCTGCCTCTGCATCCAGTGTCTGGGGCGTGCTCTGGGGGAGACAAACCCTGGATGTGCCCGCTCAGGCTCTGAGCAGCTGTCTTGTGACTGACCTTGGATGTCCATTCTTTAGTTTTTGGCAAGCTTACCTGTCAGTGAGGCTAGCTGTCCCTTGAGAACCTCCCAGAAGTCACTGTGCAGGAGTCTCTCTCTGCCATGCTCTGTGGCAACTGGCGGGTGGTAGCAAGTTATGTGGCAGTGAGGTCTAAGCATAGGCTACAGAGTTTGCTTCTGACTGTGCTGGTAACTACCTTTAATGGGAGTCTTGGGTGTTCTTAGCCTTGGTTCTTATCCCTGACGCGGAGAAGCAATGGATAAGGCCACTGACCCACATGATGGAGAGGCAATAAGACAATATCACCTCAGAGTGCTGAAAGGACGACTTCACATGCTGCTGGCATGACTCTGTCACAGCGTGCCTTGCATTGGGCTGGCTAGTGAGTGCATATGTCACATCCACGAGTGTACACGTCACATTCTTTTCACACTAAAAGCCACGATGCTCTCGCCACCCATGGAAGCCTTCGGAGCTTCGGGACACAACAAAGGATGGCGACTGTGATGGTTAACTGTCAACGTGACCACAGTCCAGAGTCACCTAGGAACCGTCTCAGTGAGGGACTGTCCAGCTCCAGTTGGCCTGTGGGCATGTCTGTGAGGGATTGACCTACTTAAGTTAATTGGTGCAGGAAGAGCCAGCCTATAAGTGGGCAGCACCACTCCTTGACTCGGCCCTGGACTGTGGAGAAAGCAAGGCAAGTACTAAATGTGCCTGCGGTCATAGTCTCCGTCCTTGACTTTAGATGTGATGCAACCAGCTGTTTCAAGTCTCCCACTATAGCTGTTCTTCCTTGTAGTGGTGAACTGTAACTGGGATTGTGAGCTAACACAAGCCCCGTCTCCTCCACGTTTCTTTTTGTGAGGGTATTACATCACAGTACCAGAAATGAAAGTAGGGCAGTGACTCTTACCAGTTACAGCACCTTGGATCACCGTGGGGGACAGTTGTGCACCTCGTCCTCACGACTGGCGGATTTAGCATGTCCTGCAGGGAACCACAGCTGTTCTGCACACCCACCCCTGCCACCGGGCACAGAGTTCCTTCACGCCCGCCCTGGTACAGGAGCAGAGAGAGGCTGTGTTAGTTACTTTTCTCATTGTTGGGATAAGACAATAACTGACCAAAGTAACTTAAGGAGGCTGGGTTGTTTCTTTGGCTCACAGTTTGGGAGCTCATCCTAGTGGAGAAGGTATGGTGGCAGGAATATGAGACAGCTGGTCAAACTGCATCCTCAGGCCGGGGGGGGGGGGCGGGAGTGTGTATGTGTGTGTGTGCGAGAGAGAGAGAGAGAGAGAGAGAGAGAGAGAGAGAGAGAGAGAGAGAGAGAGAGAGAGAGAGAGAGATGGGTGTGGTACTCAGCTTGCTTTCTGCTTTAAATCTAGCCCAGCGCCCAGCCTAGGGAATGGTGCTGCCCACACTGGAGGGAGTAGGGAGGGGGCCTTCTTTTCTCAGTTAAACCCTCCCTGCAAACATCCTCATGGACACTCCCGGAGGTGTGTTTCCATGGCGACTCTAAATCCAATCAAGCACACGATGAAGATTGACCAACGCAGCAACCATTCCGGAGAACTCTATTTCTTGCAGAGCTATTTTGACTCCCTGGACACAGATCACTCAGAAACCCAGATACTCTAAGACACAGCCAGTCCTGGTGGCCGATACAGTGTCACACAGATGTGCAGCTGTTCTGCAACTGACACCGAGCACCTAACCTAACAGCTGTTTATATCCCGTGTCTAGTCCCTGCCTCCCTCCTTGGTTCCTCTTCTGTCCCTCTTCTCCATCCACCCCTTCTCCATCCCTCCTTCCTACCACCTGTCTTTCCCGCTCCTTCCTCTCTTCCTTCCTCCCCCTCCTTCCTCTCTTCCTCCTTTCCTTCCATCTTCAAATCTCTGCCCCGCCTCTCCCCTCCCCTGGTTCCTTATAGAGAAAGTTCTGCACTGTTCGGTCTCATGTCATTAGACCCTGCCACTCAGGTAACCCTGCTCTCCCACTCTTTCAGTTTTAAGATTGGTGGCCTTAGTCCCACCTGCAAAGTTCGTCATGTCACAATCAGAGCATACAGGTTCCAGGGGGGGATCTGCTGTAGGCATCCTGGGAGCACTCTGTCCGCTACAGGGAACAAGGCACGCAGTGTGGATAGTGACTGCAGACAATGGCACCAGCATGACACCAGAGGGAAGCCAGTGTGGCAAGTGAACTGAGAAGAACAGGCCTGGGACTCCGACTGAATCCACCACCAAGCCCCAGGGATGTACAACGTGGCCTGCGTATGCACTGACCACCTCCACTGAGGCTGGTTGTGCAAGCCAGGAGGTCTGCTTCGAACCCCTGTCGTGTGGGAATGTGGAGAATTCAAAGAAGGCCCCTACCTAGGGAGAGGCTCTAACTCTGGTTCTGATCTGCAGCCGGGCCATCTGCAGGACATTCAGCCGGTGCTGGCGTTGTCTTTACTCTGACTTCACCCAGGGCATGACACTCCTCTGATGTCTCTATCTTATGTCTATAGACGCAAGTGTCCGTTTCAAGCCCTGGTTTTATTGGCTGCAGCTATGATCGATATTTAACAGTTCTGTGCAGGCCTGTGCCAACTGGGCACTCTTGAAGAATCTCCCGTTTGCCAAGACACCGGCTCACCCAGTTGCCCTCGGAAGACCAAGCGGTAAAAAAGGTGCACGCCGTAGATAACTATCCTCGGATCATCTCTCTGGGGTTCAGCCATCATCCTGAAGACTGTGTGGAAACAAGCAGTCACGGGTTGGGGAAGGCCCCTGAGAGCCGCCGTTGCATTGGGGTGGCATGAAGAACCCACAAAGAGAGACTGTGGCTCGTGTGTGTCAGGGAAGAAGCGCTGTGAAGAAGCCCGTGTCGCTGTGACAGCTCTAGCGCCTAGCCTGTCGGCTCACCTACCTGGCAGGCTTCCAGGAACAAGGTTCAACAGGCTGCTTGAAGGGTCACAATGTCTCCTGGTGTCTCTAGGCCACCTTTCCCCACATGGGTGAGAGAGGTGTGTGTGTGTCTGTGTGGCCGGTGGGGGTAGAGTATCTGCCTGGTTGTGTAATGTGCTCACCTCTGCTTGGCGTGAGTGATGACGTCCCTTCATGCATGCCCAGCCTCAGAAGCACTGTGTGGACTCACTGTCTCCCTCCCCAGCCTGGTGTCACTGTACACTCCTGGGAAGCTAAGAATATAAATAGCACCTGGGTTTCTTAGTAAATTTTCTATCGCCGCGATAAGACACCATGACCAAGACAAGTTATGTTTTACAAAACAGTTTATTGAGTGGGTTACCGTTTTAGAGGGTGAGTCAATGACCATCACGGCAGGGAATGTAGTAGCAGGCGGGCGTGACACTGGAGGAGTATCTGAGAGAACTTGCTTATCCGTCCCCCCCAATCCAAAACCACAAGGCAGAGGGAGCTATTGGGAGGTGATGGGAGGCCTTTGAAACCTCAAAGCCTGCCCTCAGGGACATACCTCCTCCAACAAGGCCACACCTCTTAGTCCTTTCCAAATAGCTCCACCAAATGAGGTTCAAGCATTCAAATATATGAGCTCATGGGGGCGGGGCATTCTTATTCAAGCCACCGTACTGTGGCCCTGGAGGTGCTGAGCATCCTCGGGACTGGTGTATGTTGTCAAGTGTGTTGCCCATTGGACACAGAATGAGGACAGGCACTTCCAAGGTGGCATGCAGCAACACTGTTTACATAACGTTCTTAAAGTGAAAAAGTAGCAAAATTACGGGGAGGGGTCGGCATGCCTTGGGCTGGTCATGGGGCTTAAGACGGCATCTTCAGGATGAAGAACCATTCTGTGCTCCGACTCTGTGTGGACACATGACCCTGCATGTGTGGTCACCGCACATGAAACTAAACACATGTGCTTGCACATGCAAGTGTATTGATCACACAGGTGACATGATCAGACTTAGTTTAGGAAGGCATTACCAGTGAGGTGATTGCTACAGAGCTAAACCCGGGAAGACATAAACAACCTCTATACCCCAGGGTGGGCACCACAACAAAATCTAGTTTAATGAGCCAGCGGGGTTCCAGGTTTCCTACAGGGCATGGGTGAGGGGTCACTTACTGGAGCATGGTTGACTACCTCACCAAAAAAAGCATGCTAACATGGATGACTACTCCCCCATGGCCACACAGATGGAAGTGTTCACTTCCATTAGCTTTCCACACTCGTTTTAATCCGGCACATCCCACAACCAGGAGACCATATTTAGCTGGGGCACAGTTATATACAGTTAGCTGGGAGGTGCAGGAGGGAGTGGCCGAGAGAGCAGATACGGGTCTAATGACCTTACCTGATTCTACCAGGGAATGTCAACAGGCATGAGAGGGTGTCTCGGGAAAGTCACAAGTGCTTTGATGAAGATGGTTATGGCTGTTACCCTATGAGGACAGAGTTCTACAGGGTAAACTGAGGAAAGTGTATATGTGCTTTTCCCGTCTTGTGTCTCACAACTGCCTCGACCTTGGCAGTTATCTAAAAATAGAACGTTCGACTGAGGAAATGGAAACTGTAATTAATCATGAGCAAATGTTGATATTTAACTTAATTTTCCCCCTTCTGCCCTCATGTCCTTTTAATCAGCTCATGATGGTAGCTATTGACTTTAGCATCCACTGATGAATATGGGCCGTGACCTGTGCGTTAAGGTCCTTGACAAGTCTCTACCACTGTGGAGTTACAACATAAATAGTGCTGCTAGCGTTACTATTGATCAGAGAGACGCGGCCGAGCGGGGAATATATGTGTGTGCAAAGACCAGCTAGGAAAAGGGCAGGCTTCAAATCATTACAGCGAGTCTCCTAGCCTGTTCTAGTCACAAGGCTTCCATCTAGTGAAGCCACAGTCGTCGCCGCAGAGCAGGTGGGTCGTTGGGGCAAGTGCTCTTGATCAAGAGGTCCAGGTAATTGCAAAACTGATACCCACTTTCTGCCCGCTCAGAAACCTTCAGTCTTTTCTCCTTTGAACTGCTAAGTTTTCATTTCTGTTCCCGCCTTTACGTCCCGCCCTGGTGGTGGTGGTGGTGGTGGTTGTTGTTTGTGTGCATGGGGGAGGGGCTTAAGATGTAGTCAGTATAGCAGACACACCAAGCCTTATTACCTTCGTTTAACACTACTACAACGAAAAGAAGAAGTCTCCAGAAATTAATTATCGCGCAGAAAGTGAACACAAGCGCCTTTTGTCATCCTGATAATGAAGTATCACTGGCGTCTTAATGCTCCTGAGCCGGGCCATGTCTCTGCCGAATTCTGCTGAATAAACTGTGAAAAGTATTGCAATTTACTCTCCAAGGAACCTCATTGTCCGATACAACCACTATTTCCCCTTGCCCAAGCCAGGGGAGAGGCTAGAGAATAGAAATGCTCCCTAGTAACCCCCATTCTCCTCCCCACCCCCCATGGCTAGGAACGGATGAGAGGCCCCGCCCCCCACCCACCCCCACCACTAGGAATGGGTGAGAGGCCCCGCCCCCACCCCACCCCCGCTGCTAGGAATGGATGAGAGGCCCCGCCCCCACCCCACCCCCACCACTAGGAATGGGTGAGAGGCCCCGCCCCCCACCCCACCCCCACTGCTAGGAATGGGTGAGAGGCCCCGCCCCCCCCCCCCCCCCACCAGCTAGGAACGGATGAGAGGCCCCGCCTCCACCCCCACCGCCACTATTATTTGGCATTCCATCGAAGTATTAAATTTATGTTTTGGAGGAGAACTGCTAAGACATAAAAAAAAAAAATAAGTTAATAGGTTGTGTGGCTCCTGGATATAGGCCTGGCCTCTCGTTACAGGGCTGTTCAACACGCCTCAACGGTTGGTGTTTAGTTAAGGTATGGAAGCTAACTAACCTATAAAGCACTGTGCTGTAAATATACCTTTATGAAGCTCTCGGGATGCCCTTTCTAAAATGTGAATTAAGATATTCCCATGGTTTCAAGCCCATAAACTGAGAAGTAGCCATCGCCCTGAGTGGTAATTTGCTTTCTGAAACCTTGGAATATAAATCGCCTTTGCCTGCTGCTCCCCAAATTCGAGTGTGCAAGTGGGATGGTGACTACTGATGACGGGTTTAGAAAAACACATCTAAGAACTCAGACTGGGAGACGGCCCAGTCAGTAAAGCCCTTGCCACACCCGCATACAGACCTGGAGTTCAGGCTCCCAGCAGGTAGACCATGCCTATTAATCTTAGTGCTTGGGTGGAGGAGGCGGAGGCAGGGGGATTCCAGTCTAGCTTCAGTCAGATTCAGTGAGAGACGGTGCCTCAAAAAACAGAGTGAAGGGCAATCGGAGAAGACACCTGACATTGACCTCTGACTGCCCCCCCCCCCGCGCACACACACATACACACACACACACACATACACACAGACACACACACACACTTGTATACATTCACATGAGGGGGAGAGAGAGAGAGAGAGGGAGGGAGGGAGCGGGAGGGAGGGGGAGAGGGGGAAAGAGAGAAAGAGACAGGAGGAGAGAGAGGGAGGGAGAGAGGGGGAGGGAGGGGGGGAGGGAGGGAGAGAGGGGAAAAGAGAGAGAGACAGGAGGAGAGAGGGAGGGAGAGAGGGGGGGGAGGGAGGAGAGAGGGGAAAAGAGAGAGAGAGACAGGAAGAGAGGGAGGGAGGGGAGGGAGGGAGAGGGGAAAAGAGAGAGAGAGAGACAGGAAGAGAGAGGGAGGGAGGGGAGGGAGGGAGAGAGGGGAAAAGAGAGAGACAGGAGGAGAGAGAGGGAGGGGAGGGAGGGAGAGGGGAAAAGAGAGAGAGACAGGAGGAGAGAGAGGGAGGGAGGGGAGGGAGGGAGAGAGGGAGGGAAAAAGAGAGGACGGAGAGGAGAGGGGGGGGGGGGGGGGAGGGAGGGGGGAGGGAGGGAGAGAGGGGAAAAGAGAGAGAGAGACAGGAGGAGAGAGAGGGAGGGAGAGAGGGGGAGGGAGGGGAGGGAGGGAGAGAGGGGAAAAGAGAGAGAGAGACAGGAGGAGAGGGAGGGAGGGAGTGGGGGAGGGAGGGAGAGAGGGGAAAAGAGAGAGAGACAGGAGGAGAGAGAGGGAGAGTTGGGAGGGGAGGGAGGGAGAGAGGGGAAAAGAGAGAGACAGAAGGAGAGAGAGGGAGAGGAGGGAGGGAGAGAGAGAGGGAGAGAGAGCGCGGGAGAGGAGGGGGGGAGGAGAGAGAGATAGAGCGGCGAGGGGGGAGAGAGAGAGGAGGGGGGTGGAGAGAGAGAGCGCACGCACTGTGGTCATTGACATTCTTCTTGTGTCCGGTGCTTTCTCACTGCCGTGGTTTTGGCCCATAGTTCCAGATGGTCCATCATGGTGAAGAAGTACTAGCAGTCAGGGAGGGCACAGTGCAGAGGCAGAAGACTGCCTGTTGACAGTGCAACCACACTCTGGAAGCAGGGACTCAACAGAGAGTGGGGGCCGGCTGCAAAGCCCTCAAGGCCCATCCCCAGTAGCTCACGTCCTCCAGCAAGGCTGCCCCTCTTAGAAATTCCACAACCTTCCCCCACAGTGCCACTGTCTGGGAACCAAGGGTTCACACACATGCACCTGTGGAGGGCATTTCACGTTCAGACCACGGCACACCTTTACTTAGGGGCTGTTTTCTTCTCCCTGTTTAAAGAGCCGCCATATTTCACCGCTGAGCCCGAGAGTCGGATGCTAGGGGAAGTGGAAGAGACTGTGGACATCCCATGTCGAGCCATGGGTGAGTATGGGAAGTCCCAGATGCGGCCCGTGGTGAATGGCTGTGAACGTCTGGAGTGGCCTTTAAGTCCTTCCAGAGAGACAGTGAGCATGAAGGGTTGGGACACTGGACACTGGGGCTCAGTAAGCACTCTGTGGCCTTGCTGAAGGAAGTCATCATTGTGAAGATCTTGCTTCCTTGCTGTCTGTAGAACAGCCCAAGGGTGGCAAGATATAATACCTGCTTACCCTCAAGAAGGGGGAGGAGAAAAGGAAGCCCTTGGCCCTTGTGTGACCAAGAGAGAGGACACAGCAGACCCTGTGACTTGCTCAGTGTCTGGGTTCCCCAGAGTATGTGGGCCTGAGACTGTGGCTCTCACATGAAACCCATCTGCATCCACCAGTTGATAGGACTGAGGACCACATCTATCCATCAAATCGTCCTTTTATTCAAAACTAATTAATTAATTAATTTTTGACTCAGGGTCTAATTTAACCCAGGCTGGTCTCAAACTTGCCCTGCAGCCAAGGATGATGTTGAGCGCTTGATCCTCCTGTATTCACCTCTCAAGAGCTAGGTCTACAGGTGTGAGCCACCGCACCTGGGTTGTGCAGCGCTGGGGATGGAACTAGAGGCTCACACATTCTAGGCAAGCACTCTGCCAACTGAGCTACACCCCAGGCCCCATCAGCACTGTTTTTGAACAGGAACTTCTACTTTTTTTCCCTCTTGGCTCTGGGTCATTCTGCTCTCCTCCCTGTGGCTCACTGTACCTATTACCCCGTCTATGACTTTATCATACGGTTGCACAGGGAGTGACGTAACATTGCCCCCTCCAGCCATGTGCACACCCACACCCACACCCACACACACACACACACTCAAATTCTCGCATGCACATGTGCATGTGTGCACACACACATACACACACACACAAATCCTCACATGCACGTGCATGTACACACAAGCACACACACACACACACACACACACACACACACACTCATGCACACATGCCACAGGCTTTAACCAGGCAATCTGTTACTGAGACCTGTACAGATGAAAAGACTCTTTTCCTGCGTGCTTCGACCTGGCATCATAAACATGGTTTTCCTCCACTCACGATGACCCTCGCTTCATAATGACAGTGCTGGAGACCCAGAGTAGTGAAAGTGAAGCAGTTTATTGTGTGACCTTGCAAAGTCTGGCATCAGCCTATAGAAAAGGCAGAGGGAAAAAATGCCCTAAATTCCCCCATCCAATTGGTTCCGGATAAAAAGCTTTTATCTAATGTATGTCCTGGGGCTGGCGACTCCCTCCTTTTCTGAGCTGCGGGCTTAGTCATGTGGCTGACTGCCTGTGACTTTTCAACCATAGAATGAACCCCACAGCACCTGGGCAAGCAGATACCAGCAGCTAGCTGGGGAAGACAGGGGACCAGGGCCTCCTGATTGCCTGTGGCTCTCCTGTGATCCTTACAGGCACCTCCTACTGAAAAAAAAAATGGACCAGACTGATTTATACCTCACGCTACCAGTCTGGTGAGCATTCCAGTCGTACAAGAGAGATGCTACCTCTCTATACACAGTTGAAACCTTGCTTCAGAGAAAGCATTACGCCCAGAGGCTCCAAGATTCAACGGGGCACCTACTGGAGAATTGTCACGAGGTGTCTGGCAGGCAGAAACTGCTCACCAAATCCTGGGGTCGTGTGGCAATGCAACCCAAGTCAAAAACCGGGTCCATGGGCACATGCTCCTGTCACGACATGTAGGTACCCCTGAAAGCTAATGTCTAGAATTGGAGCAGACACACCTCCCCATGTTCAACCATGGCCATCCCACCCTACAGTTCTAAAATGGGAGGCATGCGGCTCACAACAGCTCTTGGTCAACACAGAGTCACTTCAAGCTGCAAGTCCCTTCTGGTGACTTACATCAAACCTGCCCTTTGCCAAAGGACTCACAGCCTCTGGTCCCCACTCCCGACCCCCCCCCCCCCATCATGGCCTCTCTCTAAACACGCTCTGCTTCCGTTCCCCTCTACTTTAGTTCTGTTAGTGCAGCCTCAGAGGAAGATGAGTGAGGGACGGTACAGACGTGGAATGGAGGCACTCCTCCATACTGCGGCGGCCTTGTCCTCTTCCACCTACCTCAGCAGCCACTAAAGTGGAGCTCTGTGGGTGAGAAGCTGTGCGGAAGTTTCTGTCTTAGGACTGAGTGCATCCTCTGCTCCCACGGGGCATACAGTTCCCATGTGACATGAAATTGACCTCAATAGAAACACTCCCACCCTCCCATGTAGTCACTATTATTTTTCAATAAATGACAATTTTAACATTCTCCCTCTGTCAGGAGAATGCTCTCTTCTTTGCATAATGTCTGCAGGGGAAACCGCTGAGCAGGGACTTGTAAATGTGTATTGAACCAACCGGTCTTCCCACATTGCTCTGCCGTCATGTGATTTACAGCTTTCTCTCTTAACTCTGGCAATGAAACAAACTGCATGGGAAGTTGGTGGGGGATGGGGGTCCCCCCTGTGAGAGCTACATCATGTAATCGCCATTATGAGGTTTTACATGAATTGCATATGCTTTTACCTTGAAATGGATTTTAAAAAGTTGTCCTGATTTAATGAGAGGTGACAGGAAACGTAATTAAGGGGAAGAACGGCCCGAGAACACATCACTTGGAAATGCTCCCAACATTAGCTCTATTCACTCAAATGGACCTTCTACACCCACGTACACTGAGACTGAGTCGAGTCTGCGTAAGCCTTATGGAATCGTGGCAAAATGTGCTTTTTAAAACTTTGATTCATTTTGTGATTTATTATGCCAAGCCTGGAGCCACATGTAATCCCAGCACTAAGGAGTTGGAAGCAAGAAGGCCAAGAGTTCAAGGCCAGCCTGGGCTACATAGCAAGATTTTGTCTTAAAAACCAATAGAGAGAGCAGGGCATGGTGGCGTACACCTTTAGTCCCAGCACTCAAGAGGCAGAGGCTGGTGAATCGCTGTGAGTTCGAGGCCAGCCTGATCTACAAAGTTATTCTAGGACAGCCAAGGCTACACAGAGAAACCCTGTCTCAGAAAAACAAACAAACAAACAAACAAACACCAGGAGAGAGAGAGAGAGACAGAGACAGAGACAGACAAAGAGATCATTTTTATCTAGGGAAATTGAGGAACAAAAGCACCTAAACTCTAGAACTAAATCTTAGTATCTCCTCGGGATTCCAAGCCCACTGTATTTCTGGAGTTTGTTATGTCATATGGGTTCAGGCTGGTTCTCCCTGGAGCCTCTTGCATACCTAGTTCTCCCTTCCTGGGTGAGTGTGGTCCTCTTGGTCTTCAGGGAGGTCAGAGATATTCCCCCAGAAAGCTGTCTTCCATCCGCCCTGCACAGAAGCTTGTAGAGGGCCCAAGCGGTCCCCATGCAGGACCGTGCTGCCCCGGGCACACAGTGGCATCGTCTATCAGCCCTGGGCTACATGAGCTGACTCTCACTGTGGAGACAGGGCTTTAGAAGTCCGCACCTGGCTGCGGAGGCTGCAGGCTGTCCCTTCCATATCACACTGTATCCACAGTCCGGGAGCAGATAGAGGTGAATGCTCAGCTTACCTTCTCGTTTCTGTTCAGCTAAGGGTCCCGGCCCATGGGATGGTGCCACTCACCTCCAGACTGCGTCTTTCCACTTCAGTCAACCCAATCTAGAAGCTCCCAATGACTCTGGCCTAGCCTCCCAAGCAGGGACCGGATCGGAGCCATCAACCCGTCCTAAACTCAAAGGCAATTACAACCTAAATGAGTTGCTGACCCGGGACCTTCAGATGAGAGTAGGGAGGACCCGTGGCCCTGGCTCATTCCTGCTTCCTCTTCAGGCCACTCAGTGCAGGTTTCCTCATGTAAAACAAGGGAAGTGTCTCATGGATATGGTGTGAGAAGGATCGCTGTGTGAGCCTCTGAAGGCTCGTCAGTCAGCGCTCCTGGAGCGTAATGCTTCTTTCTGTTCCTTTCCAGGCGTTCCTCTTCCCACCCTCCAGTGGTACAAAGACGCCGTCCCCCTCAGCAAGGTCCAGAACCCGAGGTACCGAGTGCTCCCCAGCGGAGGCCTGCACATTCAGAAGCTGAGCCCAGAAGACTCTGGAATCTTCCAGTGCTTTGCCAATAACGAGGGAGGGGAGATCCAGACCCACACCTACCTGGATGTGACCAGTGAGTATCACACGTGTCTGCATGGCCAGCCCTCACGTCAGAGCATCCCGTCAGCTCCTGAGGTGATGGCACAGCTAAGGCGATCTGTGCCCCAGGCACATCTGTGAGCTTTCCTCTTTGGAGCTGAGGGCTTTTTTTTTTTTTTTTTTTTTTTTTCTTTTTAAATCCGCCTTTTTATGCAAGTAGGAAATTATTTCCATCCCTCCCTACTCCCCTCATCCACCCCGCCCCCAACCCCGCACGCACTCTGGACAGAATCAGAAAGACTATCGTGTGCATAGCGTACTAATCTTTTTCTTTTGATCCCTTTTCCCCCTCCATTTAAGAAAATATTCATTCTCTACTTTAGTTTTATTGAACAATTATAGTTCTTTTGTGGGTTTCTTTTATTATCCCATTAGCAGAAATACCTTGGCACCCCGTCTTTGAAAAATAAAATAAAAAGTACAGGTTCTCACAGTATCTGTGGGTTTTCTTTCCAATCTCCCGCAGCCTTAACATTGTTTTTCTGAAATGGAATGGAATTTAGTGGCTACGGAATCGCACCTTTCAAGCTTGCCCTTTCAGAGGCAAAAAGAGTTGATATCGCAGGTGTGAGCGCCACTGCAGAGTGTGGCTGTGCCTGTGTGGGACTGGTGGCTCCCTGTGGTCTGTGAAGAGATGGCCACCTTCCTGAAATGCATGTGTGTTGTTTGGTGAACCGGGAGGCCGCTGTCCTTGACTTTTGCCAGCAGATCATATGTGGCCTCCACGGCAGAGTGAAGGAAACCAATCCTTCTCTGCGCAGTAGAAATAATATTGGGTGTCTAAGTGAGAAACTTGAGTTTGCATTCATTAGAATTATTTAAAACCTACCTTGCAGCTGGAGGCCAGGGTGTTCCGAGGCCAAGACTGACCGGGAAGTTTGGGGTTGTTTGCTTATTTCTTCTTAAGGGTCTGGGAATAGATGTCATAGGCTTTGACTGCACGGTCAGTGCCACAGCCACGTAGCAAAGGATGGGTGTGCAGGAGTGGCTGTGAGTGTGTGCGAGGTATCTGGCTCCCCCACCCCTCACCCCTAACCTGTCCTGTCATTGGGAAAGAGGCACGTGGCGCTGCAATGGTGTGGCTGGTCTGGAAAAGACTGGGAAGTTGGCCTGCATTTCAGTTCGGCACACCCCTGGTGTATTCCTCTTACAAGGGGTTGTGATGCCCTCATGCTGCCTATGTATCCCCATGAATAAAAAGAAGCCACAGCATGGGAAAGGAGCTCTTAAACGTGTATTTCAGGATTCGGGATGCCCCTGGGAAGAGTGGCTATGTCCTATCCCCTAAAGGACAAAGGTAGTTGGTTTCTGTATATAAACACGCTTCCTGGGCCCCTGGATGTCACACAGGGCATCCACTCCCCTTCCGATACTGAGCAATGACAGGTGACTCCTAGGAGATCAAAAGCTCGGGGTGGGGACCATTCCAGAATGACTTCTGTTTTTCACATAGCACCCTCACCTCTGATTGGTCCTGCAAGATCTGTGCGGATTCCCAGGCGGGCTTCTCAGAGGCTGTGCCACAGCTCACTGTCAACTCCTCCCCACAGATATTGCTCCTGCCTTTACCCAGCCTCCGGTGGACACCACGGTTACTGACGGGATGACGGCTGTCCTGAGATGTGAGGTGTCTGGGGCTCCCAAGCCCGCCATCACGTGGAAGAGAGGCAGGTGGCTCTGCAGCAGCATGTCCGGTGTGGAAAACACTGGGGTGTTGGCTGCATTTTCTTTTCTTCTCACTCCGTCACTCGGTGAAGACTGGGTGACAATTATTGGATGCCTGTGCCAGGAACTGGGTGCCCGGGGTGCAGTGTGAGTGAGACAGGCGGCCCTAGGCTTCTAGCAAACTTGGGGACGGCAGAATGGTTCAGTCAGTAAAGTGTCTGTGACAAAAGCATGAAGACATGAATTCAGACCCCGGTACCCACACAAAAAGCTGTGTACATCTCATCCTGGCACGGGGGAGGCAGAGGTAGGAGATCCTGGGGGCTTGCTGGCCAGATAGTCTAGCCAAGTTGGTGAACCCCAGTTCCCAGCCATAAACCCTGTCTCAAAAAAAAAAAAAAAAAAAAAAAAAAAAAAAAAGGAAAGAAAGGAAGGACAGCCTCTACATACATGCATAACATTTACATGTGAACCTGCACATATACACACGGGCACATGTACACACACAAACATAAACATGAGCCACATATAGAAGTGGTTCTCAACCTGTGGATCACGACCTCCTTCAGGACCAAATGATCTTTTCACAAGGGTCCCCTAGGGCCATCAGAGAACATAGCTATTTATATTATGATTCATAACAGCTACAAAGTTACAGCTATGAATTAGCAACAAAAATAACTTTATAGTCGGGTGTCACCCCAACATGAGGAACTGTATATATTTAAAGGGTCGCAGCGTTTGGATGGCTGAGAACCACTACCATACACGCAATTTTTTTTTTTATTAGCAAAGTCAGTGGGAATTAAAAGACAGTAGTAGCCGTGTAAATATGGCTGTCCTTTAAGTAAGCCTTCCGCTCTCTTGGGCTCCTGAAGATAGTAAGGCCTGGATGTGAGGTAAAGATAAGAAGCAGTCACCGGAAGTCAAGGATTCCGTACACAGATCGGAATCTGACGTGTTTCCGGTGTTCATGATCCTCGGCGATGAGGAGGACGCTGCTGCAGCTGATTCGACACAGAATGCTCCCTCTGCTTGGAGGGCTGTCTTGCCAGCCGCCACCAACCCTTTCCTTCCTGCCGGTGGCGGGGCCTCTAATGTTTCCTCTTTTCTCTCCTGCTCCTCAGGGAACCACATCCTGGCCAGTGGCTCTGTCCGGATTCCCAGGTTCGTTCTGCTGGAATCTGGGGGGCTGAGGATAGCCCCTGTCTTCATCCAGGATGCTGGCAACTACACCTGCTACGCAGCCAACACCGAGGCCTCTGTGAACGCATCTGCCATGCTCACCGTGTGGAGTAAGGGCCATTCTCTGAGAACCTACCGTGAACCCCGCTCTCATCCCCGGATGTCAGCGCCCCCTTAGATTGTCCTCACCTAATCCAAAGAAAGTGATTATTTTTTTTACAACTAGTTTATAGAAGTCGTTTGAGTAATTGAATTTTCTGCTTCTGAGAGAATAATTAGGAGACGTATCCAGAGATTCACTGGGGCTGTTTCAAAAGCGGTAACAGATCGACTTTTTAAGATCGGCAGACTTATTATATCCAGTTGGCTGGAATAGCTAAAGTAACGTTTTGATTAATTTTATAAGAAAATCGAATCAATCGTTGCTATCCTAAAGAAAGTAAGTTGCAGACTGAAAAAGAGATTGCTCAGTCAATACGATACTTGACCTGTAATCATGAGGTCATGAATTTGATCCCTAGCACCCACATAAAGCCAGGGGTACACTTTGCAACCCCAGTGCTATGGAAACAGAGCCAGGAGGATGCCTGGGGCTCAACCAGCCAGCCAGTCATCCAGTCTCACCCCGTCCTCCAGGCACACAGAGAGAGACCCTGTGTCATGAGATAAAAAAATAAGAAAGAGACCTGGCATCTCCCATCTCTGCATGCACGCAAACACATACAAGTGCGCACACACACACACACACACACACGGGAACATGTGTGCACACACAACAGAAGGCATTCTTTCTACACTCTCTGATGCTCGACTACATTAAATAGGGGTGTTCCTGGTGGCGTAGAAGCAAACGGTGGGGATATCTTTGTTCCTCCAGCTTTTGCCATCCTCGCTGGAGGTCACTGGTTCTTGAGGTGCAGAAAGAGTAGCTTCCTGTAACGTGCTGATCGGAACCCCAGCTGTCCCCTGCCTCTAGTGCCTGAATGCTCTTTCCCGCGTTGCCCCAGCCCACGGGACTCTCACAGCTCACCTTTCAAGGAGAAAGCGGTGCAGACTGACAATCTCCGCAAGAGTCTCTAGTGAGAGAGAAAGTTCAAACTCACTTGAATAATATGTGAAGATGCACATGCACGCACACACACACACACCCTGCTTCTGCTCATATTTGGCATTTTCTCTCATGCCATCACTGCACACTTTGATAAATGACCCTTTTAATGGAAAATGTTAAGGCTCTCCTCTTTTCTCAATTATTCCTATGTCTAGGGGTAGGGGTGGGACATGCACATGAGTGTAGGTGTCCTCAGAAGCCTGAAGAAGGCCTTTGGTTGTCAGAAGCTGGAATTTCAGGCAGCTCACGTGGCTGCTGGGAGTTGAAGCCAGTACTCTGCGAGAGCAGTGTACACGCTTAACCACCGAGCCATCTCTCCTGCCCCTAATAACCCTTTACATATTTTTAAATTAGGTAGTCTGGAAACATTAAGAGTCTTTTTAAATTTTTGTTTAAATTCCTAAAATATTGGCAAAGTACTTTTTAAAAAGTTTTGTTATGTTTGGAGATCGAGTGAACCAGGTCTGATGCAAGGCAACACTCGCCTCACATTTACTTGTGAGCTTGTGGAAAAGGAAACAAAAAAAGAGAGGTCTGACTCTCCCCAGAGCACACTCCAGAAAGTTCCATGGATCTGTTGAGGATCAAAGTTAGGACCATGCCAAGGCATGTGGCAGTAAGTCAGCTCAGTGCCCTGTAGACTTTTCCAGGTGTCTACGTCTATCTGTTTGTAACAGTCATGTGCCCTCTCATAGACAAAGTCTCTAAGACTTTCCCTGATACCCAGCAGACAAGCCACCATGCTGGGTCTCGAGTGAATCCCTGAGACTTACAAGTTCTCAATCTGTGTGTGTGGCACCACAATGGTGTTCCCTGGCTTGTGTGTGACAGCACAGCGCAGGCCGACTGTGGGGAAGCTGGCATCTGCAGTAGCAGCTCTGGGCCCCGGATGCGGGACAGCTGATAGACATTGCCTCTCAGCAGCTGTGTGGTCCTGGGCACCTCACTTTGGTCCTGGGTATTTGCTCACTCTCAGAGTTAGGAATGATTGTGGTCACCTCAGGTTTGCCCGTTGGATTAACTCAACACAAATGAAGGTACCTTCCAAAGTCACATGGGACTGTGTGGACACTAGAAAAGTTAAGATAATAATCATCTTAGCAAAGAACATAGATTTTATTTATATACTATTTATTTGTTTATGTGTTCATTTACAGCCCGTAGGATTAAACCTAGGACTTCTGCCACTGAGCTTCATCCTCAAACACCTGCCCCGTCTCTTTTTAACTTTTTCTTTGAAATCAGGTCTCATAATGTTTCCTAGGTTGCTCTTAAACGTATTATCCTGTAATTTGCAGGCCATGAACTCACTCTCAGCCCAAGTTGGCCTCAAATTTGTGACCCACCTGTCTCAGCCTCCCTAGCCACTGGAATGGCAGACCTCCACTCCTAGCTTAAAAATCCAGACTTTAGGCTGGAGAGACAGCTCTGACCGTCAAGCGCTTGAGGCCCTGGGTTTGATCCTTATGTAGAAGAGCTGGGAGCGATAGCTCACACTTGTCATCCTGTCAAGGGGAGTGGGAGACGGGCAGATCCTGGGAGTTCACTGGCCAGCAAACCTACCTTACTTGGTGAGTTCCAGGCCAGTGAGAGACCTCCATCAGAAACACAAGGTTGACAGTTTCAGAGGAGCAACCCAGATTGCCCTGTGGCCCTCACACATCCACAAAACACACAGAGAGACACTCCAAAAAGTCCAGACTCCCTAACCATCTGCATAAGCATGCTGTCTCTGTCTGTCTGTCTGTCTGTCTGTCTGTCTGTCTCTCTCTCTCTCTCTCTCTCTCTCTCTCTCTCTCCCACACACACAGACACCTCTCCACCCGCCCCCGCCCCCCGGGGTGAGAGTTTGGACACCCAGGATGACTTAGGAGTGTGTGGGTTAACTGGCCTTTGCTGCCACACAGAAAGGCTTGTTCTCCGTTCCCTGAGGCATCACTGAGTGCCTGCTTCCATTCATACCTGTTTTTGCCAAGATGAGAGAGCCTTTGGGAGGCGGGGGACTTTGATGTCAGGTGATCAATTCATTTTCCCCAGAGGAAGGGCACAGGCTCGCACACACTTCATTGGGCTGTGACTTGTATCATTTCAGATCGAACGTCCATCGTTCACCCTCCAGAGGACCGCGTGGTGATTAAGGGGACGACGGCCACCCTGTGCTGCGGAGCCACCCACGACCCTCGGACCTCTCTCCGGTTGGTCGCTCACACTGTTCTCATTCTTTAGGACGTGTTAAGAGTCCTTGGCCCAGTGGAGGAAAAGTTGAGATGAGAAGGGAGAGTTGGGGCTGGGGGGCTGGCGTCTTTGATTTTCTCAGAAGATCCCTGATGGTGGCATCTCCCATTGGCGGGCTCCGTCATTAATCACAGGAATCCGTCTTCCATTCTAAGCCTTATGTATTATTTACGGTGGGCTATGCTCCACTCCATGGCTTCAATACAGCTTTTTGTGATTTTCCTGCCGAGGTTAATACACTGTCTGTAAAACGCACTTGTCAGGGACTGACACTTAATGAGACAAAAATCCAGAGGGATGGAATAGGATTTCAGTGCTATTGACATGGGAGCTCCGCAATGCTCAGGAGGGGGTTTCTACCCTGCAAGGATGGTTTTTATGTATCGCAGGGAGAAGAAAGGCATCTGGGTGGGTGTCCAAGGGCAGGGGAGGGAAACCCTGGCAGGGGAATCTCCAGTGCCAAGTGGGACATCATGAAGACGTGAGGCTCCTCATGATAACTGTGACTACACACACTGGGCTTCTTGCTGTACGCCTCTAATCCCAGCACTGCACTGGTGGAAACAGGGTGTTCTGAAATTGAAAGTTGTGTTGAGACACCTGATTCAAGGCTAGTTTTGGTTACAGGAAATCCTCTCTCAAAACAAAAACAAGAACAGGCTAAGCATGGTAGCACATGTCTAACACCAGCACTGAGGAGGCAGTGGCAGGGGGATCTCTGTGAGTTCAAAGCCAGCTTGCTCTAACATAGTGAGTTCCAGGATATCAAGGGCTACACAGTGAGACCCTGTCTCAAAACCAAAGCAAACAAAGCAAAAAAAAAAAAGAAAGAAATCTCAAACAAGGCCACTTGAGGTAAGAGCCTGGCTCCAGACAGGTGGCCATCAGCCATGAGCTTCGTCTCAAAGAGCAGAATAGTTGTGACTTTTCAGACTCAACCCTGACAATAATAAACAAAGCAGGAGGCACAGAGAGAAACATGCTACACGGCATTGTCACCTTAGTTCTGAAACATGCTACACGGCATTGTCACCCTACCTTAGTTTTGAAAGGCCTCGCTTGGCCAGAAGGATGGGATCGGAGTCGCACCGAGCAGAGGGTCTGGCTCTCAAAGTGTGCACTGAGAACTGCCTTCAGAGACTTGACCCTTCCTCCCTCTCCAGTGTGCATATTTGGCACACCATCTCCACCTGACCCTCCAGCCTGTCCAGGGCTGGGATACAAGTGTGCGCTAATTACAAGAACAACAAAGAAAAAAAAAAAAAAAACCAAGGGAAAAAATAGGAAGCAGCAAGTTAAGGGTTACTGAAGGGATTCTGGAAGGCCTACCCAGGGAGCTTTTTCACACCCAGAGAAGAATCCTTTCATTGTTAAGGCAGCAGGGTACGGTTTCAAATATGTGTGTGTGTGTATGTGTGTGTGTGTGTGTGTATGTGTGTGTGTGTGTGTGTATTCAAATCAAGAGCTCAGAAATGTCCCTCTGGGACGGTCCCTTTGCAGCACTTAATGTGCTCATTGGAAGAGACCCTCTTTCTGTGAAGGACTCGGGCTGTCCCACTTTGGAGGGCCCCCAGCTATCCAGGGCAACCTGTCCTTTCTCTTCAAGTGGACTCTTTGCTGCTGTCCCTTATGTTGCAGGGCGGCCTCCTGTGACTAATTCACGACAGTTTGTGCTGGGAACATGCAGGGCAGAAAGGGCTGGTACATCTTGAAAATGCGATCATATTATTCTAATAAAGAAAGCCCAGCACTTTCATCTCATTCAGCCATCAGTAGAGGCCCTGCCCCAGGGACATTTATGGCTGGACAGGCTCTTAATTGAGTCTATATTGGAATAGAAAAATGTGCCAAAAATGGCCATAAAGATCAAATGATTAAGAAAGGTGGTGTCGGAGACAGCCTGTCAGGGTTGGGGGCTATGAATAGGACAGCTATGAGCTGCTCTGAGCTTTGCTCAGGAAGTGGGGGTGCCTCTCTTGGGGCCTTAAGCAAGCATTACTAAGGCAGGAGAGCAGGGTAGGTTCAGTTCAGTAGGTGACATGGCCCACAGAGTCCCTGTCTCTCAGACACATGCTCAGACAGGTTTTCACAGTCACCTTCATTGTCCTATTTGGGGATTTTGTTCATTGTACCTATGTGTGTTGGAGGTAGTATATCTATAGTGTGCTTGTGTGTGTGTGTGTGTGTGTGTGTGTGTGTGTGTGTGTGTGTGTGTGTGTGTGTGTGTTTTGTATAAATGGCTGTGTGCAGTTGTCCAGGGAAGCCAGACATAGGTGTCAGATCTCCATACCTGGAGTTCTGGGTGGTTGTGAGCCACCTGACCTGGGGTTTTTTAGAACCAAACTTGGGTCTTCTGAAAGGGCAGGACACACTCTTAACCACTGAGCCATCTCTCCAGCCCCAAACTCATACTTTTCCAAAGCGTAACATGATAATTTTTACTCTGCCCTCACCATCAGGGAAGGGGCAGGGCTCCTGCTCCCGTGGGGTTTGTGACTCAGCCTCTGCTTGGCCCACAGCTACGTTTGGAAAAAGGACAACGTGGTCATCACACCATCGAGCAGCTCCAGAATCGTGGTGGGGAAGGACGGGTCCCTTGTCATCAGCCAGACATGGTCAGGGGACATCGGCGACTACACCTGTGAGATTGTATCCGAGGGGGGGAACGACTCCCGGACGGCACGGCTGGAAGTCATGTGAGTACCGAGCCTCCCCCTGCCTCTGCACTGCCACGTGAGCACCCTTAGCCCACAGCATGCCCACATGCTGTCCCAAGCCATCAGCCCGAGGCCAGCACAGCCCATCATTCAGCTGTGTACGATGGCAAGGCCTTTCCCCCTTCTGTCTCACCCACGTGTGTGCATGCATGTTCGGAGAGGTGCGTGTGCATATGTTGGGGATGGGGTGCTAGGTGTGAAGGCCAGAGGTCAACCTCAGCTGACATTTCCTCAGGAGCTGTACACCTTGTTTGTTCGAGACAGGGCCTCTTAGGGCCTCTTTTACCTGGAGCTTTCTGATATGGCTGGTTGGCCTGGCCAGGGAACCCCAGAAGTCGACCTGCCTCCACCTCCCCCGTGCTGCAATTACAAGCATGTGCCAGCAAATGCAACATCGTTGTTCAGATTCTAGGGGGGGTCAAACTCGTGTCCTGATACTTACAAGGCAAGCACTTTACCAGCTAAGGTATATCGCCTTGGTTTGTTTGTACGTTCTTTCTTTTCCTCCTCTTCCCACCATTGCCCCCCAACACACCCATTCTTTATGTGGCTTCAAAATCAGAATGTTTTGTTCTTGCATAGATGGTCACCGTCCCAGTGAATCCTTCCCCCATGGCATTGGCACCATGCTGTGAAGGATGTTTACCTCATGGCCATCAGGTAGCTGTGAATTTCAGGGGATTGCCTGTCAGAAGCCCAGAGCCAAGCAGCCCCCCATTAAGTCTTTTACAGCCTTTAAGATAGCGACCAGTTGGGCTGGAGAGATGGCTCAGAGGTTAAGAGCACTGGCTGCTCTTCCAGAAGACCTGAGTTCAATTCCCAGCAACCACCTGGTGGCTTACAACCATCTATAATGAGATCTGGTGTCCTCTTCTGGCCTGCAGGCACACTGTATACATAATAAATAAATAAATCTTAAAAAAAAAAAAAAAAAAAGATAGCGACCAGCTGCCCCATTACTTCCAATCTAGACCTCCCTGTGGGTCCTGGGCTCACGCGGGAACCAGTGATAGACTCTGTGCCCCTGTCTTTCCTCAGCTACCTTTCTGCTCACAGAGCAAGAAGCCGAAAGGCCTGCTGGCAATGTCCCCCTTTTCAACGTGCATTTTATTTGCCTTATATCAATGTGCCTCCCCCACCTCACCCCTAAAAGATCCCTGAGCACATGCGCACAAAATGCAGCCTGCAAAGAAGCAATCGAAGCCTCATGGTTGCCAGGACAGGAGCCTGTGCCTGATGCCCATCATCTGCCCGCCCATCCCTACCACTACAGTGCATACTGGGTCATCAGAAGGCAACTGTGAGAGGCTTTTCTGATAGCTCTGCCCACCATGGTGCAGGAAGGATTCTGAGCACAGAAAGCAGCCCCTGAAAAATAGCATCAGGACACTTCGCATCATCTGTCTTTGAGTCCCCAGTGTCTGCTGAGGGGATTAGAGATGAAGAAAGCGCCTGCAGAGAGCCTCGCTCGCTCCTTGCTTGGCCTTCTCTGTATGCCCCATGCACTCAAGAGTGAGCAAATGCAAGCTCTCCACATCAGAGGAACATAAAAGGTTAACGAATGTGCTGGAGAGATGGCTCGGCAGTTAAAAACACTCGCTGCATGTGCAGAGGACTCGAGTTCAGATCTCAGCACCCACATTGGGTATCATAGCTCATGACTGCCTGTGACTCCTGCCCCAGGGGATCTGGCGCCCTCCTCTGACCTCCTCTAGCACCCACACACAGTAGGCATGCACACATACACAAAAGATGTGAACAATAAAGGTTTAACGAAGGGGCTGGGATGTGGCTCCATGGGTAACACGCTTGCCATGCACGCATGCACACACAGAGTTTACACGTGTGGCAACAGTATTAAAGCTGAGTGAGCTGAGTGCCCTGTACACCTGTACTCCCAGTGCTGGGGAGGCTCACACAGGTGGGTCACTGGGGCCTGCTTGCCTGGCAATTTATCAGAATTGGTTAGCACAGATTGAGTACTAGGTGCTATCTCAGATAATGAGGTAGAGAGTGCTTGAGGAAGACACCTGGCATCAACCCCTAGCTTACACACACACACATGCACACGCACACACATATTCGTGCATGCACACGTAACGCACACTTGCACACACGCACGCATTGGCACATACTCACATGCACACGCACATGTGCGCGCGCGCGCACACACACAGAATTAATGATGTATAGTACCCGGTTCAGAAAGCCTAGGATACATTTAGGAACTGAAGCTGAAACAGCCCCATCCTAACTCCTAGCTGACCCCTCTTGAGCTGACTCCAATTCTCCTTAGATGCTGGTCATCCCTGGGAAGCAAAGTCACCCTTGCTAGCCATGGTGAACCTAGAGCCCTCAGATCAGCTTTGGGGCCCATTTGGCTTTGAAGAAGCTGGGGTCTCCTCCTTCCTTAGCACCCCCCTCAGCTCTCTATGTCCCCAGCACCCTGCTGCCTCCGTGGTGTGGCTAGTGTCTTCTGTTGGTGTCACCTGAGGGCTCCTGCTTATATACCCTTTAGCATTCAGCCTCAGGATGGTGTCCAGCCGTTCAGTCACAGGCACCTCCCAACTTTGTCCCGGCCCATTCTCATAGCATCAACCACAGCAGGAGAGACAAGGCTACCACCATCTCAAACCCTTTCCTCCAAGAAGTCCCGCAGCAATAAATGTTTGCATTTTTGGGCACCTGGCATACAACAGGTGCTCAATAAATGCGCACTGCCTGGTTGTTGGCTGAAGGCAGGCAGGGACCCACTGATGAGTATGCGTTTTAGGCTGTTGACTGGCCTCCACTCCTCTCTTCCGCCGTCAAGATATGTCTCAGGAATAAACACGCAGGCGCCTGCTGTCTATCAGAAACCCAGCTCCGTTGCCCTCCTCAGCTCTGGAACTTTTTAAAAATCATTTTGATGATGTTAGTGAACACAGCCAGTGAATTCGCATAATTTTCCATGCTATTCACATTTTTAAAAACTACCTTTGAGAACTCTTAGATCACCCAGCCTGGGTATCAAATGAATATGTGTTAGCAGTTCCTAAAGGCTCCGTCAGCACCAGCCCAACTGCATATTTCCAATATAGCACGTTCTTTTCATCCTGCGCCTTTTTATGTTCTGCTGATTTACATATCTTCCCCACTAGTTACTTATTTGATTTCCTCTAAGTAAAATACATTTTTCAGCAAATGTTTCTGTATGTATAAAATAATAGGCTTCCTGCAATGGTGAAACACCTCCTCGCTAAACATAGAAATATTTGCAGATCTGTGATTCAAACCAATTTGGGTGCCACGGGCTGCGGAACTGATTCGGAAGGCTGTAGGCCCCTGGGAGCTGCCGGTGTAATAAACACGGCACTCTTCCAAGTTGGAATGAATGGGAAGAGCGCTGCATCATTCTGTCTGGAGAGCTCTTGGGACTGGGGAGATGGTTCAGTCAGTGAAATGCCTGCCCGGGTGGCCTGAGGACCTGCATGTAGAGTCCCCGTGCCCTTATGAAATGCTGGGCACAGTAGCACGTGCCTGGAATTCTAGAGCTGAGGAGGCAGAGACAGTCCAGTCCCTAGGGCTTGCTGGCCCGCCAGTCTGGCTGAATTGTTAAGCTCCAGACTCAGGTTGAGACAGTCTCAGAAAACAAGCTGGTGATGGACAGTGAGATGACTCAGTAGGCAAAGGTACGCCTGCCATAGAAGCCTCATGACTGGATCTCAGTACCCACAGCTGACAGAAAGGTGGAAGCAAAGAGACCACTTTATACATGCCATTCTCTGGTCTCCACATGCATGTGTTCATACACATGCACGCATGCGTGCGTGCACACACTCTCTCTCTCTCTCTCTCTCACACACACACACACACACACACACACACACACACACACAAGATCTGGGGACACTCTGGCTCCATCGATGGCTGAAGTGATGATAATAGCAACAATTAAGGAAAATAGGGCATCACGTGCTTCTCAGAGAACCTTCTAGTCCAGCGCTGTTGCATTCCCATGATTACTCAGATAGCAAAAGAGTAAATAAGGAAGGAAAAAGTGACTATTGCCGAAGGGACTGAGAGGTACTTAGCGCTGAGCAGTGTCTTTCAACAGCCTGAGAGCACCTGAGCCGCGCATTCCCTCCACTCCAGTTAAAAGCCACTTTGTTAAGTAAAGGAATCAGGGCTGGGAGATGGCTCAGTTGGTAAAGTACTCCCCTTGTAATCATAAGGCCTGGAGTTTGGTTCCCTAGAACCCACATTAAGAAAAACAAAACAAAACAACCTAAACAACAACAACAACAACAAAATGGTCATGGTAGTGCACACTTGTAGTCGCAGTGCCAGGGAGGCAGAGACAGGAGGGTCCCTGGAGCTCACTGCCCAGCCAGTCCAGACTAATTGGTGAGCTCCAGGCCAGAGAAAGGGCCCATCTCACTAAACAAGTAAAAACAGCAAAAGCTCCTGAAGTGTAATGCCTAAGGTTGACCTCTGCCCTTCATACACATGCATGCTTACATGCACACACATACACACATGCATACACAAACACCTGCGCACATACGTACAAGCACACACACATATACAAATGCATGCACACACATGTGCACACACATACACAAACGTATACACACGGGCACACATACACATAACCCACTCACACCCCCTTTATACATATATACAGGCACACATACACCACACACACATATATGGGCACACACGCACACACCCCACATATATGCATGCACACATACATGCACATATATACACATACATGCACACACATACATATGCATGCACACACACACCACACACATACATATGCATGCACACACATATACACATGCACACACACACACATACACCTTACTGTGGGACTTGGAGTAGGTTGCCTTGCTCCTCCGCCTCAGTTGGCTCAGCTTATACACTAGACATGATGGAAGTGGCTTCACAAGACTGTCATGGAATGGAACCAGCCAGTGTTTCTCCAGGCCTGTGTTGAGGGACTCTTATGATCCTAAGGCTCCTAGATTGTTTTTTTTTCCATCTCCACCTCAAAAAGAGCAGCATTGCCTCTCTTTGCATTGAAGCTGGGTGTTCCCATCCCTGAGACTCTGGGTAACTTTCGAACAGGTCCTCGTGACCATCTGACATGCTAGAGGTGACTCCTGCCCCAGCCAAGCATGTGTGTGTATGTGTGTGTGTGTCCTAATAAATGTCTACAGAAGCCTTGCCCCACTTACTAAGTTAAAACAGGAGGGTGTGTTTTGTGTCATCTGGGGCAAGCAATGCTTGTAAGCTCTGACTTAAACCCCTTTCTAAAACTCCAGATGGTTCTGGGATATGACCTATACATTAGCAACAGAGATCTTCATTGTTAAACATTGTCACCTTGAAAGCTAGAGAGTGCTTGACAAGAACACATGAGATCCTGGGTTCAATCCGCAGGATGGGATAAAACCGGGCTTGGTGAAACACACTTGTAATCCCAGCACAAGGAAGCTTGAAACAGCAGGAGTCAAAGTCTAAGGTGGGGCTGGGGCTATAGCTTAGTACATAGAGCACCTGCCTGTCGTGCACAAAGCTCTGGGTTTGGTTCCCAGCACAGAATAAAACTCGATGTGGTGGTACGTGTCTGTAATACAAGCAGTTGGGGGCGGAGAAAGAGGCAAGAGGATTAGAAGCTCACAGTGGCTCACCACACAGTGAGTTCAAGGCCAGCCTGCGACACATGAGATTGACTCAAAGCAGGTGTATAAAGGGGTGAGTCAGTGAATAAAGTGCTGTGCTCCCTAAAAAACTGACCGGGCGTGGTGACATACCTGTCGTTTTAGCACCCTGAAGATGGAGGTACGGAATGCCTGGAACAAACCAGGCAGCTAGACTAGCCAAGTCAGTGTGTCCCAAGTTCAAACGAGAGATCCTGCCTCAATGACTAAAGTGGAGTGCGGTCAGGGAAGACACCTGGGGTCAACCTCAGGCCTCCACATGCACACACCTGTACACACCTGTGTAAGCATGCCTAGACACACATACACAAAGCACATAGATATAAAAGAAAGTACAAGACCATCCTTGGCCAATAGCAACTTAAAAGCCAGTCTGGGTTACCTGAGACCCTCATCTTCAAAAAACAAAACAACCAACCAAAGGAAAATGTTGACACCCTGAGTTTTAACCTTGCCTTTCCTTCCGGTGTTCGGATGTGTAGTGACAGGATATCAGTCCTGGGGTGACCCTGTGTCCCTCCCCAAAGCATCTTGCCTTATTGAACAGGCAGGGAAAACCAGTTTCCTAAGGTGTTATAGATTGATTAATTGTTCAATCATTTAAAGACCTAATTAGCGTCACCTGGCTCCTCCTGCAATCAGTGACTACTTCTTAGGAGCCTGAAGTAGAGAGAAAAATCTAATTTACTGCGCTGACTGGAAGACTCAGACCCTGAGGCAGTAGGAGAGGTTTCTTTCAATAAAACTACTTCAGACAAAGACAGAATGGGGAGTGAACAATTTAACGCCATCCTCTCCACCCCACCCCCAAAGTTATCAGGCCCCGCGTCTTCCTCCTCGGAGCAAAGTGGAAGAAGATGAGTTTGACCAAGTCATGATTTGTGCATCAAAGGGGCAAAGCTCTTTTGATAGAGAAAGACTGACCTGTTCTCTTTCTTAGGAGCAATTCTTCCTTGGCCACAATTTTGCCGCTTGTTCAAAGCGTCTCCTCTCTCATGAGCACAGCCCTTCCTGTCTTCCCTGTCCTATACAAGCTCCAGTGACTGTGGCTGTGGCTAATTTCTCATAATACTGTGGTGTAAGTGACTTGGTGGCAATTTCCCCCATTCCATTTCCATTGCAAGGTGACTCTGAACTGGCCTCCATTTTCATAGCTCCTTGTATCTATGGTTTGTCACCATTGTCAGCGCCAAAAGAAGCTCAGGAGGAATGAGTGACTGTGGTGCCTATTAGCATACCAAAGAACATGCTCACTAAGTCCCAGGACTCCACTCTGCTCTTCTTACCCCATCCCCTACCCTAGACTTCTCCAAACCTCCCTTCCCCCAGCTTCTGATACCCTCATAGCCCTGCTGTTAAGGCCATGTGCTCTCCACGCCCTCTTGTCCACCTCCATCTAGTCCCTCTCTTCCGGTCTCCTCTGCCCACATGCCCTTCCCTTCCTCTCTCAATCCTCCCCCTTCCCCCTCCCCCTCCGCATGGACCAGTTCTTTCTACTGGCCACGGTTGCGTCCACCACTTTCTCTCCCTGTTCTCCACTCTCCCATATGGCTATGGCTGTATCGCTCTCACACTTACAGTAAAAACCTTCCCCTCAGCCATACCTTGGAGCGGTCCTGTCCTCACCTTGAACAGTTAGAACTGTCTGAGAACCTCTCAAAGCATCATTTCTCCGCCTCCTCCAGCAGGGAGGTGCTTGGGCATAGTCTACTCCTATTGGATGACATCTTCTGAGATGGATTCAGAGTGGACGAAAGCCTCACTCACACGTTGCCGACATGTTGCTCAAAGGTTTGATGAAGGCTCATTCCCAAGATAACCATCAGCAGCTTAAAAAGAAAGCTTAGTGTTGCGGAAGTCTCCTGGGTAGAGCACCTGCAGCACAAGCAAGAGGCCCTGAGTTCGAATCCCCAGCACCTATGTAAAAAGCCACCTCTTGTGATGTGTGCCTGTAATCTCAGCACTGAGGAGGCAACAGCGGGAGGACTCTCTGGTCAGCTAGTCTAACTGAATCCGTGAACTCCAGGTTCAGTGACAAGCCCTGTCTCAAGGCAGTGGGTGACTGAGAGAAGCAGCTTAAATTGACCTCTGGCGTCCACATGCACACCCACATACATACAAGCACACACACACACACACACACAAACACAAACACACGCATATGCACACATGCACACGAAATACATGTAAGAAAAAATGCCACATGTGAGCTCCTAAGGTCCTGTTATGTGTACATGGGGCAGGCCTGGGGCAAACGCTGCCTCCGAGGCTTGGTCTGTACGCATACTCTTCTGTTGGTATGGAGCTATTCTGTGTCCACACAAGGACCCCGGAGCTCACCGGACTCCCCTGCTACTTTTCAAGTTCATGTCTTTGCAGTGGAATTCAGACATTAATTAATTGGAATAAGCACAGACCTCACAAGCCAAGGGCAGAGGCTTCAGAGCAGCTCAAGGCTTCAGGCAGCAGCTGGGAGCTAGGACACTTCCACACCGTGTACCGAACTGACCCCTGGGGCTTTCCCCATGCCCTCAGCTGCACGAGGCTCTACCCAGAGCTGTGGTTCTGCTTATGTTTTTTTGTAGAGGAAGAAAAACCAAACCATGACCAGATCAACGATGAGCTGGAGAGTCGGGAAACATCTAAATCTGCGTGTACGGGATGGCTGTAGTGTGAAGCTATATACATGCTCTGGGTGGAGGCAGACATGCATGCATTCGACATATAGGGCAAGATCCAGCCAGGAAGCTCGGCAGAGCCCCGCCCCATAGAACCTTCCTGATTGGCTGAATGCTGGGCAGGTTATTGACGCTCCCCAGCTTCCTTCTATCCCACAGAAGCCAGAGACAGAGCTGAAAGTCCAGCCTCCTGTAGTGCCATGGCTTCTCAGTTGTCCCGGACCCGCCTAGGTCCTGGGTGAGTGACGTCATACCCAGTCACTCTCCTAAGGTTCTGGAGACCCACAAGAAGTGACATAGGCAACCCCATCCCTTAGGATGGCCCAAAGATTTAGAAGCCCCATCCCAGAGCAGAAAAACTGTTATGACCAACATTTTTTATCTGGGTATGTTTACTCTTCCTTCATGTAACAATGGATATTGTCAGCTGGACAGGAGGGGTTCCTAGATTGGGTTAACTGAATACGGGTGGTGCTGTTCCATGGGCCAGAGCCCTTAACACACTCCCCCCCCCCCTCTCTCTCTCTCTCTCTCTCTCTCTCTCTCTCTCTCCTGACTGTGGATGCAGTGTGGCCATCACACTCCTATCACCATGCTTTCCCACACACCACTGGACTATACCCTTTCCAAAGTAAAACCTTTCCTACTTAAGTCACTATTGTCTGGCATTTTGTGACAGCAATGGTAACTAATAGTTTCTACTTAGGACCATACAACTTTGGTCTCATTTGAGACCAAACCTATTCTATCTTAAGGGAAGCAAAAAGAAGTGGGGCTTGAGAGAAGAAGACTGAATATTTTCATCCTGGCTTTTTTTTTCTTTTTTTCTTTTTTCTTTTTCTTTTTCTTTTTTTTTTTTTTTTGGAATAGTGTTTATTGGAGTCTAATGGATGTTTGGTTGTCAGATAACTCACACAGAAATAGCAGTTTCTTCTCTAATTCCAAACTCGGTTCACAGTTAAGGAGGACGCAAGGCAGTATTCCATACCCGAGATTCTGCTTTTCTCTGCTAATGCTGACACCACAGTTGCATCCCCATGAGAAATGTTCATTTGCTAATGGCTACATGGGCAAGAACTACGCTTCTTACATAGGTGAACACAAACAACTTCATCAATTTTGAAATAGAACGGGCGCATTTCTCCCGGGGCCATGCTGGGGACAGGAAGTGCTCAAACATGAGTTATAGCCCTCAGCCCACATGTACATTTTTACATGAAAAGTATCAGGTGTGGTGCTGGGAAAGGGGCTCAGTTGGTAGTGTTCGCCGTGCAAGCACAAAGACCTAAGTCTGGAGACCAGATTTTCTCTGTGCAGCCCTGGCTGTCCTGGAACTCACTCTGTAGACCAGGCTGGCCTCAAACTCAGAGATCTGCCTGCCTCTGCCTCCCAAGTCCTGGGATTAAAGACATATGCCAGCATTGCCTGGTAAAGAATTTATTTTCAATAAAATGGAAACATATAATTAAGAAAAAAACCTTTGAGTTTGACAGTGTCACCTGTGATCCCAGCAGTGGGAAGATGGAGACAGGGAGACCCCTGGGACTTGCTGGCCATGCCCTTCAGCCAGGAGAGACCCTGACTCAGAAAATATCATGGAGAATGATTGAGCACGACACAAAACTCCCACCTGTGGCTCCACATCCAAGTGCACACATATGCACATGACCACACATGGACATGAGCACACATGCAATCAAGTATAGAGTGGGGCATGGCAGTGTGTGCCTGAGAGCCCATCACTTTTGGATCAGATGATGGAGAGCCATAGCAAATTCAAGGCCAGTGTAGCCAATATAGTAAGTGCCAAGCTAGCCAGTAAATGAAGGAATGAATGGATAGAGATAGATAGATAGATAGATAGATAGATAGATAGATAGAGCCCCAAGCTTCCAAAGTACAAGCATAATGTTGGCATTTGTTCTGACCCATATGTTTCTCTGGTGACCGATGTTCAAGAGAGACCCAGAACAATTAGTGGTGACACAGGTCATGCCTGGCACCCCGCCTCTCTATGATACCTGGTGTGTTATGGAAATGGCCACCATGCAGAAGCATGGGGCAGGTCCCGATCCCAAGCCCCAGAGGTGTAACGCTGAGCCTAATTTGCATGGCTTGGGATGCCCAGGTAGAGACTTAGTTCCCAGATTAAAAAAAAAAAAATACAAAAAACACTTTTCTTCTTTCCTTTTCGTTTCTTTCTTCTTCTTCTTTTTTAATTAGTGACTTCTTTTAGAAACCTAGGTCCCAGAAGTACACTTCCATTTTATAGCCTTGTCCATGTGTTACTTATCGTGTCCATAGGCTTTTGGTTGGTTTTCTCACCACATCTCCTCTTAAATGTTCCCCCAAACCTCTATTCTCCTCCCATGCAGTCAGTAAACGAGGCAGTCCACATTGTCTAAGAAGGCATGTGAGCAGAGGAGTGAGTGAGGAAACCGCACAATGGGTAGGTCCTCAGCATCAGGCTTTCCTCTTTATAGTCCTTGCTGGGTTTCCATGAACAGCCTTTGGCTGTATAGACAAGTCATTGACCACATTATGTCTCGCAAATGCCAACACCAGGGCCAGGGGCATGGCTCAGCTGGTAAAGGGCTTGCTGCACAAGCGTGGGGACATGAGTTCAATCTCAAGCACCTGCTTTAAAAGCTGAGTGCAGGGCTAGAGAGATGGCTCAGTGGTTAAGAGCACTGGCTGCTCTTTCAGAGGTTCTGAGTTCAATTCCCAGCAACCACATGGTGGCTCACAACCATCTGTAATAGGATGTGATCCCCTCTTCTGGTGTAAATGAAGACAGCATACTTATATTCATTTAAAAAAAAAAAACGCTGAGTGCAGTGGTGCACACCTTTAATCCCAGCTCTGGGGAGGCAGAGGCAAGGAGGATCCCTAGTGTTCACTGATGAGCTGGCCTAATCCAGCCAGGTTCAGTGAGAGACCCCACATCAAAAACTAAAGTGTAGAGCAACTGAAGAAGACTTTTTTGTTGTTGTTGTTTCCTTCCCATTGCTGTGATAAAATACCTTGACAAAATACAACTTGAGGTGGAAGGGTTTAATTTAGCTTGCAATCAAGATCCAAAACCCAGGGAATGGTGCCGCCCACAGTGGGCAATTGAGACCATCAAGACACTCCCCTGTAGACATGTCCATAGGCTAAGCTGAGGGTATAGAAATCCCTCACTGAGACTTTCTTCCCAGGCAATTAAAACTATCCAAATACGTGACGCCATCTCTAGCCTATGCACACATGCACACCCATGTGCACACATGCACACAAAAAGACAAGACAAAATGTAATGTAATAAAGGTTCACGCACCCATGGCCCCTGTGCTATGGTTGTGTTATGGTTGTGGTGCCGCAGAGATGACATCAAATTACGTTTGGTTATACGAGGAGAGGTGGGGCTGGGCTTTGTTTGTCCTGTGGGGACCACACAGAGAGAGCCAGCCCATTCTCATCCCGAGCAGCACCATGCGTCTCCAGCACAGGCACCCGATGACCCGGCGGTCCAACCTCACGTTTCTCTTGTTCTTTTCCTTCCTCGCCTCCAGTGAGCTGCCTCACCCACCCCAAAACCTCCTGGCCAGCTTGAGTCCTGCGCGCAGCCACTCGGTGACACTGTCCTGGGTCCGGCCGTTTGACGGAAACAGCCCAGTCCTTTACTACACTGTGCAGCTGTCTGAGAACAGTAAGTAGCAAAGCGAACTGCTGTCCCCAAACGGAAACCAGGTGTGTGTGGGGGGGGGGGGGGGGTGAGACGAGGCATTGGGGTGGGCCTGTGCAAGCTTAGAGGCCAGGGGAGGACATCAGGTTTTCTGTTCTATCATTCTTAGCCTTACTCCTTGAGACAGGCTCTCTTACTGAACCTGCAGCTAGGCTGGTGAGCGACAAGCCCCAGTAACCCTCCTGTCTTTGCCTGCCACAACACTGAGGTTACATGCCTGGATTTTTAACACGGGTGCCAGAGACCTTCATGCAGGTCCAGGTCCTCGTACTTGCACTGGGAGTCTTCTTCCCAACAGAGCCATCTCCCCAGCTCCAGACACCAGATTCCATGTGCTTTTAATGCCGTGTCCTTCCCACCGACCCACAGCAAAGAGACGCTTGCCCATGCTGCGCAGGTAGCAAAGCAAAAGCAAGCTCGGATGTTAGGAGAGGAAAAAGAGATGTGGCTGAGGTGGGGCCGGGGGGCATCAGTAATGGGCTCTTGAGAGGACCTGGACTTGAGACCAGTCCCAAGAGGATAGTTGAGTCCACGAGACTGCCTCAGAGGTTCTAGGGGGACAGTGTTACCCCTGGGCCATATTGGAAAAAGGGTGATGGTGCCTGCTGGAGCTGACTTCAAAGTAGGCCGTATCAGTCCTTCGCATCTTGGGAGGGTTTTGTAACTGGGCTTTGGTGCTGCCTGCTGCCTGTGCCTTGTGGAGGCCCATGAGCAGAGAACTGAACCTTCAGAACTGCACTGTGTTCCAAGCACCAGCCGTCTGAGAGGACAGCGAGTTAGCATCCTAAAGATCAACCCACAGTGACATCATCTCCAGTGATGGGTTCTGGGGATGAGGGGTGGGGACAGGCAGTCAGTCCTCTCAGAGCCATCCATCCCCTCAGGAGGTCAGCAGGTTTCTGAGACTTTTGGTGCCTGCGCAGCTCCTCCCAGCCCACACCCTGTTCCTTCACACTGCATGCCAGGTACACAAGCGGTGCCTGAGCCCTAGTTAGTGCCTGCTCTTGTCAACCTTGCAGTCCTCCAGGGCACGTGGGCTGGAAGGGGTTAACTTAGAACAAGCCAAGCATTAACTGTGTGTGTGTGTGTGTGTGTGTGTGTGTGTGTGTGTGTGTGTGTATGGAAGTACAGCCACGCACCATCCTCCCGTCCGTCCTGAGTAGTCCCCTCTAATCTTTTAGGGACCTCAGCTCAAATAAAGCTGGATTTCTGGCCTCACCTCAGAAAAGATGCAGGGTGCGCTGGTGAGAAGCCGAGTCCGCACTTATTAAAAGGCACTTTTTAATATACATTTTAAGCAGGAGGATTAGGAGGAAGTGGGGTGCTTGGGAAGAGAGACGGGTGTGGCCTCTCCTGCCCTTCGTAATTGTTATGCAACACCGTCTTGCTGGTTTTGATGCTGTTACTTTCCTAATGTCACTGGGGAACCTCAATGAGCTCATGGGGCGGCGGAAGTTGGGGGAGGTGACCTGGCGGCCACCCGACAGGACTGACACTCTAGCTTGGGGGATGCAGGAGCATTGCCTCTGTGTTAGCCACCTTCACAGACACTCAGCTGGCCATGGCTTCAACCAGACTCCATGGTGAGCGGATCCTTTCCTTCCCACGTTCTTCCTCAGAACTCAGCCCGGAGGCCTCACATCCCTCCCTGACTGCGGCACAGACATAGCTGCTTTTACTGTTGTTTTGCCATCATCTGAACCCTGGCCTTGTTCCTCTTCCCCTACCCACCCATCTCCGTTTCCCCCACCCACCCATGCCCGTTTCCCCCACCCACCCATCCCCATTTCCCCTACCCACCTATCCCCATTTCCCCCACCCACCCATCTTCGTTTCCCCCACCCACCCATCCCCATTTCCCCCACCCACCCATTCCCATTCCCCCACCCACCCATCTCCGTTTCCCCCACCTACCCATCTCCGTTTCCCCCACCCACCCATCTCCGTTTCCCCCACCCACCCATCTCCGTTTCCCCCACCCAGCCATCCCCATTTCCCCCACCCACCCATTCCCGTTTCCCCCACCCACCCATCCCCGTTTCCCCCACCCACCCATCTCCGTTTCCCCCACCCACCCATCTCCGTTTCCCCCACCCAGCCATCCCCATTTCCCCCACCCACCCATCCCCATTTCCCCCACCCACCCATATCCGTTTCCCTCACGCATTCATTGCCCAGTTTCTGTGTCACTCAGACCACAGTCTTGAAACAGCCCTCGAACCCTCCACGCCGCCCACCTGAGTAGCAGTAGTCCTAGCCCTCACACCCTTAGCTTTCTCTCCCACACCTGTCCCTTCTCGTGAGTCCAGGCCCTTTCAGGAGCCTCAGCCGCCTCTCCAGGCCCTGCTTCCATTCTTCCTTTCTTAGCCGTCCTCTCCACAAATACCAATGCTGATTCCTTCCAAATAGCAGTGGGCCTGGCCTCTCTATATGAGCCCCACGGGGCTCCTGCAGCATCCAGAATGAAGCCAAACTCTCCAGTCCCGTGTAATAACCTCAGCTTGCTACGGACACCTCATTCTGCTGGGCATGAATCAGCTGCACTGGCTCCATGTTGCCCCTCAGCCCCTGCCAGATTGTCCATGTTTTATCCTTCACTGGGAGTACTTACAGGGCTAGCGTGTTGTCCCTCACCCACTGTCCCCCTCCAAGGGGCTCACCAGCACATAGCTCAATGTAACTATTGAACTATACAGCAGAGTCTTCCTTAACATGTTTAAAATGACAGATGCATTCTAGGTAAGAACTCTACCACTGACCACACCCCCAGCCAGCACTCTACTGATGAGCCACGTTCTGGTCTCTCACTGGGGAATTATATGCAGGCACTCCACCGCTGAGCCATGCCTCCTCACTGTAGGATTCTAAGCATGTGCTCTAACCATAGAGCTGTATTTTATATCTACCCCTGGATACTAAGTCCATGCCTTGGCCACAATAGCAGGCTTGGACACAGCTCAGTAGGAGGCACTGAAGTCAGGACTTTCTCCCTCCTTGACCTCTGACCTAGCTGCCTTCCCTAGAGAAGGCAATGCTGGGACCGTGTTTCCATTTAACCCCCAGTCACAGAAGGAAGAGGCAGCATCGTTTATTAAAATAGCCTTTCAGAAGACAAGGTTTTCCTGAGGATGTCACGGCTGCATGGCCTTTGACGATAATGTGTGGGGAGAGAATGTGACAGGAGCAGAGCTCTTGCCATCACAAGTTGACAAATTTCCACAGTAAAGACAGCTCCCGGCAGGCATCCATCTCCTGGAGACAAAGGGCTGTGTTCTCCTCTCCTCTCTGTGCTCCTGTCCCTAGAGTTTAGTAGCTACTCTGCAAATGAGATAACACGAATCTGTGGCAGAGCCTCCAGGATGGACCGCTTCATGATACAGTCCCTGAGGAGATGTGAACATACGCCCACTCACCCAAACAGGGAGCCAGCAACAGACCACGGTGGTAACAATACCATCGAGGCACAGCTTGTCTGAACCAGTGAGTGTTTTGAGGTCACCCACAGGAATGTGGCTGAGGGGTTACTCACGGGAACAGGGACCACTCAGAGGCAGCCGCATCATCCAAACACATGCTAGCATGAGTGACGGGGGACAACTCAAGAAAGCTGGAACCCTGAAGCTCTCTGCCCAACTTCCAGGCAGCTCAGTGGGTCAGAGAGTCTCCTCCCCTTAAGCCATCTTTATAGCTTTATGTAACTCTGAGTAAGTAGGGTCCATGTACATCTGGTAAGTTTCTGGAACTTCCTGAGACTCTCCATGAGATGTTTCAGTTCAGAGAAAAGTGCTATACATGGCGTTCTGGGCAGTTGTCCATCAGGGAAGTGTTCTACCGGCCCTTATTGGCACCAGAAAGGGAGCCAATTAAAAATACCACACAGCCATTTTCCAACTGACAGCAAGACGTACTTTTCCAGTCAGGCATACTGCCTAAATCAGAAGCAGACTTTTTATGCAGCTGTTCATCTGTCTAGGTGATTGACATCTGCTCTTTCCCAGGCCGTCTGATAGGTGCTGGTACATGTAAAGTGAGCAGCCTCAACTTCTGACAGCGAGGAAGTGGGCAGGCCACATCAGGGCCCGAGGCTCTATCAGGAAAGAACCAGATGCACAGGGCCTGAGTTTGGCTCTCCAGAACCTACAGTAGCAATCTGAGAGGATGGCACACTTTGCGGTCATCCTGGTGCTGGGGAAATGGAGACCGGTGGGTCCCTGATGCTTGCTGGTCAGCCAGTGGGGCTGAGTCAGCAGTGAGAAACCGTGTCTGGAAAATCAATGTGGACAACTGGAAAATGGTGCCTGATATTGATATTGACCTCTGGCCTCCACATACACATGAACACACATGCATACACACACATGTGTGCGTGTATATATTTGTGTGTATATATATGTTATGTGTACACACACATGTGAGTATATATATATATATATATATGTTATGTGTACACACACATGTGAGTATATATATATATATATATATGTTATGTGTATACACACACACACACACACAGGTCTGTATGTCACTACTTTCTGGTTCTTGTGTGTTGAGATTCTGTAGTTAAATCCAGTATCTTGCACATGCTAGGCAGGCTTCCCTTCACCCAGCCACCCTGCCGGCCCCTCTCCCTCATTACCCTTGACCAATGGCCACCATGAGCACGCACTAGATAATTTTGCAGATGTTTTCAGATGCCTCCGTTTGCTAAGAAAGTGCCAAAGCCCGGCACTGACTGCTCCCTCATTACCCTGTTGACCCTTCAGCCTGCCAAATATTGAGAGAGTAGGGCGGCTACTGCACGCCTGTCCCTGACTTCAACCATGCAAGATAAAGCTATGGCCTCGATAGAAGCAACATGTGTTGCTGCCAGTTGGTTGGTCATATGCCTTCCTGTCGCAGCAAATCAGAGGATTGCCTCCGTCATCTGGCCCTGTGATGAGCTTTTTAGTTTTATTAGGAATGAGTGCCGCAAAGAAGCAGCTGAACACGCAGGCTAATTACAGCCGGAGAGAACCGCTTAGCAGCAGGCACACTGAAATGGAGATTGCATTTGGCCCACACGCAGCATTGAGAAGTGGACAGTGCTAAATAACCACAGCCGCACAACGCACAACGCGCCAGCTACTCCTCCTAGCAGGCTGACAGGGTTGCTGTTCTCTTGAATGCCCTGGACCCTGGAGGAACCGGGCAGATGTGGCTCATTGGCTGAGGCAGGGGCCTCCTTGATGTTTGTTTTCACCACACTCCCCCCATCACAGAAGGGCATTCTCGGAGGTTTTTGGGCTGCCATGGAAGAGTGCGGTCCCATGCACTTAACTAAAGTCAAAGCTCCGTGTGGAGAATGCCTGGCCCCTGTAGGTTCACTGGCTTCCTCTTGCCATCAAGTTTGAGGGTTCTCTTGTCACGGGTGCCTCTCGGTGAGCTGGAGGCAGAGATGGAGGTGGCATTGTCACTAAGGCTGATTCAGGGTACCCGCCTGGCGAGCTGAGGTAGGTATGGGATCAGTTCCAATAGGACAGCTGGGGAACCAAGAAAGGACTTCTCTTCAGAGCTGGATACCCCGAATCTTTAGACAGCGTGAGAAATTGGTCGCAAAGTGAAAAGCATTTTTTCTCACTCTCTAAAATCTGTACTGCCTGTGGCCAAGAACAGTGTGTCTGTGGGGCCAGGGTTGTTAAGGGGAGCTGTCGGGGAAAGAACTTGAAAAGATGCAAACGAATGTGGGTCTCACCGGCACCGGCACCTCTTTGTGTTGTTGTCTTAACTTCACAGAGGCCACTCTTTGGGACCATCTCGCAACTCTGTAAATTCTAGAGAAGTTGCTGCAATGCAAACAATTCTTATCTGCAAAATAAAAATGCAAATGGATGCAAATAGATTTTATGCTATAGAAGGCAGGACTGTACCTGGCTGTAGCTCTGTAGATACTGGCCAGTTTCGCCTCTGTTTGTCAGTTCATTTTGGCATTATTGAGGTACGTGCGTGGGTTGTTCCTCTCTTGACACGGTTGGAACGTCTCATTGGAATCGGTGAGCTAATTACAACTGTTTGATGCAGGGAACTAGGGAGACCCATCGGTGAGCTCCAGGTTCAGGGAGAGACCCTGTCTCAAAAGTAAGGTGAGGTGCAACCGGGGAAGACACCGACATCAACCTCTCTGGCTTGCGCGCGCGTGCACACACACACACACACACACACACACACACACACACACACACACACAGTGAGCAGGCACATGTTCAGTGTTTGCAAAAGAGCTGAGATGCTCCTTTTTTATACATTTTATCACTGAAATTAATACATTTGTGCTGTATTAAAAAATGCACACTCTCAATCTAACACAAGTTTCCATGGAAACTCTGATATTTAGGCGATGCAATTATGGTTCCTAAACTGAGTCCCAGCCTGTTTTCCCAGGGCTAGACCTGATAAATGAGGGTTGCAGTGGTCTTTTACCAGTTAGTAAGAAAAATCAAGTCATTTCTTCATGATATTTTGTAAGCTTAGTGCCTGTTACCACGTGTCTCCTCATAAGATATCTGTGCCATATTTATATAAAAATGTAATTGCCTTATGGTACTTAGTTCTTGGGGTTTGTTTTTAGGAAATTGAATGTTTATAGCTGTGATTTTTTCCTAAAATTTAAGTTGAGTTATACTATAAAATATGTTTGTATTTCTATTGCAAATTTATATATGCTCATAGCCAGGTATGGTAGTGCACACCTGTAACTCCGACACTTGGGAGGGTTAAGGTGCAAGGAGTGTGAGTTTGAAGGCTGGCCTGGGCTACATAGTAATTCCCCATCCCCAAAAGAAAAGTAATAGTAAGACATAGTCACTACAGTCCTTCCTCCCGTGCACCGGTCACTCCTACGTCCTCCAACACTTGGCTGCGCCATTCACTCCCTCTCTGCCTCTGGGTTTTTCCCACCCCTGGCCCCTTCTGTCCAAAGGACGGGGTTCTGCTAGTCATCTCAGCTTCCAGCCCTCCCCATTCTGCCCCTTCCCCTCTGAGGCCGCATCCCTGCCACTCCCCCCCTCCCCCCGCCACACACATGCCTCTTCCCGGTTGTTCCTTCCATTTTCTGGAGTCATCCTGAATGTGGCTCCTGTGGCCCCACGCCTGCCTCTTTCTTCACTCGTGCATTCGCACGCGCGCGTGTATGTGTGTGGGAGGTGAACGTGTGCATGCAGAAGCACGTGCGCTGATGTGCAAATGTGTGTGGAGATCAGAGGACAACCTCGGGTGTCATTCCTCCAGTGGCGTCCACTTTGTTTTTGAACACAGGGCTCTCGCTGTTGTGGGACTCCCTAAGCAGGCAACAGTGGCTGGCCAGTGCACCCCAGGGGTCCAGCTGTCTTCATCTCCCCAGCACTGGGATGAGATGCCTGGCTTCCTATGTGGTTCTGGGAGTTGAATTCGCGTCCTCCTGCTTGCACAGGCCGAGCCATCCCTCCCCCGCTTCACTCTGACCTCTTATTTTCCTGTGCCTCTACTTGCTGTGACTCACTGCTTGTCTCTCCTGTCCCTGCTGGTGGTCCCTGAAGCTTACCCAGTGACCCTGCAGGTCTCCATCATTCTACCTCTGTACCAGGAGGCTACACACCGGGATATCCTCTAGGCTGAGTTAAGTCCACTTGTCCACAGTAGCACTTGTCATCTTTGCCGCAAAGGGCTTCTTCCTCCTCTGAGCTAGAGATGAGGAAGCTGTTCTGGACTCCTGCCCTGTTTGTGTGTGCCTTCCTCAAGGCCATGCTGCACTGAGCCACTGGCGGCGGGTAGGGGGCAGCAGTTTCAGAGCAATGCCTGATGGGGGGCTTGCCTTGACTAGATTCAACGAATAGGGAGTGCTACCTCCATTTCTGCCTCTAGGAGGCGCTAGTATTGGTGCTGAAGCATTCACTAGGCCTAGCCAAGAGGATTCCTCCTCTAGAAACCCCTTTAAGGAGGCAGTAAAGGCTCCATGGAGCACTGTGCAGCAAGGCTGGGCCCTCTTCCTAGGATTTCCCAAAGGTTACGTTATTTCCAGCAGCTGGCCTGTCTTCTCACCATCTCGCTATCCTAAGCCTGTCCTCTGTAGAACTCGTCACTTAAAGAATAGATTCTAGGCTGATTAGCATGAGAGGCAGCATCATTCATCACCTGGCCACCACTTGCCTCTCCAGATTTGCTTCCAGCCACTTATTGGTTTGCTTTTCTGTGCTTCGGCAGCAAGCATTGCTTGCACTTTTCTGAACATGTCTGAGAATTATATCTCCCCCAAACCCCATTTTTGACATTCTGTGGTCCACTATTACTTATCAACTCCCAAAAGTCAGCTGTTGTCCTGGTGTCAGGGCACTTCCTGTCTCCCTAGTCTGTCTTTCTGCTATCCCCATCTTCTCCTCTAGGCGGCGCAGCCACAGGCCGTCTCTAGCGTTAAGAAACACAGGGCCGGCGCCTCTGTGTGCTGTCCGTGGTGCTGAAGCACCCGCTCGGCGGTTCTCAGGGTAGCCGCAGAGGAAAACTGTAGTGACGCCATCTGTCAGGTTTGCAAAGACATGCTCTTATGTTTTCAGCAGATTCGTGGTTACAAGAACCATGTCTTCTGATAACTGTGGACATGGACCTTTTATTTATTTATTTTTCTGATCCTCAGCACAGCGGGACACCTTTCTCCAAGTTGCTTGGCTTTTTGTACTTTTCCTACTGTGATCTGCCAGTTTTCTTGCCCCATTTTTCTAACCAGGATTTGAAACTTCTTTTTTTCCTGCCATTTGTGGCAAGTCTTTTTTGTTTTGTTTTGTTTTTCTATTTTCTTTTTATACTTAATTTTTGTAGATTTTATTTATTTATATTTTAGTCACTGTCTCGTGTGTCATGTCTGCTCTCAAATTTGCTGTATAGCGGAAGATGACATTGGGGTTTTAATCCTCCTGCCCCCACCTCCCAAATGCTGAGATTGCAGACATGTGTCAATATGCCTGGTTTATGAACTACTGGGGATTGAATCCTGGCCCCGCAAATGAGCTTTATCCAATCCAGCACTGTGGGTTATTTTTGACAAAGAAATGCTTGATTTTTATGTCATTTAGTCTGCTGATATTTCTTTCCTGATTTCTTCCAATTGCTTTTGTATTTGGATATTTTAGCACTATCTGGCATGAAATAAATATAATAGATTTGCACCTTTATTTTAAGGGGTTGATTTTTCACATATTTAACACTTTAATTCAGCTGGAATAGTTTGTCATACTATGTAGCCTGAAATACAACTCTGGTTTTCATTCTACCAGCATGGTTTATTGAGCAATCCACTCATTCTGTAATGTTAATTTTCGCATGCTTTAAAGAACAAAACAGACCAGACATGGAGACACATGCGTCCCTGACCTCAGCACTCTGTGGGCAGGCAGAAGCAAGAGAGTCTCTTTGAGTAGGAGGCCAGCCTGGTCTGCACTGCAAGTTCCAGGATAGCCTGGGCTACATATTGAGACCCTGTCTCAATTTTTTTTTAAAGTTCATCAGGTTTGTTTGTTTGTTTGTTTGTTTCTGTTTTTCTTTGTTGTTGTTGTTATTTGCAGGAAGGGTGGCTTGGTTTTTGTTTGTTTACTTGGTTTTTTTTTTTTTCTACTTGCAGTTCTTGAAACATTTTAATGGTTTAGTTCCAAATGTATTTTAGTAACTGACACAATGTCTTTCCTTATCCTCCCAGAATCTGCTATTTCTCATCATGAGATACATTGACAGGGCCTCATAATGTAGCCAATGGTGGCCTCAGAGTTGCCATGATCCTCCTGCCTCCATTTCCCAGCTGCTCAGATGGTGGGGGTGGCTGACTGGGCCTGATTCCCATGGAGTGAGTTAAAACCCTGAGAAGTTCTGTGAGGACCCACTTCTTGGTTGTTCCATCTGCTCGCCTGGAGGACCCCATGCTTATGCATTCATCTTCTGTACTGCTTTCCATACCCTCAGGTCAGTGGGCGGGGCCATGCTCCTCTTTCCCTTAAGAGTGGGCGGGGCCATTCCACTGGCTGGTGGCAGTGGGTTCTCAACCTGTGGGCCGAGCTGTCTTTTCACAGGGTCCAGTGTCAGATATCTACCAACTGTTGCTGTCATAACAGTAGCAGAATGACAGTTACAAAGTAGCATTGAAAATCATCTTATGGTTGTGGGGTCCCCACAACATGAGGGGCTGTGTTAAAGGGCCTCAGTGTAGGAAGGTTGAGAACTACTGTCCTGAAGGGGCAACTCACTGCTGTGTATGGAGGATTTTCCCTCAGCCGCCTCCCAGCTTGCCATCGTTGGAAGGCAGGAGGCCTATTGTCACCTAGTCACTTGCTTTTCCACTCCCCAATTCCTATTCTCTTATTATTCTAATGATTTTTCTGTTGATCCTCTTAGTTTTCAAAGTAAACAATCATATCTTCTCCAAATAATAGAATTCATCCGGCTCCTCTTTGTTTCTCCTATCTTGCTGGGCTATCAGAATACTTTTAAATGGTAATAAGGCTGGTGGAATCTCCTGTTGTTTTCCCCCCTGATCTCCATAGAATCTCTTCTAGGATTTCAGTGCTCTATACAATACTGATTTTTTTTTGGGGGGGGGGGGGGTAATATCGAGTCATAATTTGCATAGAACAAAACACAGAGATCTAAGTGAGCTCTGACAAATGCATCTCTATACCTGTAGTCCATGCTTTGAACAAGATGAGAATCCTTCTAGAACATTCCCTGGGTCCCTGTCCAGTCAGTCTTCCCGCTTCAGAGGCGAGCACCTTCCATTTCTCACCTCCACGAATGAGGTTTTGCCTGATTGTAAACCTCACAGAAATAAATAAGATGCGGCTTGGAAGGGTCGATATTTCACAGTACAGCCTCTCTCGCTCTCTCTCTCCCAGTCTTCATTTTTAGGATTTTAAAATTTATAGAGAAGGTTTTCTTATTTCTAAGCACCTGTCAGCGTTCTTTCAGGGCAGCCATGTGAGAAACAAGAACCATCCATCTTTTTAACTTTAATTCTCTGCTTCCCCCCTCCACCTGCCATCCCAACCTTCCCCGCCCCCCCTAACACCCCCTCTTCCAGTGTGGAGCCTGGCAGATGGGCTGAAAATGATGCAGCCTCTTTCATCCATTGTTATTAGCTGTGGGAAGACACCCAGGCAGAACCCAAGTCCAGCTGGGAGACAAAGGACACTCACAAAGATCAAATCACAAACCTGGAGACACATGACATGACCTAAGTTAGCACGTGAACAGTAGTAGCCAAGGAAGTGTCTCTAAGAGTCAGGACCCTCTGAGGAGGGGGGGCTGTCACTCCACAGGAGAGGCCAGAAAAGCCCTCTCGGAAGTGGACCACATGTGGAAATTTGCAGGGCCTGGATATGTGTGCTGCCGTCCTCAGAGGAGCTCCAGGATGCAGAAACCTGGATGCAGGAAGTACTATGGCGTCCCTGGCATGCCTAACTATGTATTTGCAAAAGCAGAAGGTTCCTTGCACCAGGAGAAGCCAAGGGCAAGGATTAAACAGACTGCTTTGAAAAGGCATTTTCTATGTAGTGATATATATTTTAAGTCCAGGGTAATACATGCTGATGGCCCCTAGAGAAATGTTAGCAGGCGTACAAAGAAAGACTTGCTTATCTGTCTCCACCACAACCAACTGTTGCTGGCTGCCCAGTGAATTCCCTTCCACACTGAAAAGAGAGACCTATGAGAAACACCAAGGGACCGGAGGAAGCCAGGCACATCCCACACAAAGCTGTTGAGCAAGCCTTTAGGCAGCAGAGCTTGGCAGGAGCAGAGAGAACTGAGTGTGAGGCTCCGGACTGGGTTTGGAGAGGGTGGTGTGGACAGTCACCTTCCCTCAGTTGCTGACAGACTACCCCAGATGAAGGAACAGCCTGGTACTTGGGAAGCGGGGGTGGGGGGCTGGGAGGGTGGGGGGTGGCTTCTGAGGAGCATAGATACAGGCAAAGCATCAGTGGCCTTGACGAGCAGCTGCATGTGAATCTGTCCTGGGATTCTGATAATGTAGCAAGTGTAGAATATTCTAGAGTCTGCAGTGGTCTGTCTGTCCATCCATCCATTCGTCCGTCCATCTATCCATCCATCTATCCATCCACCCATCTGTCCATCTATCCATCCATCCATCCATCCACCCATCTATCATCTATCTATCTATCTATCTATCTATCTATCTATCTATGTCTTTGTCTCTCATACAAAATGCTGACCTCAGACTCACTATGTAGCTGAGGATGACCTTGAACTCCTGACCCTCCTGCCTCTACCTTCTGAATGATGGGTAGGTTGACAGCCCTACTCCACTACTCCAAGTTTATGCAGTGCAGGGGTTGGAACCCAGGACTCTGCGTTTCCCAGGCAATCACTCTACCAACTATACCACACCCCCTAGCCTATCTGTGCTCCCTTTGTGTGTGTATGCATGTGCGTGCACATGTGTGTGCGTGGTAGCGGGAGATACACTCACCATGCATGCAGGTATAGAGGACAGAGGTTGACATTGGGACTCTTCCTCCATTGATTTTTTGAAGCTGGGTCTCTCACTGGACATGGAGGTCACCAGGCCAGCTAGACTGGCCAGGCACTATGCCCTGGGGCCCACCTGTGTCAGGTCACAGACATATACCATTGTCCCCAGCGTTTACAAGATTGCTTCAATTCTAAAGACAGGCTCTCATGCTCCCACAGCAAGCACTTTACCCACAAGTCACCTCCCAGCACCCTTCAACGTTGTGAGGTAGGGCTTGGTGTCAGCGTCTGGTCCGAGGCTAGCTTCCACAGTACACTCTCTGAAGCTCCATACTTCCCTGAGCCACCTCACTACCGTCGCTGGAAGCCAGGACTCTTCCAACACAAAGAGGACCTGGAAGCACGGGTTTGTTCTTTCTCCTAATGCCACAGGTAACTTTTCATGCACGGACCCCGCTGTCTCATGCACCGCGCCCCGTGAGCTCATTTGCTCTGCAAGCCGCCGCTGACTGTCACTGCACAATATGTTAAACATCTTCCTTCCACGCTTGCTATTATGTCCTTAAAAGCTGAGGAGCCCTGTGCTGTTTTACTCGCCTCGATGGTGGAGGCTTTGTTCTCCGTGCTTCAGAGCGTTCTGATGCTGTCTTTGAAACTTATCTCAGAGGGCCTTTGCTGATAGCCTCTGGAGCTGTTAGGAAGTGTTTCCTGTGTGGCTCGTTTTCCTGTGGGACTTTGCATATCGAGTCTCAAACCAATAACATTTGCTCCCCCATTTAAAATGCAGCCCAAGAGAAGGCACCTGTCACAGGTATTGATGGCCATTGTAGGGGCTCAGAGATGAACTAGCATGTGCTGGCTTTCTTCCCTAATGGGTGGAGTGACCCACATATCCTCCATGGGCCTATACTTGCCTTCTGGAAAACTCTAAGCATTATGATCTATAGGGATCGTAATTTCTTACTGTGTGCAAGTTGCATGTGGAGGCCAGAGGTTAGCCTAAGATACCCCTCCCTCCAAAGCACTGTCCCTCTCTCCTTCCCTCCTTCGTTTCTTCCTTCCTTCCTTCCTTGAGACAGAGTCTCTCACTGGTCTACACTGCCTGATCAGAGGGCCCCAGGGACCTGCCTGTCTCTTGCTCCCCACCATGCACTGCCTCAGCTGGCTTATGACGTAAGTGCTGAGGACCCAGACTCACATCCTCATGCTCACACATTTTCTGTGTTTTTAGTGATGGAGAACATAAGGACTTACCGGGTGGATAAATGGCTCTCTAGGGTAGATCCAGATTTTTCATGGCTTGGAAGATCCTGGAGCTCATGTTAAACACACACACACACACACACACACACACACACACACACAGAGAGAGAGAGAGAGAGAGAGAGAGAGAGAGAGACAGACAGACAGACAGACAGACAGACAGACAGACAGAGCGAGCATTCAAAGGGTCTCTGCTAGGACCTTGTCCTAGCCTCATTCCTGGTGCTCTGACAGAGCACCCTGACCAAATGCACCTGAGTAGAGGGGAGCGTTTATTTGGCTTAGAGTCCATAGTTTCAAGGAAACCAAGGCAGGGGCTCACTGCATCACACCCACAGTTAAGAGTGGAGAGAGACAAATGCACCTGTGCTGCCTGCTCGCTGCATATACTCAGCTAGCTGTCTTCACTCAGATACAGCCTATGGTCCAGCTCATAAAATAGTGCCAGCCACACTCAAGGTGTGTCTTCCTAAATCAGTTAGCCTAATCCAGAGACTCCCTCACTGATATACTCAGAGGCTTGTCTCCTAGCTACCTGTACCTCCTGTCAGATTGATGCTAAATATTAACCTCTAGCCTAGAGGGACATTCCGTGGCTATTTGTGGTGGGTACAGGTCTCATCCTATGCTGCTTGCTGCTCTACACCAGAGGCAACAAGTTCTCTAATGCTGCACAGAGCATGTTCCACATCTGGAGCCTCCCACCCCATCCTCCAGGGCTACAGAATGGAGAATGGGGTTGCCTGTGTTAGCTGGAGCTCTCAGGTGCCCTCTGCTCCTGCTGGTATGCAAATGCACGTGGGCTCAGGCACTTCCACGTGTGCACACAAATGTACTCTCATTTGTCCTCTTCTCCCTTTTTCCCCCCAAAGATTTATTTATTATTATGTACACAGTGCTCTGCCTGCATGTACACCTGCAGGCCAGAAGAGGGCACCAGAGCACATTATAGATGGTTGTGAGCCACCATGTGGTTGCTGGGAATTGAACTCAGGACCTCTGGAAGAGCAGCCAATGCTCATAACCGCTTGAGCCATCTCTCCAGCCCCTCTTCTTTTTTTGCTGTATGTGCGTGAAGACCTGTTTGTGTGAACAGGTTCCTCTATACTTATGTGTACATGTGTGCAGAGGCCAGAGGTCATCCTTGGGTGTCCTTCCTCGGGCACTATCCATTATTTTGTTTTACACATAGTCTAGAACAAAGCCTCAGCCTGGAGTTCACAAAGTAGGCTAGACTAGCTGGCCAAAAAGACTCGGGAACAACCCTGTCTCCACCACACTGCCTTGTTATGTGGGCTCAGGGAATTGGATTCAGGTGCTCCCCCATGCACAGGGAACCTCTCTATGCCCCAAGCCATGTCCTCACCTCCTTGCTTGTGTTCTCTCACAAAACACCAGAATCTCTCTCTCGGTGCAAACCCTACTTGGCACTTTGTGACTGGCCTCTCTCTCGCTTCACTCCAGACCGTCAGTTTGCCAACAAACCCACCTTTTTCATTTTTGCCTTTTAATAAGCGTGCCATATTAGTTTAGCAGAACTACCCTGTGTGCCTCACCCTGAGCCTGTCTACCTCTAGCACTCCTGTTGGCACCGTGTGTTTCCCAAAGCTGAGGAGCCCATACTGACTCATGCCCAGCCAGAGCCCACCCACGCTGGCTTCAGACGCTCTGCTTTCCCTTGCTGTTTGCTTCCTGTCTTAGAGCCCTTCCCAGGATCCCTCAGGATGTTCGCTCATCATGATTCCTTGGATTCATGTGGTAGGACAGTTTCTCAGATGTCCCTCGTTGGTGATGACCTTGACAGCCGTGAGGAGCGCTGACAGTTTTGAGAATGCTGCTCAGTTGGACTTTGCCTGCCGCTGCTTCTCTTGTGGTTAGCCCGTGTGGGAGAACGTCCTTCTCCTCAAATCATGTCAAGGGCTGTCACTGTCAGTTTGACTTAGCACCATCATGGTTTGATAGGCTGTGGGGTGTGTGTGTGTGTGTGTGTGTGTGTGTGTGTGTGTGTGTGTGTACATGTGTGTGAGAACCTGTTTATATGGGTAGAGGCCAAAGAACAACCTTAGGTATCGCCCCCACTCCACCTTGGCTTTTTTGACACAAGGTCTCTCATGAAACCTAGAGCCCACCCATGGGCCTTGCTAGCTGCCTGGTGAGCCCAGGTAACTTCCTGTCTCATCTTCCCAGCACTGGGGTTGCAAGCGCAAGCCACCATGCCTGACATTCAAAAAACAAGCAAACAAAAAGTGTGGGTCCTGGAGGTTGAACTCTGCCAGGCAAGCACTTTACTGACTCCATAGTTTCCCCTTGATGAGCCTTTTTAAGCCCTGGCAATCTTAGCTTAGCTGTGCCTGGGTTCAGCCCTCAGCTGCACCTGTGTGCAATCTGATCTCAAGGAATGCAACATCTGTGCTCACAAGGCAACACCCTCGAGGACAGCCTGGCATATTGGGAAGGGTCTCCGGCTAATGTGACACCTCTTCTCTGTGACACAGCTGGGATCTTCGTGGGCCCATGAGAACGGCTCCGCATCTCGGCCATCTCAGGGATGTTTTTAGCTGCCACAGCTGAGTAGTGGCTGAGTCCATCAAGGAACGCTAGCGCTCTTTGAGAGCAACAGCTGAGGAGACACTAGCTTGGCTTCAGTCGTCTCTCATGTGTCGGTGAGGCCAGTTATTCCCCCACCTGGTGAGGAACCGTTAGTGTCAACATGAGGTTTCATGAGCTTTGTGATTTCCATGAACTTAAGAGTGCAGACACGTACATCCAGGCAGAGACATCAAAAATAGAAAATGGTCAATTTACTCTTTAATTATGCTCTAAACTCAGTATTATGGAAGGTGGGGACTAGATTTGTTTTCTCTTTGTGTGGGGGGTTTGCACGTGTTTGTCTGGGTGTGTGCAGGTGTGCATGTTATCCAGGGAGCCAAGGTCAATGCCGAGTGTCTTCTTCCAGCATTCCCCACCTTGGCTTTTGAGGCGGGGTCTCTCACTGCATCTGGGGATCCCTGACTCAGCTAGGCTTGCTGACCAGTGAGCTCTACAGACCCTCCTGCCTCTTCCCTTCCCATCGATGGAGTTACACCTACTTTTTTGGATGTGCACTGCAGATCCAAAATCAATTCTTGGTGTGCAGCAACTGTTGTTATCCTCTAAGCCGTCTCTCCAGCCCCTATTGTTTCATCTTTTGATGGCTCTTAATCAACAGATTCCCCCACCAGCCTCCATCTCTTGCCTGATTAAAGGACTATGGTTTCTCTCCTGAGGGATTCAGTGGCCTGGATTTAGTTCACAGTGTTCCTGAATCCATCCCTGTGTCTTCTTTGAGTCCCTCGAGGCTGGATTTGGGCCACGTTCCATCTGTGCATTTGGCCATCTATTATCTGTGCGTGTGCTTGCCTGAATCTCAGTGCATGTGTGCACAGGCATGGGGGATGCTGCCCACTGCAGGCATATGTAGCTTAGGGCATCACACCTGGCGATGCTGAGGTTGATGCACAGACATGGAGAGTGACCCCCTTCAGGCTTCACACCTGGTGATGCTGAGGTTGATGCACAGGTGTGAAGAGTGATCCCCCTCAGGCTTCACACCTGGTGATGTTGAGGTTGATACACAGGTGGGAAAAGTGACCCCCCTCAGGCTTCACACCTGGTGATGCTGAGGTTGATGCACAGGTGGGAAGAGTGACCCCCCTTGGGCTTCACATCTGGTGGTGCTGAGGTTGATGCACAGGTGGGAAGAGTGACCGCCCTCAGGCTTCACACCTGGTGATGCTGAGGTTGATGCACAGGTGGGAAGAGTGACCCCCCTGGGCTTCACACCTGGCGATGTTGAGGTTGATGCACAGGCATGGAGAGTGACCCCCCTGGGCTTCACACCTGGCGATGCTGAAGTTGATGCACAGGCATGGAGAGTGACCCCCCTGGGCTTCACACCTGGCGATGCTGAGGTTGATGCACAGGCATGGAGAGTGACCCCCCTGGGCTTCACACCTGGCGATGCTGAAGTTGATGCACAGGCATGGAGAGTGACCCCCCTGGGCTTCACACCTGGTGGTGCTGAGGTTGATGCACAGGTGTGGAGAGTGACCCCCCTGGGCTTCACACCTGGTGGTGCTGAGGTTGATGCACAGGTGTGGAGAGTGACCCCCCCTGGGCTTCACACCTGGCGATGCTGAGGTTGATGCACAGGCATGGAGAGTGACCCCCCTGGGCTTCACACCTGGCGATGCTGAAGTTGATGCACAGGCATGGAGAGTGACCCCCCTGGGCTTCACACCTGGTGGTGCTGAGGTTGATGCACAGGCATGGAGAGTGACCCCCTGGGCTTCACACCTGGTGGTGCTGAAGTTGATGCACAGGCATGGAGAGTGACCCCGCTCACATATGGCTCGCTGTGAGGCTGCAGTTCGACATGTCCTGGAGAAGGCTCCCACTGCCACTGCGGAAGCTCTTCCAGGCTGCGCACCATTGTGGTAGCTATGCTTCTGGCAATTAGAGAAAATTTCTCCTCAGAAAACATTTTCCTTCTTCGGTGACATTAATTGAGAAAATGTCAACACTCTGTGTGTGTGTGTGTGTGTGTGTGTGTGTGCGCGCGCGCGCGTGCGCAAAACTGTTTCCAGTACATTTCCAGTGATTGGCTTCTGCTAGCCCTTGAGAGCTAGGATGTAGTCAGTTAGTAGAATGCTTGCCTGACATGCGGGAGGCCTTGGGCTCTATCCCAGCACCATGTGTGCCTGGAACTTGGCAGGCAGAGGCAGAAGGATCAGATGTTCAAGTTCATCTTTGGCTATGTACTGAGTTCAAGGCCAGCTACACACACCTGTACACAAACATGCACACATGTGCCTAACACAGAGAGAGAGAGAGAGAGAGAGAGAGAGAGAGAGAGAGAGAGAGAGAGAGAGAAATCAAGACATCTGACTGACATTGGTCCTAAACAGGCATGTTCATATACATGTACCCTACCCTGTGCATGTGTTTAGAGTCCCCCATTTGTGTACAACACACACACACACACACACACACACACACACACACACACACAAAGAAAAAGAAACAGTAAACCCAGCAATCATCTGAGCCCACACACAGACCACGGCAATCAAGTCTTGAGATGTCTCAGCCTTTCAGAGTAATGACCACCAGCTCGGGCACAGAAGGAACACTCAGGGGAGGAGGAAGGCAGCGGGAGGCCCCTTCAGATGAATTCCTGGCTCTCCAGCCCCTGGGAGGAGCCTCACCGATAGTCTTGTGAGGCCTGGCTGCAGGGAGAATCTCCTCAGAAGATGTTGCCTGAAGACATGTCCAGCTGTGCCATGTGACTTACATTTCCTCGGCCCTCAGCAAGTTTACAGCGACAGAGCATATAAATGAGCAAAGCCTTCTAAAACCACTCTTTTCTGGGGGGGGGGGTAATGCAAATTAGGGTACCTGTGAGATGGATTGGGCTCATGTTAGCCAGCTTTACAGTTTAATTTCTTTACCTGCCAGATCTCCTGTTTTCCAGTAGAGATGGAAGAGATTATATTTTAAAAACAAAAATAAACTATACTTGCGACTGGAACGCTGAGCAGACCAGAGACACAGAAGGGGATGACCAGGGCTCTTCATCAGATCAAACCAGGTTGCAGACACCGTGCCTTAGGTTGTGGACATGTCAGAGCTGTTCATGCTCTGAAAGAAAGACATGGCCCAAAGCCATACTGGACAGAGACTGGGAGGAGCAATACCGGGGACAGCAGTGTCTTAGGGTAGATTTGTGTTGCTGCAGCAGAATACCCAAGGCTGGATAATGAGTAAATACGGGAGGTTAGTGGAGAAGTAGAAAGAGAGACAGGTACGGATGAGGCTGCCAGGTGTGCTTAGAAACCAGCCCGATTACACCATGGAGAAAGCTTGCTCCTGCAAAAAAAAGGCAGTAGTCCTTTTTGTTTGTTCATGTGTTCGGTTTCTGTTTGTTCGTTTTGTTGTTTTGTTGTTTTGTGCTGAGGATTGAACCCAGGGTTTCACACGTGTAGGCAAGTCCCCAGCCCCCACTCTTCCCTCTTAAAGGTCCCTATGGCTCCCCAACAAAAGCAACCCAAGGAAGAAAGGGTTTGTTTTGGCTCCTAGTCCACCATTGTGGGGAAGTCAAGGTGGCAGGAACTGGAAGCCGCTGGTCATATCACATCCTCAGTTGGGAAGCAGAGAGCAGTGAACCCACACCCTTTTCCCACATATTCAGTCAAGGATCCCAACGAGGGAATGGCGAAGGCATGCCCAGAGGCCTGACTCACAGGCGATTCTAGATTCTGTCAAGTTGACAGTTAATGCCAGCTGTCACACCAGGGGACCCAGCCTCAACATGAAGTTTGAGAGAGTCACACCAGATTGAAGCCCCGGCAAGGCAACTTCCTGTCCTAAGCCTTCTCTGCTTGTCTCAGTCAACCAACTGGCACCCCGGTCCTTCCAAGGACGAAGCAAGGACTCTGGCTCACTCAGGCTGCCTAAGCAGAGTAGCCACTCACTCACAGATAGCTGAAGTCCAGTGGAAGAGGAGGCTGGGGTGAGCTGCCTGAGAGCCGTACACCCAGGGCTCTGAAAGGAAGTTGGTGGCACAGTGTGCAATCCCTGTAGTTTTCTGTTTGCTTGCTTGATAATCCACTTTCCCAGTAGATGTGAGGTGACATGGCCCTGTGGTTTGATGCTCTCCAGGTTTTACAGAAGTTCAAATGAAACTGAACGGCTCTGAGTGGAGGGTTCACCTCGAGTGTCTGTCTTCGGGTTCTTCCTATCGCGTGCCAGTTGTCTTCGGACTGAAGCCAGTTCTGTGAATGTTAGCCTTGGCAAAGGGACGCCGAGTTCCACAGTGTCAGGGACAGCTCGATGACCTTCTGCATTGTCAGAGTCGGAAGGCGGAGGCAGGAGGAGAGCTGTGAGTTCGAGGCCAGCCTGGTCTACAAAGCAAGTCCAGGACAGCCAAGGCTAACACGGAGAGACGCTGTCTCAAAAAACAAAAAGCAAAACAAAACCCAAAGAGCAGAGACTGTTGTGATGGAATCTGCTGAGGAGCTCCGGTCTTTGTGGGCTATGTGATAGAAATGGATGCTCAGAGGGCTAGGGTCGTCATTGGATAAATAAGGACACGCATACTGTGGTGCCGTGTGTGCGCATAAGTGGCACACGCAAGGATGCACAAGCCCATACATGAGGTAGTCAGAGCATGACACCACGCATCTTTTTTCACTCTCTACCTTACTGCCTCAGGACAGGGTTCTTGTGGAAGTTTTGGTTGCTTTAAAAACTCATGTTATGTAAACATGTTTTAGTTTTAATCCCACGTGTGAGATATGGGGGATGCTCCAGTTTGTCCACAGCTGGTAACAGCCTCATGCAGGGGTATGGTCTTTGCCAACTGAAGTCAGTTTAATTCTGAGGACTCTGGGGGGGGGTATAAATAGGAGAGCAGGGGGCCAGAAACTATGGTGGCTTGGAGCAGCTTAGAGGAAACAGACAGAGAGAGGGCTGTGAGAGGAACTCTCTGAGGATGGCGCTTGGGTCGGAGGGGGTAGGTTTCAATGAACCCTAATCAGCTGGGGGAAGTAAAGAGGGCTACACCCATCTCTCTTCTAACCTTTCTCTCCTACCTAGTGTTGGGGTGTCAGAAAGGGTTGGGGTGGAGAAAGGAGATAGAGGCTGTAAACACCCCAAATAAAATAGTTTCAAAACAAGCATCAACACAGGGTCTCTCACTGAGTTGAAGCTCACTGTTTCGGTCAGACTGGTCAGCAAGCTCTCAGGATCTGCCTGACTGTGCCCCAGTGCTGGGGTTTCAGGCACACACAGCCATGATTAGCTTTTTGTGTGGGCACATGGGATTCAAGCTCAAGTCCTCTCATGTGCAGAGCAAGCCCTCTTACCCAGGAAGCCCAACAGCTTACTTACCTTGTCAAGAGCTATTTACCCAAATCACCAGAATTCAGAAGCCAGGAACATAACTCGGCCCAGCTGGTGGCGAAAGCCATATTCCCAGAAAGCTATGCTCAGAAGCAGCTTTATCTACAGTAATTTAAAACAAACAAACAAAAAAAAATCCTGTCTCTGCAGCCCAACTGGCCCCATGTTCCCGGCAGCTTGATTTGTGTGTTAAGGGATCCCAGCTAACAAATTCTGACTTGGGGATAGGCATCTCTTTTGTTGCTTTTGGGCAGCCTGGGTTCTATTTTGGAGCATTATGAGGCCGCTTCATGGTGCACTGTAAGTCCCTGGAGTGGCAGGTACATTTCCCATGAACCCCTGACGCACAGTGTGTGTTGCTGTGAACCTAGCTCAGTGGGAACCACACATCATCTTTCTCTGACCATCTTTAGTGGGAGCAAAAGGGGGTTGCTAGTAGCATGGTCTCAGAGGGACAAGAACAGTGGTTTGATTCCCAGGGGAGCTTGCCAGGCACCTATATGTTCAGAGCAGGCACCCACAGCAGGTGCTCAAGGTCATGGCCAGGTCACCCTTGGCTGGGCTGAGAGGAGCATTTAAACTCATGCAGTGGAATCAATCCTGCCAGAACATTCCCAAGGCTTCCTTGCAGGCATCATTGCTGACAGAGGGTATTCTTCCACATCTGCAGGAAAGCAGCTCCCAAAAGATGCACCACACTATGGACTCTGCCATGTCTTTCCCCAGCCAGCGCAGCTCAGGGGTCTGGCAGAGGTAGGCTGCCACACTGCAGATGGGTTGCAAAGTGCCTAGCCCATCTGTATTTATCATAGTCATTTCCTTGTTAAAATGTTAACGAATATGGCGCTTATTTATCATTCCCTGACGTGTGTGGGAGCATCCTTTTTCCGGAGACAAATCCTCCACCTGCCTGATGGCAAGCCGGCAGACAACTTTTCCCATTTTATACTGAGCCCAGGAATTAAGATTTTTTCCCCTTCCCTTGAAGTGCCATATGTTGGCTGAAGAAGGAATTTTGTTATTGTTGTTGTTACTTTGGCTGAAGGAATGGCTCAGTCAGTAAAGTATTGAGGAGCAGAATTTAATTTCCCAGAACCTATCTCAATATGTCTGGTGTGATCGTGCAGGCTTGTAAACCCAGCACCAGGGAGGCAGAGACAGGAGGCTCCCTGGAGCTTGTTGACCAGCCAGCCTAACAAAATCAGTGAGTTACACACTCGTGAGGGAGCTAACTCAAATGAAGAAAGGTTCCCGTGGTTGACCCCTGGTTTCTACATGCATGACCATACACATGCATGTACAATCTCACCTGTACACATAGGAATACATACACAGAGGGAGGGAGGAAAATACACACACCTTCTTTTTGTTTTTTCTTTCTTTCTTTTTTTCAGGCAGGGTTTCCTCTATGTAGCCTTGCCTGTCCTGAACTCATTTTGTAGACCAGGCTGGTCTCAAACTCACAGAGATCTATCTGGCTCTGCCTCCTCAAGTGCTGGGATTACAGATGTGCACCATCGTGTGTGGCTCGCACACACCTTCTTACTGAGGACTAATGAAGGGGTGTTGGTGTGCTTTTCTAATCTTTTTTATTGGGGTTCTTATGCCTCAATTTCCCTTCTCCATCCCAATCCACCTCAACACCAGGTAGCAGAGAAAAAGGTGGGGAGAATGAGGGATGGTTCTCTTTACCTCCTTCCTGCCAGTTGAGGTTGTCAGGTCCCTTGGGGGCAAGTTTAATCTTCATTTCAGGACGTCTCCAACTTCTTCTCATCCGACTGCAACAACAGCAACCGGAAGCATGAGTGGGGAACACCAGCAGCCTTCTTTGTCAGAGCCCCCTGTCCCTCTCTGGGCTCTCGCATTTATTCCCTCTCAAGCGTCCCCAGAATTAAACTATCCTCAGCTGGCAAATATCACACCCCTCTCAGAGCCATCACAAGACAAATAGTCTACTTCTGCGGACAATCCGAAGCAGCCTCACATCCCACACCTGGGATTCAAACACAAACGTGTTTGTATAACATGACTATGAGTTTTTAAAGAAACCAAAACTCCCATTACAGAGGGGTCTTTCTGCCTACTTCTCCTGGAGTGGCCATAGGAATAATAAGAGGTTCTACCTTAGGTTGGGCGAGACTCCTGAATACCATGCCAGGACACTAGTTGCTAGCCACACAGCTGAGAGTCTTGGTTTGTGCATTCATGACGTGGGCTGGCCACTGCCTCTTCTGGCACTTGTCTGGGAAAGTAAGAAAGATTCTACTTGTCCACTTACTGTGAAGATGCATGCTCACATGCATTTGACTTTGCTCTGCTTGTTCTTGTAGACTCCCCATGGAAAGTGCATCTGTCAAATGTTGGCCCAGAGATGACGAGCATCACTGTGAGTGGCTTGACTCCAGCCCGAACCTATCAGTTCAGAGTGTGTGCCGTGAATCAGGTGGGCAAAGGCCAGTACAGCACAGAGACCAGCAGGTGAGTGAGCCTGACCTCCACCTAGAGCCAAGGGTGGTATGGGTCCCAACAGCAGATACAGGGATGTGAACAACCAGCCTTAGGGGTTCTGGCAGAAACCTGAGCAGAGTAAACACAGGCATGTAGTAAGCTGGATGTATTTCTTACCTGCTTCCCATGATGCCCTGTGCCTTCACAGGTCACTCCTGACAGCACAGAACTTCACGTGGCCTAGGCTGGTCTGAAATTCCCTTTGTAGCCAAGGATGATCCTCTTCCCTCTACCAACAGAGTGCTGAGACTACAGATGTACACACCACACCGAAATTATCCAGGGCTGGGGGTGGGGGGTGAGACCCAGGGCTTCGTGTTAAATACCCTGATAAGAGCAACTTAGGAGAGGGTTAGGGTTTATTTCAGCCAATCACAGCAGAGAAGTCAAGCCGGGAACTCAAACAGCTAGTGATAGCACATCCACGGTCAAGAACAGAGGGAAACGGGCACATACATGCTTGCTTGTGCTCAGCTAGGTATCTCCACTCTTACACAGATCAGGAGCTCCTGCCTAGGGAATGGCACTGCCCACAGTGGGCTGGGTCTTCCCATGTCAATCAACTTAAGACACGCCCCCACAGACAAGCCTAATGTAGATGATTCTTCATTGAGACTGTCTTCCCGGGTGATTCTAGGTATTGTCAAGTTGACAGCGCTAACTGCAATACTAGAAGAGCACTCTATGACTCTCACACCTGCCGCTGCCCCGTGACTGAGTTGCTGGCGTGTTGACTGTCATAACTCCTGCACATAGAGCCTCAGTGGGGTCTGCTGCATGCTGTGGGATGGTTTGTCTCCCCAACAAGGCTTTGTGCTGAGCACTTTGTTGCTGGCCCTTACCCACCCCCCTCTGTAATATATTTTATCTTTAGGTTGATGTTACCAGAAGAACCACCGAGTGCTCCCCCAAAAAACATTGTGGCCAGCGGGAGAACTAACCAGTCCATCATGGTGCAATGGCAGCCACCACCTGAAACAGAACACAACGGGGTGCTTCGGGGATACGTCCTCAGGCAAGTACCCGGGACAAGCCTTCAGGCTGTCCCATTAAGTGTTAGTAGAAGCCGGTCAATATTTTGGGGTCCCAGGCCAAGTGGCAGACTCTAGGGAGGGATGCAGACTGCAGCGAAATGGAGTTTACAAGCGAATGCGCACCTTTGTGGAGCCCTCCTCGGTGTGCCCACCTTCAGAGGCCACACAGACTAGTGTAAGAGGTTGTTGCACTGAGCCAATGAAGTGGGGCATGATGGGAAAAGTAGCAAGTATGCTCTTCGTTGTGAAGTCCTCCTCATCAGATGCATACATTCATAAGCACAGATTTCATGCAGTTATTAACCGACAGTTCCTATGCCAGCTTGTTACTCTGTTTTGCCAGACCTTCTGGCCTATCAAAGAGGAAAATTTTGATTCTGTGTATATGTGTGTGGGTATGTGTCCCTAAGTGCAGTACCCAAGGAGGCCAGAAGAGGGTGTCGAATTCACTAGAGCAGTGGTTCTCAGCCTTTTTTTTTTTTTTAGCTTTTTATTTATTCTTTGTGAGTTTAGCATCATGCACCCCAAAACCACTCATCTCCCCAACACCCTCATACCTACCCTTCACCCTTGCAACCTCCCGCCCAAGATAAAACACACACACACAAACAAAAACAAACAAAATAGACCAGAGCATAGAAACCATCTCGTCATGGAAGCTGCAGTGTGTTGCACGCTGTACCCTTCTGTCCACACATCATTTCAATGATTCCTTACAATGAGGTTCGAGGTCTCTGGCTTTTGTGACACCATCAATACTGGCAGTTCTCAATCTTCTTAATGCTGCAGCCATTTAATACAGCTCTTCATGTTGTGGTGACTCCCCGAGCCCCGAGCATAATAACCCTTATAAATGCTTTATAAATAGCAAACCATTAGTTTTGCTGCTACTCCATAACTGAAGTCTTGCCACTGTTATGAATCTTAATGTCAATCTATGTGTTTTTCCAATGCTCGTAGGCAAACCCCTGGGAAAGGATTGTTCAACCCCCAAAGGGATTGTGATCCACAGGTTGAGATCTGCTGCCCTCGAGCTTGGGTTACAGGCTGTGGTGAGCTGGGAGCCGAACTTAGGTCCGCAGCAAGCGCTTTAACTGTAGAGCCATCTCTCCAGCCCCACAAAGAAATCTATGTGTGCGCGCGCATGCACACGCATACACACACAAACACAAGCACAAACACACACACACTGACAACCTGCCAGTGTTGGAGAAGAAAGCAATGTAGTTTTGAAATACAAGGCAGGATGAGTGGCATGTGTGTCCACCAGTGTTGTCAAAGGAAGGCAGGTTTCTGCCCCAGCCTTAGCAGGGAGCTGGGCTTCTGTGTGTACTGAGGGCATGTCTGAGAGAAGAGCCTCCATTGCCCAAGCTGCCACTGACGTCAAAATTAATGTCATCACCGTGGAGTTTTTTTGGTTGAGATAGATTTGGATTAAAGCATAATCATTACATCTCCTCTCATAATTTGCACTGCCAGTTGTTGATTTTATCAGCTTTACTGAGGCAGGAAGGTATTCATTATCTTTTCCCTCCAAACACTTCCCCAGACTCACACTGGGCCCAGGGTTCATGAGAGCTCGGTTAATGGAGGCCTTCACTGGCCAGAGTTGGCTTCCTAGGAAGAAAGCTGCGAATATGTTGTTTCAATGTTGTGTTTCTGCATTTTTATTTGAGACAGGTCTCCTGTAGCCCAGGCTGGCCAGGTCTCTTGTAGCCCAAGCTGGCCTAGAATTCATTAATGTAGCTGAGGACACTCTTGAACAATCTTCCTGCTGCCAGGTCCCTAGCACTCTCCCTGCATGTGGCACCCCCCACCATCGATGCCTCTAGATGTCGGTTCTCAACCTGTAGGTCCATGACCCCTTTAGGAGTTGGATGACCCTTCTATAGGGGTCACCTAAGACCATCAGAAAACACAGACTTACATTATGATTTGTAATATAGCAAAGTTACAGTTCTACATTAGTAGTGGAATAGTTTTATAATTGGGGGTCACCACAACGTGAAGAGCTGTATTAAAGGGTCACACCGTGAGGAAGGCTGAGAACCACTGTTCTAAACAGATATTTCTGAGAGAGATGTGGACTCTTCTCTAATAATTCTTCGAGACAAGGTACCCACTGAGCTCCCCTTCTTTCTTCCCTTTATTTATTATTTGTAGTTTTATTATTTTTCTTTTACTATTTGGTGTATGGAAGTACATCAGACAACAGTGTGTGGGAGTCAGTTCTGCTCTTCCATGGTGTGGATTCCAGGGATCAAGTGATGAGCCTTGAAGCAAGTATTGGCCCTATGTTATGGAGAGAGAGAGAGAGAGAGAGAGAGAGAGAGAGAGAGAGAGAGAGAGAGAGAGAGAGAGAGAGAGTGTGTGTGTGTGTGTGTGTGTGTGCGCGCGCGCGTGCGAAGGTCTCCTGTAGCCCAGGTTGGCCTCCAGCTCACAAGGTAGCCAAGGATGACCTTAAACACCTGATCTCTTGCTTCCACCTCCCACATGCTGGAATGACAGGACTGTGTCGCCACAGCCAGCTTGGAAATGTTGGTTCTTTAGCTCCACTTGCTTCGTCTATGGAGGACATATGACTTTAGTCACCCACTGCTGAGCTAACCGCGGCGTGAGAAGGGAGGCTGGGCTTCTGTGCATAGTGAGAGAACCTTGCTGGAGAGGATGCCAGAGCTGAGGCTCACAGCCAGTTTGCTGTTCGGAAGGTTCCCTCAGCCCATGGTTCTCCTTTAGCCAAGACGCCCAGCCTTGTCTGACTAACAGGGGCTTAAATGGCCACTAGGAAGTCAGTGTCCCCAGGCTCCATATCCCTGCCCCCAGCTGTCACCCTCCATTTACAGAAGGTCAGAAGGATGCAGCAGTGTTCTCCTACAGCAGTGGCCCAGGGCTCTGTTCCAGCTGGTGGCAGTTGCCTGCAGCCCAACCTTCCTGCCCATCTTCCTGCTGCCTCTCACTAAGGGTTCTTGTGGCTCACGGGTGTGCTTTCCTCCCAGCTTTAGCCAGCCCTCATGTCCACGGCCGTCAACTAATGAAAATAATTAGCTTGCCCTCCCCGCAACCACCACCATTCTCAGAGCAGAAGGATGTTTCCCCGGGGCTGAGCCTGTCAAGTAGGGGCTGTGATGCTTGTCCTACTGAGCACACTCGGGGCACAGAGCCTAATAATAAAACTGTCTGATGTTATGAGGCCGCACGGTGGACTGCGTATCTCTCTATTTTGTGGGATTACTGCCCTTAAAGGATTCTTGGTACCAGTGCTATTGGAGTGGAGGAGGGAAAAAGACATCTGTGATGTTGACAGCTTAAATCCAAGAAAGTATCCCCCCAAAATGAGGGCACACCACCCCAGGCCTTAAATACCAAAGTGTGTGGGAATTAAAGACCCGTACCGAGGTGCACTTGCCTGCAAACATTTCTGAGCATGGCTCCGTCCGGCTTGTAGAGCCTTGTTTGCAAGCGAGAACCCTCCAGGGCACAGGCTCTGTGTCGGATCCAACACACCACGCATGGGAGAAAATGGAAAATAAATCACCTTGGTGGCTCACACCATAAGAAGTAGTTAGGATGCTCGCACAGTGATAAAATATTTATAATAATAGGCAGCGTGTTTCTCCCAGAGGCGCTCAGGGTTATGTCCTTAAAAAGAAAAAAAAAAGTTCTCTTTATTTCGGGATAAAAAAAAAACTCATCTACTCTGGCTGAGCCGGTCTCCAGGGAAACAGAGCCTCCCGGAAAGGAGGAAGGAGGATGTTCTGCAGTCGCCTCCCTCACCTTGACCTTCTCAGACATCCAACATGCATCACCAGGGCACCTAGAGCCAGGGTCAGAGTGGACCTCCCTGCATGTTCTGCTTTCAGGAAGCGAATCCTATAGTTCCTTGAGTGGCCTAGGAGACTGTGTGGCTGGGACAGACGTTGTGTTCTGAACAAGGGCTTCAGTTTGTGTCCTTTGGTGCTAATTTTATAGCTTTTCTTTAGAAACTGGGTTGGCTAGTGATGAGCTCCCTGGAAGCAGCCCTTTCCAAGGACTGTTTTGCAATTTCTCCTAGAAAGCTGCACTTGGGGTCTGAGGAGATGGCTCAGTGGGTAAGAGGACTGACTCCGCAAGCATGGGGGCCATAGTGTGAATTCCTGGCACCCACGTAAAAAGCTGGGCATGATGGCACATGTCAGTTACCCCAGGGCTGGGACATGGGGGAGGGGCAAGACAGGGGCGTCTCTGGAGTTCATTTACCAGCCAGCCTCGCAAAATGGATGAGTTTAGTGAGAGAGCCCTGTAAAAGAGAAAGGAAGGGTGGTGCTGACCTCTGGCTTCCACATGTGTTCCTGCACAGGAAAGGCATGCATGCACATGCATATGTACACACACACACACACACACACACACACACACACACACACACACACACCCCACACAAACACGTGTACACACAATGACCACATATATAGCACACACAAATAGCAATAATAATAATTAAACATCTCCTTACCCTTATCTTAAAGTGGGGGGTGTATTTATGCAGAGTCCTGTATAGCAAGGATGGTGAGTCATCCCATCCTGACACCTGACACGGATGCAGCTTTCTTGAGAGAGTGGCAGCGAGGTGTCCTTACAGTGGAGATGCGTATTCATGGGGCTCTCTAAGTTATACATCTTAACGGATGCATCAGGTGTGCAAAGCCTCAGCTTGTCCTGAGTAAAGCATTTCCTCTTGTCACTGGAGTCCTAGGCAGATTTTGTCGAGGCAGACACAGTAACACTCGGGGTTGTCTTTTGTCTTTTGCTGCCTTTGTTTGATCAGTTGGTTTTGAGGCTGAAGCCCCTGTAGCTCAGGCTAGCCTCAAACTCCTTATGTAGCCAAGGATGAACTTGATCTTCTGATCTTCCTGCCTCTGCCTTCCAAGCACTAGGATGACAAACCAGAACCACTTTGTCCCGTTCACTGGTGCCCAGGGTGGAACCAGGGCCTCCTGCTTGCAGGCAAGCTTTCAGTTGGGAGCCACACCTTCAGCTTGTTGGTTTAGCATCCTTGCCTGGGATCTAGTCCTAGGCACTTTGGGCTTGATCTGCTGATGTTTCTAGGCTCTAGGTCAGCAGGTACCACAAACTGGATCCCAGGGCGAGGGACGCCTTTCCCTTCTCATCTCTCCTGTGCTTTGAGCCTGCCTCTCAGGGGCTTATTTTGGCTTACGGTTTCCAAGGACCCCATCCATAGTCACTTGGCTCTGTTATTTCTGGGCTTGTAGGGAAGTCCTGATCTGTCTGCAGAGGCCACAAAGCACAAAGACTGTGGAAGGAACCCGGCACATAGTATACACTTGAAAGGTTCAGCCATAGTCAGCCGCCTTCCCCAGCAGGAGCCGCCTGGTTCCCGAGGAGACTCCCAAGTCAGTTAGAAATCCCCTGATTAGATCGTCCTTCTCCCAGCTCCCACCAGGTGGGCATCAAGATTTAAACACAAGACTGTGTCCATCTCAAAACCCAGCTCCACCTCAAACGGGTAAGAGAGCTTATTCTGGAACCAAATATAAGTGGTCATGGCCCAGGGACACAAATTTAGGTCACCTCAAGTTTTATGTTTTAACATGATTACGGCTCCTTGAAGTTTCATAGTCAAAGGACAAAGGAAGTCATAAATCATACCACTTTTCAGATACACTGGCAGAAAACTCAGGTAACTGAGCAAAGCAGGAAGTCTTAGCTACAGACCTTAGATGCTAGCTATGGCACTTTCAGCCTTTTGGCTGCTGGAAGCTGGTGGTCTACCATGTTAGTTCACCTCATCCTTGCCAGTCACAAGGGTGGTAAGTCAGACATACGGGTAGGCAAGGAAGGGCTACCAAGCGAAGACAGCCCAAGATTAATTTTAATTACACTTGAGACCTGCAACATTCCAACCTCCCCCACGGTCACTGGTCTTCTAATCAGTCAGTCAGCCCAACAGAAAATGCAGGTCCCTCCTGGAGCTTTCATTCGCAGTTGTTTGGGAGGACACTTCCTACCAAGACGTGGCCCAGAGAAAGGCTGGCCTTGACCTCCATGCCTTTCATGCTGTCTGTCCTGCCCGATTTCTGTTTCCTACCAAGAGGGCCTCACCAAGCACAAATGGTTCCTAAGATAGGAAGAATGTTCTCAAAAAGCCCTGGCTTGCAAGAAGAACCCTCTGTGGCCCCTCTCTACCTCCTCGTTTGCATATCTCTTAGGGGAGTGTATAGAGTACCCTGAATTTCTAGGTCTTGGCTTTTTTCTAACCATGGTGACCTCGCTGGTCTGGGAATTCCTATCCGGGTGGTGTCCCTTCCCTCTGCTCTCTGTCAGGCCCTGTGACTCCAGCATACTGTAAGAAGTTAGTGGAAGTGCGGCTGCCTCTTTGTATGGAGATGCCTTGTCAATCATCTCCCCTCTCCGGGTATCATGCAAAGCTGCATCTCGCAGAGGCAAGAACGACTTCTCTGGGCTATAAATTGGATGCTTGGAGGAGCCGCAGGATGACTGTACGCGTCTCTCATTTTACCCAGGGGAACTGGTCCAGAAAAGCTCTGGGAATTAACTGAGCCATTTCAGTACATTAACTTCTATAAACGGAATCATGGAAAAAAACATTTGCTAATCAAAATAATGCGGGAAAAGGCCTTTCCTCCATACAAAAGCTGCCCCCACACATCTCTTTTCTTTTTCTTTTTTTCTTCTTCTTCTCTCTCTCTCTCTTTCTTTTTAAAGATCTGGCTTGTATAAGCACCTTGTTAATAAGTACAACTTTAAATTTTGACCTCACCCCAAATAAAAGTAATTTGTCATACTTAGCCATGGGCTAGCCCTTTAGAAGTTTCTTTTTTACTTATTTATTTGTTTGCTTGTTTTGAACACCTTTTCAAAGCCACTTACCATAGGTCTTGGATGTCTCTGGATAAATCTAGACTATTCTTAAATAGAAACAGAACAGAGGACTTGGACAAAGGCCAGGGGCACACAGACCACTGGCTTCCTGATTTCTCCCCGAAATGCATTCTCAAGAGGCAGCTTTTCTCTCCATCCCTGATAGAGATCCTCTTTGAAATCTTGACTCATAGGCTCTGTATACGCTTGGCAGTTTACACCCGAAGTACAGCATTTTTGGAGTATGATGGTACACATCTATGTAGTTCAGGTGTTCAGAAAGTTGAGGCAGGGGGATCATGAATCCAAGTCGAGTCTGGGCTGCAGAGCAAGACTCTATCTCAAAAGGAAGGAAGGAGAGAGGGAGGGAGGGAGGGAGGGAGGCATGATTTGGGGTCCAGCAGACTCTGCTCTCCCTGTACCCTCCCTCCAGTGCTGGGGCGGTGGAAGCCTTAACTGACAATAGGGATTTGAGCATCGCTTTGGCTAGTCTCTCGCTTGGGAGAGCATTTCTATTACATCCGTTCACAAGGAAAACAGGCTGCGTATAGTGCTGCGTGCTTGGGGTCCCAGCACCTGGGAGGTCGGGGCATGAAGAACCCTGCAAGTCAGAGGCCAGCCTGGGTTACACAGTAAGTTCCAGGGCAAGACAGTAGCAAGACAGCAAGGGCAACAAAACCAGCACAACTTTCCCGTGACCATCGGGAAGCCTGTTCCGCTTCGCCTGGAGTTCACGGTCACCACGAGGCTACAGGATCACATGTATGGAGCTGTTGACCAAGGCAAGCTGCGGTCAAGGATGAGCTCCAGGTCCAGTTCCTGCCTGCTCACCTCTGCCTTCCTCTCAAGGTGATCCCCGCCCGCCATGGGTGGCGTCCCTGCCCTCATTCTGTCTCTCTGCCTCAGGTACCGCCTGGCCGGCCTGCCTGGGGAACACCAGCAGAAGAATATCAGCAGCCCAGAGGTGAACTACTGCCTGGTCACGGACCTCATCATCTGGACCCAGTACGAGATCCAGGTGGCTGCCTACAACGGGGCAGGCCTGGGTGTCTTCAGCAGGGCTGTGACCGAGTACACTTTGCAAGGAGGTGAGCTGCAAAGGGGCGGGAGAGACGTCTGTGGGAAATGGGCGGCTGGCACTGGCCCCCATTGGGCTGTGCAGCTCTCTAGGGAAGTGTCTACAGAAACCCAGGTCTTGACTCAAAATGGATAAGAGCTTGTTTAGTTTGGCGCCACACGAGAGCGACCGTAGACAAAGAATGCAGAGCTGAGTTGCCTCCAGAGATGAGCTCCACTGTTCCCTGGACAAAGAAAGTCACAGATCAAGACACTTTCCAGATACCTTGGTGGAAAGCTCACCACAGACTGGAGAAGTCAGTGTCACAGGCCTGGGTGCTGTCCGATGACATTCTCAGGCTCTGAGGTGGTGGAAGTTGCCAGTCTTTCATGTATATATATATATATGAATATTCAGAAGGATTTACCTAGCCGTCGTAAGGATGTTAGGTCACCCATAGAACTGGGTGGAAATGACGGTATCGAGGGCTACAGAGAGCACGAGGTGACATGGCTTTGGACTTAGAACATTCCAACGATCTAATCAGTCAACTTTGAAGAAGATTTAACATAGATAAATATGTGTTTTATTTCTCCGGGAGCTTCAAGATCAAAGTCCAACCCATAGGGAAGTCAGTGGGATTTCCTTTCCTTGCCTATTTCTGCACCACAGTGTTGGTGCTGAGGAGAAGCAGGGTGTCCCAGAAGCTTTGGTTCCTCAGGGAACTGGAGACAGAAGTGTCTATGCACATTGTATGTGGAGCCTCCGAAGGTTATGGGAATTCGGACTTCCCTAAGTGGACGGCAGATTGTGGTTTGGGTCAAGGGGAAATACAGTTCCCTCTGCTTCTGTGGTTAGCTTTCAGAGCAAACAAGCACTTACAATTCTGCTTCAGTATATGCAATACAATTATTGAGAATAGAATTCACAAGTTTGTGCTTCCCCCTACACCCTCCCGTATTATACAAGCCAACCATGTAAGATCAAGAAAAAGCTCTCCCACCTCTCAAAGAAAGAATCAGGCAGAATTTCAGAAAGCCACGGGGTCCTTAACACTCTCACACACACACACGCACGCACACACACACACACACACACATGCGCGCGCGCGCACGCGCGCGCGCACACACACACACTGAGACTCAGCCCCAGGGTTTAGAGTTCAGCCATTCTAGGGAGTGTAACTCCTCCCCTGCTTTCGGGAAGATTCCGGTTGCAGCTCCAGCCACCTGAGTGACATTCAGTCCATGCAGATGACATTCTTGTCCTAAACAGTAATAAATAGACCCTTTCTTAATGGCCACATTGGTCCCACAGCAACCCAAGTCCTGGCTGGGGGACACCACTTCTCCTTGTGGTCTCAAAGCCTTCCTTTCCCAGGCTGCGATTTACGAGGCTATCAGTTCACAGGTGGGGTTTTATTTGCTTAGGCATTTTTCCTGCTTACCAGGGCCATGACCTTTTTTTTCAAATGATAAGGTTTCTAACTGCCCACTCCTCTCCCCAAATCCTGCCTCAGACCTAATGTTCCTTGATATTACACGCTGTTATTATCAGCCCTTATTGATTGGCTGTCAGTTGTCATCCGAGACTCCATAAATCCTCCCTTATAAATTAAACGCAGTCAGTGCTCCCTGCCCAGCAAGTAGCAGAAATATTAAAATGCTGGACAGCCGGGCAGGGCTTGTCCATCTGCAAGAGATTCTGACCACCCATTTGAAGTGGCAAACAGCGACCAGCCTGGGCAATAAATTCTTGCTGTAACGAGTCTGTTTAATAACATGACAATAAACTTGAAAACACTTAAAATGACTAACATGAGGGCTGGAGAGATGGCTGAGTGGTTAGGAACACCTACAGCACCCGTGTTGGGCAACTTAAAAGTGCCTGTAACTCCAGCTCTGGGGCCTCTAGCACCTTCTTCTGGCCACAGTGAGCATTGCACTCACATGCAAAGACACGGACGCACACAAACTCACGCTTGTGCATAATTAAAGATAAAACAAATCTTTATAAGATTATGAGCACGTCTGTGGGTTCAACCCTATTACTATTAACTGTGACTGCCTAGTTGTATTTCCAGAGCCACTTGAGTGTTGTGCACAGCCAGGGAAAGTGAGGTCTAACTAAGAAAGGATGTCAAGGCTGGAGACTTCGGCTGGTATGTAGGTGGCACTCAATAGCCACGAAGGGTTTAAGGAGTGGCCAGTTGGACGTGCTGAGTTGCAAGGTATCTTAGTTACGGTTTCTACTGTTGTGATTAAAGTGACCGTGACAAAAAGCAGCTTTGGGAGGAAAGGGTTTATTTCTGCTCACAGATGCCAGGCCCCACTCCATCACTGAGGCAAGTCAACTTTTATTAACCTTAGGCCAGGAACCTGCAGGCAGGAGCTGGGGCAGAAGCCATGGAGGGGTGCTGCTTGCTTCCCATGGCTTGCTCAGCCTGCCTACCTATAGAACCCAGGACCACCAGCCCAGGTATGGCACCACCCACATAAATCACTAATTAAGAAAATGCCCTACAGGCAGATCTTGTGGCGGCATGCCCTCAATTGAGAGTTTGTCTTCCAAAATGACCTAATGTGTGTCAAGCAGACATAAAACTAGCCGGCGCTGGAGAGAAATCCATCAGTGGAGTACAGACAGGAGGAGAGACCATGAAGAGGGCAGCATAGAAAGTCAAAAGAGCGATAATCCACCTGGGAAGCGCTGGATCCTCCCTGCTTGGAGATGGGTAGTGAGAAGGGAGTTGGGTGTGCGGTTGGCTGGTACATCATTCTTTCAAATCAGGTCACAAGGGGGGGCCTTGGGGAGACCGTTCAATTGATAGCATTTCCAGAAGCCAGGTATGGTGGTATGTGCTTGCAATCCTAGCCCCCTCCCTGCCCCGCCGGGAGAGGCAGAGATGGAAGGCAAGAACAGATACCTAAAGGATGCCCTCTGACCTCTACGTGAATGCCAGCCCTCTCAGCCAGACAGGCATGTACACGGCCACGCATAATCATACATGCGTTCATCTCTCACACACGCACACACAAAGTTTATAAAAAGGAAACTCCCTTGTCGTCCCAACTCCTGTTTGGAACTGGGAGCCATCCCTCTGCAGGTGCTGCTGGAAGCATGGTCCTCCACTGGGGCAATGGTATAGTTCTGTAACTGTTACAGAGACAGGGGGATGGCTGCTAGAGGGGCCACCAGCAGCTTCTGTCCCCTTTCCAAGGTGGCGTCTACTGACGGGTCACCCCTGGGGGCTACATGGTTTCTAGGTATGGTTAGACCCTAGGACAAAACATTCCTTCAGCTGTCTGTATTTAGAAGGTGCACAGCCTCCCCCTAAGTGGGGGTTCCAGAGAGCAGCCCCTCACTGGCTTTTGAGGTTCCTTTTCTGGGGAAGGGTCGGAGTTGATTGAAAGCAGCTGCCTAGATTATTGGCTGTTAAAACGCTGCCTGTGGGTGCTTTGATACGCACACAGGAATACATGGCCTGAAAGGGGAGCCATCACACATGCTTAGGGGATTAGCAAGGCACAGGGGTGCGTAAACATGCCTCCTGGGGGTCACAAGTTCAGCAAAGGTTGGAAAACACTGTTTGCAGGATACTTTAGGTTTAGAAAACAGAAACTTATTCATGTAAGGCATGGAGACTTAGCAACACTGTGTAACAATGTCGATCCTTAACAACAATATGGCTTCTGCTGTCTGGACCTGCAGAGAAGACTAAGGTCAGTGGGGGGGGGGTGGGGGGGGGTTGTTGCTTCCTAGTCACCTGTATTGGAATGAGCAGGGATTCAAGTGCACAGCCCCTCTTGGTCAGGACTTCCCGCTTGCCACACCCATCCCTCTCCCTTTCCCCCCTCCCCGCCCAAGCTTAGTCCTAGCCACAGGAGGCCTGTGTGGGCAATAGCTGAACCACACTTCCTTTGCTGCTGGGAGGCCACTTAGTGTCCCTGGAGTGTCCTACAGCTGTTGGTGCTGTGCACTGAAAAAGCCTGGAGTAGGCCCTTCAAGCAAAAGGGAGGGGGTAAATTAAAATGCTTGCATATTAAAAGAGAAAAGAATAACTCATAAAATTAATTGTCAGCTTCATTTGGGAAATCATGGACGTGTGTAGAAACATAATTCGGCGTTCAATCTGGAGACGCTAAGGGAGGCTAGGGACGTTTAGCTGGGGAGGGTGGAATTTCAGTCTATCAGGGCCTGGCTTCCTCCCCCTTCAAAGATGGCCACTCCACAGGGGGGCCTGAGGTGAGTACATGGAGATTATGTGGCCATTTGCTGCATGTGGGACTCTGGTAAAGTCTCAGGGAGAGAAGGGAGTGCTCGCAAGCTGCCTGCCAGCAGCCATGCGAAGCAACCACACACTGTTCCCACCGGCTCCTTCTTGCATATGCACTTTTTTTTTTTTAAATCTCAGATGTGTGTTTCCTTCCAGGAAGCCCCTTCAGGAAAGTAAGCAAGTTATTCCCACCCTGGGTGGAGCCCAGGATGGTGCCAAGCCCCGAAGTAATTGAATCCACCACTCACCTGCCACATACCCCCAGGCTCTTCTGTTACTGATTGCCTGCCTGGCTAGTTGCAGGGTTGTTTTTTTTTGTGTGTGTGTGTTTTGTTTTTTTTTTTTTTTTCCGTGTGTGTGTGTGTGTGTGTGTGTGTGTGTGTGTGTGTGTTTTGAATATTTGAACATGTGTGAGTCCATGATGGGGAGGGGTGTGTCCACTTGTGTTTGCATGTGAATTTGGTTTTCAGTGTCTTCCCCAATTGCTCTGCACGTTATGCAATGATCAAAGTCTCTGGCAGGAGCTGCAGCTCACCAAGCCTGTTAGTCTAGCTAGGCAATTTTGTCCCTAGGGTCTACCTGTCTTGGCCTGAGTGCTGGGTTTAAAGAAGGTCACCACACCTGCCTGGATTTTATGTGGGTTTCTGAGGATTCACCTAGTCCTCACACTTGCAGGAGAAAGACATTTTTCACTTGCGCTATCTCCATAGCCCCTTCTTAGCAGATCCTCTATACAGACTGGTTCCCTGGGTACACAGGATTGCCTGATAAGAACTTTCTAACTTCTGTGACGCCTCCTGTCCTGCTTCCATGCACCACACACCCCCTCTATACCGTCCCCGTCAATCTCACCTAATAGATTTCACAGCGGTGCCACCCTGACCTTCTCCGCTGGAAGTATTTTAAACGGGACATATTAAACTTACAAATTGAGACCCACTGCGCTAATATGGTTTGAGCCAAGTGAACTTTCCAAGGGGTCAGAGGAAAGGTTGGCTGCTCTGTAGAAGTGGAGGGCCCGGAACCCCAGCACACCTGTCACACGGGAGCCGCCTGTCAGATTTCCATCACGGTGACCCAAAAGGCAGTGGAAAGTAACGTGGATTTCAGAGCACTCCCAGAAATCAATAACACTTTTAGTTTTGGGGAGGGTGGGGGAGCACGGTGTGTAGCTTCTGTGGTCAAAATGCTTGGTTAATTAGAAGCATTTCTCTTCTGCCACTGTATGCTTCAGCAACTTTCTAATCGTGTAGAAGGAGAAAGGACTGAGTCATCAGAAGCCAACTGAGGGTCCTGTGTGAGGGACGGTGACGCTGACTCGGTGTTCGGCGGCTCTCTCCATTGGTGCTGTACAAAATGCTTCAATACCCATGAGAGACTAGGGAAGGAGTGATATGTAGCTATGAGGTTTTTTAGTGAGTGTGTAGTGTGTGTGTGTGTGTGTGTGTTTCACTTGGAGTATAAAATGGTTCAGTGGGTCAAGTGAAAGGCCTGAGCTTGGAGCCCCAGAACCCACATAAGGAGCTGGGCAATGGCACACAGGAGGGAGGTAGAGACAGGAGGGGCTCAAGGGCTTGCTGGCCAGCCAGTGTAGCCAAATCAATAAGGTTTAGTGAGAGACCCTGCCTCAAAAAATAAGGCATCACTGGTGCATGTAGGGAGATTATGAAGCAGGTGAAGTGCTTGTTCCTTGAACCTTGCCGTCCTGCACTCAGAAACCCCAGGACCCACAGAAAAGCCGAGCACGGTGGCACGTGTGGCTCTCTCAATGCACTTGCACCAGGAGATGAGAGGCAGAGGCAGAAGAGTTGTCTGGTGGCATTCAGGCAGCAATGAACAACAGATCCTGCCTCAAACCAGGTGCCAGGCCATGTCAGACATCCAAGTTGTCTTCTAACATTCGCACGTGTGCCAAGGCACACACACACCCATACTCACACTCCTACATGCACATACATTACACAAATGCAGTAGATTGCAGCCACATTCCCCCAACAAACCCACGTAGATTAGCGGACTCCCTCTATCCATTTTTAAAAACACATCCATTAAGACGCAGATGTTGATTTTTCTATCCAGGGTCCAAAGACAAATTATACAATAAATCACCATCGGAGCGCACCAATGTTTTCCTTTTCCCCTGCTTTTTATTTCTCTTATCGTTTTTCTTTTCGTAACAGGTATGTTTGTGCTATCATGATTCATTCTAGTCTCAGAACATTACCTTGTAATGAAGGAGAAATATTTTATATTTTAAAAGAAATAGAGAAAAAAAACCCAACCATTTGGTTATCCACATTTTGAGAACATTAGCAAAGCTCCTAAGTGCTCACTTGGGCTTAGAAAGGTTTTCTAGTGTGAGGATTACAAATGAACACCCGTTTACAAAGGCCCATTCTGATCCCCTCTCGGGAAACTCTCACTGTGGCACTAAGTGACACTGCGCAAAAGATTGGTTTCCCCGTCCCAGGGACACTCCAACCTCGGCTCTCCCTTTTAAGTGACACAATGTTTCAGATTCTTCCACTGCTACCCATAATACTGAAAGCCGAGCAGAGCAGACACAGGCGAACCTATTGGGTAAGGACTTAATGTGGTCCCCCGGAGTTTATAAGAACAGAGAGGCTCTCTTAGTGACATTTTCAGGGAAGACGCTGTACTGACATCCCTTATCCTGGCTGTGCTTTTCCGCTCGTTGCTTGATTTCATTTGCCATCTATTAATAGACACAGAGACCACATGCCTTCCATTCTTAAGGAGGCAAACAAGTGGAAGTTCAGAGAGATGGCTGTCTCCCCCCACCACCACCACGTCCCCTCCTATCATGTAGCTAGACAATGCTGGAAAAGACTGGAAACATAGAAGTCGCTCAGCTCACCTCCCAGACTGGGCCTTCACTGTGGTGCTCTGCCATCACTAGGATTCGCTGTGCCCTTTTACATTCCGCATATATCAAGCCTGGTGGAAATGGCTCTCAGGTTTTCTCTGTAGGTTGTATATGAAATAAAAAGAAAACAGATGTCCTCTCGCCTACACCCACACAACAGGTGGCTGTGCAGTGGCCACTGGAGATTCTTTATTGAAGTGAACAGTAAGAAATGTGTTTTATACACACACAAGCACATATGCACCCACCCCCCCCCTCTCACACACACACACACACACACACACACACACACGTACACATGTATTGAGACCATTGAATTGATTTCCTGATCCCCTAATCATTTGCACTGTACCAATGAACTTCAGTAGTGTTGACGTCTGTCCAACTGACTGCCGCCCCTTTCAGAAGATGCTCCCACTGGACTTCGGGATCATCAGGCTTTGGGTTGTGAATATATCCAGTTGTAAGTCAACTGCAGAATTGAGCAGGGCCCCTGAGCCTAAACAGAAACAGAGCTCAGGCTACAGAGTGGGTGCTGGGGGTGCCAGTTGCCAGCAGCAGTATCCTGCAGCTGACCTCGCAAGAGAGCAGCTAGTCTGCGGCTTGCCCTTCGGCTCCCAGTAGGCGCTCCACAGGCATGGTGAACTCCCTTTGACTCACTGTGGCTGTCGCTTTATTTTATGATTTACAGATGTGTTTCCTTCCAGCCCAGGGAACTCTGTAAGGGACTGTGTTTGAGTCTCTTTTGTATCTCTGGCGTCCAACCCAAGTGCTACACGAGACACATAAGGAACGCAAAAAGGGAGGAGCGAGTAGGCCCCGGGTGCTTATGTTACACTCACTGCTCCATACTATGCCAAGCCGGCCTCTGTTTTCAACCCCGTGCCTGCCTTCTGACCTGGCTCCTCGCTCCATCTTGAGAATTTAAGGGCACAGAGGTCTTAGCACTGCCGTGAAATGTGATTTGTGTTTGACTTTACAGGAACCCGAAGCTAAGAGATCTTGTATTTTTAGAGCGACCTTAAGCGTTTAAAAACCTCTGAGCTTTTAGAGGCTGGGACTTTTAAACTTACATTTTATACTGTGATATTAACATGAGATCTTGGGCACAAACAAGAAATGGGAGATTATGGTTTAACATAGACCGTGTTTGTGTATCAAGCTGGCAAGAGTAGAATGTCCTGGTTAGTTTTATTGTCAGTTTGATGCAAATTTAGAGTCACCTAGGAAGGGGGAACCTCAACTGAAGAACTTCTTAGATCACACTGGCCTGTGGCCATGCCTATGAGGGACTATTTTTCATTGATGACTGATGTTGGAGGACAGAGCTCACTGTGGGCAGCACCATCCTTAGTTAGGTGGGTCTGGACTCTGTAAGAAAATTATCTGAGGGTTGGAAAGATGGCTCAGTGCTTAAGAGCACTGGATGCTCTTAAAGAGGGTCTAGGTGGGACTCCAAGCATCTGCATGGTAGTTCACAACCAGCTGTAATTCCAGTCCTAGTGGAGCCAGTGCCCTCTTTTGGGCTCTGAGGGCATTGGCCAAATGCAGTACAAAGGCACACATACAGATGAAAGCACCCATACACATGAAAAAGTAAAATCAAGCTAGCTGAGCATGCACCTGTATGCTAGCTGGTAAGCATGATTTTTGTTTCACCTCCCTGATGGACCATGAGACCTGAAAGTATAAGATGAAATAAACCCTTTCTCCCCTTAGGTCATTTTTGGTTGGTTGCCTTTCATCATTACAACAGAAAGCAAACTAGAAGAGAAATTGGTACCAAGACTATGTGTGTCCTGCATCCTGCCTTCCCTAAGCAAAGCCCCCTAGTGCCTTGCTCATAGACTCCTAGAGCCCACACAGCAGCCAGAGCCTTTTCCTCCCGTGCCCTCACAGGGCAGAGACCTGGCTGTCTCTCTAGAGGCTTCACCCCGTGTGACCAGAGGATGCACTGCTCAGGGTTGCAGAGGCGTCAAGGAAGTAAACCTGGTACCACATGTACCAATAAGCAAGTGTGTGAGAAGTGCAGTGTTTCAAAGCTGGTATGGAGAGTGGGTCACACCGAGAATGGTAAGGAAGTTTGTGTGTCAACTTGGCACAAGGTTGAGTCATCTGGGAAGAAGGAATCTTAAGTTAAGAAACACTCCCATAGGGTTGGCCTGCAGACGAGTCTGTAGACAAGACATTTTCTTGACTGATGAGTGATATGTGAGGGGCCAGCCCATTGCAGGCAGCGCCACCCCTGGGAGCTGAGGTCCATGAGAAAACAAACTGAGCAAGCCAGGGGAAGCGAGGCTGTAAGGAGCTTGCTCCATGGCCTCTGCTTTAGTTCCTGCCCTCCTTGAGTTCCTGCCTTGACTGTCTCTGATGATGGACTGTGGTGTGAGTAAAGTGAGCACTCAACTTCTCGAGTTGCTAATGGGCATGTTTTGGTTGTTGTTGTTGTTTGGTTTGTGTGTTTTGTTTTGTTTTGTTTTTGTCACATCAATAGAAACCCTAACAGAGATGGGAAGCCTCAAGCATGCCTCTTCAAATTCACATCTTATCACATGTTCTTTGACAGTTTCCATACTTTGATTTTATTCACCCCCATTGCCCTCTCTCACCCTCTCCCTCTCCTTCCAGGCTACTTCTTCCCAATATATTCTCTTCCTATTTGTACTGTCATGATGTGTCCTGTTTGTTTTGTGATCCACTGAGGATTTTTTAGGGTCACTTGTATGAACATGGGCCGGGGGGCTGTGTATTGGTGCCTGGAAACTTACCAGTGTCTCCACCACTAAGGAACAATGGCCGTTCATCAAGTCAACAGGTCTACTGGGATGGTTGACCAACCCCAGTAAGAGTCAAGCCACTGTTGTACCAATGGGTGTATCTTGCTCGGCAGGTTGGTATTATAGCATACAGGGTCCACTGCTAGAGCTTCCTCCCTAGTGGCCTATGCGACACCCTCCAGCTCTGAGAAAGATAACTCGCAGGGAAGTTGCATCATTGAGAATTGGGGGGAAATACGTTTAGAAATAGAATACATAGAACTTGTAAAGTGTTAGTTCCTTATAAAGGCTATAAAAATGCTCAAGAGCATTTGTGAAAGATTTGTTGCCCTTGTGATGTGCTTGAAATGTTTAATGAAGTGTGAACATTCGAGTGTATAAGAAACTGCAAGAAACAAACAACACAAGAGCTCAGCCATAGCCCAGAATGACCCGGAATTAACGATAACAGCCGGCATATAGATTGTAATATGTACATCCACCTGCTAGCAGGCAGCTAGTAATTCTTGCATTTAATGAGCTCCTGTCTCCTGTCTGAAAGGCATATGCATTTCATTCCGCCAGGTTACCAGGAGAAACAGATGCAGGGGAATTCACATTAAGGTCAGATGAATACCTTCATCCACAAATTGGATTCTTTTAGGGCCGGGGAGACAGGGCCATGCCGTTGTGGCAAATGCCCACACCATCTTGCATGGGATTGCAAACCCACCAGTGGCAGCTCCAGGCCAGCTTCTGTTTGCAGTGTGGCTGGGATGGGCTCTTACCTTGACTTATCATCAGAACGAGGGGTGACACTGAGGAGATCACATCCTGCCTTCCAGAAGAGAGCACAGAAGTACAGTCCTCACAGAACACAGCCCCCATGCAGGGAGCCTGAGCTAAGAGACTTTCGTATCCCAAAATGCTGACTGTGCGGCCTCCTGCTCCCTAAAGGATAACAGGATCAGTAGAATGCTTGCTTAGCAAAGCTCTGAGCGTCATCCCCAGCATAACATAAGCCAGGCCCACAGAGGCAGGAGGATCAGAAATCCAAGGTCATCCTTGGATACATAAGTTCAAGGCTAGCCTGGGCTACGTGAGATTCTGTCTCAGAAAACAAACAAGCAAACAACTAAACAACAATGATAAGAATTATATATGCCACAGCCCCTCCCCCAAGAGAACTGGCCGTGCTCTTGAGGATAAAGGCTGAAGAAGTGATGACAGTTTATCCTGTTAGTTCCTCTAATTTCATGGCCTGTCTGTAACTGATGAGATAGCATTGTCTTAATAATGCAACTGGGTGCGTTAGATTATAAACGTCATGTTGGTCGAGGAGCCATAATTTCACCCTGTACTGAATTCAGCCAGTGCTGCAGCACCACCTGGGGCTCCTCTGCATTGTCAAGCTCAGTGGCAGGTCTTCCAGGAGGGGATAAGCAGGATGCAGAGGCCAGCCTTCCTTCCTACGGCAGAGGCCCGAGGCCTGTGTCCTCCACCCGCAAAGCCTCGCAATGTTCCCCACTTAGTGTCACTGGAATTTCAAGTGACTCATCTTGCACCCCAGTGATGTAGATTCATGTCATCCGAGGTTTCCTGCGTTTTTGGAGATTTTAAAAAATGCGTGCGAGCACACGCGCACACGCGCGCGCACACACACACACATATGGGTGGGTGGGTCCGTGAATGAGCACAGTGCCGTGGAGCCCAGAAGGCGGCACTGGAACCCTTAGAGCTAGAGTTCCAGACAGTTGTGATACACCTGGTAACGAAAGCTGGGTCCTGCGCATAAGCTTCGAGCACTGTTACTCACTGAGCCATCTCCCCAGCCTGAGGGCTCTTTCGCCTGACCTTTTGTTCTTTCCTCCCTGCCTCTCCTCCTTCCTTCCTTCCTTCCTTCCTTCCTTCCATGCTGTGCCAGTACTGTGACCAAGAAGTGACTTAGGAAGGTTGTGTGAGGCTCTTGGTTTGAGGGGAAACAGCCTGTTGTTACAGTGGAGTGGCGCTCAGTTGTGGTCGCAGCACATGAGATGTGGTTCACATCTCAGCAGAACAGGAAATGGAGGGACTGGAAAGTGGGGTGGCCTACAAACCTCTAGCCTGCCCCTAGTGAGCCACTTCCTCCACTGAGGCTCCATCCCCCAGAGCTTCCGCAATATCCCAAAACACCAGCAGCAGCTGGGGGCTAAGTGTTCCACAACCCAGGAGCATGAAAGACATTATCCTTCAAACCACAGCACTGGCCATTGAACCTAGGGCCTTGTGCATCCTGGGCAAGTGGCATCGGCCATTGTTTTTATAGTACATCTTCCACTGATGTAGACTGATACAGATGCAGAGGAAGTGATCCTTAGGGACATCTAGCATTTACAGGAGGATGTCCCAAATGAGCTTTGAGTTATCTTCATTTGTTGTCTGATTTACAGGCCAGGTCAAGGTGTGAAAACAAAACAACGCACAGGGGCTGTAGGGAGTGTGTGACCTGGTGTCATCATGGAAGGTCTTGCAGGGAGCAGCTGGCAGGAAGGAAGGAGAGGGCTTGGGGAATGGGGGTTTTCTCTGTCAAGTTGTATCCAGAAACAGAGTACAAGAATTGAGGGAGAAAGGGGGGGGGGAGTGGGACAAAGGAGGGAGAAGAAAGGGAAGAAAGGTCCAAATAAGGGTGGAAAGAAAGAGGAGAGGGAAGGAGGAAGGAAAGAGAAAGAGGGGAAGGAAGAAAAGAGGGAGAGAGGGAGTGGAAAATGCCTGGGATTGGGGCCTCAGACAGTAACCCTATGCCACAGTCTGTGGACCTTTGACCCCCTAGGGCAGTGGTTCTCAACCTTCCTAATGCTGTGACCCTTTAATACAGTCCCTTGTGCTGTGGTGACCCACAACCATAAAATTATTTCCGTTGCCATTTCATAATTGTAAGTTTGCTACAGTTATAAATCATAATGTAAATATTTTATATGCAGGATATCTGATATGCCACCTTGTGAAAAGACCGCTCAACACCCCCCCCCAAAAAAAGGTCATGACCCACCGGTTGAGAACTGGCTGCTCTAGGAGCTCCTTAAATCTGCATTTTCTGCCCAGAGCTCCCAGAATCTGCACCTCAGAGGTGGGGCCTAACCAGTATTTTGTGCTACCTCTGTTGGCTCCGGTACATACTGTAACTTGAGCACCTCCTCCAGAGACCCAAAGTAGAATAATGTCATTGCAGGGAGCTGAAACCTCAAACCCTGACTGACAGCTCTAAGGGGAATCGCTGTCCCTGGAGGACTGGCTGGGGCTCTGCAATGGAGCCTTAGCTCTCCACACAGTCACTGATCTGTGACTACAGAGAAGTGGTGCCTCCAGGAGGAGCCATCACTGTTCCCAGAAACTGCAGTAGTGGGATTTCCTAAGTTACAGCTCACCGCTTTGGAAAGAAAGGCAGAGGCAGGCAATGGGAACGTGTGCGCATGTCCCGAGGAGACTTCCATTTGGGATCCTTGCTGAATTTGCTTTTATGTCTTTGGCACTTTAGGAGAAGTGACCAAAGACAGACTGGCTCCTTTCAAGTCGAGCAGCGTGCTCTTCCTGTCATCCTTGTTCCCAGGCTTTGATACGCCTCCCTATTGAGAAGTTTAAAGCCATCACTTTCTTACCAGGGATGGAGGACATTGTGAAAAGGGCTCAGAAGAGGAACCTAGGGACATAGCTCAGCCAGTAAAGTGCCCTATGAGTGAGCAGAAGGACCTGAGTTCGATTCCCAGACCCCACATTTTATTAAAAAGCCACCGTGGGGACATAACAGCTGTAATCCCAGCACAGAGAAGGCAGAGACAGGAAGATCCCTGGGCCTCACTGGCCGGTCTGCGTAGCTTACTTGGTGAGTTTCGGGTCGGGTCCCAGGGAGATACCTTGTTTCAGAAGACAAGATGGAGGGTGCATCAGGAATCACACACACACACACACACACACACACACACACACACACACACACACAGACTTAAGAAATCCACTTGCTTACAAATACATGCATCTGCACATACATGAACATGTACACAAACACTCACACACACACGTACACACACACACACACTCCAGAGAGCACATTAAACAGAGCCAATGCTAGGCTCTGGGCATATGGTAGAGGGCAGACTTTGGGTTTCTCCAAGAAGAAAGCAGCCTAAAGGATCCAGAACCCCGTGTGTGTTGTTCAGAGTGAGTGTCATCCTAGCATCTTAGCAGCTACTCTATTGCTGTGATAAAACATCATGAACAGGGCAACGGATAGAAGGAAGGGTTTGTTTGAGCTTATGGCTCCCGAGGGACAGACAGTCATCGCCATCAAGGCAGGTAGCGTAGCAAGAGGCAGGCAGGCATGGTGCTGGGGAAGCTCACATCTCAGCCTGCAAACAGGGAGCAGAGAGAGCTGACCGAAAATGGACCATGAGCCTTTTGAAACTGCTAAGCCCACATACTTCCTTCAGCCAGACCACAGCTCCTAATCCACCCTAACCAGCCACCAGCGGGGGACCAAGCATTCAAATGCCAGAGACTCCTGAGGAAGAGCCCCCTTCAAGCATCCGCACTGTCCTACCAGCCTGCTTCCTTCATGGGCAAAGCCGCTACATTGATAGATCCAAGGCCCACATTCCTTCTGGGTCTTGAATTTTATCCATCGACTCATTCACTCACCAAGTCATCTACAAGCACCCCATGGGTAAGATAGGATGGAGGTTGGGTAGCAAGTATTTGGATAAACCCCCGTGTTGACCGCTCTCGACATCCTAAGAGCCACTGGCTCCACGGTCAACACTTGGAGGCTGCCTTCCGTGTAACTTCCAGCATCCATTTTTGGTCGGCAACTCAGAGGAAGTAGAGACAATCTGATGATTGTGAGGGTCGCAGCTGAGGAGTCTTCAGTCCTACCCCAGAGTCAGAAGTCAAAAATAAGTTACTCCATTAGTTTGATCATGGAAACGGGCAAGTGCAGTGTAGCGGGAGTAACTTGAAATGGCACAGTTAGGCGTGACGGAGTTACTGGGGATGGGGAGAGAGACCTGCCTGCATCACAGTCACTATCCTGTGACCTCTTCCTTATGAAGTGGGGACCAGTACCTACCTACCCCATATACCACACCACCACCACCAACAACAACAACAACAACGACCCGACCACCCTAGTCTAGCTTGGGGAATGATGGGTTGATTGCGTGAGGAATCACTTGCAGAATCATGGAGGGCCTCAGAACAGCCACACCACTCAAAACTCTCACCTACCCCACTATTGGTGACAACTTCCCCATAATGTCATAATTGGGGTGCCCTACGGCCCTCAGCTTCCCCTTCTACACTTTATTATAGCACCTCCCATCACCCAAGGCCACATGCAGCAGGGCAGAGTTGTGTAGAGCTGGGAGCGGCTGTAGGAGGGAGTAGCTGGAATCTCAGATGAGGAGTAACACCCTACCGGTCCCATCCTCTGCAAGGGAACGCCAAGAGCTACTCTGGTAAGGATGCCATGGTTGTTGTGTGCTCAGAGAACAGCATTCCACAAGTCCATCAAAGGACCTGGGTGCTGTCGACCTAAGGGTACCTCTGACCCTGACCTTAACTTCCCTTCAAAAGGGACTCAGTTGCTTATCAGCTGGTCAGCATGCTGGTTCAATGATGCCCGATGGGGTGTGGAAGTGAGCTCGTGGTGACTGGCCAGAGGGATGATGAGAAAACCCTGTTCCTCAGATGGGCTCAGAGCAGCAGTGCATGCAAGAAAAGGCCTGGCTCGGCAGCCCCAGGCTGGAGGCTTTGAGAGTTGGAAAGAGTGCCCAGGAGACAAGAGTGGGGCCAACAGGTTTCTGTCTAACAAGAGAAAAATAAAACCTTTAGGATGTAGAGCAGAGAATATACTGGTCATGGTGGTGCACACCTGTAATCCCAGCACTCGGGAGGTGAAGGCGAGAGGATCAAGGCCAGCCTGGGCAACCCAGCCTATCTCAAAAGATATTTACAAGGTACTGCAGAAGGGCAAAGTGACGTATGAGCTAAGAAAGCTGCGTCTAAGGAGTTATGCTGGGGATGCTGAGCAGGGTTGCTGGGAGCCCCCGGATGAGAACTTAGGGTGGAGTAGCAGTCTCCACAGTGCCTGCATCTACAGTCTGGAAAACTCTTTGGGTATCCTCAGCAAGGTGACTTATGCTCTGACTGAAGGTGCACAGGAGTATCATCACCACCACCATCATCATCGTCACCACCACCACCACCACCATCGTTATCATCATCATTTTAGTTTTCCAGACAGGGTTTCTCTGTGTAGCCCTGGATGTCCTGGAACTTGCTTTATAGACCAGGTTTGCCTAGGACTCACAATGATCTGCTTGCTCTGTCTCCCAAGTGCTGGGATTAAAGGTGGTGCTACCACCACCACTCAGCTCAGAAGTAGCACTATGTACCAGAGTCTGGGTATGGTCGTTTCATGGGCCAGCACACCATGCTGTTTCATGAGAGTCCATTTTGGAGCCTTGTTTTAAATGTAGCAATTTGCACTTAATGATGTGTCTCTGGGGATGACACGCCCCCCCTCCCCCACCCAACTATAGGAACAATCCTTTTTTTTTCCTTTTTCCTTTTTCCTTTTCTTTTCTTTCTTTCTTTCTTTCTTTCTTTTTTTCTTTTCTTTTTTTTTTTTTGTTTGTTTGTTTGTTTGTTTGTTTGTTTGTTTTTTGATTTTTTGAGACAGGGTTTCTCTGTGTAGCCTTGATTGTTTGACTGTCCTGGACTCACTTTGTAGACCAGGCTGACCTCAAACTCACAGATATCCACCTGCCTCTGCCTCCCGAGTGCTGGGGTTAAAGGCGTGCACCGCCACCGCCCAGTTTATAGGAGCATTCTCAAGGAAATTCCTGCTGCCCTTCTTAGCAGCCTTTGCCATTCAGAATCCTGAGTATTTGTTTTCCCTACTGGACTCTTGGCCCCGTGATGTCTTGAATCTTATATTAATGCAACAAGAGGACAGGACCTGTCTGAGTAGCAAGAAGCCACCATGCATGGATCAGATATGTGGAGAGACACATAGCTATACACACACTGGTGTGTGTGTGTGTGTGTGTGTGTGTGCGCGCGCGCGCGCGCATGCGTGCACATGCACATACATACCTACACAGGTGCTCAAGTGCATGTGTACATAGATGATGAGCATGTGGTGCACAAGCATGCAATTACCAGAGATGAAATTATATATAAATAATATATATATTTTTTTATTATATATAAATCAAAGTCTGAAGTTGAAGTCAGTTGACTTGAAGAATTCTAACTTAGCCATTGACCTAATGTGTTTTCCAACGGGATCAGTCTGTAATCTCACATCATTGGTTGAGAGTGGAAGAAGGGGCTGGCTGACCAGTTTGTGGCAGTATCGCTCATCATTGGAAACTAATACATCGTGTGCCCCTCATCCCCTCTTTTTTCTATGATTACTTAGTGTACAGCTACTCAGCGTGTCCATGGTTAGGCCTTTGAATGTCAGAGCTACTGTCTTCACACTGGAGTTTTCATGTACTCACCTGCGGTGCCTGCATGAACTTCGCAGATGTGGCTTCCTCAGCTTGAAGCTCAGAAGAGCCAGAAGCAAGGATTGCCACATGCTCTATGGCATTGGTGTCCTAGCCTAGGCACTATGGAGGACCACTTTGCCCTGCCCAGCCTTTCCTCCCTCACTCTATGGATGTCACGGCCACTGTCTCTTCATTACCTTCAGGCATTTCCATGGCCCCCTTCACCCTCCTACTCCCATGTAAAGCCACTCTTCTAGTTTTGCCTTTCCCCTCTTATCTTTCTTAGATAGGTCCCCTGGCATGGTAGAACTTCTTGTGTTTGGGTCTGGGAATAGAGAAAGTTCGCACAGGGGTGTCTGCTGTGTGCAACTTAACACTGACAACAGACCCAGGCCTGGGCAGAGGCGCAATTATTTAGTGAAATGCTATCCTGGCATAGACCAAGCTGACCTTGAACTCACAGAGAGCCATCTCCCTCCCAAGTGCTGGGTTAAAGGTGTGTGCCACTGTGTGACCAGACACTCCAACCCCCGCCCCTTTCAGCATAAAGTAGAAAAGAACCTAACACCTGTCACCTCGGCCGGCTGAGGTTGCTTCAAGGAGGTTGCCCGTAGGAGTACAGACTTTTGGTGGGGAGAAAATGTCCTCAGAGGCCTCATTTTGAGCAGCAGGAAGTGGCAGCTTCCAACAGGAAGTCTGGGAGGAGGCTAGGCTGGAAGCCAGCTCTACAGAACCCAGGCTGTGGCCCTCACTCTTCCAGGGGCTATCTTTTCTCCAGACAGGTCATGGTGAAGGCATCACCTTGATGAAGACTTCTCTTGCCAAAGCCATTCTTCCATTTGAAAGCACTGCCTGGAAGGACTTATTGGCTACAGCTCTTTCCTTGTCTCTCCTGAGGGAATTTTTGGTTCCATTGTTCTCAAATATATGAGTAATTTCTAATGACAGTAATTAGGAGAAAAGGAAGCCGAGGAGCGGGGAACACAAGAGGCCTGAGAATAATGGGGAATGTTTCAATAAAACCCTGGGTGACAACAGATGTCCATTCAGGACTGGAGATAGAGAGGCAAGAGTGTAGGGTGCTATGGCTCCAGAGTGAAAGAATTACTTGATTTGGTAGTTTGCGTGAAAGAATTGCTTGATTTTCTTTCTTATTTGACTATGACTCAAGATTTTGTGTAGCGAGGAAGCAAGGTCTATGTGTGAGGGTTCTCTAGAGGAACAGAACCCTCAGAATGAATGTGTATCACAAAGGGCATTTATTAGATACAGGCTGGTGGTCCAACAGTGGCGCTGTGCATGCTGAAGAGACTGAGAACCCAGTCGCTGCTCAGCCCATGAAGCTGAAGGTTCAGAAGTCCTACCTGCCTCCGAAGGCCTGGAGGAGTCCTGGAGAACAAAGGGTCCCTGGTCCCCATTGGAAGGACAAAGGCACTGAGTTCTGGTGTCTTCAAAGGTTGGCTAGCGCATCGGTGGAGGCAGCTACAGTGCAGATGCACTCACCAGCAAAAGGCAAAGGCAGGCAGGTAGGCAAAAACCAGCAGCCTTTCCCTCACGTGTGTTTAGGTCTGGGTAGCCCCCCTGGAAAGTATCTGTCCTGGGGGAAGATTGTCCTTCATCTTGTAAATTCTTCAAGGAAATACAGACCCATCAGGGGCATGTTTCTTAGTTCATCCCAGATGCAGTCAACTTGACAGTAAAGACTAACCTTCACAGACAGGAAGCGGCTTACTTATTGGCTCAACCAGGTGAAGTCATCCCTAATGTTTGGTGCTCTGAGATTTACCTGAGGCTTAGAGAGGCACTGGACAGGGATGGAAGTGAAGATGTAAACCCCATTTTGAAACTTCAGGACATGACTCTTGACTTAAATGATGCGAAATGTGTGTTGTGGAACAGCTGCCCCTTGCCTTACCTCAGAGAGGTGACCGTGAGGCAGGGAAGCCTGCCGGAACTGCACAGGCAGTAACTGGGGCTGACAGAGCATGGGAGCTGAGTCACCCAGACTGCCGTGGATAACGAACCTGGGAGAGTCCGCTGTCCATCGCTGTGCCAGAACGCTGGGAAAAAGCAGCCTAAATGGGGAAGAGTTGCTTTGGCTCATGGCTTCAGCCCATGCTAGCTTGACCCTGGTGTTCCTGGGTCACGGTGAGGCAGAACACGGTGGTGTGGAGTGTGTGATGGGGGCAGAGCTGTTTACCTCCTTATGGAAGGAAGGAAGGAAGGAAAGAAGGAAGGAAGGGAAGAAGGGAAGGGAGAGTGAAGATCCAGGAACAGCCTCGAGGACCCTCTCCTTCTCCTAGCATTACTAGCCTGGCAGAAATAAATGCATCCCAAAGAGACCCTTTATGCATGAGTTTTTGGGGGACCCCCGAGGAAAATACCAGAAGGTTGCAAGAAAATAATTCTCACTGTCAAGCAGCCCCTGACTCCCCTTTCTTCACTCTTTTCTTCTTCCTCCTTCCCCCTCTTTTCTCTTTCAACACACACTGACTTTGTTTCATTTGTGTTTTGTTTTCATCGTGTCTGTGTATGTGTGTGTTGCATATGTGTGCATATTTTTACTTGCACACAGAGGCCCAAGGTTGATGTCTGCAACCATCCCCCATCACTCTTTCCCCTTACTCACTGAGCCAGGGCCTCTCAATCAGGCCCAGAGCTGAGCGATAGGGCTAGCCTGTTTGCTCTGAGGATCCCATGACTCTGCCTTCCAAGGCTGGGATATAGGCAACCCGCCAACCTTGCATTTATGTGAACGCTTAGAATCCAAAGCAGTCCTCAGGCTTGCACAGCACCATGAGGCAAACCACCAAGCCATCCCCCGACATTATCCTGGTTGCCACTGTGTTGTGTTGCCTTGACTTTTTCCGGGTCAAGAACCAACAGGTAGCTCCTAGTATTAGACAAAGTGTCACTCTTTCAGTTTGGTGGCAGCTGGAAGTGGCAGTGGCTGGCAGTGGCAAGGAAAGCTCCCTAGGGACTGTCCCTACAGCACCCATGCATGGCTTCTCCAGCACAGGGTCTGTGAACTTCACACATGGCCCGCCCCAGACTCCCAGGAAGGATGTCAGCACCATGGACATGAATCCCTTCTCTGGCAGGAGGGGGCACGGGAGATGGCTCAGCTGCTGTGCAAGTCTGAGTTCAGGACTCCAGAAACCCACGCTAACCGAAACACCCAACCATGCTTGGTGACCTCTGCTTGGAATCCAAGATCCAAGGACACAGAGATAGGTAGTTCTCCAGTGCTTAGGGACCAGCCAGCAGAGCCTGCCCGATTGGTTACCCCGTGCCATGGAGACCCTGTCTAAAAACACAAAAGTGCACAACACCTGAGGAATAATACCTGAGGTTGTACCCTTGCATGTTCACATGTATTCACACACACACACACACACACACACACACACACACAAACAAACACACTCATACACATGCACACCACATAAAGACATACACACCACACATATACAAAGATGTGCACATCACACACCCACATACGGACATACACAACACACATACACAACACACACAGAGTCTCTTCTCTTAGTGTTTTCATTGAAGGCTTATTGATGCCTTTGAGATAACTAGTGTTATAATTTACCAGCAATGGTATACAGTGTCACATTTTTGAGACACATTTTGAATCCACACTCACTACAGTGGTTGATACAGGGCAGTCACATGATGTAGGCTTCCTAGTCCTGCCTCTTTGCATTCAGACTCCAACCGTCCCCATCCTTATCATCCACTCGTCTCCCAGTTTACTTCTGATGGACAGACCAAGTAGAAGAAGGAATTCAATATGGAGCCTTTAGAACTAGCTCCTTTCCCAGTGGTGCAGTGCATGTGAATTGTTTGTTTGGAGACAGGGTCCTGTGTAGCCTTACTGTGCAGCTGAGTCTTGAACTCCTGACTCCCCTACCTCCCCCTCCCAAGTGCTGGGATTACAGTACTGAGGGAGGGGGCTGTCACACATGTTCATGTGTGATGGCAGATGGTTCTCTTTGTTGCTGGACAGTCTATCATCCCATATGTATTAGTTGTCCTCCTGTTGCTGTGATTAAAAAAAAAATACACTGAGAAAGGCAACTTAAAAGAGGAAGGGTTGATTTTGGCTCACAGTTTGAGGATACACAGTCCATCATGGTGGGGGAGGCATGGCAGGGAGGAGCAGGAGGCGGCTGCTCACATTGCATGCATAGACAGGAAGCAGAGAGCAGTGAATGCTGTTGCTTGGCTTGCTTTCTCCTTGTTTATCCAGCCCAGCACCCCCTGGGACGGTGCTGTCCACCCTGGGGGTTTGGCCATCCCACATCAGTTAACCCAGTCTAGGAACTCTCTCACAGACGCCTTTCCCAGGTGACGGTAGATCCTGTCCACCTGATAATCAGTACTAACTGTCACCCTAGGGGTGTAGTCCCCCAACTTGTCACCCCCTTCACCAGTGGAGTTGTAGTTGGGAGGCAACTCAAGCTGCCATGCACACTGCACACAGCCTTGTGTGGGCTTCAGTTCTGACTCATCTCATCTCACAGGAGAACCTTGGAGAACCATCCCCACATGTTGTCACCTGGTCCAGTGACATGGTTATCTGCTCTAGAGGTTTGAGAGTGACAGGTTTGCTCTGAAGCCATGCATAATCCTCCTGCATGAGGTACATCTGGAAGTCCTCTTTCTACTTTGATAGCAGCTTCCAGGTTTTGCAGAATCCCGCGTGCTGTTCTGAACGCCAGTTGGTACCTGTGTGACTCGTTTCTAGATTTCTTTCTATGGCTTGGACATTATATTTCTTCTGTTTCCCAGTGTCACTTTTTTTTGTTGCTAAAGATTCCGACCACCTTTAATTATGTAGTAAAGTTTATCTAGTTTTCTTTTTTCTTTTTTTCTTTTTTTTTTTTCCCCCTTCAAAATTCTTTTGTCTATTCTACCTCCTTTGTTCTTCCCTGTAAATTGAAAACCACGTTTGTTTTCAGTTTATAGAGAGTATCTGGCTGTGCATTTGCTGAGCTCATGCTAAACTGTGGACCACTTTGGAGAACAGTCCCCTTGCCTCTACGGTCACCCCTCTGATTCTCCCATACTGTTTATTTAGAGCTTGTATGTAAGTGGCTTTGTAACTTTCAGACCTAACGCATTTCCACGCTTGTATCTACTTCATGTTTTCATTGCTACTTTACGTGGGACTGTGAGCGTGGGGGTATCACATGTTTGGGCACATATGTGTAGAGGCCAAAGGTCAACCTTAGGTACCATTCCACAGCATACAGTCTACTTTGTGTGTTTGAGACAGGGCCTCTCGCTGGCCAGCCTGCAGCTCACTGGTTCATGAGGCTGGCTGGATAAGGATGCCCAGAGATGCCCCACCTTCTTAATGGGGATGCAGGAGTTCTGGATTCTCATGCTTGTACAGCAAGCACGTTACCAAAATGAGCCATTTCCCAGCTCCCTAAATGGAACTAATTTTTAAATTTCAATTCCCAATTATTTACGGCTTGTGTTTAGACACAGAATTGATTTTTGAGCTTTTGACCTTGCAGCCTGCAATTCTGCCAGCCTCTCTTAGTTCTTGAAGCTTTCCTGGAGTTGACGTGGGTTCTCTGTGCAGACAGTCATATTGCCTACAGGTAGGAAGCCCCTCCCTGTCAGTTTGCCTCCTCCTTTTTTCTTGTCTTCACTGGTCTGGACTTGCCAAATAGAAAAGCCACACAGGATGCCTTCCATCCTCCCTCGTCCCTGATCTCAGTGACATCTTTCAAGCACTCATCTCAAATGAGATCGCAGCTGCAGGTGCGTTACAGATGCCCTTTATCACGTTTACCAAGTTCTTTTAAATTCCTACTCAGTGGAGAGGTGTGGTTTTTTTTTTTTTTTAAATCATGATTAGATCTTAAAATTCATCAAATGCTTTTTCTAACCCTATTAAGATTGGGTTTGCTTCATTCTGTTGGTTTGGTGCTTTGCTGTGATTGATCGTCAACTATTGGACCACTGTTGCATTTATTGCACGAATCCCACGAGATAAGGCTTCGCCATCGTTATATATTGCTGAATTTGATCTTTTCAGTAATTTCTCGGTTGTGTTTTGAACTTACGTTCAGGAGAGGTGGCTGTCTGTGGGCCTCTGTTCTCATCTGCAATGTTGGATAATGATTGAGAATTGTTTAATTATTCCTCAAATGCCCGATGGGATTCTTCCCGGAAACACCAGCAAGTCTTACTGTGTTCCTCCTCCAGATGGGCAGCATCCTTGAAGCCCCCGCAGAGTCAGCCTTTGGTTGCCTTAGTAAATGCCCTAGCCCAGCTGCACACTGGCCACTCCCTTCCTCACCACCCTTTCCCCTTCCTCACCCCTCTCTTCCCTACCCTCATCCCTTCCCTCCTCCCCTCCTCCCCTCTCCCCTTCCCTCCTCCCCTCTCCCCTTCCCTCCCCTCCCCTCTCCCCTTCCCTCCTCCCCTCTCCCCTTTTCTCCCCTCCCCTCTCCCCTTCCCTCCTCCCCTTCCCTCCCCTCCCCCTTCCTCTTCCTTCCTTCTCCTCCTGTTTCCTCTTCAGGTCTCTGTGAGCTACAGAGAAGCCATAATTCCATTGTTTGTCAGGCTTTCCTTTCCTCAGAGACTCCGATGTCTGAGTCTCCCTCCAATGTTCCACATCCCAGACACAGTTGCCCTTGGGACTATTCTTAATGTGCAAGGTTCACGTGGCACTGAAAGGGAAGTGGGGCAGTTTCCCTGCTATGTGTGGAGGAAAGGACTTGGGGATGCCATGGTCATGGGGGTGACTGGAAGTCACCTGAGAGACGACGTGATAGATTCTCAGTTCTTCCATCTCTGCATGAGACGAGATGATGAAGAAGACCCATGGGAGTGAAGTTATTTTTGTTTGTTTGGTGTTTGTCTGAGATGGGTCTTATCTAACCCGGACTACTATGTAGTGCAGATGTAGCTGTGGATGTAGCTGCAGATGTAGCTGTGGATGCAGCTGTGGATGCACCTGTGGATGCAACTGCAGATGTAGCTGTGGTGTAGCTGTGGATGTAGCTGCAGATGTAGCTGCAGATGTAGCTGTGGATGCAGCTGTGGATGTAGCTGTGGATGCAGGTGTGGATGTAGCTGCAGATGTAGCTGTGGATGTAGCTGCAGATGTAGCTGTGGATGCAGCTGTGGATGCAGCTGTGGATGTAGCTGTGGATGCAACTGCAGATGTAGCTGTGGATGCAGCTGTGGATGTAGCTGTGGATGCAACTGCAGATGTAGCTGTGGATGCAGCTGTGGATGTAGCTGTGGATGTAGCTGTGGATGCAGCTGTGGATGTAGCTGTGGATGCAGCTGTGGATGTAGCTGTGGATGTAGCTGTGGATGCAGCTGTGGATGTAGCTGTGGATGTAGCTGTGGATGTAGCTGTGGATGTAGCTGTGGATGCAGCTGTGGATGTAGCTGTGGTGTAGCTGTGGATGTAGCTGTGGATGCAGCTGTGGATGTAGCTGTGGATGTAGCTGTGGATGTAGCTATGGATGCAGCTGTGGATGTAGCTGTGGATGTAGCTGTGGATGCAGCTGTGGATGCAGCTGTGGATGTAGCTGTGGATGCAACTGCAGATGTAGCTGTGGATGCAGCTGTGGATGTAGCTGTGGATGTAGCTGTGGATGTAGCTGTGGATGTAGCTGTGGATGCAGCTGTGGATGCAGCTGTGGATGCAGCTGTGGATGTAGCTGTGGATGCAGCTGTGGATGCAGCTGTGGATGTAGCTATGGATGCAGCTGTGGATGTAGCTGTGGATGTAGCTGTGGATGCAGCTGTGGATGCAGCTGTGGATGTAGCTGTGGATGTAGCTGTGGATGTAGCTGTGGATGCAGCTGTGGATGCAGCTGTGGATGTAGCTGTGGTGTAGCTGTGGATGTAGCTGTGGATGCAGCTGTGGATGTAGCTGTGGATGCAGCTGTGGATGCAGCTGTGGATGTAGCTGTGGATGCAGCTGTGAATGTAGCTGTGGATGTAGCTGCGGATGTAGCTGTGGGTGCAGCTGTGGATGTAGCTGTGGATGCAGCTGTGGATGCAGCTGTGGTGTAGCTGTGGATGTAGCTGCAGGTGTAGCTGTGGATGCAGCTGTGGATGTAGCTGTGGATGCAGCTGTGGATGCAGCTGTGGTGTAGCTGTGGATGTAGCTGCAGATGTAGCTGTGGATGCAGCTGTGGATGTAGCTGTGGATGCAGCTGTGGATGTAGCTGTGGATGTAGCTGCAGATGTAGCTGTGGTGTAGCTGTGCATGTAGCTGTGGATGTAGCTGTGGATGCAGGTGTGGATGCAGCTGTGGATGTAGCTGTGGATGCAGCTGTGGATGTAGCTGTGGATGATCCTCCTGCCTCTCCTTCCTGTGTCACCTCACCCAGCTTATGTTATACCACAGGTGTGAGCCAGGGCTTCCTTCCCGCATACTAAACAGTGTGCTGCCCACTGAGCCACAGCGCCAGCTCTAGGCTGCCATTGTTAACAGGACCACGTCACCACCCTGGGCTTTGTGTCTTTTTCTTTACCTGGAGCCTAAGGATCCTTTGGGTTTCTGTGCTTCCTTCACTGTGGAAACAAATTCCTAAAGAGCCAGGGGCTGTCCTTCCTGCCCTGAGAGGACTCACAGTCTGGCGAGTTGGAGCAGCCCTGCTTGGAAGGGCACTAACCTTTCCCAGCAAGCTTTCCTGTCTCCAAGGCCCACCATATGTAAGACCAGCCACTGTGTTGGGCATTTGTGTTCCTGTGAAGGGGGCCTGTCCACCTTCTCAGTTCACACCATGCCTCCCCACCTCCAGCCCCCCACCCCTATCCCACCCCCGCACCCCTCAGCCAGGAGTACCATTTTTCAGGCTCAGTTTCCTGCCAAGGTCTGCCTTTCTTCCAAAAGTCAACTCCCCTCACTGCCCCCGCAAAAAGCTTCCAGAATGTGTCACTCTGTTTTGTTGTTGCTGTCTTCCTGACAAAATACAATATACAAAAATCTGGCAAAAATAAATAAATAAAATTCAAGGCCACTGAAAGATGGCGCCTCGAGTACACACACCTGTCATCAAGCCTGACAGTCCCAGAGTACTGCTGAAGGAGAGCCCTGGCTTCCACAAGTTATCCTCCAACCTCCGTATAATCACTGAGGTACTCCCATGGTGCATCCCAAATAAAGACATATCAATTTATTTAGGCTGAGCAGTCACAATCCATGGTCAGTTGGCACTCTTGTTTCTGACTGTGGTGAGGCAGGGCATTCTGGGGAAGGGTGTGGTGGGGCACAGCTGCTGACCTCACAGAGTGCGATGGTTTTGAGCCAATGAACAAGCCAGTGAGCACCATTCTTCTGTGGCCTTTGCCTGCATTCCTGGCCTGAGTTACTTCCCGCAGTGGCAAACTGTGACCCGGAGGTAAAGCCAGATAAGCCCAACCCTCCTCTAAGTTTCTTGGGCAGCTGGAACAGTAGCTCATTCTGTAAAGTGCTTGCCTTAAAAAGCACAAACACCTGAGTGTGACCCCCAGAACCCATTTTTTAAAAGCCAGACATGGTGGCGCCTGCTTATAATCCCAGTGTTGGGGAGACAGACAGGTAGATCTGTGGGGCTCACTGACCAGCTCGCTTAGTCTAATTGGGAAGCACCAGGTCCCCTAAAGTAATCATATCTAGGAATTGCATTAAACAACAGCAACACAGAATAGAAGGGGCTGCGGCTGTGGCTCAGTGGCTAAGAGCACCTGTCACCCTTGCAGCAGACCTGGGTTCAGTTCCCAGCACCCATATGGGAGCACAGAACCATCCACAACTCAGGTTCCAATGACTCCAATACCCTCTCTGCCCTCTCTGGGCACCAGGCACACACATGGCACACAGACGTACACACAGGCAGAACACCCATATACATAAAGTAGAGATAAATAAATCTGGTTTTTTTTTTTCCGAGACACGGTTTCTCTGTGTAGCCTTGTCTGTCCCGGACTTGCTTTGTAGACCAGGCTGAACTCAAAGAGATCCACCTGCCTCTGCCTCAGGAGTGCTGGGATTAAAGGCGTGTGCCACCACGCCCGGCAGTAAATCTGTTTTTAAAATGTGGATGGGACCAGAGGAACAACGCCTGGGGTTGGCACACCCGTGTGCAGTCACATGCAAACACACATTCTCACACACACACACACACACACACATACAAGATTCTAGTTTCTTTTCTGTTGCTATGATAAACAACACGACATAGGGTAACTTAGGCAAGGAAAAGGGTTATGTGGCTTACTTCCGGGTCATAATCTGTTCGTCAGCGAGGGCGAAGCAATTCAGGATGGGGACTGGAGGCAAAGCCCACTGAGGAGCGTTGCTCTCCAGCTCATGCTCAGCCAGGTTTCTTGTCATATAAAACCCAGGGTCACTTGCCTAAGGCGTGGTGCTGCCCACGGTGGGCTGGGCCCTACCATAGCCGTCATCAGTCAGGACAGTTCCCCACAGACCAATCTAATCTAGGTAGTTCGTCGGTCGAGTTTCTCTCTTGCCAGGGAACCGTTAAAAACTAACTGGAAGCGGGGACAGGAGCTTCTGGAACCTAGTAGCAAGTGGAAGCCATTCTGGGTGTGACCTTGCCTTGCCTGTGAAGACTTGAGGTGGCAGTAGAGATGGTTGAGGAAACAATAGGGAAAGGTGTAGTGTGGTGTCCATCTCATGTCTGTAGGAAAGGCCCATCTGTGGGACTGGCCACTGCTCTAGTGCAGCTCTTGCCTCTGTCTTAAGGAAGCAACTCTCCCACAGAACATGAGAGACGGACCGATTCTCCTTCGTTGCTACACAAGGATTAGCTTGGGAGGCATTCACCTCCCTTCCCTTCTTCGCCCCCGATTGCTGAGTGGCACTAAGATTTCTTTTTTGTCTCTTCTCCCCCTGGGGCCTCCGCCGCCGTTTGTGGCTCCGTATGGGAACAGTGCCTACTGCACCCCCACAGAATGTGCAGGCAGAGGCTGTGAATTCCACCACCGTGCACTTCCTGTGGAACCCACCACCCCAGCAGTTCATCAACGGCATCAACCAGGGATACAAGGTACCTGGCCCGGGTTTGGAGCCTCCAGACGGCACTCCACTAGTGGGCAGTGTTGATCACATTACAACAGTGGGTTCCGCCCTTCCTGTGTCGTCATCGCGGAAAACCGAGGGCATCAAATGAGGGGCACCACAACCATGGTGGGGCCACGATTTATCCTGTCTTATCTGTTGTCCCAGGAGAGAAATTTGAATGATCAGTGGATACGAGGGTACAGGAGACCGGGCTCTAGTCAGATTAACGGGTGCCAGGGAAGGCTGGGAGATGGCCCAGGCAGGAACACAAGCACGAGGACGAGGGTGGTCCCTCAGAACCTATAAGACGAAAAGATCCGCACGTGGCAGTGCACACCTGTAATCCCAGCATTGGGGAAGCAGGGACGGGAGATCCCCGAGGGCTCACTGGCCAGCCTGCCTACTCGAATCGATAAGCTCCAAGTTCAGTGAGAGACACTGTCTCAGAAATCTAAGATGGAGAGTGATTGAGAAAGACAGCCTCCGGCCTTCACATGCATGGACACCCGTGGGCACACATATACATCGACCCTAGCATATACATGTACACACATTCAACACACACACACACACACACACGCGCACACACACACACAAACACACAAAGGAGAGATCTATGTGGGATGGTCAGAGTCAGCCTGGTCCATCCGCTCCTTCCAGGAACGAATTCTCTGGGCAGAACTCAGACTCAAGGGCAAGGACTCATGGGAGGGAGACCCTTGTCCAGCAAAGAGACCATTTTTCTCTCCACTTTGGGGATAGGACTGTTTAAAGAATGGGGACCAGAGAGCAGTCCAGGGTGCCCACCCCGCGCAAACTAAACTAAGGAGCAGAATCTCTGGTGCTGGTAACATGGGCCAGGATGCTCATCCCAGAAGCAGAGTTTCTTTCCTCTACATAAACTTCTCCTAGTTGGGCTTAGGAGTCTGAGTTCATTGTGCAAAAGTGGGTCCACTAACCCCTCAGCAGGAGTCTCAGGGAGTCAAAAGGTTGTCATTCTTGGCACTTGGTTCATTTTTCTTTTCCATTTGGGTTCAGCTCCCTCAAACACTGTTTGTCTGTGGTGAGGGCAGGCCGAGCTAGGAACGTGCCATGCCTCGGCTTCCTCCACGGAGGCATCTGAAGGCAAATGCTTTTTTTTTTTTTTTTTTTTTTTTTTTAAGGGAAGTTGTACTGATCAATCCGAAACTCCATCACTCCTGAATCTGCTGCCAGGTCTGAGTGGCGAGGACACTGCGTGCCTCTGATGGCTGCCTTGTTAGTTTGATCGGCACAGATGCGTGGTGTCCTGCTGCCTGCTGGCTTTCAGAATGAATCAGTCCTGGAGATGCATGGTCAGGAGACCAAAAGTCACTCCCGCCTCCAGCCTTGCCAAAGCAGAAAGCAGCTTTTCCTGCACTGTGCAGTTTTACACACACACACACACTCACACACACACACTCACACATATACACACTCACACTCATACACACAGACACACACACACAGACACACACATGCACACACAAACACTCACTCGCACACATACACACATGCACGCACGCACGCACACACGCAGGCACACATGCATATATGCTGTTTCTCGTCTTGTTTTTAAGACAGCATTTCCTGTAGCCCAGGCTGGCTTCAAACTCAGTATGTGGCTGAGGATGACCTTGAACTCTTGTATCTCCAGTATTCCCCTCCTTAGTCCTGGAACTACGAGCACGTGCACCATGTTGGGTTTATGCAGTGCTGTGGTAGAACCCAGGTCTCCCACACGCTGGCCAAGCTATTGAGCAATTATGGCGCATTCCTGGCCTGTGTGTGTGCCCTTTATTTCAAATCCTAACCTATCTCCTAAAATCCATTCTAGGAAACCAATATAACATCAATTATAAATCATTAAGATTGTTCCTATTGAAATATTTTGAGTCCATGTAGATGTCTATCTGGAGGGTATTTGTGTTTATCTCCTCAAGCCAATTAGCTGAATTAACAGATGATGTCAACTTTACCCCTCACTGTTTGAAAAACAAATCCACGTGCAGTAGTATCCTAAGAGAAGATGGAGGTCTAAGGGAGTATTTACTACTGTAACAAGAGTTAAGCAGCCATTTGCTCCATTCATATACAGAAAGCTATGTGTATGATTGTACAAAAATATGTAAGACATATTTAAACTCACCTGTTTTTTGAAGTGAGATTATAAGATATAATAGGATTTATAGCCAGGCCTTACTGTCTCAGCTGCGGAGGAGAACCACAAGTTCAAGGCCAGCCTGGGAAACTTAGGATTTAAAACTGTAAAAAGTAGGCAGGGATATAGGTCAGTGGTAGAGCCCCTGCCTAGCATCCCCCAGTGAGGGGCTGGGGTGTGGCTCAGTGGTAGAGCCCCTGCCTAGAATCCCCCAGTGAGGGGCTGGGGTGTGGCTCAGTGGTAGAGCCCCTGCCTAGAATCCCTCAGTGAGGGGCTGGGGTGTGGATTAGAAGTAGAATGCTTGCATAATGTGTGTAAATCTCTGGGTTTTATTCTCATATATATATATATATATATATATATATATATATATATATATATATATATATATATATGCCATTGAATTGTGATTATGCTTTCTTTAAAGACATACTAATTGTAAACTATCATTTTGATAGATAGTTAGATAAAGAAATTCAATTTAAAGCAGTCTTTTTTTAACCCTTTCCCTACCAGCTTCTAGCATGGCCAGCAGATGCTCCCGAGACTGTCACTGTGGTCACTATTGCTCCCGACTTCCACGGAATCCACCACGGCTACATAACAAACTTGAAGAAGTTCACAGCCTACTTCACATCCGTCCTGTGCTTCACCACCCCGGGGGATGGGCCTCCGAGCACACCTCAGCTTGTGTGGACCCACGAAGACAGTGAGTGTCCCTCTGTGTGTGTTTGAGCCCATCCTCTCAGGGCCTCTTGTCAAGAGTTAGTCACGTCACTTCCTGTACTGGGTTGCAGTACAGAAGGCTCCGGGAAGCCCCGTAGCTCGATGCTCTTGCAGAGGTGGTCATCCCAGCCAGTGTAAACCTGAAATGGCAAAATGGCAGGTGAGCCGTGGAATGTAGAGGGGCTCCGTGGGGCAACCATGGAGGAAATGGCCCTACTATGATCAGTCTTGCTGAGCTTGACTGTCATTCAGATCTTTAATTCTGATCCCCTCACTTTTTTGCCTAGCTGCCAGCCATGCCTCCCCACCGACTCTTTCATCTCTGCCCTTGACTAGCTTTGTGTTACCTCCACCCAGTCACTCCCCCAGACCCTGCTCTGCTCTAAGGCAACTAACTGATGTGACAAGGACAGTGTGGGGTAAAGGTATCTGGGGGAGTAACCACAGGCACACACCAAGACCATATGCAAGGGGATGCCTAGATGGGCACAGTGATATACGCTCATCCCAGCACTCGGGAGGCTAGGCAGGAGGACTGTGCTTTTGGGGCTAGCCTGGGCTACAGAGCAAAACCATTTCTAAAAATGACAATAAACAAAACCAGTGAAAGCATTAGATGTCCCAAATGGGGACAGTTGGGGAAGAAATGAAATGATCATATAACAAATATCTTGTAGTTATTTTAAAAACTCAAACTTTGGAGCTCAAAAAAATGGAAGGAAAATTGTCAAGACATAATGTACAGTGGAAAAACAGTGGTCAACAAAGTTACTTGAGATCCATGTTTTAGCATAACACACTTATAACATTTATATATTATTTTGAAACTCACTGTCTCTATATGATATGAGTGTGTGTGAGCGAGTGTGTGTGTGTGTGTGTGTGTGTGTGTGTGTGTGTGTGTGTGTGTGTGTGTAGAGATACAGTATCTTTCTCAATAACTTCTTTCTTTTTATGGGTTTTTTTGTTGTTGTTGTTTTTGGTTTTTGGTTTTTTGAGACAGGGTTTCTCTGTGTAGCCTTGGCTGTCCTAGACTCACTTTGTAGACCAAGCTGGCCGAGAACTCACAGCAATCTGCCTGCCTCTGCCTCCCGAGTGCTGGGATTAAAGGCGTGCGCCACCACGCCCAGCCTATCATCTCATTTTTTTTTTTAAAACTGATTCTCTTAATGAGCCCGGAGTTTCCACCAGGCTGGGCTGGCTGAGCACTGAGCCCTGGGATCTCCCTGTCTCCGCCCCTGAGCTGGGATGATAAATGTACTGCAGGACACCCAGCCTTTCAAAAGTAAATTCTGCGGCTGGAACTCAGATCTAGGGTAAAAGCAGTTGCCAAGCAAGTGTGAGGGTATGAGCAGGCATCCCCAGAGCCCACATAAATGCTGGATGAGTGTACAGGCTGTGTAGAGGCTTGCTCTGACTTCAGCCTCAGAAGACAGAGACAGAGATTCCCAGATCAAGCCAGATAGTAAGACTAGCCATGTGGGCAAGCTCCGGCTATGACTGAGAGGCCTGCCTCAATGAATAGGCTAGAACAGTATTAAGAATGATTCTCAGCGTCACCCCCAAGTGTCTACACGCGCACACACACACACACACACACACACACACACATTCACACCTGTGCACATGTATGGTGACCCCACACATGCAACAAACATGCATACAGCCACACAATATACACGGAACTGGGAAACCAGGAAGGCGTATAATAAAAATAGAAAGAGAACTCAGACCTTCAACTGAAACATCTCCCCTGCTCCTGAGCCACCATTCGGAATAGGCCTATTTGTCCTACCCAGGAGGAAGGAGCGCCCTCCCCGTGAAGGTGGTATCGAGGGTGGGGTTGCAGTTGGCTCTGGGGGCGCAGCTTCCTTGGGCTTGCACCCCAGCAAAGAACCTCTGCTGTGTGGCATACATAAGCCTCCCTAGCGGCGGGCCTTCTGCAGAGCCCCGGGGAACCGCGACCATGCTGGGGGAGGGTCACAGCATGGAGGAAAAGAGTATAAATTGCAAGTTAGACATTAGCAGAGTTAGAGGACAGCGCAGTTGGGCAGGGATCCAGGAAGCAGAAACACTGGGAATATAAAAGGAGCAGAAAGCTCTTCTCAGCTACCACATTGATCGCAAAAGAACAAGCCGCTTCAAAAACCCGTCAGTGTGTCTTCCTGGAAGCTGGTGGTTCGGGGAGGATGACAGGGTCCTGACAACCACCCTATTGTAGCATCTTCCGCCCAGAGAAGTGGCATTTGTCAGTGTTTCAGCCCCCTGTGAAGGCTCCGCTGATCTCAGCCCCATGAGTGCGGCTTCCAAGGCTGTACCTGTTTTAAAATTCATAAGTTGTGTTAGGGCTTTGTCATGGTTCCAGGAGGGAGCAAGGTATCGGCTGCTGCTTGTGTAGCAAGGCTGCTGGGAGGCAGAAAGGGGCCTGTGCCCTCTGCTCCTGCAGCCCAAATGAGTGAGATTGTTCCAGGCAGGTTTGCAAGGGGCCCTGAGGCAAGGGGCCTGGAGTAGGAGGGAACTCACCTGGACAGAGCAGGGCCTCAGCTGAGAGACCCACAGAGCAATGGATTGCCCTCTCCAAACATCTACTTTTCCTCTTAGGCAGGATGTGATGGTGCAGGCCTTTTGCTGGCACTTTCTCTTGCTCCTGAAAATTCCCTTGGGTGGGCAATGTTCAGAAAGTAGACTTCTAGGTCAAGCAAGCAGGCACTGCCCTTGGCCCTAGGCTTCATTTCTGACTGCCCCACAGGGTCCATGGTGCCGTAAAAGCCAGACTCCTGGCTCCTCTCACTGGAAGATTCTAACGCCCTTCACTGTGGGACCCTAGGTAGGTGCTCTACCACTGAGCCACACCCCAGCCCCTCACTGGGGAATTCTAGGCAGGGGCTCTACCACTGAGCCACACCCCAGCCCCTCACTGGGGGATTCTAGGCAGGGGCTCTACCACTGAGCCACACCCCAGCCCCTCACTGGGGGATTCTAGGCAGGTGCTCTACCACTGAGCCACACCCCAGCCCCTCACTGGGGGATTCTAGGAGGGTGCTCTACCACTGAAACACACCCCAGCCCCTCACTGGGGGATTCTAGGCAGGGGCTCTACCACTGAGCCACACCCCAGCCCCTCACTGGGGGATTCTAGGCAGGTGCTCTACCACTGAGCCACACCCCAGCCCCTCACTGGGGGATTCTAGGCAGGTGCTCTACCACTGAGCCACACCCCAGCCCCTCACTGGGGGATTCTAGGCAGGTGCTCTACCACTGAGCCACACCCCAGCCCCTCACTGGGGGATTCTAGGCAGGTGCTCCACCACTGAAACACACCCCAGCCCCTCACTGGGGGATTCTAGGCAGGTGCTCCACCACTGAGCCACAGCCCAGCCCCTCAGTGGGGGATTCTAGGCAGGGGCTCTACCACTGAGCCACACCCCAGCCCCTCACTGGGGGATTCTAGGCAGGTGCTCTGCCACTGAGCCACAGCCCAGCCCCTCAGTGGGGGATTCTAGGCAGGGGCTCTACCACTGAGCCACACCCCAGCCCCTCACTGGGGGATTCTAGGCAGGTGCTCTACCACTGAGCCACACCCCAGCCCCTCACTGGGGGATTCTAGGCAGGGGCTCTACCACTGAGCCACACCCCAGCCCCTCACTGGGGGATTCTAGGCAGGTGCTCTACCACTGAGCCACACCCCAGCCCCTCACTGGGGGATTCTAGGCAGGTGCTCCACCACTGAGCCACAGCCCAGCCCCTCAGTGGGGGATTCTAGGCAGGGGCTCTACCACTGAGCCACACTCACATTTTCTCACAGGGGGACTCCAGGCAGGTTATTTTATATGGAGTCATTGCACCCATCCCCTTAATGAAGGATTCTAAGCAAGTGACAGTTTGATAAGCAATTGATTTCCAGGTCCAACTAGGTAGATTAGTCTACTGGATTAGATGAGAGGGAAAGATGAAAGCTGTGTCTGAAATGTCCTGTGTCCACTTTTCTCGCCTCCCTGTGTGTCTGCATGGAGCTGGCAAAGTATCACACCCAAGAGCAGAGAGCGCATGCAGCCCCTCGCCACGTCCCGGCTGTGCGCCTCCTGGCGTTTCTTCCCTACAGGCTTCTGCTGGTCCTGTGGCACCACTTCCTCTCTGTGGCTAAAGCTGTCCTCACAGATCTGATCAAAGAAGGCCGGGCTCTCCTGTTAACAGACCTCTTCATTTTTAATTGGTAGAACCGGGAGCTGTAGGGCACCTGAGCTTCACGGAGATTTTGGACACGTCTCTCAAGGTCAGCTGGCAGGAGCCCCTGGAGAGAAATGGCGTCATTATGGGTAAGCAGCCTGTCTCCTGGAAAGGAGAACGAGAGGGGTGCCCTAACAAGAAGGGGTGACCTTCATGTCAAACAAACCCCCTAAGAGTAGACCTTGACCTCCTGGGAGTAGCTGACTTGTCTTCCTGGCTATGTGGTGGCAGCCATGACCCTGAGGGTGGGGCCGCCAGGAGGTGTGGCTTGTCTCTTGGTGCTGCTCACTTCAGAGCTGGGAGGTTAGTCTCTGCTTCAGATACTGCAGAATTCTCTTTGAGCAGCTAGAATCCATTGTCTTTTTGACACCTTTTCTAATGCTTTTTGCTCAATTCTCAGAGCAACATGGAAGCGTATTGATATTCTGGCCATGTGACAGGTGAGGCACCTGAGGCTGGGAGAACCTCTAGGCAGCGAACACGCCTACTATGTGCTGTCAATTTCTAATGCACTCCTAGTAGGGACTATGTGCTGACACCTCCATCCTCCACCCTTTGCCATGAGTTGCAAGACCCTGAACTCCTAGCTCCAAATCCCAGATCCTGTCCCTGCTCACCCCTGCCCCCCTCAATACCTTACGAGAAAAATCTAAAGCACTAGAGTTACAATCAGATACCATGCCTTATGTGGGTCCCGGGGACTGAACTCAAAGCCTCATGCTTGCACAGAAGCACTTCACTGACCAAGCCATCTCCACAGCCCCAGAAAGGAAGTCTTTCTGGCTCAGAACCTCACTCATCATAAATTCTGCAGAGTGAGAGAGGCAGGCAGCCTCACCGGCCCAACTGGCCTCAAAGCATTTACTGTGTTCTAGAAACTGGCCAAGACTCTTTGGTAGGCATCCTAACCTAGAAGGGCCTCCCATGTCTCAGATCCACACCCTCCCCCTCCCCCCAAGCTCCCACCTCCCCCTCTCCAAACTGCCCACATTCTTCCCTCTAGTTTTATAGCTTGAGGGGAGACCTGTGGAGCTGCGCCAATGTTCCATCGCTGAAAGCTGGTTGCCAGGACCTCCAATTTATGATCATCTGCTCTCGCCAGCTAATGGGGCCTAATGAACTCATTTTCATACTTTATTTAAACAAATACCTGTAGTCACAAGTGGCCAGCTAGTGTTTATGATGGAGCTTGACCCTCAGAGCTCTGATGTTTCCCAGTTGGGTTCTGCTGGCCGGCTTCCACTGCGGCCTCGGTCGAGTGCAGGAGCCGCCTCCACTGTTAGTTAGAGCTTCAGGCAGACTCTGCCCTTCACATCAGGACCAAAGTTGTCCACTCTTCACTGTCTGGCCTTTGCTTCTCTCCACTCCTGCCCACGCTGTTCAAACATGTGTCCGCAGAAGCCACCCGCTGTTCCGAGAAAGCGCTATAGAGGGGACAGTGTCATTAGCAGGATGCCATCCAGCCCCCAACCCCCTGCGACACCTGCCTTCAGTGCTCCTCAGTACTCAACACTCTGCCTGATGGTAGACACTACCCCCAAAGCCGTGACTCTTCCCCAGCACACGCCCCAAGAAGGTCAACATTGTACTGCAGGAGATGGTTCAGCCAAGCGTATGCGTGTGAACTTGATTCCCCAGAGCCCATGTAAAAAAAAAGCAGGCGCACAGAACACATGTGTATTCCCAGCACCAAGGAAGTGGAGGCAGGCAGAGTCTCACAGAATCAGTGAACTCGGAGTTCAGTAAGAGACACTGTCTCAAAACTTAAGATGAAAAGGGATCGAATACATGGACCTCTGGTCTACGCACGCACGCACACATGCACCAAAGAAAACAGAAGAAAAACTGCTTGCCAACAAATCTGGCCTCCTGAGCCTAGGTCATGGAATGTTAGCCTGCACCTCCCCCCTCTTCAAAGACATTATGTATCTACCTTCCTGCTGCTGAAGGCAGCTGCAGGACGCACACACAGCAAAAGGTTTGAGGTTTGGTCCTGGGCAATGTGACCTTTGTGGTAGGGGCGTCTGTCGGAAATGATGCTTTGTAAGCCTGACCCTTGGTGCCCACCCCCATTGCGTGCTTCCATTTTGTTTTGTGGCCAGACTAACTAGGAAGCTTAGAGCAAGGGCCAAGGGCGGCCGTGCACCTGCCCGAGTAAATTGCCCATTGTGCTCTTGTTGTAAATTGCAGTATCTCCCGACTCTCGCCTGTAAAGTCTGATTTATGAGGGCCGGGATGCAGACAGACAGTCTGTGATTGGATGCACCACTCTCTTGTAGAGAATTTACTCCAGATCAACAGAAAATTATTTCTGAAGCTCCCGTGGTCGTTAGTCTCAGTTAGCCGTTAGCCCGGGGGCGTTCCCAGCTGGTCGGAAGCACAGTTGGTGATGACTGGGAAAGGCTGGCTCTAGGCAGCTCCTCGCTCTGCTCTCTCATGCCACAAACTAAAGTTAGATGAAGCACTTGCTGGCCAGAACTACCTTCCCCGCCCCCACCCGCCCCACGTCTCCAAGTCTGTGTGTAATGGAGGAGAGGTATCCTTACACACCAAATGCCCATTGCTCTGCCCTGTGGCAATATCCCATTATACTGTTCCTCCCAAGTTCCCAGCCAGAGCTTTCTTTCTGCTGGCTCTGAGCTTAGGCCCTCCTGTGAAGGCTGACTGGGGACGGGGAGAGGGGAGAGGTGTACATGTGTGCACATGCGTGTGCAGGAGTTGAAAGCCAGAAGGCAACCTCGGGCACTGATCCCCAAGCACTACCCACCTTGATTTTTGAGACTCGGCCTGGTACTCACCAATTAGGCTAGGTGGGCACGCCATTGTGCCCCAGGGGTTGGCCTATCTCCGTGTCCCCAGCATTGGCATTACAAGCATAAACCACTATGCCTGGCTTTTCAAATGTGGACTCTGTGGATCAAAGTTAGGTAGTGGTGCCTTTAAGGCAAGCACTTCATCTGCTAAGCCACCTCCCCAGCCTTAGAGCAAGCTCTTTGGTCGTCCCTTTGGTGTCCATTCATATCTGTGAAGAGGCAGCATCTGGCGTGATCCATTTGGACCCTAGCAGATGCCAGGAGCGCCCTGCTCACTGAAGATGCCGAAATTGCGGTGTTTTGGCTCCGGGTTGACATGACGAACAAGATGCTGTGTATGGTAAATTTCACTAAAGAACAGCTTTTAGACAAATAGAATTTCCTGGCAGACAAGGTGGCAGCCTTCAACGAAGACTCCTCTTCCCCCGCCTTCAGAGTGACCCGGAATCTCGCACTGTGTAGAGATTAATCAGACGAAACTCACCAGGGCCAGGGCTGGACTTGGAAGACACGGGCATGGACAGGGAAGGTGGTCCTAGAGCTAGGCTGCTGGCTTCTTGCAAGTTCCAAGGGCTCTCTTGTTTATGTCTTCCTTTGTGAGCGAAGGTAACAGCGTCTTAGCGCCTAGTGTCCTGCCCTGTGGACTGCGTGGCTGAACCAGGTGAAATGCTTGGGACGTCCTTCGAGACAACCTCTTCCTCCTCTGGAGTTCGATGACTGAGTAGCAGAGTGGGTGCTTGCCTCAGCCTCATGGAGCCATACCTCTCCCTCCTCAACACAGGATCGCAGGGCATCATGGGCCCTAGAGCCCCATCCTCCCTCCTCGCAACACTGCTGTAGGAGGCCCCTCATGCCGACTTCCCCTTGGAAGAGTGTCTATCACTGCATAAAGAAAAGGCCAGACACGGTGGCACATAACTTTAATCCTAGCACCAAGGAGGCAGAGCTAAGTGAATCCCCGAGTTCGAGGCCAGTCTGGGATACACAGTGAAACCCTGTCTCAAAAGCTAAAATAAAATAATAAAATATAGAAAGAGTAGAAATGTCACTACAAATTGGTTGCAGCCCTAGAGCAACAGAGCATTTGATGCTATACTGTGTTGTCTTTCTCTTTGCTGGGACCAAATCCTTGGCAATAAACAGATTTGCCTTGTAGTTGGATGAGTATAGGCAGAGGAAAGATGCTCACACTGCGCCCACCGCCAGGAAGTGGAGCCAGATGGACACTGGGCCTCAGCTTGCATTCTCCCTTTTTTATTTAGTCCAAGACCCGAGCCCATGACAGAGTGCCACCTCCACCTAGGGAAGGTGATTTCCACCTAAGTCAATACAATCTAGGAAATCCCTCACAAACACGCCCAGAGCTTCAAAATCAGCCATCACAAATGCTTCAAAATCAGCCATCACAAGTGCCGCAGTGGCATTTTTATTGTTCCCTCCCCCAAATTTTCAAATTATAACTAATAAGAGTACTCAGATTTCAGCACCTTTTCATGGAAGTTGAGTGGGAGTACTGAGATCTCAGCACCCGTCCATGGAAGTTGAACTGGAGTACTCAGATCTCAGCACCCATCTGTGGAAACTCTGCAGTGTGGGCAGTGGGTAAAGAAAGAGAGTCTAAGACTTGGTACTGGTCAAGGATGGCACAGAGATGGCCTCAGACAGCATGGGGCCGGCCAGACCTTGCCAGCAACATAGGAAAAATGGGGCGGGGCCTGGAGCCTGTGGTCCTGGCAGCCTACACAAAACAAGGAAGTTTGATGCTCCATGAGCCTAGGACAGAGACCCACTCCATCTCAGGCCAGGGGAATTCAGGTGCCCGGGTGACCTCAAGGCCTCCGCGGGCGGCCCAGCATCTCCCCAGCCCTCCCCCCACTAATGTGAGTCTCCTGAAGGTTCTTGGTAGTTACCACTCTGTGTGATGACTGTGGGAACAGCGGAGGGGGCTGAGTTCTGACATTACATTTTTTTTTTCAAAATATTAAAGTCCCGAGGTGCCATCCTCTAAGTTTCTGTTCGCCCGGAAGAGCAGTTTCTAACTTTATTTATGACTTTCATCTGAGTGAAAAGGAGCATCCTAGGGCTCCCATATCCCCGAGCTTATTGACTTGTGAAGAGGGAAGAGCTGGCGTCCTCAGCAGTTTTCCTTCACCCGTGGACCCTGGGGGTTCTCTCCATCACTGTCCCTCTTTAGGAGACACTTTAAGCGCCCACTAATCCCATCAGCTCCCCTCTGAAGGGGTTCATCAGGCGCTATTCGGGGGTTTTTCCCCTCTAAGCCCCAAGTCATAATGGAGTCTGAGGCTGAATAAATTGTGATCAGAAGGCCCCACCAGACTGAAAAGAGAACTGGGAGGAAAATTAATTTTTTCTTCTTCTTCCAGAAAACAGTGTCTTCAGTAAGGAGCAAGGCAAAACTCTGAAGCAAAGCAAACCTGAAGGGGGGAGGGGCAGGGGAAAGGAACCTTCTCCCTTTGAAAACCTGAAGGGTGGCCTGTCAGTAATCACACAGAGTGAGAGAAATGTGCACACGCACGTGCACGCACCTGCACGGGCTAGAAGTGTTCTCACAGGTGAGATGGTACCCTAGAGTGAGTCACCGACGTAAGGGGCAGGATAAAGGAAAAAGCAGTTTATGAAAGTGGGAACACCGCTGTGGCAAGGTCTCCTGTCTGGGCAATGGTGAGCTAAGCAGGGCATTGCAGGGCAATGGTCATATCTGTCACTCCCCTGCCTGTGTGCCAGCTCCTGAGGTCGCAGGAGCCTTTTCTGACAGAACTCAGGGCGCACAGTGCAGGCTTCTGTGGGAACACAGAGAAGGAACCTGGGCCTCCTTCCAGTCACAAAAGAGTCTGAGTCCTCTCCTGCTGCCCCAAACCCCCTCAGGGAAGAGGGGTGACTTCCAGCCTGTCGCGTGGGGGTCCTGCCTCAGCTAGTCCCTTGTCTTTGCAGGCTATCAGATTTCCTGGGAGGTGTACGGGAAGAATGCCTCTCGGCTCACACGCACTCTCAACAGCACGACCCACGAGTACAAGATCCAGGGACTGTCCTCTCTCACCACCTACACCATCGATGTGGCTGCCGTGACGGCCGCAGGCGTGGGCCTGACCACATCATCCACCATCTCTTCGGGTGTACCCCCAGGTCAGTGGATCTTGCCATACAGACTTTGCTTGTGCTTGTAAGCTCTGGGCCCTCCCAGTATAGTTTCATTTCCACACAGAAGCCACTGAGCGCCCTGAGAGCCGAGTCACATGAAGGCAGATGGCTCTACCCGTGGCCCCTGCCTTCGCCCTAGCCTTCCACAGTCTCTGGCTGTGTGTGTCTCTCTCTCCCAGAGTGTGAGAACAAGCAGAAGTAGCTTGACAGGAAAGGAGAGGGCTGGCTGATCTGTATGGTGCTAAAGACATGGTCTCTACAGCCCATGGTGTCTACCCTCCAGGGCTCACAGCCAGTGGCCACATAGATGACATTTGAGAAAGGGAAATAAGAAATATGTTGAAATCACATCTGGGAGGGGTGGGGGGACACAGCTCAGCTGTTTTGCACAAGGTCTTGGGTTTGATCCCTAGCACAAGCAGACCAGGTGTGGTGATGCACACTTGTGAGGCCATGGTTCCTCGAGTAAAGGCAGCTGGATCCTGAGTTTGAGGCCATCCTTGGATACATGGTAAGTTGGTGGCGAGCCTCGGTCACATGAGAGACCCCATCACAAAAATCTAAAAGACAGTGAGACTTAGCACTTCAGCCACGGAGACGTTAAGAACTGGGGTTTGTAAGAAGAAAAGGTGCAGCTAGAGAGATGGGCCAGCAGTTAAGAACAGGTGTCGCTCCTGCACAGGACCCGGATTCAGTGTCTGGCACCCACATGGTGGCTCACAGCGCTCTGTGATTCCAATTCGGGGGGGGGGGGGAGGGGAATACTCTGACCTCCGAGGGCACCAGGTACACACACAGACCACATACGCCCACAAAAGACAAAACAGTAATGTACATAAAGTAACTAAATCTGCGAAAGAAAAAAGAAAAGTAAGAAAGATGAAAAAGCCAGGGAGAAATGTGCAGGGCATGGGTGAGCCGCTGTGTTGCAGAATCTGCTCGTGGTTAGTGAGATGACTTGCATTCCTTCCCGCTGTGTCCCCGCGAAACTCACAGGCTCTTCCTATACACCTCTCTCAGCCCCAGAAAAGCAGCCTAACTCTTCCCCTCCCGTTTTAAAGCTTCTGTTTAAGACGGAGATGCATTTCCAGGAATCTCAGAGATACACGTGAATATAGGGAGAGGGTCTACAATTAAGGCTGTTAAGCCTCCTGCCACTTAAAAGACGTTAATGGAAGGGGCTGGAGAGATGACTCATTGGGTAAGCACGCTAGCTGAGTGAGCAGGAAGACCTGAGATTGAATCCCAGCACCCACATCAGAAGCCAGCACACAACGGTAACCCCAGCACTAACGGGCACCAGACGGAAACAGGACGGCTGGGCCTCGCTGGCTGCCAGGCAGTCTAGCTCCAAGTTCAGGGAGAGACGGTGTCTCAAAGGAATAAGGTAGAGAGTAATAGAGGGACGGCCTCCTCTGGGTTTTGTACGTGCACCTGCCCATACACCACATACACAGCACACACGCACACACCTCAGTTTGCTTTATTAGAGGAATATAACAACCTTATTCATAGAGGCCCAGAAAACTCACATGAAGTCAACTCATCTTTGCTCCCCACTTCCAGGTTGGTTTCATAACCTGACTGTTTGTTCTGGAGAGCACTGCATGTGCCTAAAGATAATGTGAACCCAATGAAATGTGTGCTGCACTGAAAAGTGCCCCCAGGAGTTCCATGTATCTGTCCTTTGCTCTCCTCCTGGTACCTCTCTAAACATACTTCCACTAAGTCCAAATTTTCTGTGGAGGCAGAGGAGGAGATTTGAGGGAGCAAGCTGGACCCACGAGGTGACCTCTCCTGCTACATCCATTGAGTGTGGGCCTAGTCTCCACCGTCAGGAAGAGGTGTGACCAAGCTATTATTTCTATCCACAGATAGTGGCCATTGCCTGAGGCAGTGGCCCTAACACTGACATGGGTACCAGAATTATAGGCACATGTCATACCACTGCGAGTTGGTCCCCACCTGAGGAACTAGTCTGTGTCCGGAGTTTGCCTCTGGGAAAGTTCTCCATCCTGTAAGCATGGAAGACCGTCACACTAAAGTAATGCCGTGTCATTTTAAGTCTTCCACTTACGGAAAGAGTCCTTTAAAAATATTCCATATTTATCTCCACGTGCGCGCGTGCACGTGACAGTCAGAGGGCAACATCTGGTGCCTTCCTCAGTTTTATTCCCAACTTAATTTTGAGACAAGGTCTCTCACTGGACCTGGAGCTCACTGCTTGGCCAGCATGGCTGCCCAGCAAGCTTCCAAGATCCCCCTGTCTTCGCCTCCCAGAACTGAGATTATAGGTGTCAGTCACCAGCACCAAGGGGACCTTGGCAACAGGGAGCCAAGGAATACCACAGAGTCACACCACATAACGGACTGCACACAAGACACAGAATAACGGCTGCCTCTGAGCGGAACAGAGACAGCAGCAGGCTGGGCTGAGGGGCAGGCTTTTATAGGGTCTTTGGAGCACATGCAGGGAACTAGTGGAAAAGTACAGCCAGGTGGGAAGTGTTGCTTGGGTGTTAAGCCTGAATCACGGCCTTAGGGATTTTTTTTTTTTTTTTTTTTTTTTTTTTTTTTTTTTTTTGAGACAAGGTCTCTCTACATTAGCCTTGGCTGCCCTGGACTTGCTTTGTAGACCAGACTGGCCTGGAACTCACAGGGATCCGCTTGCCTCTGTCTCCCAAGTGCTGGGATTAAAGGCGTGTGCCACCACGCCTTGGGGATTTCCAAGTCCCAGGTTTAGGGACAGCCCAGGGGCAGGGTGATTTTTCCAGTTTTTCATGCTTGTACAGCCAGGGGCTTTGGCGACTAAGCCATCTCCCCAACCCATACCCATTGATTTTACCCAAATATCTGGTCCCCATAACATAGCCCCCAACCACAGATTTAGGACATTGTTAGTACACGGTATTTTTGTAGGAGTGGCCCTGAGGGCGGCACCTCTGGTGTGAGCCCATCCCTGCTAGGTACTGAGCGCACTGACCTCCGGAAGGCCTCTCTAAGTCCAGCATTACCATCTCTGGGCTGTGTGTCACCTGGAACTGCAGTAGGTGAGTCAGAAGGAAATTGGAGGTGTCTACTCTGAGCAAGCCTCTGATTCCCGCTGTGACTGTGACCTTTGAGATGTCGCTCAAGCCAGATCACCTGTAGCTGGAGGGCTATGCTAAGACACTAAATAACACCCTGAGTAGCGCAGGAAGGGCCTCCTGCGGAGATGAGCCCTTCAGAGGAGCTGGCTTTTGTTTGCCAAGGAGCTTTATGTCCATTAGACACTGAAGAGCCGGTTTAAGAATCGAGATAACCAAGGACTAGAAAGAAGAGTCACTTGTCCTTCGCTCTAAACATTTTCTCCTTCGAATCCATTAAGCCAGATACAGAAGGGCCCTTGAGATGCTAGAGACCCTGCTTGTGACAATATATCAAGCTGGTACCACAGGGGCTTTATTATCCCGTGGCAAGACCAGCCTTCAAATACCCAGCTAGGGCACTGCCGCTCAGAACCTGAAGACAGCACACAGACGTCCCTTCCTCCCTCTCTCCTCCCTTCTTTCCTTTCTTCCCTCCTTCCTTTTTTCTCTCCTCTCTCCCCTCTCCTTGCTCTCCCTTCCCCATACTTACGCGCCCCCCTTCCTTTCTCTTAGATCCTGGAGATGGACCCTTGAGCCTTGCGTATGCTAGGCTCTGAACTATATACCCCAACCTTGTTTTTGTTTTGTCCTGTTTATTTACTTGTTTGTTTTGTTTTATTATTTTTGAAACAAGGTCTCCTGTACCCCAGGCTAGCCCCCAATTTCCTATGTAACTAAAGAGAACCGTGAACATCTGACCCTTCTGCCTTCTCCTGAGTACTGGGACTGCCGGGGGGGCGGGTGCACTGCCTTGCCTTGCCTAGCCTTATGCATTCCTGGGGATCAAGCCCAGGGCTTTGTGGGTGCTAGGTAAGCACTGCTTGCTGAGATCTACCCCCAGCCCTTTGTCCTGTCTTCTTAGAGTGTTCTTGTCTGCATTTCCCTGCCCCTCCTTTCTCTCCTTAACACATTATCTTCCTCTCAGAAATTTCTCATCTTAAACACTTTGTTGAACTTGCCAGTAAGCCTGGCCCTCTAGAGAGTGGCCTACCAGTGTCTCTGTGTGTGAGTGGGAAACCTCAGGTGACGAGGCTTACTTCCCACCTTACATCATTTCCAGGATAACTGAGTCCAGCAAGAGTTCTGCACTGTCACCTGCTTTGTCTTGGAAACCACATCCACAGCCTACAGATTCTCATCCCCTCCTCAACCCTGACTTGTGGGGCATCATGGGAACAGGGAAAAGAAGTCAAGCGACTCCTTTCTTGGTCCAGGGCAGGAGCCTGGAGGATGGAATCATGTTCCCCTGTGCACAACGAGCACTTATTAATTATTGGCTCCGTACAGAGACAAATAAGACAGGAGTCTCCTAATGCCACTTCAGACAGCCTGGAGCCCAGCGGGTGACCCGGTTAGAGGCAGGATCCTGCTGCGAGGCCTTGCTGGGGGAATCTTCTCACTCTCATGGCATGGCAAACAAGTGCCTTCTGTTTCCTCCCTGACGTGCTTGGCACCCTCCCTAGGCTGTGACAGAAGTTAACCCTCTTCCTGCCTCTCTCTCTTTCCCCACTAGACCTTCCTGGTGCTCCATCCAACCTGGTCATCTCCAACATCAGCCCGCGTTCAGCCACACTCCAGTTCCGGCCAGGCTATGATGGGAAGACGGCCATCTGCAGGTGGATTGTGGAGGGGCAGGTATGCGCCTCATGGCCCGCGTGTATTAGCTACCTTTTTCAGTGCTGTGACAAAACACCTGATGCAGCAGCTTAAGGAAGGAAGGTTTGTTTTGGCTCACAGTTGCAGGTGCTCTCGGTTAGGTGTTTTCCATCAAGGCAGGTCACATGGCAATCCACAATCAGGAAGCAGAGAGAAATGGTTGCTGATGTTCAGCTCATCTCCTTATTCAGTCCAGGGCTGCCTCCCTCGACGCAGCCCCCCACAGCCCATGAGATGGGGACAGCCATACTCAGAGTGGGTCTCCCACCTCAACTAACCAAATCTGGAAAGTCCCTCATAGACATGGCCAAAGGTGTGTCTCCTGGGTGATCCTAGGTGCTATCAAATTGCCAATATTAGCCGCCACCTGTTAAGGTTATTTTATAAAACAGTGTTTGTTTCTCAATTTCTCTCTTAACCCAGCTATCACATCAATAATTGAGACCTTTATATTGTTTGATAGTAAGCTTCACAACACCAGTAACTGAGCAGTTACTACATTATTCTTAACCTCATGAGCTGATTTGGCTTCCTCCCAGCATACATCCAGAGATACCTGCACTTTGTAGCTTTCCTGCTCTGGCACCCTCTCTCCTGATGTCTTCTGGACCTCTCCCAGGGTTGAATTCCCTGGCCAAATCCCCTACTTCCTCCTCTAACTCCTCCTCCCCTGGCTGGCAGGAAGTCCAGCCCCATTCTCTCCCCTGATCAGTGATTGGCTGTAAGCTGCTTTACTAGCATATCAGGGGACAATTGGGGAGCAGTGTTTACACAACATTGAGACAGAAGATTCTTAGAACAAGGCTTGCTACCAGATATGAGGGGTACAGAAATCAGCATTTAAATTACATAATAACCTTATGCCTACAACCACCCCCTGGGAGTAGGGCTTCCCAACAGAAAGATGACAAAGACCTGCCGTTGGGGGATTGTTGGTGTTCTGAGGTGCTGGAGGGACTCTAGGATCTCTAAAACAGGCTTGAGCTTGGATGGGAAGAGCAGAGGAGGGAATAAAAGCAGGCACTGGGGACAAGATGAGCAGAGATGAGAAGACAGGATCCAGGGATGGCCAGAGAAATGAGAATACCGGTGAAAACTCAAGGGCTGTTCCAGGGTGGTACCCCAAGTTAGATGGCACAGCAGATTGGTTTTTGAAATCTCCATCGCAGTTAGCCACCAGACTGCTACAGCTTGTCTAGCATAGAGCACCACGGGTTCAGCATCCTTTCTAGAGTAGGCTCCATCTCCAAGTGCTGTTCTGGACATAGGGGACCCAGTGGTAGTTTGTGCTGTGGAGGAAAGCATTCTCTCATTCTGAGTGGCAGGATGGCCTTCTGCAGCAGCGTGTGTCTGGAGACAGCACAAAGCATTAGGAAGTGATGGAAAGACCTGTCACGTGGGTCCCAGGATGGGCCATGGGCGACTCACTGTAGTGCCAAGGGCCATATAACAAGCATGGAAGGGCCTGGGCATGGAGAAGGGCTGTATGTGGATGGGACCTGCTGGCATGGATGAATACCACACATTCCACTAGTTCCACGTTCTGATTAGAAAAGGATAAAGAGCCAAATTACATGCAGTGAGTGATGAAGTTTGGAAGTAGTTTCTGTGCCATTAGATCCTGGTGACTCATTGCTGTTCTCGCACTGGTTTGAAGAAGACTCTTCTGGGAGTTGGCTGTGAATTTAGAAGTGAATCTCTCTCTCTCTCTCTCTCTCTCTCTCTCTCTCTCTCTCTCTCTCTCTCTCACACACACACACACACACACACACACACACACACACACACACACACGTGCAAAAGTTTCACCAAGCCCACGTCTCTGGAAATCTATGTGGCTTCCTCACAGTATAAACCATGCAGACGTGAGGGATCCGTCACTGAGGGTAAGGCTGTTTACTTAAGAAGAGTGAGAGTTATCTGTATTTGGTATCTAGTCAAGAAAAAAGAAAGCAAAGAAGGAAGACAATAGACAGACAAACTCCCAGTTAATGAAACAAAAATTATAGAAGCAGACTTTGAAACGCTTAGAAGAGGAAAACAAAACAAAACAAAAAAACCAATGTGTCTTCAGAAAACCAATTTTCACAGCTCAGTGTTTATCAGTCCTAGTAGCGAAGCAGACAACATGTAGACCAAGGCATCAGCCACACCTGTTGTTCCCAGAGCATCCTTACACTCTTTGTTTTCCTCCTTCTCATCCCTCCTCTCATCCCACTGGCAGACGCTTGTCTTCTGGCTGTCACTATAGATCGCGTCTCTTTTTTCGTTCAAGAGTCTCCTGCCCTTTTTACCGGTGCTGTGTCCTGTTGACAACACCCAGACCCTGGAGAGGTCCCTGCAGGATTCCTTCTGGCGATACCACTTAGCACTGCTCTGTCCCCTGTGTCCTCTGAACCAGAGGCTCGTCACAAAACTTTGATGAGATGTAGCTCCCTCTCTTGTTCCTTCCTTCCCTCCTTCCTGCACCCTCAGCATATCCTGGGTGCTCTGAGCATGCTGAGGTAGATAAAGAGCATGAAATCATGCTAAATAGAACAGCACGCTAAGTAGAACTGCCCAATCCCTGATCCCTACTCCATCACTTCCCCCACCAGGGTTTTGTCTAATGGATTCCTCTATGCATACTCTCTCACGTGAGTTGGCTTCTTTGGATATGTGGAATGGTAATTTTCCTCATTCTCTCAGCTTTTACTCATCCTGCCTCTGAAACTTTGAAGGCCCTTGCCCTTCTCCCTATATTGATTAGGTACCCCAAAGCCAGGAAGGCAGAAAAATACTTAGCCCTCCTTTCTTTCATTTAAAAATTATCAAAAAAAGGCACTGCCGATTCCTTCCAGCACTCCTACCACTTAAACAATTAGGAAGGCACATGCTTTACAGTCAGTGTGCTCCAGGCATCTGTATTCTTTGCTCTACCTTAATCAGTGTGTGTGTGTGTGTGTGTGTGTGTGTGTGTGTGTGTGTGTGTGTGTGTACACATGAGGCAGTGTCTCTTGCCTGCTGTGTAGAGCAGACGAGCTGGCCCCTGAGCTTCTGCTTCTGGGAGTCTCCTGCTTCTGCCTCTCATCTGTCTATAGGAACCCAGGAATTACAGACATTTGCTGCCATGTCCAGGAGTTCAAACTCAGGTCCTGTGCTTGTGTGGAGAGCACTCCACCCATGGAGGTATCTGTCTCTTTTACACCCCTTGCTACTCTTGAGGCCTAAATTCATGCATCACAATCCCTTCATGAAGTAGGCTTTTTGACATGAGGCCATTTGGTTTTCTGCTGGCACGTGGTGTTCCAGGACATGGTGCCTTCCTGCTCCAAGCTTCTGTGAGCTCTTTCTCAAGTAACATTTAAGGGTCACAACCTGAGCATCAAGAGCTGGGGGAGCTTATTGCTACCATCTGCTCATTGCTTCTAGACCTTTCTGGTCGGGAGAGGCAATACATTAAATGTATTTGTTAGATTTACTTATTTTGTTTTCATGAGTATTTTTCCTGTACACATGTTTGTGCACCATATGTGTGCCTGGTGTTCATGACGGCCAGAAGGGGGCATCAGAGTCACTAGAACTGGAGTAACAGGCAGTCGTGAGCACCATGTGGGTCCTGGTACTTGGATCTGGGGCCTCTGTAAGAGCAGCTAGTGCTCTTAGCTGCTGAGCCATCTCTCCAGCCCCAGGAAACATATTTTGTTGTTGTTGTTGTTGTTGTTGTTGTTGTTGTTGTTGTTGTTGTGTTGTTTTTTAACAGCATAAGGCTACAGTGATATTTTCAATTCAAATCAAATATCATTATCCTTACATTTATATCCTAAATTTGCCTTATATAAAAAGCATTTTTCAGAAGGCCCAATGTTCTTATTTTCTCTGCCCGGCTATTATACAGAGTGTAAACCTGTGATTCCAGCAGAGTAATCAACACGCCCACCGAATGCAATGTAAGTGCTTGGCCTTGGGTTTAATTCTCTCTACCGTCACAGCCAAAATGCTGACCTTAAAAGAAAAAGTCACCCAACATCACTCTTTCTTTCTGTGCTTCCGTCACCAATTCGTGCACAAGACACATTCATCTCAGGTGTTGGAGTTCTTTTCCCTTGCTCATTAGCAGTTACCATCTGTAAAAATCATTTCACCTGCGAGAAATTGCTAGGGCTTTTCCCTTTCACTCTGTAGCCACTTGTATTATTGCAGAGTCAACGCTATAGAAAAATGATGTTCTGGGAAGCCTCGTTTCTCCAGCCCACTGTTGTACCCTACAGGTTACCATGCCTACTTGAATTTTGGTCTATCTTTTGTGTGTATATGTTCATGCATGTGCAGGTGGACATATGTGTTCAATGCACATGTATACATATTCGTGTAGAAGTCAGAGGTCAACTTCAGCTCTTGTTCTTTGGGTACTGCCCACCTGGGTTTTGGAGACAGAGTCTCTTCTGGGCTTAGAGGTCACCAAGCAGTCTAGGCTTGCTGGCCAGCCAATCCCGGCGATCCTCTTGTCTCTTTCCTAATTTCCTTCTTTCCTTTTTTTCCTTCCTTCTTTCTGTTTGTTTGCTTGTTTGTTTTCAAGACAGGGTTTCTCTGTGTACCCTTGGCTATCCCGGACTCTCTTTGTAGACCAAGCTGGCCTCGAACTCACAGAGATCTGCGTGCCTCTGCCTCTGCGTGCGCCACTGCCCCAGCTCCATTACCTGTCTTATGTGGAAGGCAGCCTGTTGCCTCTCTTCCCTCATGTGCTAGTCACTGCACATTTACACAGCTATGGTTAATTTAGCCAGTCCTGCATGTTGGGAGCGTGTTTTCTACCTCTGCCGCCAACGAACTGCCAAACACTGAGTGCATACGCAACGCAAACATGTGTATGCTATTGGAGTTCCATGGGCCGCAAGTCTAGTGTGGGTTTCGGGGCTAAAGCACGGCATCCATAGGGCAGTGCCCCCTCCGGAGACTCTAGAGGAGCTGGTGTGATTAACATGTAGGAAGATCTTCTGGGAGCCGGAGGTTTGGAGTATGGGAAGCTACCCGTCAGCAGGGCAATTCTACCTGCCGAGGGTCATCTCGCTGGGTGTCCCAGAGTCCCTTCCCGTCTTCAAAGTCAGCCTCAGCAGCAGAGCAGGTCACCTTTGGGCCCCCACTACCCTCCTGCTCTGCTCCCACCTCACTGCCCATCATCTGCTGCTGTGTACCCTGTGATGACGCTGGACCAAATCATCTTACCCTTTTGATGCTTTTAGCCTCATTGCCATCAGCCTAGACTCCTAGGCTGCCTGCAGCACCCATGCATAGGTTCCAGCAGTCAAGGGGACCAGGTTTAGGGAGAGACTATTCCGCCAAGAAGAGGATCTTACTGTTGTGTCTTTTTGATGCTGTACCTTCAGATTAGACCCCAGGCATGAGGCTTATGGGTCAAACAGCGACTGTACGCCAATTCTCCCCCAAAGCTGCCAGACATGGCTTCTATGGGTCTACACATGGCATGTGCATCAGAAACACATGCAGAATGAGATATAGAGCCTGAAGCCTAACTTCCCATAGAATTAGTGCAGCTTCTGAGTCTTCTCTTGTGTGCTTCTGCATGGGTAGCAAGGCTTTCCCAACGTGTATGTTCTGGAGGAGCCCCACCCAACTTTCTGCCTCCAGATCTAGTCCCATATGCATTTGAATGTATTTATGAGCTTTCCTTTCCTTTTTCTTTCTTTTTCTTTTTTTCTTTCCTTCCTTCATTCCTCCCTCTTTTCTTTCCACACATCTATCTTTTACCATTCCTTTTTAAAAATATTTACTGCTGGCCTACCCAAAAAATTGTGCGTGGTAGGCAGATGCTCTACCACAGAGCCACACCCAGCCTCTCACTGGGGGACTCTAGGCAGATGCTCTACAACAGAGCCACACCCCAGCCTCTCACTGGAGGATTCTAGGCAGGTGCTCTACCACTGAGCCACACCCAAGCCCCTCACTGGGGGATTCTAGGCAGGGGCTCTACCACTGAGCCACACCCCAGCCCCTCACTGGGGGATTCTAGGCAGGTGCTCTACCACTGAGCCACACCCCAGCCCCTTACTGGGGGATTCTAGGCAGGGGCTCTACCACTGAGCCACACCCCAGCCCCTCACTGGGGGATTCTAGGCAGGGGCTCTACCACTGAGCCACACCCCAGCCCCTCACTGGGGGATTCTAGGCAGGGGCTCTACCACTGAGCCACACCCCAGCCCCTCACTGGAGGATTCTAGGCAGGGGCTCTACCACTGAGCCACACCCCAGCCCCTCACTGGGGGATTCTAGGCAGGTGCTCTACCACTGAGCCACACCCCAGCCCCTCACTGGGGGATTCTAGGCAGGGGCTCTACCACTGACTATCACTGAGCCACACCCCAGCCCCACACTGGGGGATTCTAGGCAGGTGCTCTACCACTGAGCCACACCCCAGCCCCTCACTGGGGCATTCTAGGCAGGGGCTCTACCACTGAGCCACACCCCAGCCCCTCACTGGGGGATTCTAGGCAGGGGCTCTACCACTGACTACCACTGAGCCACACCCCAGCCCCTCACTGGGGCATTCTAGGCAGGGGCTCTACCACTGAGCCACACCCCAGCCCCTCACTGGGGGATTCTAGGCAGGGGTTCTACCACTGACTACCACTGAGCCACACCCCAGCCCCACACTGGGGGATTCTAGGCAGGTGCTCTACCACTGAGCCACACCCCAGCCCCTCACTGGGGCATTCTAGGCAGGGGCTCTACCACTGAGCCACACCCCAGCCCCTCACTGGGGGATTCTAGGCAGGGGCTCTACCACTGAACCACACCCCAGCCCCTCACTGGGGCATTCTAGGTAGGTGCTCTACCACTGAGCCACACCCCTGCCCCTCACTGGGGCATTCTAGGCAGGTACTCTGCCACATCCCCAGCTTCTAACTGGCTCTGTGCCACTGAACTACATACCCAGACCTTTTTACTATCAATATCTGAGACATGGTCTCATTAAGCCACCCTGACTGGATTTGAACTCAGCCTATAGCCCAGGCTAGCTTTGAACTTTTGAACCTCCTGCCTTAACCTTTCACGTGGCTGGGGTTGCAGGGCTACTATACCACACCTGACTTCTCACCTGTTTTATTTATTTTAGCAGTCTTGCTGAGGGAGCTCAGCTCCTTTATCATACTAAACTGAAGCAGCAGTGATAGGAGGCCATCTCTCTTATTTCTCTACCATTAAAGAAATTCTTTAAGGTTTTATTATCAAATATGACATTTATGGAAGGTGTCTCTTTTTTTATAGCTGTTCTCTTCTGAGTTAAAATGATTGTTTCCATCCTTGTTTGCTGGGACATTTTCCCTTATTATTATTGTTATTTTTTGCATTTTATTTATCTGTTCGGGGCAGATAGGTGTGCACATGTGTGAAGGTCAAAGGACGACTTGTCGGAATCAGTTCTCCATCCCCTCTGTGGGTCCCAGTGATGGAACTCGGATCATCAGACTTGAGTGTAAGCCTTTGTCTCCTGAGCCATCTCACTCGCCCCTGATGTTGTTTGACACTGAGTTAGCTTTTCCTGGCTGCAGGTTAGGCTTGGTTTTCAAGATCAGTGGCTGCACTTTTCATCTGTCCCCATTACTCTGGGTGCCTCAGCAAGGAAGTTCTAGGGCCTGTTACCCACTAGTGGACCAAGTCCCCTGCCCATGGCTCCGAGGTCCACTTGTCTGGGACTGCCTAACAGTCAGTCCAAGCCATCTCTTCAAATTTTACCTGCACTGTGACCAGTTAGGAGTCTCTGCAGTGAGAGCTGTCTTCCCAGCAATGACATGACCTTTGCACCTTGAACTTCCAGCAACTCTGATTGCCTACACATAACTGCACAGGATTGGGTCCCTCAACCTTCCATCATCTATGAGACCCCACGCCTTCCAGCAGATCTGTGGGTATTTAGTGGCTATGGAGGAGGCAAAAATGGATTGTCTTCTTCAGTAGTGTAACCACTGGGAAGAGGAAGGGGAGTCAATGACAATGGGACAGTGGCCAAGAGAAGGAAACGGAGGATGGATATGCTTATAATAATCATGTTTACAAGTTAATATAGATAATGTATGCCAATAACAAATTTTAGCTGCTGTTTTCTGTTTCACATTGGAAGCATGTTAGAAGGTACAAAAAGAGTGCAAAAATCCTACCCAGAACCCCACCCTCACTCACCTCCCACCCCCAACTCACTCCCACTCCAGCTCACACAAAGGCCACTCCAGGTTCAGCGGGTTGTGCCAGGATCTCCTCAGAGCTAACCAAGTCTGAATCCAGGACACAGAGCACGCCCAGCGTTTCTGCCCCAATGGTCTCCTTCAGCCATAGGCTGGATTTTTGTACTTCGACGGTTTTGAAGACTATCAGACACTCATATCCTGCAGTGCTTTTCGATTTGAGTGTATTGGAATGCTTCATGGATCTTCACCTTTGGTCAGATATTGGGCAGTCCCCTCGGTGCCCTGTTGCACGTGATGTGATGATGGACTCGTTATGGGAGAGGTGACTTTATGCATCTGATTGCTGTGCTGTGGGCAGCTCTATCTCTATAAAACTACTTCCCCTGCCTTTCAAATTATGACACACTCACTGGGTCCGGGAGACAGCTCAGTGTGAGGACCAGCACTCAAGTGTGAGGACCTGTGTTCATATCCCCAGCAGGGGTAGGCAGTAAGTGTGCTGGCCCCACTCCTAATCACAGTCCTCAAGAGGGAGAGATGGGGTCACCAGGACAAGCTGGTTGGCTAGGGTAACTGAATCAAGAAACTTCAGGTTCGTGAGAGACACTGCTCAATAAATAAAGTGGACAGTGAGTTTCTACCTGAAATAACTAGCATTAAGATGGAAACAGCATCTTTTTTAACAAGACATGATTTTCCCCTTCCTCCTCTTTTCCTTTTCTTCTTCTATGTGTGTATGTGTTGCTGAGGGTGGAGCATAGGGTCATGCATAGAGTAAACAAGCACTTCTGAGCCATTATCCAAAATCCTCTCTGGGGTATTCTAGGCAGGTGTTCTCCTACTGAGCCACACCCCAGCCCCTCACTGGAGGATTCTAGGCAGGTGCTCTAGCACTGAGCCACACCCCAGCCCCTCACTGGGGTATTCTAGGCAGGTGTTCTCCTACTGAGCCACACCCCAGCCCCTCACTGGAGGATTCTAGGCAGGTGCTCTACCACTGAGTCACACCCCAGCCCCTCACTGGGGGATTCTAGGCAGGTGCTCTACCACTGAACCACACCCAAGCCCCTCACTGGGGGATTCTAGGCAGGTGCTCTACCACTGAGCCACACCCCAGCCCCTCCCTGGGGCATTCTAGGGAGGTGCTCTACCACTGAGCCACACCCCAGCCCCTCCCTGGGGCATTCTAGGTAGGTGCTCTACCACTGAGCCACATCCCTGGGTCTCTTCACTTTCTATTTTGATACAGAGTCTTAATTAGTTTCCCAAATTGGTCTTGAGCTTGTGATCCCATCCTGCCTCCTTAGTAGCTGGAATCACAGGTCTACAGTACTAGAGGCCTGGCCCCCGTCCAGTCATGCCTACCACGTTCCTAGTACTTCAGTCCCACCTGGTTTTTTCTGGCTGACGACCGCGGCCTGGCTCTGTGCTGCTGAGGTCTCACTGTGTTCTGCCAGTTCTTTATTGACCATTTCTTCCCAGCTCTTTCTTCCTGGTTCAATTTCCTTTTTTTTTTTTTTTAGATTACATCTGTTAGTTGTTCTCTGAGTTGCAACGCTGTGAATGTTAACTTCTCCCACGGTGCAACCGGGTATTCTAGAAATATCTTTACTTTCATGCCATCCTCTGAATGGCAATCTAACGTCCCAAGTGCAGGAATAGAAAGTCTGGAGCTAATAGCCCAGTTTCTCCTCATTCCTATTGATGATGTTGAAGTTTGTTTCCTACCCCATTTTACTTTGCCAATTACCGAGTATCTTAGGAGCTCTTGCGGTTTAGAGCCTTACTCTATGTTGGGTCTAGAAGATTCTTTGGTTGTGTGTGTGTGTGTGTGTGTGTGTGTGTGTGTGTGTACAGTATGCATCCATGTGTGTGGTTGCACTAGCATGCATGTGAGTGTGGAAGCCGGAGGGTGACATCTTTTAGGTTGGTCTCTCGCTAATTCTGAGCTCGCAAATCCAACTGGTCTAGCTTGCCCCGAGGACCCCTGTTTCCATCTCCTGCGTGCTGGGCGTGCAGCTGGCCCCCATGCCCACCAGCCTCTCATCTGACTTCTGGGATCCAAACTCTGGTCCTCATATTTGCACAGGAAGCACTTTGCCCATCAGTAAATCTCACCAAGCTCCAGAGTGCTTTTGAAGTCAGGATGTATTAAACACTTTGAATCTAAAAACAATTCATTTGTTCTGGAAAATTCTTTGTCACAATCTGTTTGAATACAGCCTCTCCACTGTCTGCTGTCTCCTGTTGGAATTCTTACTGGATAGAAGAAATTGCCTCTCTCTTTATCCTCCTGGTCTCTTACCATCTGCTTCTCATTTTCCTTGTCTGTATCTCTTTGTACTTCTATCCAAATAATGTCCTCAGATGTAGCTTCCGGTAAATTAATTCTCTGTTGACCTGCATCTCATTTCTGTCTCTTTATATGCTTTCAATCTCAATGGCGGTTATTTACATTTTATATAGCTCTATTACTTCTTTACCCCTGTCTCCTAAAAATAGATAGTAATAGTGATGTATTCTGCCCTTGGCGTTACAGTTTATTCCGTGTTTATGTGTGCACGCACCCATGTTCATGTCTGTTTTTATGGCAGCTGGAGGTCAACTTAGGGTACCATTTCTGAGGACAGGATCCATCTTGGTTTGCTGACAAGATCTCTCACTGGCCTGGATTAAGCAAGGCTGGTTGGCCATCAAGCCCCAGGGACCCTCCAGTCTCTGCCTGCCTGGCGCTGGGATTACAAAAGCCTGTACCATCACCTCTGGCTCCTTACATGGCGTCTGGAGATCAAACTCAGGTCCTCCACCTAGCAAAGCAAGTGTGCTACCCACTGAGCCATCTCTCCCGCCCACAGTTGACTCTCTCCTTTTCACTCTGGCTTTTGGTCAATTTTTGGTGATATTGTGGCTTTGAGACAAGGTTCTCTCTCTCTCTCTCTCTCTCTCTCTCTCTCTCTCTCTCTCTCTCTCTCTCTCTCTCTCTCTCTCTCTCTCTCTCTCTCTCCCCGAGCCCAGGCTAGCCTCTCGTGACCCTCCTCCCCCAGCCTCTGCAGTGTTGGCGTTGCAGTTGCTGTAGCACCCAGCTACAGAGCTCATCCCTGTGTGCCTTCTGTGACTTATGGTGTTTTTGTTTCACCCTCAGTGGTTTTTTGTTTTTTTTTTTTTAGGGGTAGCATGTTCATGCCTGCCCAATGCTTTTTTTTAAATCGTCATTCGATATTCACTTTTCTAGACCCTCCACACCAAAACTGGGGCACATGTGGGACTGTTAGGCTTGGAGAGATGCCTTTCTTCCTTTCTTCCTCTTCTCCCAGCACAGGCCTGGGGGAGAAGAGGGATCCAGTCGCGTGTTTATAATGGATGCCGCACTAGCTCCTCTTTCCATCAGCCAGAGAACATGTTTCTTCTTTCATCTCAGTTCTGTTTGCAGAGCGTGAGGTGAGCAGGCTGGACCCTTTTTGCTTATCTCTGCTGTGCAAAGGCCCTGTGGTTCACCTCCATGCAGCTCCTTCCCTCCCTCAGCCAGCATGGACACACTTCCGGTTTCCCCAGTGGAATGGCTGCAACGGGGTGACTGTTGTATCCTGCCCAGCTCCTCTCTGGCTTTTTGGGTTGCGGAGTTATTCAGCCTGCTGTATATTGCAGGAAATGAAAGCCTCTTAGTCATATCCCGCCTATAGTACATGAGGTTTCTGAGCTCTCTGCGTCCGTGTTCTCAGCCAGCTAACACTGGCCTATACATAGAAGTTTAGTTCCCGTCCCCAGAGGACATGTTTCTAGATGCCCCTTCTGGCTCTTCAGCTCATACTGAAGTCAAGAGAAGAAGTTAGAAGGAAGCCGCTGCAAGTCTCCTTGGTGTTTGAGACCCTGAGCGGCTGCGAGAGGGTGGGATGTGCACACGGCTGTGTCATCTCTTCCCAGCTGGATCTTTGTGCCACATGAAAGCCGCAGCCTTTTCCTTTAAGTGTCTGAATGGGCTCCTCAGCATAGTGCCGGGGAGAGAGAGGCATGGCATTTCATATAGTGCAGAAGGCTGGGGCTTCCTGCACATCCTTTACAAAGGAGATTGGGGTGGGTGCTCTGGAAGGCTTTGCTTTCACTGACAGGACTATCATGATGCTACACTTGCTGGGGGCCTCGAAAGCATACATGCAGCAGCGAGCCTCAGGGGACCTCCTGAGGAATGAGTAGGGGGTGACTTTGGCTCCTCTGAAAGCAGTGGAGGGGCTACAGCACAGCCCTGGCTGGCCACCTGAGCATTACTGGAGGTGTTCCAGTCACAGCCTAGGCCCTGGCAGCCCTAACAAGTTAGGCTTGCACTCATAACTTGTTGAAGAGTTGAAGAGAGAGAGAGAGAGAGAGAGAGAGAGAGACTTGCTCAACTGCCAGAGAAACATGGAAGAAGGAGAAGGCCTCTCCATCTGGGACTGTGGAAGGCTCAAAAAGGGAAGGACATGGAGCCGAATGTCCAAGCTCTCTGACACCCCCACCCCACCCCCTCAGGCAGAACCACTGAGCAGCAGCCAGGACTGAAGACCAGGAGAACTTCCTCCCAGGCCAGGGGTCACAGTCCAGCCTCCACTGCATGTCCAGGCTCCCACTTCTCAGTGCAGCTTTGCAATTAAATTCCACTTATATTTTGACCACTCTTTTATATATATAAAAAAAAGCAAACCAAGGGCTTTGTTGCTGTTATTGTGCGGTTTGCGTGTGCGTGCGTGCGTGTGCACATGCTCATGTGTGCACAAGTGAGTGTATACACATGTGCACATGACAGCGGAGGCCAGAGTCAACATCAGATGTCTCTATCCCTGTCCACATCATTTGTTTTCAGAGCAGGGTCTCTCACTGAATCTGGAGCTTGCTAATTAGGGGAGGCTGGATGGCCGGGGGACCTTAGAGATCCACCTGTCTCCATTCCCCTAGGGCCGGGACTACAGTCGCATGCTCCCATGCATTGAGTTCATTTGTGTGTGTTCTGGGGATTGAACTCAAGTCTTCCTCCATTTTCCAGGAAGCACCTTGTGCATAGTCATCTTCCCAGCCCCCGCATCCCCCCACCCCGACACCAAGGTCTTTGGCTTCCATTCTCCTCAGTGAATTATGGGATGAACGAAGCTTGGTGTTGGGAAAGCCCCTTGCAAGGCCCTTGTGTTAGTGCTCAGATGCAGGTTTTTTTTTTTTTAAATAAATAAATAAAATAAAAGAAGCAGCAGCAGCTTTTGTGAGTATTTTGGCTCCATAATGCTTTGCTTAATTAGTAACCTCTGGCTGCAGATGGAGCAAAACAGCCCTTCCCAAGTTTTCACTGCCGCTGGCAGCAGTACCTGCTGTCCTTGGCCACCCTCTGCCCACCCCTTACCGACTCGCTTTCCTCCCTCGGCCCCTGCTGCACGCACGAGGCCATTCGCTGTGCTCTGATAGTCAGAATTGCTGCCCTCCTGCAAAGGCAGCTCGGGGCAGGATTTCCCGTAATGAAGACGCTCTCAGTAACATTTTGGGTACAGATAAAACGGTTTCCATTCTGAAAATGGAAAGCAGAGATTGGGTGGGGGGAGCCCACTAAGTGCTTATTTGTGCATAATAGCAGCCATTTTCTTAAAAAGGAGCTGTTTTAGAGACTGTTATGGGCTAATAAAATACAACACGAATCTGTTCCACGCTGGTCTCCTGGTAACTAAGGAACAGCGGAGATGTCCTGTGGCCCCCGTGTTCCCAGAGGCGGCACTTACAGACACACAGCTTGTCCAGAGGGTCAGTAGCCATCCTCGTCGGAGTGACTCATGCCTGGGGGACACCAGGGCACAAGGTGATGTCATGTGTCTTCCAAGTGTGCTCAGCGGGTTCTAGGGACTGGGCTGGTTGGGGGCTGATGGATGGAAAGCCACGGGTAGAGCTTGGTTTTTCTGTGTGCTGCCACGTGTCACAGGGTATTTGGGGTCTCCCGCTTACCTAATAAGCCATTTCATCTGAGGCCTCTCGCGATACGTACACACTAGAGGTGAATTCCAGGGCAAGCCTGGTCTGGACAGCTGAGCATGCCTGTCTCCTATTAAGAGGCTTCTGTTCCTAGACCAGGAATGTCCTTCTGCCTAGGTAGCAAAGGGATGGAAGGCAAACGTGTGCCTGAGAACCTCAGCCCGGGCATCCCCGCTATGCTGGGCTCTATGGATCTACCCCTGCCTCTAGTCACATGAGCTAAGCACTGCCTAGGCTCAAGGCCCAGGGCTTAGGGCACCAGGGACAAGACAATAACATTCTCAGCATCAGTCAAGGAGGAAAAAGACTCATGAAAGATACAGATGCCAAGGTCACCATAAGCAGAGATTACCATGGCTCCCACGTATATACAGGTGGTTTCCGGTGCATGTGTAGATAGTGCCAGCCTGCTGTAGTTCAACTCCACTCTGCTACAAAAGCGATACTCCGCAAGTGCGCGCGCCGTGTTGCCAGCCTTCTCTAGACATGTCTTGTAGTTCTGTGTGTCCGTCACGGCTGTGTATGTGTAAGAGCCAGGCAGCACACTTTACTATAACATAGACCTTGCATCAAACTGCATTGGCCAAGTGCAGGCCAGTGCAGGTATTCTGAGAATGGTTAACGGGGGCTAGGCTAAGCTGTGTTGTTTGGTCAGGTGTGTTCAGAGCATTCCTCACTTCCGTTCATTTCTCTGTGGGTCGGGTTTATTGTGACTAACCCCTTCTAAGCCAGTGGGGTCTCTGTTTGCTTGTTCTCTCTCTCTCTCTCTCTCTCTCTCTCTCTCTCTCTCTCTCTCTCTCTCTCTCTCTCTCTCTGTGTGTGTGTGTGTGTGTGTGTGTGTGTATACACATGTACATATGAAAAGCAGAAGTAGATATCAGGTGTCTCGCTCAACCATGTCTCCACCTCATTTTTGAGGCAGGGTCTCTCCCTGAACCCGGAGCTCACCAACCGGTTAGATTGGCTGGCTAGCGCCCTGCAGGGATCTGCCTCCTCACCTCTGGAGATGCTGTCACATCTAACTTTCTACATGGGTTCTGAGGGTACAGCATCATGTCCCCATGAGCTCCCAGCAAGTACTTTATTGCTAGAACCATCTCTCCTGCCTCAGCACATCTGTTACGGGGGTGGGAGTCTGTCTCTTTCGCAGCTGGTGGAAGTTTAAAGGCAGTAGAGTTGGCAGCCAGGCCTCCTTGAGACACCCCAAACTTGACATATTGGCCTGCTGTCTGCTGGATGGGACCAGTGGAGCCTGCTTACATGTGTACAGCTGTGGGTGGGGCCTGGGGAGGGGCCAGATAGGTATTTTAGGGCTGATGCATCCTCAAGCAAACGGTTATAGGGAAGGGTCCACCAGAGCTAGCTGGTTGACAGAGGTCATGGTCATGCTAGGATGAGTAAAGGCACTTTCCTTAGCCTCAGTTTCTCCCTCACAAAACTTGGAGACATTTAAAGCTTTAGCGTGGAGCTAGTACACAGTGTACACTTAATAAATGGAGGGAGAGGCTTCATCCCTGGGAGAGGCCAGAGAGATAATGCAGGCCTCCAGAGTGGACAAGCCTAAGGTAGGTGTGGCAGCTTGGGGGTCCAGGTGAGGTCAGGGGCACAGAAAATCCCGTGCTATCTTCAGTGGACGGAGAACCAAGGTGGGCCATATGCCCTTTGCATTCAGGATTCCCCAGTTCAGGAGAAGTCCCCCAGTCCTGCAGCGAGAATGTTATTGGGGTTGATCCAGTCAGAGCCTGGGCCCTGATAGTCCTAACGAGCTAGGCTCCACCCCCCACCCACAACATAACAATGAAAGAAACATGTTCTAGAGAGAGGGGATGTATTCAACGTGGCCACAGTGGCAAGCGGAAAATATAGCGATCCAGGATCCCTCAAATCCATCTTTGAGGTCCTGACACAGAGTCTGGGTTTAAATAGATGGCAGGCAGGGCTATACATAGCTACGCCATCTTGGCTAAGTGTGGGCCCCACACATCACCCAACCATGACTGTCTCGGTTCCAGTCTCCACAAAGATGTCTGAAGAGTTAGTTGCCTAGTTGTTGGAACGGTGTGAAACCTCTTCCTGAGAGACAGGCTCCCCTTCTGGCTTCTGCCTTTTCCTTCTCCCTGTGCAGAGTCCTGGGGAAATGCCAGTTCCTTGGGATGCATTCTCTCAAAACTCTGATAGTCAAGGGAGGCGGCGCACCAGTGTCTCAGACTGACTTTGCTCCTGCTAGGATGGTCCTCGGGGTGGCGCATCTCTACAGACAGGTCCACCAGTTCCTGCTCTGTGTGTGTGTGTGTGTGTGTGTGTGTGTGTGTGTGTGTGTGTGTGTATGTGTGTGTGTATGTGCGTGTGTGCGTGTGTGCGTATGTGTGTGTGTGTGTCTGTGTGTGTCTGTGTGTGTGTATGTGTGTGTGTGTCTCTGTGTGTGTGTGTGTGTGTAGGCATGGCGCCTGTGTGGCAGTCAGAGGACAGCTGGGCCTTCCACCTTGTTTGAGGCAGGGTCTCTTGTTCGCCACTGTTCCTTCGGGGCAGCTGGCCTGGAGGCTGCTGGGAGTTTTCTCGTGTCCCATCTCCTCAGTGTAGCACTCAGAATACTGATGCATGCTCTCCTGGCCAGCTTGGATGTGGGTCTCAGGGATTTAAACTCAGGTCCTCACACTTACAAAGTAGGCACTTTACCCACCAATCCACCTCACTGGCACCCTTCTGTATTTCTGTCGCATGGTTACTGTCCTGGTCCTCATTGGGAGGTTAGCTGAGTGAGACCAGGACCCTTGCCAACCAGGTCTTGGCCATGACCTCACACTGAGGCAGGGCCTGATAGGCACATGACAGGTGCTAGGAAGCTCCTGCTGAGCCAGCAGATGGACCATGTCACAAATGCCACCTGGGGACAGAGCAGCCCATCTGATGGAGACCTTCTCCCTTAAGTGCCTCTTACATCTCTTTGGCTGCATCACCTTGCAAGGTGCAGGCTCCAAAGGCCACACCCTCTCAGCCCCACTTCCAAGTTCTGCAGGACCAGGGCGGCATATCTGACCCCACCCAGGTCACTTCGTGTCCCTCCCCACTATGGAGAAGACTCTGTCAGCATTGCAATTGTAGTAAACCCCCACCACCGTTGAATGCCTTTTTTCACAATAGGCACAATTGGAAGGGTGACATTATTTTCCAGTCATCTGGAGCGTGCACAGAGGAAAGCCGTCAGCGGCTCTAATGGACCCTTCAGCAATAACACAGTGATCTGCGTAAGTCTGCAGAGGCGGTGTCATTGTTTGCTCTGACACGACACCTCCCCCCACCCCACCCCACGCAGTAGGTCCTATGGTGACAGGTGACAGTGAAACACACTCGGATGTTTCCAATTGTTTATTGTTTGTGTGACTGTCCGTGATGAGCTCCTTGCAGTGCCTTCTTGTCATGCGCCTCGGCCAGTGTAGGAAATCTGTAGGGCGTGAGGAGCATGGACTCTGGCCTCTTAGACTGTCAGGCCCTCTTAGTTCCTATTACGGGGACTCTTGAAAACTGCTCAGTCGGTGCAGTGCCTGTCACACAAACCTGCCGCTCCCAGCACCCACCAGAAAGCCAGCCTGGGTAGCACATTCCTGTAGTCTCATTGCTGGGGGGCGGGGGGCAGAAGTGAGAGGATCCCAGGGGCTCGTTGGCCCAGTGTAGCAGATTCAGCCAGCTCCAGGTTCAGGGGATTCCAGGTTCTCTTCTGACCTCCACAGGAACCAGGCACAGAAACAGTACACATGCATATATACACACATGCAGGCAAAAGCACATATGTATATTCACATGCACACTCGTGAACACAAACACACGGTGAGATTGAGCGAGAGAGAAACAGACAGAAAGACAGACAGATGAGCGTTTAATAATAAAACAAGAAACAAAAGGAAAGTAAAACTCCGCTGTGCAGGGAGCAAGGCAAGCACTGGAAGGGAAGGGCAGCACAAACCCTGCTCTTCTCAGAGCAGGCAGCCTCCTTGCCAGCTGAGATCAATCAGGGCTAAGGAGAATCCCCTTAACAACTCATTAGCTTGCAAGAGTTCCGGATCTGCTCGGGAGCTGGCCTTTGGGCCTCCCCAAGCCTCTGGTTTCTTCCTGGGTTGGGCTGTGCTTTTGGCAGAAGTGCAAACCCCATCTGTCCCTCTGCCTCCATGTCCTCCAGCACCTCTCATTTGGGGAAGCATCATTTGGCTCCAGCACGGGGACAGCACTCCGCACCGAAACCACGGGGCCTGAGTATCTGCGGAGTTGCAAATTTTCCATTTTCCGGCTGACGGTAGAGTTTCAGCCAGGCAGGGTGTGGTGCATGAGGCTGGCAGGTGTCCACGGAATTCTGGAATGTCTCCCCCCTCTGCTGGGCTCCCAATGAAAGGACAGCTGCTCCCTTGTCAGCACTCCTCTCCGTCTGTGTGATACCCCTGGGATGAAGTTAACGACTCTCCTTGTAGTAGCCGCTGAAGTCCTGAGATTGTAGGGTGCTGGGACGACACCAGAGTCCCCTATTAGGGTATTCAAAGTCCTGCATAAGCCACTTGCTTCCCCCAAAGCTTCCCAGAGGACCAGCTGTACTGAGAGACTTTCTCCTACTCACAACTGTAGCTGTGTAGAAACCATGCTTAGCAGGAGTGGCAGGCTTTGAGACTTCTACTTGTTAAATGAACGCACATGCTTTCAGGCCAGCTGGTGCCAAACTCAGACTAGACACGTTAGCAGGCAAGCCGCTGGCCCTCCTGAAGGAGCCTGCCATCTCCTCAGAGGGACTGTGCACTCCTCGGTGCAACAAAGGACCTGCCCCTGCAGAGTGCCGCTTGGAACGCGGGCATTTCAGCTTCTATAATGACCGTTGTAAAGTGCTGTTTGTTGGCTTTCAGAGAATAAACGGGAGAAGGCCTTTCTAAATCCCAGCTTCCCGGTGGGAGCTTCAATTTGCTTTATCTTTAGAGCCCTGACTCACTGTGTGTCCAGTGTGCTGGTAGTGGCCAGTCACTAGCCACCTGCTTCTAGAACATGCTCCTGTGATGGCCTGGAAGTTTACAGAGCCAGAGGAGCCAGGCAAGCACTAAAGAATGCTGGTCTCTTCAGATACAGACATAGGAATACAAGATTCTTGCCAGGAGATTGGGTTAGAATGTGTCTTTGGCATTCCGTGCCAGCTACTCCACACTGTCACATGATCCTTAGCATGGACACCAACTTGTACAGTGGACCCTGGGGGAGTCCACAGCCATGTGAGTGGCAATAAGACCAGTCAGGCAGGACCGATATGAAGTTCGCCTTGTGCCTCTGGGTGGCACACTCAAGCAGGATGGATGCTTTCCCATTAAAGGGCTGGATTGGAGACTCCTTCCTGGCCAGATGATCTCTATCGCACTTCTACATCTCAGCCGTAGAGCCACAGCCATTAGCAACATATAAGCCAACGAGTGTGACTGTGTTCTGATAAAACTTTATCAACAAAAACAAGCGAGGGGCCAGATTCGTCCTATGGACTCAAGTTTACTGAGTAGTGAGTGAGTGAGTGGAGCCTTGTTTGATAGGCTGTTTGCTGGCTGCCAAGCCTTATAGAAATCTGATTTCCTGAGTGTTGATTGGCCAGATACTGTCACGTCAGACACTAATTTGTGAAGCTGCTGAACTGCAGGTGAGGGTTCTAACACCTTTATCTTCTTTCTTCTTTATTGTGTATGTGCACGGTCATGTTTGTGGGTGTTTGTAGGAACATACATGTTGAGGTCAGAGGCCAGCAAGAATCCTCCTGTATCTGCCCCCTCCTCCCCAGCACTTGGATTACAGGCACATGCTACTCCTAGCTTCTGGCTCTTTCCCATGGCTTCCCAGGGATCAAACCAAGGTCCTCCTACTTGCACCGCATGTATACCACAGACCGAGCCATCTCTCCAGCCTGGACATTCTTTCTCCTGCTGATGCCACAGACTTTGAGTCATATTATCCTCCAAACCCATTTTTACCGCCCTGCTGGGTCCCTCCTTGATGAGCATGACAGGTCTTTGAGGAACATGACCTGAGCCTGTCGGGGGTAGGTGGGAGATAGCCTGGGTGTGAGGGATAGGCTAGGGACATCACATGCTGTCTGCCTGGGCGGACACGGAGAGCAGCGGGGGCCTGTCCGTGTATACCTTCAGAAGAGGGAGCCAGAGAACGGGCGGTTATCTATAGCAGATTCCAGAAGCAATAAAGCAGGGGCAGCTGTGCATGGAGCCTTCCAGAAGAGCCTTTCAAAGAAGCTTCTGGAAGGGGCTGGCAGTTGCTTAGAGAAGGCAGGGAGGGAAGCAGATGGCTTTGAACCAGATGTGAGCTCTCTGCATGGACACAGGTGCTTAAGGCTATGCGGTGTCTTCAGGTAACGACAAACAGTGATTCGGGAAACATGGCAGGCAGAGCCAGGCAGAGAGAAGGCCTAGCAAGTTATCTGTCCCACCTCCAAATCAGAGACTTGCAGAAAGGGGATCCAGCAAGAGGGAACGGTCAGGCACATGTGAGCATGGATCACGCCCCAGTCGTACTCCATTGTCCCCGTTAGCTTGCTCGGAGCCCTGAAGTCCTAGATTGAACTCAGCAGAATGGAAGGCCAGCAATGATGCAGACATCCATCCATACTGCACAGTGTAGACCCCAGCTGTGGGACAGTGACAACATGGGGCGGGGCGGGGGTGGCTATAAAAGAGAAGACCCCTGTCTTCTGCAACACTGACTCAAGGGGAGACATCAGTAGGGACCCATGGTTCTATCCTGCTGGCTTTGGCCCCTGTGGCGTGAATCGATGTTTGCTGATGGAGTAACTGTCTCCTCGTGCTCAGTAGAAACACTGGAGCTGCCTGCCTCCCAGCCTTCCTGCCCCACCCACCCTCCCACCCAGGGGCCAGCCACACTGCACTGTCTCCTCTGAGCCGCAGCTCAAGGGTAGTCGCTTCCCTTCCAATCCTCCTGGTCACATGACAGGATGGCCCTGAGTCCCAGAGCCACCACCCTTATCCATGCAGTCCCTGTGACAGCATGCATAGCCAACAGCCCGCTTATGGTGTCCTGCCCGAACAGGCTGTTGTGGGGCCATCCGAGGGGTCAGAGAGGCACCTGGCCACAGGTAGCTGTGCCTAGCCAAGAAGGCAGACAGACAGAGGCACACATGCTGGGCACCCAGGCAGAGGACACACAGGATGCCAGGACCAGCCTTCATTCAAGGAGGGTTTGCCAAGATGGAGACAGGCAGAGAAAGGAGCGTCCAGTCACGCTGCGGTGACTCGGAGGATCAGTTAAACTCATGAACATCTGCTGCCCCCTCACTCAGCCACAGAGGACCTGAGTGATAAAAGACACAGCAGTGGCCCCTCTCTGGTGGTGGGAGTGGAGGCCAGAGCTACCAAGATTCCTGCAAGTTGAGAGCACTCTCCTGCCGCAGCAGCTCACAGGTGGCCATATCATTCCCTCCTCAGTTGCCCAATTTTAGCTGCCTTGCTCACTGGTCACTCCGACCCCCAGCTCTTTCTCTACCAGGTGATTTTGGCCAGCATCCCACCTTAAATTTTAATGCTTCTTTTAAAAATTGAGGTGAGATTCACAGAATCTCACCATTTTAAATGGGGACAATCCCCAAGGTGGTAGATTCAGAATGTATGCCTACTTCTTCCACCGATTCTCACACATGCTTATCTCCAGGAGCTCCTCCCACCCCACCCCTTCCTACCCTACCTTTACTTCCCTCCCACCCCCTTCCCACCCCACCCCTGCTTCCCTCCCACCCTACCCCCTTCCCACTCAACCCTGTTTCCCTCCCACCCCCTTCCCACCCCACCCCTACTTCCCTCCCACCCTACCCCTTCCCACCCACTCCTGCTTCCCTCCCACCCCCTTCCCACCCCTGCTTCCCTCCCACCCCCTTCCCACTCCACCCCTGCTTTCCTCCACCTCCTTCCCACCCCACCCCTGCTTCCCTCCCACCATACCCCCTTCCCACCCTCTCCTGCTTCCCTCCCACCCTACCCCCTTCCTACCCATCCCTGCTTCTCTCCCACCCCCTTCCCACTCCACCCCTGCTTTCCTTCCACCCCCTCCCCACCCCACTCCTGCTTTCATCCCACCATACCCCCTTCCCACCCACTCCTGCTTCCCTCCCACCTTACCTCCTTCCCACTTCTGCTTCCTTCCCACTCCACCCCTGTTTCCCTCCCATCCCTCTTTCCCACTAAACACCGCTCCCCAGGTATTTCATAAAGGAGACTCTTATGCTATGTGGATTCGGGGACAGGCTTCTTTCACCCAGCACAGTGTTTCTGAAGTCTGTGCACAAAAAAGCCTCTGCCTGTGCCTCTTCATGGTGAAATAATGCTCCTTGTTCATCTGGGGATATGGGCCTCGTTTTCACCCTTGGGCTGTGGTGCACAGAGCACTGTGAACCAAAGTGTACAAGTGCCTATTGGTATGCACAGGTGACACAGGTGTGCTCAGGTTCACACACGTGTATGCAGGTGCATACAGGTGTGTGCAGGTATGTACATGTGGGCAGATGCATTCAGGTGTATGCCACTGTGTACACATGTATGGATACATACATACCTATACAAATACACACAGATATGTGTGGGTACATACATGTGTACACACAAGCACTCATGTTCAGGTGAATACAAGAGGTGTGTGCAGGTGCATACAGCTGTGTGGAAGTATTTACATGTGTTCAGGTCCATTCATGTGTGTAGAAGTTATGCTGCCATGTACATATGTGCAGATACATACATACCCATACAAGTGCACACAGGTACGTTCAAATACATACATGTGTACACACACACACACACACACACAGTCACATTCAAGTGAATACAGGTGTGGGCACATACTCACCTGTGTATGCAGGTGCATGCAGGTGTGTGCCAGTGTATAACATGTGCAGGTGCATCCGAGTTGTGCGTTAGTGGATGGTGTATGCCTGGTCCCTTCCAGCTCTGTGGTGGTTTTCCTCCTTTCGTCTGGACTACCCACAGCTCAGGCTGCTTCGCTCACATGCATGCAGGAAGCCAGCTGCCAGCGCCCTCGCTTACTGGCCCCTCCTCATCCTCCGTCCTTTGCATCATATCTGCAGCTTACCAAGGTCACCATGAATTCTCAGCCTCCGTCCTCCCCTTTCCCCCGCCCCCATGGCTTGGCCACCGGCCAATTCAGTCTCCTCTGTGAACTTAATGAGCACAAGGCCTGGCCTGTCATCTAAGTCACTTAGGGAGTATTAAATGCCAGGGCAGGGCTGGCTGAGCTGACTGTCAGCCCACCCTCTGTCTGTGCCCCATGGTCCCCAGGATCACATAGTCACATGTGCTGCAGAAGTCACGTGACTGCTCTCAGTAGCCACAGGCTGGAGGACAGCGGTGTCACACTCCTATGGGTTCTGTCTGGGACAGCCCAGGGTAGCATCAACAGGGTAGATGGAAATGTGGTTGGGCTTGCTCAGGCAGACCAGGTGACCATGGTCAGTTTAGAGGTCACAGGAAGTGGGGCCTCACAGGCCAACTGGGAAAGAACAAGTGTCTATATAGAGAGTGGTGCTCCTCAGACCAGCGCTGCCCTGAGGTGCACGTGTGTGAGTATACACATAAGTGTGCATGTACACAAGTTCATATATATATATACACACACATCTGAGTATGCATGTGCTCACCTTTATGTGTATATATCTGAATGTGTATACATGTGTTTGTGGGGGAGTGTTTGTACATGTTCATTTGTGTACACATGACTGTGCATGTGTTCACCTATGTGTGTATACATCTGAGTGGGTGTACATGCATTTGTGTGTGTGTGTGTGTGTGAGAGAGAGAGAGAGAGACAGAGACAGAGACAGAGACAGAGACAGAGACAGAGACAGAGACAGAGAGAGACAGAGAGGAGAGGGCACAAGTGCACAGAATCAACCTCAGGTGTCATTTTTCAGGGCACTGTCCATTTATGTTGATTTTGTTTTTTGAGATAGTCATGGGGCTCACTGATTCAGCTGATTGGTCACAGAGCCCCAAGAGTCTGTCTGTCTCCATCTTCCAAGCTCCAGAATTATACATATGTGTGTGACTTATCAGTATAGTGTGTGTGTGTGTGTGTGTGTGTGTGTGTGTGTGTGTGTGTGTGTGTGTATGGATGGATATTTGAGTGCAGTGCCCTTAGAGGCCAGGAGAGGGCATCAGACACCCTGGAACTTCAGTTCCAGGGGGTTGTGAAGGCCTGACATGGGTACTGGGGACTCATCAAGGCACTGCATGCTCTCAACCTCTGAGCCATCTCTCCAGCCCTTCACCTGATTTGGGGGATCGATCCATGCTTGTGTGGCAGGCGCTTTACTGGTGAGCCATCCCACCCGCTCCCAGGGTGCTTTGTGGAGAAAGGACAAGTCCCACATGCTCTGTTGTCACGCAGAGACTCTGCCTTTTCTGTATACGTGCTTCCTTATGCCAGGGACCATCAGAGTCTCTGAGATGTATGCTTGGGGAGGGAAAGGTCAGGTGGTCCCCTGGAGCCAGCAAGTGGTATAAATGACTCTGGCCCCTAGCGAGGGGGACATCTGTGCCAGGACTTCATCGCTGCATACCAGGGGATCCTGCCCGAGTCTTCCTCTGAGCCTCTCTTACTCATCAGATGAGAGGGGGACAAGGCAGTGTGGGTGGTTCTCTCCGGCACCCCAAATCTGAGCCCCAGGGACGGCCCTCCTGAAGCCGAGTCCTTGACTGAATTTTGAGTGAAAACCCTCCCAGGTGTCGTGTCACTGAGAATAGCGGGAGGAGTGCATGTGCAGGAAGCAGTATCTCCCGGGTGTGACATCCATGGTGGCTCAGCCCATCACACCTAGGCAGATGCCTACAGGACAACAAGCAGCCTTGGTCACTGTGGTGAGCCCAGCCCACCTCAGGATCCTTCTCCACAGGTCGGCGCCATCGGGGATGAGGAGGAGTGGGTCACCCTCTATGAGGAGGAGAAGGAGCCTGATGCCCAGATGCTGGAGATCCCAAACCTCACGCCCTACACACACTACAGGTGAGGATGGCGGGTGGGAGGAGGGGCGGCTGGGCTTGCGGTTGTTGTATGAAAAAACAGATGTCATATGGACAGTAGGATTCTCTAAGTGGAGGGCTGGGGCCTGGGTGAGTCGGTCAGTGCCTGCTCTATAATCCTGAGGACATGAGTGCATTCCCAGCAGCCCAGTAACCTGCCTGGGGACTACGGCACATGCCTATGATCCCAGGGCTATGGCACATGCCTATGATCCCAGGGCTATGGCACATGCCTATGATCCCAGGGCTATGGCACATGCCTATGATCCCAGGGCTATGGCACATGCTTATGGCACATGCCTATGATCCCAGGACTATGGCACATGCCTATGATCCCAGGGCTATGGCACATGCTTATGGCACATGCCTATGATCCCAGGGCTATGGCACATGCCTATGATCCCAGGGCTATGGCACATGCCTATGATCCCAGGGCTATGGCACATGCCTATGATCCCAGGGCTATGGCACATGCCTATGATCCCAGGACTATGGCACATGCCTATGATCCCAGGGCTATGGCACATGCTTATGGCACATGCCTATGATCCCAGGGCTATGGCACATGCCTATGATCCCAGGGCTATGGCACATGCCTATGATCCCAGGACTATGGCACATGCTATGATCCCAGGGCTATGGCACATTGCCTATGATCCCAGGGCTATGGCACATGTCTATGATCCCAGGACTATGGCACAGCCTATGATCCCAGGGCTATGGCACATGCCTATGATCCCAGGGCTATGGCACATGCCTATGATCCCAGGGCTATGGCACATGCCTATGATCCCAGGGCTATGGCACATGCCTATGATCCCAGGGCTATGGCACATGCCTATGATCCCAGGACTATGGCACATGCCTATGATCCCAGGGCTATGGCACATGCCTATGATCCCAGGGCTATGGCACATGCCTATGATCCCAGGGCTATGGCACATGCCTATGATCCCAGGGCTACGGCACATGCCTATGATCCCAGGGCTACGGCACATGCCTATGATCCCAGGGCTATGGCACATGCCTATGATCCCAGGGCTATGGCACATGCCTATGATCCCAGGGCTACGGCACATGCCTATGATCCCAGGGCTATGGCACATGCCTATGATCCCAGGGCTATGGCACATGCCTATGATCCCAGGGCTACGGCACATGCCTATGATCCCAGGGCTATGGCACATGCCTATGATCCCAGGGCTATGGCACATGCCTATGATCCCAGGGCTACGGCACATGCCTATGATCCCAGGGCTATGGCACATACCTATGATCCCAGGGCTATGGCACATGCCTATGATCCCAGGGCTATGGCACATGCCTATGATCCCAGGGCTATGGCACATGCCTATGATCCCAGGGCTATGGCACATGCTTATGGCACATACCTATGATCCCAGGGCTATGGCACATGCCTATGATCCCAGGGCTATGGCACATGCCTATGATCCCAGGGCTATGGCACATGCCTATGATCCCAGGGCTATGGCACATGCCTATGATCCCAGGGCTATGGCACATGCCTATGATACCAGCCCTGGGCCTTGCTCACCAGGCAGTCTAGCTGAAGTGAGTAGATCCAGGTGCAGTGAGAGACCCTGCCTCAAAAAACACGGTGGAGAGTGATGGAGAAAGACACCCTACGCCAATTCCACATGTGCACCCCTGTTGATGTATCAGACTACATAGGTGCACACGCGCGCGCGCACACACACACACACACACACACACACACACACAGAGAGAGAGAGAGAGAGAGAGAGAGAGAGAGAGAGAGAGAGAGAGAGAGATTCTATAAGTAGCAGTAGCCGTAGTAGTACATACACAAAAGACTTAATCGAGATGCACAAGTTGAGTATCACTCCAAGCAAGGTTGGATTTTAGGCTGGCCACATGTTTCCATCAAACCACACTATAGAAAAGACTCACTGCTGCAGTCATGAAATAACTAGGAAAGGAACCGCAGGCCTCAGACCCCTACCAGAGCGGATGTGCCAGGAGCCCCAATCTGCTGCCCGCTTCCATGGCCCGGAGTTGCTCATCTCACTAATCAAGTGTTAACATGGCATTTAACCTTCTGCTTCTGGATTCTGCCGCTTACCCTTAGCAGTAAATCCCCAACGCTGACTCCCCCCTCTCCTCCCCCCGCCCCCACCTTCACAAAGGCTAGTGCGAGCGATGCTATCGGCTCCCGGAACATCAGCGCGGGAGATGAAGTTTCCAGTTATTGCCAGATGTTGAGTCTGATAACGACATTGTTCTGCCAGGACGGATACACTCTGTGTAATCAGGGCAGTGGGGGAGTAGGAATGAGTAACTCGAAGAGCGAAAGGTGAAATTACATCTTCATGAAGAGCATTTATTCCGTACAGTACCAAAGTCAGACTTTTTTTTTAAAAAAGCCTAAGAGATGCTTTTGAATCTGTTCATTTGAACACTCTTCCTAAGCTTACAGCAGGTGAGTCGAGATAGAATATACTCAACCCTTAAAAGGAAAACATGTAGCTTCGATGAGCCGCTGGGACTCAAGACTTGACATGTGGAATTACATGCGGCTGGATAATCACCCCAAAGATCAGAAACCACAATGAGGAAGCAGTGTTCCTGTCTTAAAGTCACATGGATTTAGGGGACCTCTGAAACAAGTGTCGTGTGTTCTTGCTGCGGGTTTTCATTATATGTACATTCAGTTCAAATAATTATAGAGGAAGAAGGGACGACTAGGTGTGGTGGTGCAGGCCTGTCATGCCAGCTGCTGAGGAAGTTGAGGCAGAAGGACTGCAATCTCAAGGCCTTCCTGAGCGACAGAGTGACTTCATGGTCAGGCCGGGCAGTATATTAAGGCTCTGTCTTAAAAGTTAAAAAGAGAGCTAGGAGCATGGCTCAGTGGTAGAGCACCTGCCTAGAATCCCCCAGTGAGGGGCTGGGGTGTGGCTCAGTTGTGGAGTACCTGCCTAGAACCCCCCAGTGAGAGGCTTGGGGTGTGGCTCAGAGGTAGAGCACTTTTGTTTAGCACACTCAAGGCCCTTACTTCATAAGGAAGTAGAGCTAAGTCTGGCCTACTAAAGGCCTCACATGCACATTGCACTGTGCTACATGCCAGGATAGGTATGAATTATGGCAGTGCCCTTGGCCATTCAAAACACTGGACTTTCAAAGCTGTGTTTGGTGACAACATTGTGTCGTTTGGTTCCCTTGAAGGACCTTAATCCCCTAAGGTTACTCTGAACTTGAGTCAGCCAATGACAATTGACCACTTAAACTTCTGCCCATCGTCTCCATCAAATCTGCTTCTCCTGGGAAGGCGCTAAGTCGCACTGAGTTGTGTGAGACCCTTCTCTGAAGGCTTTTAAGGAACAGTGCTTCTGGGTTTCCCCTTGCTGTCACAAAATACCCTGAGAAAAGCAGGTTACAGGAGAAAAAGTTTGTTCTGAGTCGGGTGGGGGCCGTCCTAGCGGGGTAGCAAATCCAGCAGCAGCCTGAGGCAGCTGCCCCTGTGGCATCTACCAGTAGGAAGCAGAGAACAGCAAATGCATGCTGCACTCTTTCTCCACTTAAGCAGCCCAGGATCCCAACTAGGGGATGGTGCCGCCCATAGTGGGCAGGTCTTCCCACCTCAATGAATCTATTCAAAATAATCACTGCAGGCATTGCCCTGGTGCTTGTCTCCCAGATGACTCTAGTTTCTGTCATTTAACACAGATGGAATCTATAGTCTATAATTAATCTATATTCCATCCATATTCTTCACCAACACAGTGAGGTGGCCATGAGTGACGGCCTTTGTTGTACAGGAGGCAGCAGAGCTGTGTGTGGAGAGTGCCCAAGGATGCCATGTTCTGTTCTGCTGCCTCTCGCCTTGACATAACAGCAGTTCATGCTTCCACCTCCAGGTTTCGAATGAGGCAGGTGAACATCGTGGGTCCCAGCCCCTTCAGCCAGTCATCCAGGGTCATCCAGACCTTGCAGGCCCCACCTGATGTGGCTCCAACCAGCATCACTGTCCGAACGGCCAGCGAGACCAGCCTGCGGCTACGCTGGGTGGTGAGTTGTAGGCTACGAGGTGGAAGCCGCTGGCCGTGCCTTTCCTGCTTGCCCGGCAATCAGGCCCCATCCTTAGCACCCTCAGGCTATTTGCCTCATCAAAGCTAATCCTATTATTAGGCCACAGAGTGCTACGTGGCGTGACTGGTGTAAGATTTCAGAGCAGGCCCGGGTCTCCCATTAATTGGCAGCATCGTTTGCGCTCTTCGTGGAACTCTGAGTGTTCTTTGTGGGGGAGAACATGGAGAGCGCTAAGTACAGGATCTGTAAGTCCTTAAGCTGGGTCAACATAGAACTGATGCTCTCTATATTTGTAAGAGAGCCAGGCCAGTGTTTAATCAGAAATTTTCTCCCTCAAAACTCAACCAAATTGCGTTAAAGGGAATTATTTCCGGCAAAAGTCACTAAAAGAATTTTGTTGAATTAACAGAAGAAAAGTTTCAGGGAAAGTAGAGACCAGAAAGCTGCAGGGCGGAGGCCAGGGAGGGAGGTGTGGCTCAGGATGGCTGGTGCCCATTGGACAAGTGTGAGGGTCTGAATCCAGATCCCCAGCACCCACGTAAAAAGGCTAGGCTGCACCCCTGTTAGCCTAGCGCTGAGGGCTGGAGACAGGAGGATTCTTTAGAGCTTACTGGACAGTTGGCCTTACCAAGTCGATGAGCTCCAGGTTCAGTGAGAGACCCCGTCTCAAAAAATACAATTAAGCTGGGTGTGGCAGCACACGCCTTTAATCCCAGCCCTCAGGAGGCAGAGGCATGCAGATCGCTGTGAGTTCGAGGCCAGTCTGGTCTACAAAGCGAGTCCAGGACAGCCAAGGCTAACACAGAAAGACCCTGTCTCAAAAAACCAAACCAAACCAAAACAAAACAAAACAAAAAACCAAAAACAGACACACACACACAAAAAAAAAAAAAAAAAAAGAAGAAAGAAAAGAAAAGAAAAGAAAGAAAAAAATACAATGAAGACTGGTAGAGGAAGACATCCAACATCAACCTCTGGCCTCCACAGGCACATGGATGTGTGCACGTACACATGCATATGACCCACGTGTGTGCACATGCACACACGCTTGAAGGTTCCAGAGAAATTCACTTTAAAAAGTTCTTTCTGTAGCATTGGCCCCATAGGGTGGGTTGTTTATTCTTGAAGCCCTTCAGGGGTGACAGTTACAGGGTGTCCACTCACGCCAGCCTGTCTTTCATTGCCAGCCCCTGCCCGATTCCCAGTACAATGGGAACCCCGAGTCTGTGGGCTACAGGGTGAAGTACTGGCGTTCAGACCAACCATCCTCAGCGCTTGCCCAGGTCGTCAGTGACCGGCTGGAGAGGGAGCTGACCATCGAGGAGCTGGAGGAGTGGACAGAGTATGAATTGCGGATGCAGGCCTTCAACGCCATCGGGGCTGGGCCCTGGAGTGAGCTGGTGCGGGGCCGCACACGGGAGTCAGGTGAGGGGCGGGATACGGAGGTCCGGAGACAAGGTCCCCTCTATGTCTTGGTGGAGATGGGGTTGGGTTTGGTGGTCCTGGGTTTCCACATCCCTGGGCAACAGAGTCCTCCTGTGTATTAGCTGTGTCTGAGTTGATGCATTCCTGACCCTGGCTTAGACAGGCTTTGATGTTAAGCAAAACTTTGTCCAGACTGTCTTAGTGTTTTGTTTTCCTGTTGCTGTGATAAAACACACTGACAAAAGCAACTTAAGAGAGGAAGGTATTTTTGCGTGACAGGTTGAGGGTGTGGTAGGGAAAGCATGAGGCGGGCGATCACATTGCATCCGCAGTCAGGAAGCAGAGAGCCATGAGAGCTGGTGCTCAGTGTGCTCTCTCCTTTCTATAAGGTCTCGCTGCTGTCTAAGTGGTCCTTCCCATCCTACTTAACCCAATCAAGATAATTCCTCATAGGCACAGCCAGAGACTAACCTAATGCAGCTAATTCTTCACAGGTGTGCCCAGCCTCTTGACTCCAGGTTCTCCCAGAACCTGTCAAGTTGATAACCTGTATTGACGGTCACCTACTGACAGCCATGCCTTTTGATTCAAGGAGGTGCTGGGCTTATTTTTATGATTTTTTAAAAAGTTAATGGTGATGTTCATTATCAATGATAAAAATCAGGATGCAAAATTTTCCTACGAGATGTAATTAGTATACCAGGTGTCAAACCCCGGTCTTCACGGATGAATGTAGAAGTCTCTGCAATTAGGAAGCAGAGAGCTATGAGAGCTGGTGCTCAGCATGCTCTCTCCTTTCTGTAAAGCCTTGCTTTATATACGGTCCAGGACCCAAGACCATCCTAGTTAACTTGGTGTTCAAGGGTCTGGCTGCAGTAAGAAGTGGGCCGCTGAAGGGCTTAGCACTATGGGAATTGATGCCTTGTTATCTTGGTTCTGAGGTGGGGCTCCTGTTTGTCAGTGACTATACTCTGTGAGGACCCAGGCTCTGATATGCTATAGGATTAGTCACAAGTGCTGGGATTGCAGACACATAGCCGCCATGCTCAGTTTGTGCAGTGCTGGAGACCCGGGGCAAACCCTCTCCTGGCAGAGCCACATCACAACCCCAAGGAACACTCTGATTACACAGTGTATGGGAACCCAGCACACACACACACACACACACACACACACACACACACACACACACACTCACACACCACCCAGTGAACGTCCATGGAGAATCACCATTGTGGTGACCAGCATACCTCTGTGGGGACCCTGATTTAGAGAGGAGTTTGCCAAGACCAGTCAGTTCTCTTCCAACTGTAGCTCTCATTATACCAGTGAGAAAAGATGCAGACTCACTTGGCCATGAGCACCTGGGATGCTTTAAAACTCTTTCATCTTCCTCAGCTGTGTCTTTGTGACAAGGAAGGGACCTGGGGATGTTTTTAAAGGATAGTTTTTAATCCAGCAATAGGCAGACCAATAAAATCTTTCTTTGAAAGGAACAAAACTTTGGATAGAAAACTAGAAAGCCATGGATAAAATGTATTTTTTTTTTAAAGTTTTAAATGTATCAATGGGCACAAAGCAAAAACTGCCCATAGCAAGAACTGTGATAAAATAGCAGCTGCGGATCTTCCCCGTGTTCATGTGTGTCCATGTGCATGGATGCAGGTGTACATGTGTGCACACACATGGTGGAGGCCACAGGTCAACCTGCTTTGAGACAAGGTCTCTCATTGACATGGAGTCAGTTAGGCTGGACTGGCTGGTCAGCAAGCACTGAGGAACCTTCTATCTCGGCTTCCCCAGTGCTGGAGTTGTAATTGAGAGCTGCCTCACCTGGTGGCAGCTTCTCCTCCTCCTCCTCCTCCTCCTCCTCCTCCTCCTCCTCCTCTCCTCCTCCTCCTCCTCCTCCTCTTCCTCCTCCTCCTCCTTCTTTGTAGTGTGTTTTGCCTGCATGTATGTCTTCCATGCTTGGTACCTGCCAAGTCCAGAAGAGGGCATCAGATCCCCTGGAGCTGGAGCTATAGGCAGTTGTAAACTGACCCATGGGTGCTGGGAACTGAACCTGAATCCTCTAGAAAAGCAGCCAGTGCTCCTGACTGCTGAGCCATCTCTCCATCCCTCTGCTTAAAAACAAAACAAAACAAAACAAAATTTAAAAAAAAACCCAAAACATCGAAAAACAAACAAACAAAAAACTGAGCCATCTCCTCAGCAATCCACTAGTCTTTTTTAGGACCTGGCCCTGGATGCCCATGCAGGGCCTGTAATCCACGAATGCAGGGGAGAACCCAAAGTCCTCTGTGGAGACAGTGCTTTTCTATAGGGGACCAAAGTGCCTGCCGCAGAGATCCACATGTATCTGCCTGGGCTGTATAGACAACAGATTATTCCACCACAGCCTAGTCCTCTGTTGGGTCTGGGTTCTGATATGCACTATGTGTGTGGTCTGGATGCTCTTGGAAAAGAGATCCATGTACAAATCTGACTGCAGAACCCCAAAGCCCAAATAACAACAACAACAAAGTAGATAAGTCAGGCCTCATCGAAATGAAAGTATCAGGGCTTCACATATGAATATAGAAAATATCATACAGGAAACAAGAAAACCTCAACTGGAAGGTATTTCTCCAAGTGTTATGTCTGACAAGGGGTCCCGATACAAATATCCAAGACCTCTTACTTCAGAATGAAAGGGCAAATGATCCTGTTAAGAGTGGACCAAATTGGGGCTGGAGAGGGGCTCAGTGGTTAAGAGCACTGCCTGCCCTTCCTAGAGGTCCTGAGTTCAACTCTCAGCAACTACATGGTAGCTCACAACCATCTATAAGGGGATTTAATGCACACTGAATACATAATATATAAATCTTTAAAAAAAAAAAAAAAGAATTGAGCAAATGCCTGGACAGACAGTTCTCCAGAGATGGAGACGAGTGGCTAATACACTTATGGGCAGGGGCTCAGCGTCACGAGCCAGGAAGGAACTATGAATCCGAGTCTTAAGGAGATGCCACTTCACACCCAGAAGAAGATCAAAACAGAAAACATGACATAGTGAATGTTTGCGAGGGTGTGGAAGAACCCAAGCTTCATATACTGGGCAGCAGTTGGCACTGTGCAAAATCCTAAACACAAACTTAACACCTAACGTGGCTAGCCCACTCTTAGGCATACACTATGACAAAACACCTGACAAGAAGCAATCTTATGGAAAGGACGGCAGCTCTCACGCCTGGCCTCAGTTGCCATGGCAGGAGCGGTATGGAGGCAGGAGCATGATGCAGATGCAAGCAGGGTTCAGAGAGCGAGGACTGCTAGTCCTCAGATCACACCCTCCTTTTCTGCAGCCCTAGAACCTAGCTCAGGGCATGGCGCTCCCCTCCTGCAGCCTGGGTTTCCTCACCTCTGACTTGCTAGCCTAGCTAAATCTCTGACAGGCATAGACAAAGGCTACCCCAGTCAAGGCAGTCCTTCACAAGTGTGCCCCGGTGTCTCATGGGTGATTCTAGATTCCATCAAGTTGACAAATCAGTACTAGCCATCACTCGGGAGGCAGAGTCAGGCGGATCACTGGGAGTCCGAGGCCAGCTTGGTCTATAAAGTGAATCCAGGACAGCCAAGGCTACACAGAGAAACCCTGTCTTGAAAAAAAAAAAAAAACATCAAATCAAAACAAACAAATAAAAAAAAGCTAGTCATCACAGAACCCAAGAAAACTGAACATTTCCATGAGTGTTCATAGCAAACAGTAGCAAGAACACGCTTGCCCATCAACCGATGAGTGGATAAATAAGACAAGCTATGTCCACACAAAGAGGAAATGGACAGTAAAAGGAGTGAGGCTCTGATGCTTGCAGTTTGTGGGTACACCTTGAAAAAACTATTAACTGAAAGATTTACATGTAAAATGTCATGTGGCACGTGGTCTCATGGCCTGAAAGGTCCAGAAAAAACAAGTCTATAGACCCAGGAACAGACCCAGTGGTGCTGGCCCGAAGTTTTGAGAAGAGTGGGGTGTGGTGGATGTGGGCTTCCATTTTGATAACAGCTCTGTATGTGCTAAAATCAGCAGGAGTCTAAACAGGTGGGTCCTGTGCTACACAGGTCATAACACACAGCTGGAGGCTCTGGGGTGGGTGCCACTGTGGTGCTGATGCTCCTGTGGGACTCAGCTTCTACACCTTCTGAACGTTTAGAACCTCCTGCCATGGACCAATAGGCCCTTCCCACTTGTAGCAGTTTGGACATTTTATATTATTCATTTCGTTTTTGAGACAGAGTCTCATGTAGCCTGGGCTAGCCTTGAACTCTCTATGCAGCTGAGGGTGACCTTGAACTCTTGGTCGTCCTCCTCCTCCATCTCCCTCTCCCTCTCCGTCTCTGTGTCTCTCTCTCTGTTTCTCTGTCTCTGTCTCTCTCTCCCTCCTTCACTTCCTCCCCCTTCCCTCCCCTCCCCACCTCTCCCTCTCCGGCTCCCCCCTCCATGCCTCCCCTCCATCCCTCCCCTCCATGCCTCCCTCCCCCTCTCTCTGGTGCTGGGATTACAGGTAATTACCACCACCCCACACCCTGTTTATGCACTGCTAGAGGTCAGACCCAGGGCTTCATTCATGCTGACTTCTGCGGTTCTACCACACTCACCACTCATGCTCCCCGGTAGAGAGAGCGTTGCTTGGCATTCTTTTTTTTTTTTAATTTTATTAATTTATTCATATTATATCGCGATTGTTAGCCCTTCCCCTGTTTCCTCCCATTCTTCCCTCCCTCCCACTTCTCCCCTCCCCTATGTCTGTGATTGAGGGAGACCTCCTTCCCCTATATATGCTCTTAGAATATCAAGTCTCTTCTTGGTAACTTGCTATCCTTCCTCTGAGTGCCACCAGGTCTCCCCATCCAGGGGACGTGGTCAGAAAAGGGGCACCAGAGTTCCTGTGAGAGTCAGATCTCACTCTCCACTCAACGGTGGAGAATATCCTGTTCGTCAGCTAGGTCTTGGTAGGGGTTTGAAGCTTACTGCCTATATTCTCCTTGGCTGGTGCCTTAGTTTGAGGAGGACCCCAGGACCCAGATCTGCCTGTCATAAAGTTCTTCTTGTAGGTTTCCAGGACCCTGTGGGTCCTACTATTTCCCCATTCTTCCATGCTACTCTCGCCTAAAGTCTCAATAGGATGTCCTCTCCTCTGACCCACTTTCTTGGTAAGTAAAGATTTTCATGGTACGTATCCCTTGGACTAGTGTTTTGATATAAGTGAGTATATACCGTTTGTCTCATTTTGCTTCTGGGTGAACTCACTCATTATGATAATTTCTAGATCAATCCATTTGTCCACAAATTTCGGGAAATCCTTGTTTTTAATAGCCGAGTAGTATTCCATAGTGTAAATGTACCACAGTTTCTTAGTCCATTCTTCTACTGAGGGACACTTAGGCTGTTTCCATGTTCTGGCTATTATGTATAAAGCAGCTATGAACATAGTTGAGCATATGTCCATTCTTGATTGGCAGAGTCACAGGAAGCAGATTCCAGGAGCTGCTCCGGGGAGGTGTTGAGGTGGGTGCTGGAATGAGCTAGGGAAGAGACCAACGGCCCAACAGTCTCACATCAGTTCAGCAAAACAGTCTTTCCTGACACTTAAAAACAATATCAGCAGGGCCAGCAACAGGGCTGCTCAGGCAAAGGTACTCACCCCCAAGCCGGGCCCATAGCCTAGAGAGAACTGGTTCCTGCAGGTTGTCCTCTGACCTCCACATGTGTGCTATGGCAGGCATGTGAGCTCCTACCCACATGTATTTGTACACACACACATACAGAGAGAGAGAGAGAGAGAGAGAGAGAGAGAGAGAGAGAGGGAGGGAGAGAGAGAATACTCTCACAATCCACAGAAACATCGAAAAGGGGGTTAGAAACAAGGGTTTTGAACCACATTTAAATAAAGCTTATTAATAATTTGAAGTGTAGTCTAATGCTTTCTGTGACATATGATAAAGACAAATGAGACCTGAAAAGTTAAAAGAGGCCCCACAAGAAGCAGTGGTGAACAGCAGGGAGAGCTCCCCCTGAAGAGAAAAACAGGTGGAGAAAGAGAAACTAAGCATACTGGGCCATTTTGGATTTGATGAAAGGAGAATTTCTAAGAACATATCAAAACTTAAGATAAATTGGAAAATAAGTCAAGTGTTCCTTGACTCGGAACAGATAATGGGTACAATTCTTCTTTACATCTTTAAATTTTAAAAAAAAAAAAAAAAGGGTAGGCTTCGTCCCAGGGGAATTCGAATCAGCTGAAATTTCAATCTAGCAATATGTTATTTCCTGTTCTTAACAGCCCTACCCGGCAGGCTCGCTCCTGGTGGTAAACTGTGAGGTTCAAAGCACTAAGTCACCAGGTTGCCTTGACTCTTTAGAGAGGCAGCTGGGCCTGCAGCCGGGCCTCCTGTGAGTGAGTGATCGCATAACCGCATCTCAGAAAATCAGGGGTGGTTTGTGGGTCTGTACTGAGAAGCAGGCACTTAGAGCTGCCAAGATTGGCCCCACAGGAAACAGTTAGCGGGTACAAGAGGTAGACCAAATGGGTTGCTATGACGATGGCCTCGCTCTTTACAGATGGGGACAGTTTTCAGAACACAGCACAAATGTAACAGGCATACAGCACATTTGGGTTTGCAGTTTTATTTTAAATCAAGCCAGAAAATGGAGGCTGATAAATAGCGTGCTTCCACACTTGTGACAATAGCAACTCCTTTGTTCTTAGAGAGTCGAGGTACTATTTTATCACTTTTTTAAAAAAAATTAATTACAATAAAATCTATGTACGTGGCTTCCAGACAAGTCCTTAGTACCATATGAGGTGCCCACGGAGCCCTGAGGGTGGAGCACAGTGAGATGTGGCTGCAAGACACGTGACACAGACAAGCCTTTGGTCTCTGAGAAATGAGTCATCAATGATAGTTGCATTAACTTTTTTTCTAAGGGAAACATGAACAAATGGCCACTCACCACAGATAGTGAACCAGCCACACACCAAACTGAGAGTTCTAGCCAAGTCTACCTTGGGGAGCCAGTGAGTTTACTGGAGTCCCCATAGAGCACAGGTAAAGGGTTACTGACAGGATCGCAGGTGACCCGACACAGATGCATCACTACAAGGTCCCACCCTACCATGGATGACGGCCCCAAGGAAACTGCAGCACAGAGTCCCCCTATCAGTCAACTTTCAACTTGCTATATAACGTAGTATCTCCCACAATGCCTTGTGGCTGAAATAAGGCAGAAGGGAGTGTGATGGCTGGAACGATAAGTGGGAGGGTCCCATGACCCTCCGTTTCCCTTTTCCAACTTGGGAATATCAAACGCTCCATCTACCAACTGACACAGCTACCTGTGATGGTCTATGTTGTCAACTTGTAAGCATCTAGACTGACATACCTGTGAGGGATTGTCCAGATTAGGTTAACAGAGGTGGCAAGATGTATGTATGGGCAGCACCATTCCCTAGGCTGGGACCCTGACCTGAACAAAAAGGAGAGAGAGAGGGAGGGAGGGAGGGAGGGAGGGAGGGAGAGAGAGAGAGAGAGAGAGAGAGAGAGAGAGAACTGAGATCCAGCATTCATCTCTTTATGCTTCCTGCTGTGGATACAATGTGGCCACCCAGGCCCTCAGGGCTTCCTACTGCCTTTCCCTCCCTGCCATGACATGACCAACTGTGTGCCCTCAGACTGTGAGCCAAAACTAACCCCTCCTCCTTAGGTTGCTTTTCATCAAGATAGTGTGTCACAGCAAGAGAAAAGTAACTGATATCCTCCCCGTTCGCTGTTCTGCCCAGTTATCACGTTGGCTGTGGGCCCAGGCGATCCCTGCTCCAAAACTGAGATGGATCGCGAACGTAATACAGGAGCAGTCCTTACCTGTGACGTGTGTGTGTCCTCATATACATCCGTACCATTTCTCTAGATGAGTAACTGAAGGCATGGCTTTCAACTGCCATGTCCAGGAAGAAGGGTCATCTTCTAGTCGGGCCGACTGTCAGCTGTTACCCTCCCAAACATCAGGAGGGTCACCGAGCTCTGTCCTCGCAGGGGTACTCACACAGCGTTCTTATTCTGGCGAGGCTCACAGACCCACCCTGGCCAGTGATCCAAGGCTGAGGGGTTAGGAGAAGGGGCCTCAAGTTTCTAGGAGGGAAGGGTCACCTCCTAGATGCTGCCTGGGTGCTGGACAGGAAGCTAGCCTTTCTCGGGGTTTCTGCCGTGATTTCTCCTCCAGAAAGACTCCTGTGGGTGGAGAAAAGAGGGAAAAGTGGATGCCGTGCCACACCCATCCCCGGAGTCACTCCAGCAGTGGGTCCTGTTTGACTGTGTCTTGAACAGGACCTCCCTTCTCCCCTTCCACCTTCTCTTTCTGTAGATACTGCTGGCTATAAACTTGACTTAATCAAGTTTAATTGTCTAGGGCCTCTATGAGTGATGGTGATCTTTTCTGAAAATTTTTTATTGGAGATGGGGAGACAGCTCGTTTGGTAAAGCAATCACTGTTGAAACACAAGGACCCCAGTTCAAACTCCAGAGACCAGATAGAAAAGCCAGACATGGTGGTACACGCCTGTCACTCCAGCGCTAGGGAGATGGGGATAAGAGGACCCCCAGGGCCTCACTGGCCAGTCCACCTCGCTAAACCAGCAAACCCCAGGTATAAGCGAGAGAACTCATGTCAAAAAAGAAGATGGACAGGATCCTAAGGAGTGCTACCCAAAGTTGGCTGCTAGCTAACAAAACACACACACACACACATACAGAGGCCAACACACTCATGCACAAGTACACACATAAAAAGGCATGAAAAAAGAAAAGCTGGATAACCTTGTGGCATGGCAGAGCAACCCAGATGTCAGCTGGAGTAACAGGCGTGGTCCCTCACAGTTCCGGAAGCCTGTCCCAGATGTTCAGGGACCTGTGGCCTGTGAGGGGTAGGATGGGGGGAGGGCAGGGCGGGCTCTGTCCTGGATCCTCAACAGCCTGCGCTTGCCTCCTTGGCTTATGCTTGCATCTCAGTGACCTTCCTGTAGCACAGCCCTTGCACGCCCGTAGTGCCTGCCAAGCTTCCTTGCCTCGTTGGCAGAGTGGCCCACCCCACACAGCACTGCAGAGGCAGATGCCTAAGACCTGTCACACCTGAAAGATTTGACGGCCATGAAATGTGCCTCCTTCCTCGGCTCTGGAAGGGACAAGGTGTGACCCTCAGGCCCAAGTCCAGGGCAGCCCTGTACTCTGCTGAGGCACTCTTTTAAATGGTGCAGCCTCTGACCACTTGAGTACTCCTCCCCGTTCCATCCTTCCCTGTGTGGGCAAGCTTTGGCATGTTAACAGGTTCCATAAGCAAATTCTCAAAGCAATGGTGATTTCTGTAACAGAGTGACCTGACCGACATTTCGACATTGGGATGTGGTATCACCAAGTGTGTTGGGCTACCTTCACAGCCATCACAGGACACATGTGGCCGGCAGGCCACAGACTAGATAGGACTGACAGAACATAAAACACTTGTCTGCAAAGTTCCGATGATGTCTATAGTCACATTGCATCTGATTCCTGGCGCACACACAGCAAGACAGCTGGTTCCATTCAAGAAAACTGAGACAAGATTACCTAAATGTAGGAGAATTGTGTTACACACACAAGGGCCAAAACCTGCAAGTAACCCAGTTACAAAACAGCCATGTAAATGAAGTCAAGTAGAAAGACTGAGGCCAGCCTGGGCTACATAGTGAGTTGCAGGCCAGCCTGGTATACAGCAAGTGCCGCCTCAAGAACAGATACATATTAAGGCTGAGGTGGTGGCTCAGTCAGTAATGTGCATGCTTTGCAAGCATGAAGACCCGAGTTAGAGCCCCATGTTAAAAGCTTGCTGTTGTGGCTCATGCTTGTAATCATGGAGTCAGGAGGATTGCTGCGGCTCATTGGCCCTCTGGCCAGTTAACCTAATTTGTGAGCCCCAGGCTGTGGACACATTGACAAACCTTGTTTTGAAAACTAAAATGGATAGTGACTAAGGAACAAAGTTGACCTCCGGTCTTTACATGTGCGCACGCACGCACACACACACACACACACATACATGTGTGTGTATGTATACATACATACATACATAAATATGTATATACAGTCCTCCTCGGCCTTACATTTCCAGGCCCAGGGCTATGGCCCAATAGTTGAATACTTGCCGAGTATGCACGAGGCCCCAGGTTCCATCCCAAGCACTGAGAATGCTGAACACACAACCAAGCAGATCCACCTTAACTCTTGTTTGTATCTCCACTAATCAGGCAGGATCAAACTCAATTAGGGATCTGAGACTCGGGGATGAGGCAAGGCTCCCTCACCCTCTCCCCATATGCAGTAACAGAATCCCTAGGGTCCAGCCCCCTGACCATCCCCACCCTCCCTCCCTGCAACCTCCTCTGTCCAGCCCTCATGGACCTTCCTATTGAGACAAAAGCCTACATCTCTTTAAGTTATTACACAAAACAGACGGAGAGCATTTTCTTGCTGGCCGAGCTTAGGTAGAATTGAGTTATAAATACCCGGGATTTACGGAATTTGTTGCTCATATTAAAGAGATTTGCATACGTGCTGTGCACCTGCAGGCTCATTTGATCCCCACAGAACACTAGAGCCACTGTTGTTTCAAGGACAGCCTGAACAGTGTGTGTGTGTGTGTGTGTGTGTGTGTGTGTGTGTGCACGTGCACATGTGTACATGTGTGTGCATGCGTGTGTGTAAATGCCCCTCTGTTCATAGAAGGCCAGAAGTTGCCGATGTCAATCGTGTGACACGATCTCTTGCAGTCCCTTCAGCTGCTCCAGAAAATGTGTCTGCAGAGGCTGTCAGCTCCACCCAGATCCTACTGACATGGGCTTCAGTCCCTGAGCAGGACCAGAACGGGCTCATCCTGGGCTACAAGGTATGTGTTTATGGTGACTTTGCTCTGCCTTCCAGACTGGTGGGGAAGATGTTACAGATCTGCTACTTGGGCCAGTTCCTGACTTTGTCTGCTATCTTGTCTGGGGGGGGAAAAAAGGACTAGGAGAAGTGCTTCCAAGACATCATCAGTCAGGAGGCAAATACAAGTGGGACCCTGACCAGCAAGCCAGGTCCTGCCTCTGCTTGCTCTGGCTAAGGCATCCTGGGCCCTTAAAGCATGAATGGATGCATCTTCTGTCTCCTGCATCGTCCTACTACCTAGACTCTTTAAAACCTCCTACTTCTTTCTCCTCTCTCAAAGGTGACCAATATGATTCCCTGGCTCTCTCTCTTGCTCTACTCTCCCAAGCAGAACAATAGGCTTCTCTGGATCTAGTCACTAATGCTATGTTGCTTTCGTGGGATGATCAACTGAACTGGAGCAGTAGAGCATCTGCCTAGAGTCTCCAAGTGAGGGGCTGGGGTGTGGCTCAGTGGTAGAGCACCTGCCTAGAATCCCCCAGTGAGGGCCTGGGGTATGGCTCAGTGGTAGAGCACCTGCCTAGAATCCCCCAGTGAGGGGCTGGGGTGTGGCTCAGTGGTAGAGCACCTGCCTAGAATCCTCCAGTGAGGGGCTGGGGTGTGGCTCAGTGGTAGAGCCCCTGCCTAGAATCCCCCAGTGAGGGTCTGGGGTGTGGCTCAGTTGTAGAGCACCTGCCTAGAATCCCCCAGTGAGTGGCTGGGGTGTGGCTCGGTGGTAGAGCTCCTGCCTAGAATCCCCCAGTGAGGGGCTGGGGTGTTGCTTTATGACCAGTTGGTTTCCCAGGATTCATGAGTCCCTGGATTCAATCTCTAGTACAATAGCAAGAAAATGCCTTCTACATATCTTCAGTGGGTTTTAGTCATTCTTTCCTCTCTTGTATTTTAGTAACTTTTTTTCTGCTTAAATTTTGGGGAGAGGTGGCTATCAGACAGGATCTCACACTGTAGCTCAGGCTAGCCTGCAACTCACTACATAGCACCAGCTGACCTTGAATTCATAGCAGTATTCCTGACTGGTCTTGCACAGTGTTGGGATGACAGGCTTACCCACTGTGCCCAGCAGCTGCCCTCCTGTCACTAACCCCCCAGTTGCTTTCCTTTGGCCTCATATGCATTCCCCCTCCATAAGTATCCCAGTGGCTCCCTTCTGGATCCATGCTGTGTGGCACTCCCAGGGGACATGGCATTCCAGAGAATACAACAGAGGCACCACACCGACAGTCTCCTGCTACATGGCATTCCTGTTGAGTCGGTCCAGTGGACAAGCGCCCCCTGCCGCAATTCTGGTTCCCATAGTGAAATGCTTCCTGTGCTGTTGGCAAATGTCTCCCCAGGGAACCTCTCGTTGATAGCTTTCGGATCACTTACCCTGAGGAACACTTTCTGGGAATGAGCTTAGAGGGAGGACTGAGGGGAGGAGTCAGAGGAGGCCCTGGAGGAGCACACCTCAGGTCATCCCTACTAGTAGGGGCAAACCTCGGGTTCATGGGGGGGGGGGGGAAGGCAAGTCTGCTGTTGATGCAGGAGCCCCAATTTTTGGAGATCAAGCGACTCCATTTATAGGAAGCAAAGTCCAAGCCCCATGCTTCAGTGCGAACGTTTGGCACGGCTCTAGTTGAGAGTTTTAGATCTTGCCAAATTGTGCCCAGGCAGCCAAATCACCAAGCTGTGGGCAGAGCTGTGTGACTCCAGCCACTCTTCTGGAGTATATGTTCCCTCACGGCCACCTTCCCCCTCGTTGCCAGTGGATAGAAATGAGATCCAAACCTCTCAACACAGCTGCCCCCCACCCCATAGAGAAGGTGAGTGGTCCTTGCCGGTCGGATCTGAGCTGGTCTGCTGTGCACGGGGAGTCCCCCCTCTGAGAGCGCACTTAGCCGTAACCATCTGCATGTGACACTTCAGATTCTATACCGTGCCAAAGACCTGGACCCAGAGCCCAGGAGCCATGTGCTGCGAGGGAACCACACACAGTCCGCTCTCCTGGCTGGCCTGCGCAAGTTCGTGGTGTATGAGCTCCAGGTGTTGGCCTTCACACGCATCGGGAATGGCGTCCCCAGCTTGCCCCTCATCCTGGAGCGGACCAAAGATGACAGTAAGTACACGGCTGGTCCCACTGCCTTCTGGCCTAGTTTTCCAATCCAAACGATTCAGACTGCGGTTGTTTTTAATATAAATTTTCAACCACTTCTTTTTTTTTCCTACTTAAGGGAAACAACAACAACAAAAAAATTGTTTTCAAGTCACTGGACATTTATGTGGCAAAGCTGAGCCCAGAGAGGAGTTTTATGGCCTGATTATGGACAATGAGGGACCTGGATCCTAACTACGCTGTGGGCAGGGCTAGAGAGGGCTGCCTAGGTTATGAAACATGGTCCCACCCACTCAGTAACAGCTCTACAGATCTAGATGGGAACTCCTTTCCGGACCCGTGTGTCCGTTCTCAAGGGGACGGCTGGGCTCACCATTTGCGTTCAGATTCTTAATTACAAGTTGCAGCATAAAGAGCAGCGTGTTTGACAGCACCCAGGGGTCCCCCAGCTCTGGTGCCTCCAGATTTGACTAACAAGCGCATCTTGCTGGCTTTGTTTTTATGGAAGTCTAAATCATCAGTAAATATGTTTTTCCACTTTGCAGATGTCAAACACTTAAAGGTTAGCTCCTTCACACGTTCGTTATTAAACAGGCCATAATGAATATGTTAGGGGGGAAATACCAATCTGCCCAAACACCCACCTCGGGATCAAAAGTGTCTGACAGAATGGAAACAACAGCAGGGTTGTTCACGCACCTTCTTGCAATGGATAATGAGCCACAGCATGCTCTACTTGGTCCGCGGAAAGATCCCTATCTCCCCCGGTCACACGTCACGCAGACCTGGCCTTGGCTCCGTGTTTCTTCTCTCATTGCTATGAGCAAACGCCCGAGAAGTAGTTTAATGGAGGGAGGATTGATTTGGCTTACAGTTTGAGGGTTTACAGTCCATCATGGTGGGAAGGCACGATAACAGGAGTAAGAGGTGGCTGATCACACTTCAGTCACAGTCAGGAATCAGAGAGGGATGAAGTCCGATGTTCAGGTCACTTTGTCCTCTTTTGTTCAGTCTATGACCCCTGCCCATGCGCTGTGTCAGTCACATCGAGGATGGGTCTTCCCACCTTGGTTAGCCTAATCTAGGAAATACGTCACAGGCATGCCCAGGGCTCTGTCTCGGAGGTGGTCTACTCACAACCATCACTGCTTCTGTGGGACGATTCCTTCAGCTTCCTCTAAGGCCTGGGCTGAGGGGTAGATGGAAGGTACAGGGGACATAGTGCCTGGGCTGAGGGGTAGATGGAAGGTACAGGGGACATAGTGCCTGGGCTGAGGGGTAGATGGAAGGTACAGGGGACATAGTGCCTGGGCTGAGGGGTAGATGGAAGGTACAGGGGACATAGTGCCTGAGCTGTACTAGGTGCAGGCTGTCCCCATCTTCCCTGTGTTCCCGTTTCAGTCCTAGGAAAAGAAAGGAGAGAGTGTTTAGAAACTGTCCCTCGGTGTTCACTGCCATCACTCTTTCTAAAAGGCACTTTCTTTTATTGTTGTATTATTTATATAAACATGTCTTCTCTCTTCACTTTGACGCGATCCATTCAGCCTCAGGGAGCGTCTGGGAGGCCGTTGCTATCTATGTCACACCGGTGTTATTAATTAGGCCTGACATTTCAGCCCGTGGCCTCCAATGAACATTTATTTCACCCATGTATAGGTGTCACTACACACGTCCAAGTTCACCCACCCAGAATGGACACTCCCCACGGTCCTCTTCCACATCGATTGCTCCGTGCCGTTACGTGCAGATCCACCCGTGATTACATCCAGTGAGAAGTCTTCGCCCTGGCCGCACACTAACTTGCCTGTCCGTTTAAGCAAATATATTTTTATGAGGGCTGAGACCCTATTACTCAATCGTTCCACAAGACATAACTGCGTTTTAAACTATCGGTGCACTGAGCCACACACACATGCAGAAGAGTTATTACGCGCACCTGTGAGCGCGGGCTCTTAATATTCTAATACCGAGCAGACAAGTGAGGCGAGCGTCGATTGTCAGCATGCTCCATCTGTTGGGCTGGTTGCTTTTGTTGTAGCTGTAACCAACTACTAAAGCAATGTAAGGGGTGGGGGGAAGCTTCACGTTGCTCACAGTGTGAGGGTGCACAGTCCGTTGTGGTAGGAAGGCGTGGCATCAGGAGTGTGAAGAAGATGATCACATGGCAACCACAGTCAGGAAGCAGAGAGAGGCAGATGCTGTCGCTCAGCTCACTTTCCCCCATTTAATCCAGTCCAGGACCTCAGCCTAGGGAATGGTGCCGCCCATGTTTATGGTGGGTCTTCCCCATCCCAATCAACCTAATCTAGACACTCCCTGGCAGACAAGGCCAGAGGTGTGTCTCCTAGGTGATTCTAGAGCCTGTTAAGATGGCAGTTGGTACTTACGTCCTTAGCTGCCAAACAAATGTCAAACCCAGCGAAGGCGTCCGGACCCTTATTGATGAAATACTACAGCGTCATAGGTGACCCTCGGGCTAGTGCTGCCACGAGCTGTTCTCTTGTGTCATACAAGTGTAGTGTCAGGATGTGGTTTTCTAAGTCAGGTGCTCAGGATTCAAAATCATTAGGGAGTCACATGGAGGCAGCAAGGGTCCAGAGTCCTTCATTGAAAACAGTAAACGGCCTGAGTTCAAATCCCCTAAAAGCCACATAAAAGCCAGGTATAAAAATTAAAGGGAACGAGGTGGGGAGGCTGGAGAGATGACTCAGCAGTTAGTTAAAATGTTTGCTGTTCCTTCAGAGGAATTCCCAGAACCCAAATCCTGCAGCTCATAACTGCCTGTAACTCCAGCTCCTAGGAGGTCTGATGCCTTCTTCTGCTCTCCTTGGACTCAAGTTACACACGTGCGGCATAGATCACAGACACATATGCATAAACAATAAATAAATGTTTTTAAAGGGCAAATTGGTTTTTAAACATAAATTTAAAAAATGAAAACGTGGGACCCTCCTCAAGGAGAGCCACAGTGGTCATTAGAGAATGGGGCTGGTCCACAGAACACACTCTCTCACTGTGTTTTCCTTCAGCCCCAGGTCCCCCCGTGCGGCTGGTGTTCCCTGAAGTGAGACTTACTGCCGTGCGGATTGTGTGGCAGCCCCCGGAGGAGCCCAATGGTGTGATTCTGGGTAAGGAACACTTTGGGGGGACATGGGGAGCTGGAGAGAATAGGCAGGACATTTGCTCTCTCCTGATTCTATTAGACGGTGAGGTGGGTGGAGGACACAATTGTGTCAACAGCAGCGCCATCCCCAAACACAGAGAATCAGGAGCTTCTTTTGTTCCCCAGCAGGGCACCTAGGCTTTCTTGTGGAATGAAATTTACATTTTATTAACCCAGAATTCCCCTCCATCTGTTTTCGGTCCATGGTAAGCCCATCCGTAATCAGGCCTCCTTACATTCCAAGCTGTGCCGACGGGTGTTTGGAAAATGGCAGGCTTGTTTTTCATAGTCCCGTCATCCACCACAAGGCCTGCACTGACCCATGGGAGAGGGTGGTGGGGTGGCGTGTGAACCTCAGGTGTCCAACTTCACATTCAGAGATGCAGCTCTGACCCGAATGATGGAAAGCCAGCAAATTGTGTTTTGGAGCATCATCAATACCGTTACTTCCTTATCCTCTTACTAAGTCAAAGTAAAGATTCCACGTTCGTTACTATGGCCTGGTGGGAGACAGGACTAGGCCCGCTAATCCTCAGGTCTCCCACGCCAACTGTAGGAAGATCGCTCAACTGATATTACACATGCAGAGTCACTGACTGTCCTGCGAGCCAGTCTCGGATGACGGTTGGGATGGGTGAAACACTGCTTTTGAGTGGAGCCCAGGAGGGGCTGGTGACTTCCACAGCCCTGGGAGCAGGGGAGGGAACTCTGGTACCTTCCGCCTGAGAGCAGAGACACATCCAGAGCTGGGCCAAGTAGGGATCATGGGTGAGTGCCGTGTGTGTGCTAGAAACTGTGACACAGGGAAAACCAGGCACTTCAAGAGAAAAGTCACAGGGTAGACCCAAGTCCCCAGGGACAGCTACCTGGTCCCCATTCACAGGAGACTCGGAGAGAGTGGGCGATTAATTTCCAGGGAACTTCTTCACCCGAAGTGATGAGCAGGTGACAAGGGTCACTGCTATTAGCCGCTTGTGACCTTGCCAGTCTACGACTTGGTTTGAAGAAGATATCTCACTTTTATTACAGACAGAGTCAGGGGCTGGAGAGAAGGCTCAGCAGTTAAGAGCACTGGCTGCTCTTTCAGAGGTCCCTGGGGTTGATTTCCAGCACCCACATGACAGCTAGCAACCATCGCTAGCTCTAATGGGTCTGCAGCTCCCTGTGCCTGACAGGAAATGACGATATGCAAAGCACAGTCATACATGAAGGCAAGATATCCATATACATAAAATAAATCTCAAAAAACAATTTAATGAGATTGAGGCCTGGGGAGATGTCTCAGTCAGCAGTGTTTGCTATTCGAGCATGAGAACCAGGTTGGGTCTCCTAAAACCCGTGTAAAAGGAATTCAGGCATCGTAGGACATGCCTGTAATCCCAGCACGGCGAAGATGGAGACAGGTGGACACTATGGGTTCACCAGGCAGGCAGCCTCACCATATTGTGATGTCCCAGGCCAGTGAGAGGCGCTGTCTCAAAAGGCGAATGGCACTGGTCTCAAAAAGCAAGGTGGACATTACCTGAGGTTGTGGTCAGTACCTTACAGGTACACACACACACACACACACACACACACACACACACACACACACACACACACACACACACACACGTCTGCAAACCCATGCATCTTCAACAGCCCAGAGAAGGAGGCCCAAAAAAGCACGTTTTTGTGGTGTGCTTGCCTGCCTTTTTTGGATGGGCCTGGGTGATGCCGAGTCCCCACGAGTTGTCCCCAGAAGGCCGCAGCAACACGGGCCACATTTGGGGAGGTGCAGCATGGTAGAATTCTGGTGTGTCACCTGGAGTCCCAAAGGTTTACAGACTACTTTCTATGAAGAAGTACATTCCCAGAGCCCCACTCTGGTCCAAGCTTCCGGCTCTCATCTCCATCCCTGCTGACCCTCCATCTCTGGCCCCAGTCATGGCTAACTCCCCAGTCCTCTCTGGACACATCGCTGCTCTGGGACTGCATGCTCTCACATGACCTGGTGCAGAGATGGACACTACGGCCTTGCACTGCTAACCAAAGCCTCCCATGCAAATGCAGGGCCAGGTTCTTACCCGGGGTCCTCCTGTAAGATCCACAGGCAGCCTCTTCCTGTCTGCTGCTGCTGTAATTGAATGCCGCAGACTGGGTAGCTTAAAAAGAATAAAGGTTTGTTCTCTCTAGGTTCGCAGTGCTTCTGTAATAGGAAATTATTACACCCTGAGAAGTAAGTGATGTGATTTAAAACTGAGCCTAGTGGCCCATGTGGACCATAGGGCTGGGGTCTAATGGGCTTGCAGCTCCCTGTGTCCCACAGGCAATGGTGGCATTTTCAGTGCAGAGTTAATGGCAGGTGCTTAAGGAAAAGGGTTTACACGGTTTCTGAGGATGGTGGGCTGAGGTGCAGTGGTTGCACTTGGGGAGTGCCTTGCTGGTGGGGACTCTGCAGAGGTCACACAAGGTAGGGAAGAGACAATATGAGAAAGAGAGAGCAAAGAGGAATTTATAGCACCTGCAGGGTGGTTTAGTCTGTAATCCTCAAAACTGGTTTTAAAAAAAAAACTCACCAGGCTTGGTGGCTCACACTTGTAATCCTAGTTCCAAAGAGAGAGAGACAGGAAGATGGCAAGGCTCCTTGTCCAGCCAGCCAGGCCTACTTAGTGAGCTCCAACCGCTGACAGACCCTGAGGCTGGCCTCTGGCCTGGACATGCACATGCTCACTGTACGCACACGCGCGTGTGCACGCACACACACACACACACACACACACGCATCCATGCCTGTGCAGGCACACATGCGCACACCTGCACACACGCATGTACACACGCACAATAATATCAAAACAAATAACTAAACAAGATGCCATTCACAACTGACCCACCATCCAGGATCCTGGTAATGCACCAATGCCTTCACTCAGACGTGACTTCACCTGGTGGCTCATGGTCCCCCTCAGGAAGGAGCCACCTGTGGATCTCACCTCCTTACCCCTCACTGAGCAGGAGCTCTGGTGGGGGTGGTCAACCTGCAGCACACTCTCCTGCAAGAATGCCACATGCCTCTATCATGTGCTCGCCACGTGCTCTCCATGTGTTCTCCATGTGCCTCTACTGGCAGGCCCCCTCCTCTCTGCACCCACAGAGGATGCCTTGATCCCCACATCTCACTGTCCAGATGGGGCTGTCAGCTCACTTCTAAACCTTTCTCACTTACTCTTCAAAATGCCTTTGCTTCGCACCATATGGTGAGATTTAGGCAGCAGCACTATGCCGGGTCACATCCATCGGATCTGAACCTGTGAGGTCCCGTGACCACCTGAAAAATTGGAAGGGCCTGAGGACAGCACGCCTCACGTGTTCTTGTTGAGAGTGCCACCTGGGTAGCTTCTAGAGGCCCAGACATGAGACAGATGACCTCCGTCCAGCCATTCTTGCCTCTAGGCATTGTGCCCAAAGAACTGTGGGGTGGCTCCCAGGCTGTGGGTCTTGACCCCTTAGGGGCCACATGCCAGATAGTCTGCATATCAAATATTCACATTATGATTGCAGTTATGAACAACAAAATAATTTTATGGTTGGGGGTTACCACAAAATGAGGAGTTGTATTGAAGGGTTGAAGCATCAGGAAGGTTACTCTTTGGGGTTCAGGGTGTCGTTAGTTGACAGAGTACTTGCATGCGTGAAACCATGAGTAAACAGAGTGTGGTGGCAGACACCTGTCACCTCAGTGCTCAGGTTGTAGAGGCAGGAGGATCTGAAAATAAGTTAAGGGTTATCCTCTGCTATTTTAGTGAGTTCAAGGCTAGCCTGGGCTACAAAAGACACTGTCTGGAAAATGATAAAAAAAAAAAGGAAACCCCACAAATTTGCAAGACCATTTGTTTAAGCAGATTTACTTTCGAGGCGAAGGAGGAGGCAGCTGTAATCTGCAGAGCATTGTTGTTATTTGTCCCAGAGGCTCAGGCTCTGTGTTAGAGTAAGGCAGAGAGAACGTGGGTGATGGTTACTAGCCCAAAAGCCTCACTCTCCAGGCTCAGACCTCAGCCTGCCATCTAGGAACTAAATGCTCTTATAAAAACTCGCTTAGGTTTCTGGACCTCGGTTTCCCCATTTATGCCTCCCTTAGGTTGTGTAATGAAACAGTCAAAAAAAAAAAAAACCCAAACCAAAAACATATGCCACATTTAGTGGCCAATAAATGTGACAGACATTTCCTATCACTAGCCTGTCACTTTGGGATGGAGGGCCTTTGATCCTGGGGCCAGGTCAGGCCAGGCCAGAAATGTACTTTGTGTTACTGAAGGCATATTGTTTTCCCCTATTCGCCGTCACTTTGCTTTTGGTGTGTGTATGTGTGTGTGTGTGTGTGCATATGCATGTGCGTGAGTGTGTATGCATGCATGTGTGTGTGTGCGAGTGTGTGTGTGTGTGTCCATGGATATCCACGTACATGCTCCTGTGCACACAGAGATGAGAGGAAGACCCTGGGGGTCCTGCACCATCACTCCCTGCTTCGCTCCCAGTGACTCTGGAGCTAGGCTGATGGCTGGCAAGCTCTAGTGAGCCTCCTTTCTCTGCCCTCCACAGTGCTGGGGCTACAGACATACACATACAACTGACTTTTTACATGGGTACCTGAGATTTGAACTCATGACATCTCGGTTGGCCCAGAAAGTGCTCTTACTCACTGCCCTATTTTCTCAACTGGGACCTTACGGTTTGGTACGACGTCCTGGTGGGGCCATCACCAAAAATCACAAACACATATGGAAGAAGTAGGTGATGTTTACATGTATCAGTCTGCATTATGTAGAAGAGCTGATAGGAGTGTATAGCACAAGGGGAATTTACTAGACAGGCCGGGGAGTTCAACAGTGGCCAGCTGCAGGCTGGAGAGGCTGAGAACCAGGTATCTGGTCAGTCCCTGAGTATGGATACCTCAGAAGTCCCCGTCTGGTGCCTAGGGCCTGGAAGATGTTGGAAGTCTGAAGAAATTGGCTTCCAATGTCAGTGAAGGATGGCAGCAACAGCAACAACAAAAAAGCAGATGCACTTACCAGCAAGGAGCACAGGCAGATAGGCAAAGCACTGCTTTTCCCTCCAGTCTTCTTGTATCTAGGGTGCTGGAAGTCAGTGCCCATTCTGGAGGAGCTCCTCTCCCCTTAATTAATTCTTCCTGGGAATGCCCTCACCTCCATTCAGAGGCATGTCTCTTAGTTGATTCCAGAGATGACAAGATTAACCATCTCACACAAATGCTAAGTCAGATGGCAGTAACTCTGTCAAGTGGGCAGCATGGTCTTTGAGAGATTTCTTGTTGTAATGGCCGTCTGGGTGACTGGTCACCTGGGTGTTATTACAGCCAGTGCACCAGACCACAAGATGCCATAGGAAAGAAAGATAAATGTTTCCTAAGGATCCAAGCTGTTGCTGCAGTGGAAAGGAAACCATCCGTTTGCCTGACTTAATCTCCAACGGGTGTTCCCGGAAGCACAGGCTCCCAGGGTGGCTTAAGTGTGTGGACTCATCTGCAGCTCACACCTTCCCAGTCTATATGAAAACATGTTCTTGCATTTCCCAGGGAGATTAACAGCATGGAACAGCACCAGGTGCCTGGAGGGAGAAAACGCTTGCTTAGCTGCATGGAAAATATTTTACTATGGAGAGCTCTGAGCGCTTCAAAATCTCCTTTGGGGGTTTGTAGAACTACCTGACTAGAGCCACCGCCCCCAACTTGGCGGAGTGTTCCCACACACCCTTGGGTACCGTTAAAGCAGATTTCCTGCGTGCACTCTTCAGAACTGTGCTGTAGCCCGGCCCAGACATCTTAGACTCTGCGCCTGTCTCCGCCCATCAGAAGGCCCCCAGTGCTAACCATTCAAGAACCCTGCAGTAGCCCAGCCCTCAAGCTCATAAGCTTTAAACCTAAGGCCACACATTATGGGCTAAGCACAGGGCTTCCCGGGACCCTTAGACAGCTTCTGCATTCTTTGACTCCTAGGATGGGGTTGGGTGGGGGAGGGAGGAGCTGGGGGGGGGGGGTTGGAGGGGTAGCAGGGGCTTCATAGCCTCCAAGCAGTCATGAAGGCTTAATGGCACTGTGTCCTACTGACAGCCTTTGGTTGTCGGCCATCGGCCCATAAAAGGTTCTCCACGGCCTTGAATGTCAAGACAAAGCCCCAGACGACTGTTCCAGCTCTCAGGGTCAGGAGTGGGGACCCCTCCGAGGCTTGTTGCCCACGGCTGTGTCGCCTTACCCTGCCCTGCCTCTGTCGTTTCTCCAGTGCACAGTGCCCCCTCCACCTCCCAGTGCATTCAGAAACCGTCGCAGGCCTCTCTTTGCGCATCCTAATCTTCCCTTTGGATCGGTGTCCCTCAAGCTTGGCCGTATTATCATAATTCACCCATAACCTTAAACACAGGGCTTCTCTCAGGCCACATTCTCCTCCTCCCCTCGAGTAAGCGTGGCCATTCTTTGCAAACACACACCGGCAGCCTCCTGACCCCCGGCTCGCTGAAATCCCACCCGTTAATGCTTCTGATCTGGCTGCGGCCAGCCGTAATTACAAGGAAGCCCCATCCTCGGAAGCGCTCTTAGCTCTGAACACCATCAGTCATTATTCTCCAAAAATGCAAGAACTATCCCACAGCTGCCTCTCTCATCGGAGATGCGCAGGGGAAAGACCGCCCCGGCCCAGAGAATGAGTCTCTTCGGCATGTCAGGGTGAGGAGCGGGTGTTAATTTTTATGTTCAGCACATCGGGGTGCAGGGCCTGCTAATGATGCCACATTTATTGGAGGGAAAAATAATAGGAAGGTACAAACAGAAGCCCGAGGGTGAGGAGTTTTCTCTCGGTAATAGCTCAGTGTGGGAAGTGGATTGGAGATAGAAAATAATAACCCAGATTTCCTGCAGTTAGGGACAAATGACACTGTGCCTTGTGGTTTCCATACATTATCTGCCGAGGCCACACAGTGACTGTCCCAGATAAATATTCTTCTCTTTCTGTTTCAGAGAAAGAGGGGTCAGGGGTTAAGGGTAGCCCTGCAGCAAAACCCTCTTCTGTGAGAGGGAGGGGCTGTGCTTGACAACCGCAGGCCTTGTTCCAGCATCAAGTCCTCAGATAAATGGCGTAGTGTCTGCAAGATAGCCCGTGCTCGCCGCCTACACACTGAAATGGTCCCTAGATGACTGCCTGTGCCTGGTCCAGGGTAGATGGTGTTCATATGTGGCTGCCGTGCCGTATCCTCTGGGGACTAATGATATCAGGGGTCTCCTCTTGTCTGCCACTAACCTAGGCTTTTCTTGAGTTTTCAAAGGAATTTTAAAATTCTTATTGGGGTGTGTGTGTGTGTGTGTGTGTGTGTGTGTGTGTGTGTGTGTGTGTACGTGCACATGCATGCATGTATGTGTGTATGCATGCATGTGTGTGCATGTGTGTGCGTGTGTGTGTGCATGTGTGTGTGTAACAACAGGGAACTCTTGTCCTGTTACTGCTCAAGGACGTGGTCAGTCCTATTTTCATACACACCATGGAAGCCTACAAAGCCTAAGTGGATGTAGGTGAAAGGCCTGAAATAGAGAAGTCTCTATACGTGGTGAGTGCCAAATGTTATTTATTCACTCACTCACTCACTCACTCACTCAATCACTCACTCATTTATTTTGTGTATGTGCATATGTGTGCCCCTGTGTATAGAGTGTCATTCTGTAGGCAGTATCCACCTTGTTTTTGGAGACATGGTCTCTCACTGGCCTGAGGCTTGCTGATTTGGCCAACTGTCTCCACTTCCCCAGAACTGGGAAAACAGGCACCCCAACACCCATGACATCTTCTGTGGGTGCTAGGATTACACTCAGATTATCATGCTTGAAAAGCAAGCACTTTACGTATTGAGCCTTCTTCCCATCATGAAAGTTTTCAGGGTTCGCAGTGAGAGTTACATGGGTTAGGGACATGGCCAAGGTAAGCAAAGAACTGGGCTGGGTTGGAACCCAGATCACTGGCTTCTGCTCTCTGGTCAGGGACTTCCAAGAGAGATACAAGGTTCCCACCAAGAGCCACTGAGCCACACCCCAGCCCCTCACTGGAGGATTCTAGGCAGGTGCTCTACCACTGAGCCACACCCCTAGCCCCTCACTGGGGGATTCTAGGCAGGGGCTCTACCACTGAGCCACACCCCAGCCCCTCACTGGGGGATTCTAGGCAGGTGCTCTACCACTGAGCCACACCCCTAGCCCCTCACTGGGGGATTCTAGGCAGGGGCTCTACCACTGAGCCACACCCCAGCCCCTCACTGGGGGATTCTAGGAAGGGGCTCTACCACTGAGCCACACCCCTAGCCCCTCACTGGGGGATTCTAGGCAGGTGCTCTACCACTGAGCCACACCCCAGCCCCTCACTATGGGATTCTAGGCAGGTGCTCTACCACTGAGCCACACCCCAGCCCCTCACTGGGGGATTCTAGGCAGGTGCTCTACCACTGAGCCACACCCCAGCCTCTCACTGGGAGATTCTGGGCAGGTGCTCTACCACTGAGCCACACCCCAGCCTCTCACTGGGGGATTCTAGGCAGGTGCTCTACCACTGAGCCACACCCTCACTGGGAGATTCTGGGCAGGGGCTCTGCCACTGAGATTTCTACGCATTTTATTCAGATAAGCAGTCATGCCCTACCTAGCCTTGAACCCGTTCTATAGCACACGCTGGCTTAAGCTTTAAAGTCTATTGTGCTGCTGCCTCTTGAATAGCTGTAGCTATAGACTGGTACCATGGACCAAGATTAATGCCTTTTTTTTTTTTAATTAAAGAAATGCAGCTTCAATCTAGAAGTGTTCCAAAATACCGATAATGAATGCTGACTCCATGACTTCATTCCCAGACTTTATTAGAACTGTAGGGCTGGAGAGATGGCTCAGCAGTTAAGGATGCTTGCTGCTCTTCCCGAGAACCTGAGTTCAATTCCCGACACCGATGATGGGTGGCTCACAAGTGTAACCTCAGCTCCAGGAGATCTGATGCTCTATCCCAGGCCCCAAGGGCCCCCGCACACACGTGCATACACTTACAACTTACACATAAATTACAGTTCCAAAATAAATAAGTAAATCATAAGAAAAAGCAAAAAAGGCTTTATAAAAATGAGTCATCGCCCTGGTCACTAAAGAAGCAGAAAGGGTTGTAAAATACATGATTCCATGGAGGATCCTACTTTAAGGTTGCCTGTCCTGTACTGGGCTCCGAGTAAACAGGCACCAGGTGTAGCTAATCCAATAGGCATGACATGGTCGGGCATCGCCCATGTCACAGCCAAGGCGAGGGAGCTTAAGTGTTGGTCCCAGCAACTGAGGCTTCTGTAGAACTGAGGTAGTGCTGTGAAGATCAGAGGAGGATGAGCCCTCAAGGAAGGGAAAAAAAACATGAAAAAAGACTGCAGGTGCAGCAAAGAGCCCCAGACACCCTGGTGAGCGGCAGTCGCAGAGGGTGGAAACCCAGTGCCGTGGTTACCATTTTCTGCTCACAAGCATTGATGGAAAACAACACACACCGCTCTCACGTTGACAGGAGGTAGTTGATATTGGAGCAGAATATCAGTATATGAGCGTGGCCCAGGAACACAGATTTGGGTTATTCCCAATTCCACATTCCAATGTGGGGACCGTCTGTGGGCTCTTCCTAGCTACCAAATAAAGAAGATCCTAAGTCAGGCCACCTCGGGTAGGTGGGTTACAGCAGAGCAGGGGAAGTCACTGTTACAGGCCGCAGATGCTCTCCAATGATACACTTAGCCCTGGGAGTTGACAGAAGTCAAGGGCTTGTTTGTAGATTTCAGAGGATTTATTTTATTGTCACAAGACCCTAGGCACAGAGGGAGGCAGCAAATGGTAGTCAGGGGCTGAGATAGCCCAAGACACTTTGTACAGCCTTGACTTCCAGCTGCTAACAAACACTGACCCTCTAATCGGTTGTCACCCTTGGAGAATGTTTAACAAGGGGGAGGATTTTTCTTTTTTTTCTTTCTTTCTTTTTTTCCCCCTGGGAATGTCAGTTAACACGTGGAATTGAGAACTGACCACAAAGTAAGCCCTGCGCCTGCACTGTACAGCCCATTGCCTGGAGCTTGGGGAACCCCAGCAGCCTGGGCGATATGGCCTGTAGAACCCCCCTTCAAGCTCAAGCTCAAGATGATGTGTATAGCAGGGTCCCTTTTCAGTAACTAACAGTGGAGACTTGACAGAGCCAGGTGGCATTTCAGGCAGATCTCCTCTGCAGAGCTGTGGAAGGCTGCTTCTGCCAGGAGGGGCTGTGCAGAGGGGCTGAGGAGTACAGGGTCCAGCAGATGCATCCAACGTAGGGCCCATGGCTGCATGAGCCCCGAGATAGCTATGAGCCTGCCCCCCAAAATCATAAACTCACTTAAAACAATACGAAACGTTTTTGTTGCGTTATTAATTTTTTAAGCTCTCACATATATTGCTTGTGGCACACCTTCCACCCCATGTCCCCCTCCCCCACCTTCTCTTTTCTCCTCTCTTTCCCCTCCCATGGGTCCCCTTTGGCCCTTAGATAGCTTTAGTTCTACTTTTATAACATATGTGCATGTAAGCATGTGTATGTATTTATGTATATATGATTTTATGTATCTATATAAATCTCAAGAACCACAAATGATCTCTCATTTGTGCTCTCTCAGTATGATATGTGACTTTCTATTATTTTTATATGACTGTCTTCAGTTACATCCATTTCTCTGAAAACAATATAACTCCATTCGTCTTTATGGTTGAAACAAACAAACAACAACAACAAAAAAGCATGTCTATTATATGCCTCCGGAACCATGGCTCAGTAGTTTATAGCACTTGCTGCTCTTGCAAAGGACCTGGGTTCGATTCCCAGCCCCATCCTGGGTACTGTACAACTGCTTGTAACTCCAGTTCAAGAAGATTTTTTTTTTTTTTTTTTTTTTTTTTTTGCCTTCTTCTGGCCTCTGTGGATGTTATACACACACGGTGCACAGACACACAAGTAGGAACATAACATGAATTAATTGTGTTAAACTTCCTTGCATGGGCAGTACATTTTCCTTAGTCATTCCTGTGCTGTAAGATGCCTGGACTGGCTCCATAGCCATGGCTAGGGGAACAGCGCCAGCTGTAAGACAGGTGTGCAAGTGTCTTGTTCAACTTGGAGACTTTAGGGTAACCCCCCAGGAGTATTTTAGCCGGGCAGTGATTTTCCACAATGATTTCCGTGGTTCTCAAGCATGAACTCTGTATATGACAACGTCCATAACAACGCCAAAAGGTTGAACATTCCTGGAAGCAAGCAAGAGCCGAGAGGGGCTGTCTTCTTTCTGGAAGTGTGGGGGTTTCCTTTTAAGCGAAAGTAGGACAGGCCCAGGGCACCCATCATCAGCAACCCTGGGCAAACTGTAACCTTTCCAAGTGCCTTGCCCCTTGTGTTTGACCTGCTGGGGGCTGCTGCTCTTAGTGCTCGCTCACTGGTAGGAGACTGTAGGAACCATGTCCCCACCCCCTCCCCACCCCTGCCACACGTGGCTGTCCAGCCACTGTGACATCTCATCACAATATGATGCTAAGTGTGCAGGAGTCTCTGAAGGCCTGACACCAGTGTCTCCTGGGGCACCCAAGCTCCACGTCCCGTAACGGAGTGAGAGGAGAGAAGAGGTGGCCTAGGAGGACTGACCAGCCATCTCTAGGTTGACTTGGATCAGCTGCTGGAAACTCTGAGAACACTTGGACCCTGTGGAAGGGAGAAAAGATGGTCCCTCGGGGACAAGCGGTGGCCGTGATGGCCATTCAGGGGCCTAGTGTTAGCATCTCACGCACACTGGACATCACTCTAGACGGGGCTGAGGGTTTTGTTGCCTGGTCTGTGTGACAGTGATAACCACCCTACCAATGTGATGGCCCAAGGTATGCTCAGTCTGACCTCTGTGGGAGTGTCATTCTAGTCTCCCAATGGAGGACAGAGGATGGATGCAGCTCACCAAAGAGTTGAGGGACAATAGCCAGGGAGCTCAGAAACCCCTGGAGCCGAAGGCTAAGCCAGGAGGACCAGGAGTGGTAGCAGATGTACTGCCTGAGGCCAACCCCTGTAGTAGGAGGTGCCACGCCCCCACGGGAGGTGAGCAGACACTCCATCCTGGTCCCTGCAGGCATCCCCCATGGCAGACAGAGCCCTGGAGGACCAGGTCAGCCTTGATGCTTTTCTTTTTCCCCTGCTGAGTCTCCCCTTTGTTTAACGTGAACACTTGGGTTGTCATTAATTTTTTTTTTTTACATGTCACAGCACCCCATCCATTCTGGCTTTAATCAGAAGCTGGACCACACATGGTGGTCCGTGAGCCCAGAAGGCAGTCTGCTCCACAGCTCGCAGTTGGGTCTGGGAAATTGGCAAGGCTTCTTCCGAAGCCGGCAGGCAGGCATTGAGGTTGCTTGGTTGGAGGGATTTGATCATTAATAATGTCTGATCAACCATGACCCTTTCATAATCAAGGAACTCAGAGAGACATGCAGAGCCAGCCCAACCCTGCCACTCTGGAGTTACGGAAATTAACAGAAGGGGTCTTTAACTATTTAACGTGGAGCCTCCAAGCTCAGGAAGTCTGGGCGGGGAGGCTGAGTGGCTGGAATTGTGGGAGCTGAGGGTGTGGGGAAGGCCACAGCAAGGGGGAAACAGGAAGGGGCTTGAGTAGTGCAAGCACAGCCATGAGGTAGTCCTGCCCCACTGCAAGCCCTGTTGCTGAGGAGAAGTGTGAAATAACCTGCTAAGGGCAGGCTCTGGCCTCTCCTACTGGGTTGAAGGGAAAGGCTGCACCATAGGAGGGGGAATGGAAAGGGATGGAAGAGCCAGAGGCATGGGCTCATGAGAGCCTCCCGTGGGGAACAATGCAGCAAGCGTCCTGGGTTAGGTGCTAGTCTCTGAGCGGGCAGCATCCCGAGGAAAGACAAAGCTGTTTTCAGATCTTGTTCCCGTGAAGGATGAACTGTGAGGCAAGTTTCACAAAGGACTGAGCTCAGACAGCCAGAGCTCATCACCAGGGGTGTGATCTCCTTTTCAATATGCGCCCCACAGCCTTTGGGAATCAGGAGGGAACAGAGGGCAAGCCGTGTTTGGGTTGCCAATCAGGGCTGATTATGGGGTGTCCGGAGTGTGGGTTTTCTGGGCAAGCAAAGAAATAAATGGCTAAGCCGACTGACTCCCTGACTCTGCTCCCTGCTTCTCCACAGGGTACCAGATTGCCTACCGCCTGGCCAGCGGCAGTCCCCACACCTTCACCACTGTCGAGGTGGGTGCCACAGTGCGGCAGTTCACAGCCACCGAGCTGGCCCCGGAGTCTGCATACATCTTCAGGCTGTCTGCTAAGACGAGACAGGGCTGGGGCGAGCCGCTGGAGGCCACAGTAATCACCACTGAGAAGAGAGGTGAGCTCCCAGGCCCAAATCCAACTGGCTATGGCGTTGACAATGGCAGCGGGCACACAGCTGTCTCGTTAGCCCCTCTGATCACCACAGTGCCAGACATAGAGCTAGGCAGATTGTCTTTTTTTCTAAGTGTGTGTGGTTTATGTGTGTGTATATATATTTCCAGATGTGTATATGTGGGTACCCGTGCATGTACATATATACATATCCAGGGGCTGCACCTGTCTCTGCATCCCCAGTTCCAGGGTTAAAGACATGGGCCGTGGTGTCTGACCTTTTGCAGATGCTGGGGATTCAAACTTGGGTCCTCGTGCGTGGTCTGCGGGGACTGTACTTGATGAGCCGTGTCCCTAGCTCTGAGCTAGGCGTATAGTCAAAGTGTCTTCATGGCACAACTGTTAGCCCCCTGGCCACTGTCTTATACAGTCAGGGCATAATATGGAGGCCTGGAGGTAAGAAGTGCGGCTCAGAGAAGCTGTGTAACTAGCGCAGGGTAGCACAGAGCTTTGTCTCGTACCCTGGTTCTCAACCTTACTGATCCTCAGACCCTTTAACATAGCTCCTCATGTTGTGGTGACCCCCAAATATAAAATTATTTTTGTTGCTACTTCATAACTGCAATGTTGCTACTATTGTGAATCATAATACAGGATATCTGACATATGACCCCTGTTGAGGGCATGACCCACAGATTGAGAACTACCACTATAAAACCTTCCACCGGAAGTCCACAGAGCCTGTCTTCAGAAGCCATGCCTCTAGGCAAAGGTGGTATGGAGACATAAACCAACTCTGACTAAATAGGGGGGAGCCAATAGACTGACTAAAGGCTCCTTCAGAACTCAGCTTGGAGAACCAATGAGTGTACTGGGTTCGTTTACTGTGCACAGGTGGTGGGGTTCACTTGCAAGTGTGTGGGTGATCCCCTAAGAGCTCTGTCACCACAAAGTGATGACGTCATGGAGTCTCTCTTTCAGTCAGCCTTCCACTTCTATGTAATCTAGGACCTATCTCCCAGGATCACTTGCAGCTAGCTAAGTGGGAGAGGGGAGGGAATAAATGGCTGAAATCCCAGGTGAGGGTCCACTGACCCTCCTATCCTCCATCTACGAGAGAGTGTCACTAGCTCCTTCATCATTACCATAGATGTAGCTAATACTATATTTGTCTGTTCACTTAGTTGCCATGGTTACCATTCCAAGATAATCTCTACTCTAAAGTTGTACCCAGAATAAAAAGCCAGACAAGGGATGCTGCCATCACAACCAGACCCAGAGGTCTGGGGAACTGGGCCAGGAGGGCTCACGGGAAACACCCGGAGCCCAAGGCTCAGGGCTGCGAGGCCTTGGGCAAGGCAAACTCTTCGCCTCTCTTTATTATGGCACCGACTTGGGAGGCCTGTGTGGAGTAGTTAGCACAGCGGCCAGGACAGCCAAGTGGCTTTCCTTGTCATCAGCAAGGCTCTCAGGAACGGCACTGGTGTGATGTAGCCGCTCAACAAATGTGAATGAGTGTCCCTGCTGCATTTGTGACAACTTTTATTGCACGATCTAAAGCAGGCCACTTCAGGGGGCGAGGAGTCGAACTCAGAGCACTTAAATCTAACAGAGGAAAGGGGCTGACGCAGAGCTCACAGCGAGCCCGGGTCATCTCCAAGTCTCCCTGCCTCTCTGCTCCTGCCTCCAGCTCTCTCTCACCAAAGCCTCTGAAGGTTTTGTCAGGGAAGAAACCAAGTCCCCCTGTCAAGGAGAAGCCTGCTAGGTGAAGAACGGGACGGTGTAGCCCTGAGACCCAGCATGCCTGCCTTGTGCCCCTGACACCACCATCCCTCATGTTTGAAGAGTGAACACCAACAGAAGGAAGCCAGGGCTCACCTCCCATAGTCTGAACCAACCAGCAAGTTCCCAGCAGGCCCCAGGGTCTACCAGCCTTCCCTGGATTGAGCCAGGCTACCTCCTGTTTCCAATGACTGCAGCCTGCTCGGGCTACCTGTCTTCAGGAGCCACCAGACTGAACACACCTCTGCTTCTGGGGTTTTCCCAGCTTCAAGCTGCCAGTCAGCCTGTGTTAGCCTTTTGTTACTATGACAAAATACTCCAGAACAAAATCTTAAAAGAGGAAGGTTAATCTTGGCTCATAGGTTCGTATGTATTCAAATATGGCTGTGATGGCTGAGGCTGCAGAAGTAGGGGGAACCTTTGTTTATGGGGCCCCCATCACTCCTACAGAAGGTTTAACCCTCACAGCAGGGCTCTAGGAAGCAGGACAGTCTGATCTCTCTAGGATAAAGATAGTTTTAAAGCAGGCAGATCCGTCATCTAACGGTGATATAGCCCAGGCTGGTCTTACTTCTACCTCTTATTGTCATTGTTATTTGTTTGGTTGGTTGCTTGGTTGTTTTTTGTTTTTGTTTTTGTTTTTGTTTTTGTTTTTGTTTTTGTTTTGTGTGTGTGTGTGTGTGTGTGTGTGTGTGTGTGTTTTGTTTTTTGTTTTTTGTTTTTGTTTTTTTAGGCAGCATTTCTCTGTGCAGCCCTGGCCATCCTGGAACTTGCTTTATAGACCAGGCTGACTTTGATCTCATAGATTTGCCTGCCTCTCTGCCTCCCCAGTGCTGAGATCAAAGGCGTGTGCTGCTGCCACCACTCAGCAGGCTTCTACCTCTGAAATGTTGGGGCTATGCTGGCTTTACCGGGTCCTGGAAACCAGACCCACCCAGGACCTCGCTCAGGCTAGGCGAATGCTAGACCAGCTGAGCCACACCCATAGCACATCTCTCTCAAAGCAAGCATCTTGCCCCTCCTTGCTGATGTGCAAGCATTACCACTTCCCCAAATGCTGACTGCCCCTCCTGTGAGCCAGGCTCATGTGAGGCTTTCATTGGCCCCTCCCGTGTTGCCTCCATAACTTTACGAATGGATGCTCTTACTGGGTCCTTTGTGGGGAGGATGAGCCTTCAATGCCTATGGCACCTGGATCACAGGACCAGGATCCAAAAGATGGGTGCTGGGAGGGTCCTCCAGGGATTGACAGCTACTGTCTGGTCCCCAGAGTGTTTAGTAGTGTCTTCAAGAACTGGTAACAGGGACCTTTGCTCAAAGACCCACAGGTGGCTACCCTTGGCTTTTGCCTTCTTCCTTAGGTCATGCATTCCTTAAGAATGCTAAACAGTGTGTGTGTGTGTGTGTGTGTGTGTGTGTGTGTGTGTGTGTGTGTGTGTGTGTTTGCATGCACACTTGTGTGCACATGTTCCTATGTGTGCTTGTCTGTGTAACTATGCACCTGAGTGGGTGTTTGCATGCATGTGCAGGTTTCCGATACCTCAGGTGTCACTCCTTGAGACACTCTCTACCTTGTTCTTTGACACGAGGTTCCTCACAGGCCTGCCACTTGCTGATTTGGCAAAGCTAACAGGCCATCAAGCCACAGGGATCCAACTGTCTCTCCCTCCCCAGATCACAAGGCTACACCAACCACTCCTCTGGGCTTCTTTTCGTATGGCCTGTGGGGATCCAGCTCTGGTCCTCTTGTTTGTACCAGCCCCACTTAACCAGTTGAGCCATCTCTCCAGCTCATCAGCACTTCAGAGACAAAGGATGGATGAGGGAAGTCTCGTAGGGCCCTTACGGTGCTTCAGTCAGAGCCACGTACAAACACACAAACACCCTTCTGTGCGTGAGCCAGTACAGCCTGGTTGTGACAGCTTGTTGCCTTGGGCACAGGGCCATCACTAAGGGACTGGAGAACCTTGACTTCTAACCAGGTCCTGATGCAAGACCTAGGGATGGATCCGGAGCTGTTTCCACTGGCAGTGTGGCCATAGAAGGTCTTAGAAACAGGACGGGGAGCCCAGCTCTTTCTCACGTCTGCAGAAATCAGACTTCCAGCCAGTGTGTACACTCACAGCCAGGACCGTTGATTGAACCAGATCGAAGTGCCTCTCACAGCCCTGTCACTGTGGGGCCCGCAATCGATGGCTGCTTTATTACATGCCACACGTTTTAATCAGAATCAATAATCTTCATGATAAACAATTAAACAATTACTTCTCCCTCTATGGAGTTCCTCTGTTGAAGTCAGTGGGGGATGGGAACCCAGGATCGGGCACATGGTACCAATTCAAGGCCAAGGCTGGTCCCAGGTACCCTGCATTCTAATCCTGAAGAAACCAGTAAAACAGCACACAGCCCCCCACCCCCCACCTCTGCCCTGCACTTGCCGCCCACCTCACAGAAGAACCCAGTAGAGTCATCTCACGTGTTAGACTCAGGTTGACTACAAAGAAAAAGAAGTAAGGTTTTAAGGATGCGCTGAGTCCCCAAATCAGACAACGTGCCAAGGAGGCTTGGGTCGTTCGGAAGAGCACAGGCTGAGATGTCAGCTGTCGTTCAGATATATTTGCTCCAACTTCTGGCTGGTTCTGCTATGCGAGCAAGCCCTCCTCCCCAGTCAGACCTAATCTGCTGCGTCCAAAGTCAGCTGTAAATCAACCTCCCCATCCTGAATCGGGGACTCGCTTTTCTTCCATTACGTGCACAGCAGGGGAAGCAAGCATGTGCGTGTGTCCACGTGAGTGGAACTGCATGTGCGTGTGTGTCCACATGAGTGGGACTGCGTGTGCGTGTGTCCACGTGAGTGGGACTGCCTTGCGTGTGTGTCCATGTGAGTGGGACTGCATGTGCGGGTGTGTCCACGTGAGTGGGACTGCATGTGTGGGTGTGTTCACGTGAGTGGGACTGCATGTGCGTGTGTCCACATGAGTGGGACTGCATGTGCGGGTGCATATGGGAGTCAGAAGGCCAGCCCTGGGTCTTGGCTTCCTCTCTCAGGTACCATCAACCCAGTTTCTTAAAACAGGGTGTCTCAGTGGGACCTGGGACTCTCCCACTAGGTGAGGCTGGCTGGCCAAGAAGCCCCAGCAGTTTGCCTGTCTCCGCCTCCCTAGAACCAGAATTAAAAGCATGCACCACCATACCCAGATCTTTATATGAGATCTGGGGCCTAAACTTGGCTTTTCAAGCTGCTATAACAAGTACTTTACCTACTAAGCTAAGCCAACTCCTTTCTCAGTGCCTGTCCCACACAGCGGCTCCCCACGGGCAGACACCAGGGAACAGTAAGGAGTGGTCTCTCATGAGCCCTCGCTTTTCTTCTCTTCTGGTTGCAGAGAGGCCAGCACCCCCCAGAGAGCTCCTGGTACCCCAGGCAGAGGTGACAGCGCGTAGCCTACGGCTCCAGTGGGTCCCTGGCAGTGACGGGGCCTCCCCGATCCGGTACTTCACCGTGCAGGTCCGAGAGCTGCCTGGTGGAGAGTGGCAGACCTACTCCTCCTCCATCAGCCACGAGGCCACAGCCTGTGCCGTGGAAAGGTACCGCAGGGCGGGGCTGGGGCAGGGGAGGGGTAGCATTCAGTATTCATCTTTCTGAACCTGTAGTCCCTAGTCATTTGTCTCCCTCCTGCAACGAAACACCTACTGAAAGCAGTCTAAGGGAGGGAGGGTTTACCGTGCCTCACAGTTTGAAGGGGTCCCTCACGGCAGCTGGGGTGGGAGCTTGAGGCATCTAGTCCCATCGCATCCAATCAGGAAAGGCCTCTCATTTGTTTTTCATCCCAGGACCCTGACCCCTGGAACAGTGCTACCCACACTTAGGGTGGCTCTTAGCACATCAGTTAACCTAGTCCAGATGGTTCCCTGCAGGCAATTCCTGAGGCGCGGCTCCAGGGCGATGCTAGGGTCTGTGCGGCTGACAGTTGATGGTAGAAATCACACAGGGTTACCTCGCTGGATACAGCATTTAAGTAGCAGTTTCCTCACGGCCTTTTCCTTCCTGTGCGGTGTTGATGTGTGTGAAATGCCTCTCCCCCATCTCCCTGCCTCACCCCTGCTTGGACCCTTCTCCCCAACCCATATCCGTTCTTCCTCATTCATACCACATACCCTCCCACCTCTCCACCCCAAAGCCTCCTTTTAGCTTCTCATGCACTCCTTTATAGTTTCCTGGCCTGTACACATACTCCCTCCCACACGAACACATGTGTTAAAAATTAGGACTTAAGATCTGAGCGTGACAAAGAACATGTTGAAACGTTAATAGAAAAATAAAATTTTAAATTAATTAAAAAAAACAATTTAAAGGTAATGGAGGAAAAAGGGCCCCTACTCACCTGAGGGTCCCTAATCTGAAAGTCCCTATCATGACCCTGGTCAGCTCACACAGCAGGTGTCTGTGTGTCCAAGGAGATGTCCCATTGAGAGCTAGCCCCCTGTCTCTGCTAACACTTTCCACACCAGGGACTCCAAATCTTTAGGGCTCCTACATTCCGTATGTGCTACGCCAAGGTCCAAGGACTTGGGAGGCAAGAAGAATGGGGCTGAACCTGGGCTATGCCCCAGTACCCCCAAGGGTAGGTGTAATGATTAAAACATAAGATGCCAGGCAACAGAGATGATACAGAGAAGTTTATTATATGAGCATGGGAGAGCAAGAAAGGGGGCGTGGCACCCCAGAGAGAAAGAGACCGAGATAGAGGCAAGAGAGAGAAAGAAGCAAGAGAGAGGCAGAGAAAGCAAGAGAGAAAGATGAGATGGGTTTGTCCTTTTCACATCCTGGGCAGCTGGCCCATCTAGTAGCAGGCAGGTAATGACATCATAGGTTGCTAGGCAGACAGTATGCTAACAGTAGGTGCTGGGGGATTGGGAGGAGGCAGTGGGAAGGATATGGGTGGCTGGAGGTGAAAGCCAGAGAGACAGCCTGTCTCTTTGAGGTTAAATAACCCCATTCCTTTATCTGGCCACGTGAAGGACAAGATAAAAATCTCAGCCCTGTTTACACAGCTGTCACCACAGACATTGTGTCTGGTACGGAGAGGCCCCTGTTTCAAGATAGGTGTTTTCATTTGGTCCAGAGGAGACCTGTCCACTTCTTAACGGGCAGGAACCAGAATGGAAGCCGGCCTCAGACAGTATCCTGAGACGCTGCTTTGTCTGCTGCAATGGCGTCACCCCCAATGACCCAGCAGCTAAGTTTACTTCCACCAGCAACGTGAGATCAGCCAATGGAAGGACAGGAGTTTGACTGTGGAGATGTAGCGGCCGAGGCCCTCTGCTCAGGTAGCTGTGGCCCAGAGCCCAGCACAGGGCTGGGATGTGACCTGCTGGCATTGAGTGAGCACCTGTGTGGAGACCGAGGCCCTCAGACTGTTACTGGGGATGTTAGACAGGACAGTGGGAAGATGGTGACACACCTGCAGTGCTTGGTGCAGAACCGAAGCTGTCTCCTGAGTATCTTCAGAGGGTGCAGAGGGGGGAAGGGCCTCAGCATGGGGGGAGAGCATTAGATGGAAACAGTACAGTACATGGAGATCTGGGCACGATGGGGCCCAAGAGGGAAGGAGAGGTTCAGCTAAGCCTGAAGAAGTTAAGAAAGGAGACAGAGAGAGACAGAGAGAGAGAGAGAGAGAGAGAGAGAGAGAGAGAGAGAGAGAGAAAGAGAGAGAGAGAATACAGCAGCCTCTCAAGGAAGGAAGATGGCAAAGCTGTGGGGCAAGAGACTATTCAGAGAACAGCCTTCATTCAGGCTGCCAGGAAGTCTCACATCACATGATTTGGTTCAACAGTGGGCATTTGACAAAGAACATGGAGAAGCCAGGCGCTGATTAGAGTTGTAGACTGAGGGCACAGCACACAAAGGTTCTTAACACCCTGGACCATAGAAAGCGCCAAAGTCTAACCCCCTCAGGATCTGAGATCTAGTCAAGGCGACCACTGCTCTTGAGAGGTGGGCCTGGGTTCTAACAGGGGAACTCCAGCCCCACCCCCACCCCACCCCCGACTCAGCCTCAGACCTTGTCTTGGAAAGGGGATTCAGACAGGATGGGGTCACAGCTCAGGGTAGTTTCATTTGAGCAGCGGATATGCTCTTAGGGCTGAGCAGAGGGGCTCCTAGTTGGCACATGACCTGTATCTCTCCTCTTTCTCTCCTCCCGTTCTCCCCCTGGGGTGGGCAGTTCCAGGAACTTGCTTCTCATGGAAGTCACTACCCAGAATTCAGTCTAAGTAAACGTGTAAGATCCAAAAATATGTATGTATAGGGATTTAAGTGCTCTTAAGGGCAGCAGGACTCTACACACACCAGCCACGGGGTTAGGGGGAGTCCCAGGAGTTGCTTTGACCTGACCTAGCATGGACCACTACTGCCCATCTTCTCTGCTCTGTGTTTTGGAGCCTCTTTGGTCAGTCTCTCCAGAAATTAGCTCCTGTAGCTGCCCTAATGGGGGTGGTCTTCCAGCGAAACTAAACACAGAAGAAAGGACGGGATGCAGGGGTTTGGGGAAGGGCAGAGAGCAGGGACCTCAGGAGGGCTGTTCACTGGCATTAGGGCTCCCCTCTTCCATGGAGTACAGACTGTCACAGGCACAGTGCATTCAGTCAGAAATCATCATATCCCAAGGAGAAAGAATGACCACATAAACAGCAGGAGTTTGCAAATAAGGTTGCTGGCCCTTGGTCCACAGGAATCTTCATTTCTTCCTCTGTAGAGTTGTAACAGTGCTGACATGTAAATGCAGGTGCGCTTGGCTGGGATATTACACGAGGATTTCATTCTCTTCATTCTTCATGTTGCAAGTAATAGATGTATGTGGAATGAGTGTGTGTGTGTGTGTGTGTGTGTGTGTGTGTGTGTGTGTGTGTGTGTGTGTTGTCCATGTCCTATTTGGGATGCCCTCCTAGTACATTCTGCATGCTGGATAAATGCTTTGCTATTTATATTGCAGCCCATTGCTGGGGGATTCCAGGCAGGTGCTCTACCACTGAGCCACACCCCAGGCCCTCACTGGGGGATTCTAGGCAGATGCTCTACCACAGAGCCACACCCCAGCCCCTCACTGGGGGATTCTAGGCAGGGGCTCTACCACTGAGCCACACCCCAGCCCCTCACTGGAGGATTCTAAGCAGGTGCTCTACCACTGAGCCACACCCCAGCCCCTCACTGGGGGATTCTAGGCAGGTGCTCTACCAGCGAGCCACACCCCAGCCCCTCACTGGGGGATTCTAAGCAGGTGCTCTACCACTGAGCCACACTACCAGCCCTTCACTGGGGGATTCTAGGCAAGTACTGTGACTAGAGCTATACCCCACTTTCTTTTCTCTTCTTTTCTTTCTTTCTTTTTTTAAAGATAGTATCCCACAGGTAGTCCAGGCTGGCATTCAACTTACTCTGTAGCTGGTATTCTAGCTTGCTTCCTGTTGCTGGGTTAAAATCCTGACAGACTTGTGGAGGAAAAGGCTTGCTTTAGCTTCCAGATTTCAGTCTATCATAAGGGAAGCCAGGGCTGGAGCTTGAGGAAGAACCAGGAGGCAGGACCTGTGGAGGAACAGTGCTTTCAGGCTTGCTTCCCCGCCACCTTTCTTCAGGCCCGCCTGCCCAGGAACGGTGAAGGCCACAGTGGCCTGGTCCCTCCTGTAGCGAGTAGCAACTAAGAAAATGCCCTGTAGCAGGATCGCCAGCCAATGTGATGAGGACAGTGCCTTGGCAGAGGCTCCCTCGTCCCAAGTTATGCTTAGGTTTGACAATAACTACTCTAAACAGACAAGCCTTGAAATTTCATCCTCCTGCCTCCTCATCCCTAGTAGATCCCAGATGAACACCATCAGGTGGGGACCCACTCTGACATGAACTCTGGTGCCCCCCTATTTGACCACTTCCCCTTGGTGGGGAGCCCTGGTGACACCCAGAGAAAGGATAAGCAGGCTACCAAGATGAGACTTGATAGGCTGTGACCATATGGTGGGGTAGGAGGTCCCCTTCTGTCACAGAGCTAGGGGAGGGGAATAGGGTGAAAGAGGGAGGGAGGGAGGGAGGAATGGGAGGATACAAGTGAGGGGATAACAATTGAGATGTAATCTGAAAAAATTAATTTTTAAAAAGGAGGTAGTTTCAGTGCCTTTGAGATAAGTAGGTAAAAGCAACAGTGGGCAGAATTCAAAATGTCCAGGATTCATGTATCTTCCATCCTAATGAAGATGAACCAGAGAACCTACATATCAACCTACATTTCAAAGACCCTGACATTAGCTCTGAGGGAGACACAGTGAACTGCAGGCCATGCCTTGCCCACACCCACAACTCCTTCTAAAGGACTTTGGCAATGCAGGTAAAACTCTCATGTGAACACCCACAGTATTGGCAAACGTCGGATGGTGCGAACCTGCCTCCTGTGTTTGTAGAGCAGCAGGTGTGGTAGGGTTTATTCCCTATGCTGGGAAGTCTCCTCATTTCCTGAATCTTGGATGCTCAGAAGTAAGAGCCAAGGTAACAGCGGTTCTCTCACAATTGTGCCTTAAGCCTGGGCAGCATCCAGAAGGCAAGGCATGTGGGGTGGGTTGTGCAAAGGGCTGGGGACACTCCCCCTCCTCCGCCTCCAGAGGCAGGGAAAGAGAACCTTCCAGAAGAGCAAAGAGAAAATAGCGTTTATTAATTGTCCACTGTGTGCCAAGATCATTAGGTCCCTGATGGTGGTTCGATGTCCACGAATGATCTCAGGGGCTCTGATGTCCATTTTTACAGTCGAACAAAGGGAGATCCATAAAAATCAAATGACTCGCCCTGGCTGGTAATGATGGAGCTAAATTTGAATTCTGCTTGGCCAACTCTACAGCAGAGGCTCAGGTTGCCCCGGAGGCGCGGAGAGGGATGTGGGGGAAATCAAAGAGCAGATCTTTCTTTCGTTTATTAGGGAGTCCTTGAGATTGGCCTTGATGCAGGAGAGACCCTGGCAGGATGGGGTCATGGGCTGGGACTGAGGTAGGAGGGCATGGGGGGCACAGCTGTGATCAGAGGTCAGATCTACAGGAGCGGGCAGAGCCAGAGGCATTTGCACATAGGACACTAGTGCCAGGGAACATAGAGCTAGCTAAGAGTAGGGAAGCTGGTGACAAGGACAGGGCCGTGATGACCTGATCATCAGTCACCATCATCACAGGTCTCTCATCTCCACTACAAGACTCCCTGCACCAGCGTTCAAGTCCCCTCTTCTGTTTGCAGAGTGCAAACCTGGCTTCCTGCAGGCAGAATTAACTCCCTGGAGCCCTTGCCTCTGAGCCTATGTGCTCTTAGGCATACTTGGTGAATTAAGTCCTGGTAGAGCCTGGTCTGCTGTAGGCCTGTTTCTCACCCATCTTCACACTCAACTTCCTTCGTCTCAAAGCTGGTTTGGTCCACCCAGCCACCTGGTCCACCTGGTCCACCCAGCCACCTGGTCCACCTGGTCCACCCAGCCACCTGGCACCCATCACCTTCTTCACACTGCTGTCTGCGTTGAACAGGGCTCCCAACACAGGTGGGCAGTAGAGGGAGCATGCCATGTAGCCCTCTTAAGGGGCACTGGATTCTCACTCTGGGCACTGATGAATATGAACTCAGCTTTCTCCATTCTATGTGCAAGGCCTGTGTCCTGGGTTTTCTGTTTTTAATTTTACTTTAAATTTTTTTCTTTATTTTTGAGAAATGTATGCCTATATGCATTGAAATACCATCATGTTCAACTCTCCAACTCCCTCAATATCCCATACAACACATCCCTTCAAAACACACACACACACACACACACACACACTTACCTTCCTAAGTCCAGTTTGTACTGTCCACATGTGCGTGGGTGTGAGGCCATCCACCTGAGCGTACAAACCCCCACCAATGATCACATTCTCAAAAAAGAACAATACTCTCCAGGGGACGCAACACCCTCTTCTGGCCTCCGAGACGCCTGCATACATGTGGTGCACACATATGCACTCAGGCTCATAAATATTTACATAATATTTTTTAAAAACAGAAACAAAATGAATCTTTGGGCTGGAGGGATGGCTCAGTGATTAAGGGCACTTTCTGCTCTTACAGAAGACCCGGCTTCAGTTCCCAACACCCACATCAGGTGACTCTCAACCGCCTGTAACTCTAGTCACTCTAGTTGTTGGGGATCTGACATCCTCTTCTGGTTTCCATGGCCCCTGCATGTATATGGAACATGTCACATAAAGTCATACAAGTGCACACATGAACATTAGGTAATAGATGGTAGATAGATAGATAGATAGATGATCCTTCTTTACCCCAGCAACTATCTACTGTCAAAACCCCCATAGTATGAGGTGGGTCAAGCGTGGAGACCCTGGGCCCCATCTACACTGGCATTTGGGCTAGCTGATCTCATGCAGAGAAGCCCAGCGGCTGTGAGTTCATGAGTGTGGTAGCCATGTCATGTCTGGGAGGCAATGTTTCACAGCACTCCTCCCCATCCTCCGGCTCTTACGTTCTTCCTGCCTCCCCTTTCACAGTGCTCCCCGAGTCTTCAGGGAGGCTATCGACGTGCAGTTTAACACTGAACACCCAGTCCTTTGTTTGTACTATGTTGTCTATTGCCCACTGAAAAGAGAAGCTTCTCTGGCCACGGCTGAAAGAAGCCTAGTGGGTATAAACACAACTATTTAGGAAAGTACAATAGTATATTCTACCTTGGGGCCAATGACCTTACCAGCTAGGGACATTTGAACAGGATTATAGTATCAGGCATGAAACAGCCCCTGGGGAGCAGACCTCAGCTCCAATCAGAAAGTGGTTAGTCACCTCCATAACAGTTGTGCCACTACTGTACAGTGGGCACATCTTGCCCAGTAGGCCATTATCACAGCATGTGATGTGGACCCTCATCTCCTACCTTCCCAAGGGGATTTGGAGCAGCATTGTCACCACAGTATATTCACTTCCTTGGCAAAGTGTTACTGAACACCTCGAGGTGCCACGCACAGTTCTCAATGCTAAAGAGGCAGGAGCTCCTGAGGCTGCCCTAGTCCCAGTCATTAGGGCTGTAGAGTGACAGTGTGGCCATGAGAGAAGACACAAGAGGGCCGGGGATGTGGCTCACTCGGTAGAGTGCTTGCCTGGCACACACCAAGCTCTGGGTTCTATTCCCAACACAGCATAGAACCAGGTGTGGTGATACAGGTGATACCTGCCTCCAACCCCAGGTCCTGAGAGATGGAAACTGGAAGATCAGGAATTCAAAGTCATCTTAAGGCACAAAGGAAGTTCATAGCCAGCCTTAGCTACAGACTCAAAAAAGGAAGGAAGGGAGGAAGGGAAGAAGGGAGGAAGGAGGGAAAGAAGGAAATAGAAAAGAAAGTAATGGGCAAAGAGACATCCAGGACAGTTACCATGTGATGGGCACTTACTTCAGCTTTCTAAAATAATATCTAAGAAATAATAACTGCTCTCTCTCACTTGCTCTCCATCTCTCTCTCTCTCTCTCTCTCTCTCTCTCTCTGTCTGTCTGTCTCTCTCTCTCTCTCTCTCTCTCTCTCTCTCTGTGTGTGTGTGTGTGTGTGTGTGTGTGTGTGTGTGTGTTGGGGTAGGGGTATATGCACATGTGTATGCACATGTGTATGCAGATACAGTCACACACAGGTTAGAGGAGGGTGACTTGTGTCCTGCACTAACCTATTCCATTCAGACAGGGTCTCTGACTGGAGCTGGAGCTAGTCTGGCAGATAGTAATCCTCCTGCCTCTAGCCTCTCCTCCCCCAGCACTGGGTTTGCACATGCACGGCCACACACACCCGTGTGGTATTAGGGATTTGAACTCAGGTCCTCTTCATGCTTGCACAGCAAGCACTCTTACCCACCGAGCCATTGCCCCAGCCCTGTATCAGCTATTTTAAGCAAGTGCTTACTACAGAGTCTCCCAAGTGCCTCGCTCATCTGGTTTAATTCTCAGGACAGCCTCTTAGTATTAGCTGCCCAGATGAGGAAGTGTCTGCTAAGTGGCCCCTCCAAGTATGGCTGGGGGTTTGGGGGCAGGAATTGGAGGGTATATGTTAGAACCCACATTTTTAAGGGCTCCATGCTGCCTTTAACACCAGGGAAGCAGCTAGCTACTCAAATGTGGGTGGTCGGTGTGTGAGGCTGGGAGATGCACAGACATTTATCTCTAGGACTAGACACAGTGGCTTCTGGGAAGCCGGGAACAGGTGGACACGGTCTGTTTGAGCTAAGCAAAAGCTGTCCCCGGAAACCACACCAGGTATCATTCTAGGCAGTGGGCCTTTGGGGGGCTTCTCTGGTAAGCTGAGTTAAGCCAACCAAGGCCAGAGAGTCTCCTGGTTGCTGCTGGAGAGGCCAGGCCTGCAAGGGTCTAGGAATTGGCAGGGCTAGACTGTTCCAGGGTCTTTGAGAGGAGGACCCTTCGAGGCTTCAGGGAAGTGCTGTAATCCAGTGTATTTAGAGGCAGAGGGGTGCAAAAGTGCTCTGATCACGGCGCTAGCACAAAAACACAGCTGTCACTTCAAGGGCTAGGATACTTTCATCCAGAGGCAAATATGAGTGACTGTAGTCCCAGAACACAGTTCCAGGCTACCCCAAATACCGTGTTCCACTGTGGTAACAGTTTAGTGAAGATTTTAAAATAGCAGAACAGAGACAGTCCTAAGTGCGGGCGGTTTAAAATGCACTGGTGGAAAGGGCAGGTAGGCGGTTACAGCAGAGCAGGGAACGTCTGCTAGGGCTTCAGACGCTGTCATCGGACGCCGTCTGGGGACATTCTCGGCCTTTGGGTTGGTGGAAGGCAGAGGTCTGCCTGTACCTTCTGAAAGGCTTTGCCTAACCGTCACATGGATGCTAGGTCAGACACACAGGGGAGCATAAATGGCTGCTTAGGGGGCTAAACAGCTTGCTCAAGACAGCTTGCTCCCAACGTGTGACATTCTAGAAATCGGCCAAGCAGCCTTGAAGAATGGCTTTCTTTTCCTTTTCTTTCTTTGTTTTTGTTTTTCAAGACAAGGTTTCTTTGTGTAGCCTTGGCTGTCCTGGACTCACTCTGTAGACCAGGCTGGCCTCGAACTCACAGAGATCCATCTGTCTCTGCCTCCCTGAGTGCTAGGATGACAGGCGTGTGCCACTGTGCCCAGCCTCTTTTCTTTACTTTTTCCTGTCCTTTGCATTTGTTTGATTGTTTGTTTATTCTGGGAAGTTTAGTCCACACGATGGTTTCTGAAACTGATTATGAGTTTTCTGAAGAACAGAACCTGTCTTTGAAGGCAGCATTGGCCTGATGGCCCATTTCCCTCCTGCCTGGGAACTTTGGCCCTAATGCAAGCTGGACAGGGTACGCTTGCCCTTGGTACACCATGGGCTCCGTACCTGAAAGAGAGAACAATCCTTTGGGCATGTCTGTCTGGGGCGGGGGAGAGAAGATGGTGAATCGAAGGGGGTTGGCTAGCTGCCAGGACAGAGCTGACAAGAACCCTAGCGAGGAATAAGGGACAAGCTTTGCTCTGGGTACCTTAGAACTGGAAGAACCATCTTTTCAGCTCTCTCTAGAGCCCAACCCCAGTTCTCCCTCTCCATCTCTGGCCTAGGTAAGCAGCAATTAACTGTGTAGTATCTTATTAGAGAGGTATTGAATGTCCTCCGGACAAAATTTCCTCACTGATGTCTCCCTCAGCGAAACTGTCTCTCCCAGGGCACCATGCCATCTATGGGCCCTGAAAAGCCCTAGTAACTGTATCCACCAAGTGGTTCTGTCTACTGTGGTTGCAGGGTGACCCGACTTATCAGCTCCCAGGCCAGAGGAAACATCTGCCTGCCTCTCTATGATTCCCCTAGTCACAACACAGACAAGACAGGGAGACTGCCTCCCTGTGCTTACCAACTTCTTTCCATTGCAGGCTGAGGCCTTTCACCTCCTACAAGCTACGCCTGAAGGCCACCAATGACATTGGGGACAGTGACTTCAGTGCAGAAACAGAGGCTGTGACCACACTGCAAGATGGTGAGCAAAAGGCATCCCAGCTCAACCTCCCCCGACCCCAGCCACTGTTGGGCTGAGGCCAGACGATGCCTTCTTCACAGAAAGACCCTGCTCCAGTCTTGGGCAGAGAGGAGGAATCACCAGGGAGGGTGACAAGCCACAGCCGTCCATTAGTAACTGACAGCCTGGGGTGTTCCTACACACCCTATGGTCGTAAATCAAGGCCCATTCACCCCCAGAGAGCTTCCAGATGGAATGGAACTCGCTTTGATTGGCTTCCAAAACCCTCGTCCATTAGAAATTGAATAATTAATGGGGGTCGTTAAAAATAAATGTCACCAGGTAGCTGGGTCCAAGTAGTTTTAGATTCCCTGAGCCCCCAAAGCACCAGGTGGCTTTTTCACCACCCACCCACCCCCACCCCCCACCTCCCCACCCACCCACCCCCACCCCCCACCTCCCCACCCCCCACCCCCGTCTGGCCTCAGAGGCAGTTGGCCAAAAGATACATTGTCATCTCAGGCACCTGTGAAAGGAGGGCAGCGAGCCCAGGAGGAGACAGCTCCATCTCAGATCAGCCTCAAAGCCCAGGCACTTAGTTCAGCCACCAGGGCTTTGCGGAAACTCCCAGAAAGCTCCATCTCTTCCATTTAACGCTCCGGTGCAATGGTTTCCAAATGGGCCAGGTCCCAGCTGCCTCGTCCTGTGACCTCACATCGTGTGCCGTGGCCATCGCCTGGAAGTTTAACTTCTTCCACACAAAGTTCCAGGCCACCTCAGGGACTAGCCCAGGGGTGGAGATGATCCATTTTCAGCCTCCCTGACATACTCAAGACATTTGATGCCAAAAACAAAACAAATAATCAGCCCTTACCTCAGGGTAAATGGGGGATACTTTACTTCGGAACTAAATATGAGTGGTCATGGCCCCAGGGGAACACGGATTCAGGTTGCCCCAAATACTGGAACATGTTAATAGTTCCATACAGTTTTTATGGTGGCAGAACAAAGGAAATTTTAAACAAGAACAAGTTTGAATGTATTAGTGGGAACGCTGTTTTGTCGAGTTGCAGTAACCTCCCCTTTAGACCTCGAATTTATCTGTTGACATTTTTAGCCTTAGAATTGGTGAAGCTAAGAGGTCTGCTTGTGCATTCCAAAAGGATTTACCTAGCAGTCCTGATGGTGTTATATTGCACGCAGTGGTAGGCAGTATGTGGGTATTTAGGGGCTTAGATAGCCCAAGATAATCCAGCTCCCGACCTGTAACATTCCAACTCTCCCTGGTCACAGAAGTTGTCATGGTGGGCCAGTCAACCTTGAAGAATGATTAATGTAGATGCCTCCTCCGACCCCTGTGAGACGGCCAGCTGTGGCTGGGCCCACTGGGTCTGGTGCCTGATGAAAGGGACTCTGAGATTCCCCGAATCTCTGGAGAAATGCATCCTGGGCACTCATCCTGAGAGTTGATGAGCTCCCGGGGCAGTTGTAGGGGCCAAGAAGCAGCAAGGATCAGGGGAGAAGCTGTGAGTTTGTGCAGGTAGCTAGGTAATCCAAGGAACCTGGCAGGAAGTGGGGTGGGAGGCAACACAGAGGAGAAACCCCTTCACTCACTGCTGAAAGTATGTAGAGGAAGAAAAATCTACAAATAAACTCACTTAAAAGTGGGGGCATCAAGCCAGGTGGTGGTGGTGCACACCTTTAATCCCAGCACTCGGAGGCAAAGGCAGGCGGATTACTGTGAGTTCGAGTCCAGCCTGGTCTACAAAGTTAGTCCAGGGCAGCCAAAGCTACAAAGAGAAGCCTTGTCTCAAAAAACAAACAAAAAAGTGGGGGCATCTACAGGCTGGGGAGATGGCATAGTTCTTACTCAAGTATCAGGACCTGGGTTCAAATTCCAAGCAACTGTGTAAAAATCCCAACAATGCTTGTAACCCAGCTGAGGTTGGGGTGGATCCCAGGGGTTAGCTAGCCAGCCAGTTTAGCCAAAGTGGGAAAACTGTGGGTTCAACAAGAGACCCTCAAAACTAAGGCAGAGAACAACAGAAAGATGTACAAATTTAACTCACAGCCTCCACACACACTCCCCTACTCCCATCAGGCCACCCCTGCCCCCTGCCCAGGACCAGCATGGGGCATAAACATATACACATATGCATAGGGCATACACACACACACACACACACACACACACACACAGAAGAGGGCTGTTGAGCAAGGGTAGAAGGTCCACATCAAATGAAAACTTTAAAAAAAAAAAAAGCACATTCATTTTTATCTTGTATCAGACACAATGGAGAGAATATTTGCAATGATGCACTAATTCTTAGAAGAAGAAAAAAACCAGACACCCAGCAAGCTGCTTCCATTGTTGGGTTATCTCTGACAAACAGGGAGCACAAGATCCCAACAGGCTCTCAGCCACCTCAGGGAATAGGCCATTTCTGAAAAGCTATTCAAGGAGCTCTCCAGACTCCCCAGGCCCCTTCTCAATCCTTTGATATTCAAATGGAGCTTTTGAGGCCCCTATCTCATCATCTCCCTTGTCTGCCACTTGCAATTTCCCTTTGTGGATGGATTTGCATTGTGTTTGTGGCCCTTTGTCTCCCTCTGTCAGGTGGAGATTGACTGGCAAGACCAACCCTACCATAGCTGGAAGAGGGAGGGGCCTTTGATGACTGAGTAACATTTCCTTTTTACTATGCTAGGGATGGAACCCAAGGTTTGCAGGTGCTCACCCAGCCTCTCACTGGGGGATTCTAGGCAGGTGCTCTACCACTGAGCCATATGCCAGCCCCTCACTGGGGGATTCTAGGCAGGTACTCTACCACTGAGCCACACCCCAGCCCCTCACTGGGGGATTCTAGGCAGGTGCTCTACCACTGAGCCATATGCCAGCCCTCTCTAAGGAATTATAGACACTCACTCTGTAACTGAGCCGTCCATGACCCCAGCCATTATTTTTAAATATAGGGCTTCAGTTATGGCCCAGGCTGGTCTGAGTTTGTGATCCCTCTGCTTCTGCCTCCTAAGTCCCCAGGATCTCAGGCATGGTGGTACTGGCTTCCACATTTCTTTTTTATTAGCCTGATATTTATCAACTTCACAGGGCTCTTGGGCTGGATAAAAGTCCACATCGACAGCAGACTGGTAGAAGGTCTGGAGCAGTGGTTCTCAACCTTCCTCATGCTGTGACCCTTTAATACAAATCCTCATGCTGTAGTTGACTCCCAACCATAAAACCATTTTCATTGCTACTTCTTAACTGTCATTTTGCTACTGTTATGAATCATAATGTAAATGTCTATGTTTCCTGATGGTCTTAGGTGACCCCTGCGAAAGAGCCGTTTAACCCCCAAAAGGGGTTGCAACCCACAGGTTGAGAACCATTGGTGACACTGGGTCCACCTGTGCTTCTGAGGTTGGAGGGCCTCGAGGGTTCAGAGGAGAATCAGCCAGGGACAAACCTGCGATGCAAAGTAGACAGAGCCTGGTACACACACGTGGGGTGATGGACCAGGGCCAGTCTTGTCCAGCTCCATGAGCACTTATTGAACGGCTCTTGTTGGCACACAGGCACAGCCGAGGAGACGCGGAGAGGTCAATTTAGGACAAGAGAGAGGACCAGGTGGTCTGGGGAGGGCAGAAAGGCTTCCTACACCTGACACATGATAAGAGCTCTGCTTTGGTCCAAAAGCAGGCTCAGCCATGGCAGGGGTCAAACCAACCTTGTCCTTCCCGAGAGACCAGAAGCATTGCAGCTTCCTGGCTCAAGGCCAGATGCGCTTCGCCTTGCTGGCCAGCAGCAGCAGCCTCATCTCTGTCAGCAGTCATACCTGCGTTTCAAACTAAGAGCACACAACCTTGCTGTGACAGCCTAGCTTGCTCACAGGGAACCAACAACTATCACCCATGATCTCAGAAAATGCTGTCCGACTCCCATCCCCAAAGACTTGAAAGCCCAGGAAGGGGCTCTTATGAAATATAATGTGGCCGGGGTGGGGGTGGGGGGACCATGGCAAACCCATGTCATGGTGTGCCCCCCTCCCGAGAATTACGCCATGGGACAGATCTGGTATAAAGGGGGATTACTGGGAAAAGGGAGAAGCAGCAAGTGAGCCATGAGAATGGAGAAGAGGGGGTGCAGAGAAGAACAGAAAGGGGGAGAGACAGAGAAAAATGCAGGAGCGGAGAGAGCTGGTGTGGTGGGCAATCCTTTCATCTGGCAGCACACATCTGTTGCACCTGGCGGTGGGGATGACAGATAATGTCGTAAATAATTGCTAGGTCCCTGGGGCTAGCCGAATCCCCTGCATGCTAACAGGGTCTTGAGCAGGAACTCCCAGAGTGCTGTAGGTGGCCTGAAGCAACCCATGGGGATTCCAACTCAACTGGATGCCTGAGCACAGTTAAAGCCCACCCCCACCTGGGGACTGCCCTTGTTACATCAGGCAGATGAGTGACAGGCAAAGGTACCCAAAAGGAGGATGGCCACCCCACTCGGAAGGGCATCTGAAACCCGGCAGAAGCAGTCTAACCCTGCTCTCTTCCTTCTGCTGTCCTGCAGTTCCAGGAGAGCCACCAGGGTCTGTCTCAGCCACGCCGCACACCACGTCCTCGGTGCTGATCCAGTGGCAGGTAAGAGCCAGGGGACCCTCACTTATTTCTGAAGCATGCTTTTGCTTCCTGGTTCAGTCAACTGGGACAACCACACAGAGTCTCTCCCCACAAGCCACACAATATGCTGAGTATGTGACTATAACAGCAAACAGCCTGGCTGAGTTAGACAGAGCCCCCAGCTGAGGAATGACTCAAGAAGATGCAGGAAAGGAGTGGCCGGGGGCGAGGGCTCCCCCAGGTCCAGCACAGAGGAAACAGGCACTGGGGTCTCCAAGGATGCAGGCTGTCCTCAGACCAATGCGCTTGCACTGCACAGAGATGAAAAGAGAAGTGGAGCTTCAGGCCAGGGAGGGAGACTCCAGATGCCCCAGTTTCAGTGAATTACAGGTCATCAAGAAACTCATCCTAAAAGAGTTTAGGCATTGGGAAGAGGCAACATGCTGGGTGGCAGCCCTCAGGTCATCTCTGGGGGCTGAAAGGCCAGGGCCAGTGCTCACCTATGATTGGCACCAGTTGGTGCCTGGGCAGTGAATGAACAGGACCCTTTAGGCAAGATCGCATAAGAACTGTGTGCCTCTCCCACCCCGACCCCTGGTTCAAGCATCATGGACAATTCAGAGCAGAGCCCTACAAATGCTGGAGCCCAGAGCCTGCACTAGGAAGAAAAAGGGAGACAGGTCCAGGCAGCTAGATGAGCCACTTACACCCCAAGTGATGGAACCAACCAGCTAATTTAATGGCCAGCAGCTCCTGTGGGGTCCCCATCATCCGGTGCACCTGCTGTCTCTTGGTACCTAAAATGTTAGATTGTATCTCACATTAGTTACTGTCCTCCTTGCTGAGACAAAATAGCTAATAAAAAGCCGCAGGGGAAGGGGGAGGTGGTACAGTTTGAGAGTCCTTCCCTTCATAATGGGGGAAGAGTGGCAACAGGAGCTGGAGGCAGCTGGTTACAATGTATCCATCACAGTCAGGAAGCAGAGAGAGAGAGACAGAGACAGAGACAGAGACAGAGAGAGAGAGATGGGTATTAGTGCTCAGCTTGCTTTCTCCCTTTTCCTCCCGGAGGCCAGCACATAGATGAATATTATAGGAGGCCAGCGCGTAGATCAATACTATTACCATTAGGGACAGTCTCCTGCTTCAGATCATTTCTCGCCTCCTCAGCGATTCTACTTCTTGTCCTGTTGACAGCCAGTATTAACCCTCACAGATTAGGATGCTGCCATCGAGGCACAAAAGGAGTGCCAGTATATGATGCTGTCCCCTTCAGGAGGGACAGACAACAGGACTTGAGCAGCGGAAGTTCTGTGCTGAGAGTAAAAGAACTTCCCCCCTGGCTGACAGAGTCACTGCCCAGTGCCAAATGCCTTTCAAGGTGACAGAATGGTATTTGCAAATGTTTCCCGGTGACTCTGGCCATTCACTGCTGTGCACCCAGCCTTCCCTGGGTTCACCAGGGTGTAGGGGACAGGACAGAACAAGAAAGCATCAGTCTAGGTCCCCATCTGTTCCAGTACATCAAGGAGCCACCCATAGCAAATAGAAAGCGCCTTGGCCACGGCGTGTCCAGGGCCACTGTGACCCCACGAAGGCCTCTCTGGAACCAGGTCCTCCCTCAAACACAGCAGGTGTCACATATGCTCCATCTCTGACATCCCACATCCTTATTCTCTATGGGCCTCGCTTTCAGCCCTGACTTCCGGTGGTGGTGGTGGGGGAGAGGACTGTGCTAGGAGGCCAGAAACATTGCAAGCAGAAGTTCTGTGCCTTCTGGGTGCTGTGTCTCTCGCCCTCCACAAACAGGAGTAGAGGGGAGAGTGGAGAGGGCTGGTCGGTCTTTTTATCAATAGCTGGGATGGGAACACAACTCCAACACTGTCACCTGCGGGAGCCCAGCGAGGTCCCTTAACCTTTCAGGGACCTTGACTCTAATAAAGCCAGATCCTTGGTGTCAGTGCAGAAAAGAATTTCAGGACGAGCCACCGCGAAGCAGAATTGGAATCTATTAGTAGTGGGGGGGGGGGGGGCGCCTGTCAAAGAGGAAAACACAGCTCAGAGTGAGCACCGTGGCTTCCCGGAGATGAGTTCCCAGTTCAGCGTCACTCTAACTATATTTTGGAAGCTGCTGAAATTTCATCACTTAGAGAGTTTCTAAGGGGCCTTCCCCTCCCTCACCTCTGTCCTTCTTTGTGATAATTGAGATCACAAGGGGGACTCCAGAGATGCCTTGCATCAGGTTTATAATCTGATGAAGTGAAACTGTGTGTGAAGTTAGAATTGTTGTTGTTGTTTGGTTTTTGGAGTTTTTGTTTTTCTGTCAGTGGGGGTTTCTGGTGAGATTCCTGGAAAGCTGTCGGTTCATCTGAGATAGGAGAAGAGCTTTGCACAAATGTCCCTTGTGTCTGAATTGGTTCTCAGCCAGTGGAAAGCTTCAACCAGACTCCGGGGGGGGGGGGGGAGCTCCGTTTTCTTCTCACGCCAATAATTCTCCCTGCCTCTCTATAGTGCCTCTACTCCTACTGTGCCAGAGTCTACTAAAAAATTAGCGTGTTGTGTGTAGATGTGGCAGCTGGCCTGCCAATAATGAGATATGCGTCTTTTCCATAGAGGCAGCGAGGGCTCTGGGCAGGGCGCATCGCCCCCTTTGAATAAAGTTGCTGTGGCCATAAGCTGCTGTCAGTCCGTAACAGCGCAGGTGTCAAGCCTCCTCCGTGACTGCTGGACAACTCTGTGAAGTGGCATGGAGCCGCACCAAAGGAACTTGGCATATGTGCCCGTCAGCTGTGCCCTCCAGTGTCCAATAGAACAAACGGATTTCAAAAAGCCCAGAGCAAGAGGTGGTCAGCCCTGTGTATTGTTGAAATAAATGCCTGTCAACCAGCAGGCAATTGAAACACAATTAGAATTATGAGTAATTTAGGAAATCAGAGACTGGAACAGAGAAAGAGGAACTAGGTTTAAATATAGATTCCATTCCCCATGAAGCATCCCACCTGTAACCTTCTGGGTTTTTTTTTTTTTTTTAAGCAACTTGCTCTTAAAAAAAAAAAAAAAAAATACAAGCACGGGCTGTGATTTGAAGGCTGCAGACCCCCATCAATGCTTCCACACTGCAGGCTGCCGGGCTTCAGGCTTCTTGGGGAGACTGTTAAACTTCACTTTTAGTAGGGTCCAGCTCTGCTCCAGCCCTAGGATTTGAACGTGGGTCCCACCCAAATTGGGGATGGTGTCGCCTTTGCGATGAGCCCTGTTTGTCCCAGGGTGGAAAGTTTATGAACTGATAACATTGACTGTCCCCATGAACCACTGTGTGTACCACTCCCACCCACCCTGACACCTCAAAGGGGTGTGTTTTGCTTATTTTCCTCCTTGCGGGGACAAAACGCCTGGCAAGAAGCTAACATAATGGAGGGAAGGCTTGCTCTGCCTCACTGCTCTAGGGTGGCAATGGCACGACAGCAGGATTTGGGCACCTGGTTGCATTGCACATGCCGTGAGAAAACAGAGAGATGAACATTAGTGTTTGCCCTTGTGTTCAGGACCACAGCCTGTGGGAAAGTTTCACCCCCATTTAGAGTGGGTCTCCCCATCTCAGGACACTCTAAAAAATTCCTCACAGACATGCCCAGATACTCACTGACTATGGAAAGTCCTGCTGTCACCTCTTGCATAGGCTAAGAGACATCTTCCTCATGTGATGACTGGCCTAGACAAAGGCCACAGGGCCACAGGCTCTCTTTTCTTTTCTCTCCTCTTGCACTGCCATGCACAGAAGCATGAGACAGCAAGGGAGAGAGGCTCCTAGCTCTTCCCAAGGGACAAATGAACACCCTTGACCGGGTGGCTAGATCTCCCCTCCCCGCTGAGGAACAAGACAGAGAGAAGATCCAGCCTGGGCAAAGACTCAACTAGAAGATTGCTGGCTGTCGTGGGTGTGGATATGGTATGTCCCCTCAAAGTCTAATGGGTTGAATGCTTGGTTTCGGACAAAAGTGTAGCCAGCTATGGGCTTTCAGGGAGATGGTTGGATAGGAGATCTGACTGAACTGTCGATGGGCGCACAGGTGGGAGAGACTGTCGGGATGTGGTGGAGCTCTGGAATGAAGGTCTGAGTGTAAGAAGTGGGTAACCAGGAGGGCAGGGGTGGGGGGGCGTAGAAGGGGGCACGCATGTGTGCACCTTTGAGTAAGTGTGGTGAGGCCAGAGGTGAACATTGAGCGCCCCCTTCTAGTGCTCTCCATGTGAGTTATTTATTTAGAGGCAGAGTCTCCCGCTGAACTTGGAGCTTGCAGCTGTAGTGGCCAGCCAGCAAGCCCCAGTGATTCTCCTGCTTCTGTCCCCCTGCTGAAGTGCTGGCACTGCAGGTGCACACAGCTACATCTGGACTCTATACCTGTGCCAAGGGTCTGAACTCAAGTCCTCATGCTTGTATGGCAAGCAGTCTTACGTAAGGAGCATCTCCCAAACCTGCAGCAGGCATTTGAAGGGTGCCCTGCCTCATCCTACTGGTCTGCCTTGGCATTCTGTCCACTGTGAGGGGACCATGTGCTCTCCCTGACACACTCTGCTGGCCACAAACCACAGGCCCAGAAACAGTGGAGCCAAGTGACGCATGGGCAAAAAAAAAAAAAAAAAAATCCCTTCCTCCTTCCCAGTTGCTCTCACAGGTGTTTATCACATGGCAGAAAGTTTGACGAACACATGTGTTTAATGCTGGGTTTGAAATGAAGGCAGCCTGGGTTCCTGCGTGTCTCTAAACACCAGGACTTAGTCCCAAAGGGAATCCCTGCACCCCTCTCCAGGACGTGGAGGCCACATGGATGTAAGCCTAGACCCCTGGGGACCTCAGCAATCCCTCTGGATTCTGGTTCTGATCCTAGCTCTACCTTATGCTCTAGTGAAACCTCAGGTGAGCGATTTACTTCCCTGAGTCCTAGGTCCCCGTTGGACCACATGGCTCCGTTGCACCGCTTGGCTCTGTAGCCTTCCTCTCACCTGAGCGAAGAGGGAGCGCTGAGTAGAGGCCAGCAGCTATGGGACCCAGCCCAGTCCTGTCAGGCAGCTGGAAGGAAGAATTGCTTTTCTCACTGCTACAAGATACCTGATGAAAGCGACTTAGGGCTCACACTCCATCCTCCATCGTGGTGAGAAGCCTTGGCTTGGCAGCAGGAGCCTGAGTGGCCTGAGCCATTTTTTCCCCCTTCTACTGTCAGGAGAGGCAGAGGATGAAGGATGCCTCTGCTGGGCTCTCATTCTCTACTTAATACAATCCAGGTTCCCAGCCAGGGGGATGGTGCCGCCCACAGTGGGCGGGTCTTCTCGCCTCCACTGGCCTAATCAAGATAATCCCCCATAGACTTGCCCAGGCGGCTCTAGCTCGCATCAAGTTGACAGTTGAGACTAACTACCACAGAGGCTGAAGGTTGAGTCCTGCCCGTCTCAACACAAGTTCCTCTCTCCACTCAGTTCTGCCAACCCCACGAGGCACTGTCCTTCTGAGTTTTTCCCAGGGGCCATTCTCCTCCTGTGCAGTGGGTGATGACTCCCTGGCGTACCATGACTGGGTCACCTGCATTTGAACAGGGACTTTTGAAAATCCATGCTGGACTCACAGCCTGCCACTGGGCTTTGGATGGGGTGGCCAGAGGAAGGCAGCATTAGGAAGAGCTTCCAGGTCCCTCTCAGCTCCTGCCCTGACAGATGGCCACTCCGGGGTGGAATGACATGTAGATGGAGTCCCCCTGCCTTCTAGCATGCTCAACTCAGCTCTACAAGCATCGCCTGAGTACCCACCCACAGCACCCAGGGCCTGTCTCAGGTGCTGTAGGGATGTAGAACAGAGCGCAAGGCAGACAGAGCTTTGCACTCTGGGATATGTGCTGGACCTTCAAGCCAATGGCTGGGCAGGCCTGGACCGGCTACAGCCTCTGGGGGACTCTGCCATCTATGCTCATGTCACTCACTTTCCTGAACTGTAACAAAACACCTGACACAGTTTAATGTGGAAAGAAAAAAAAGTTTGGCTGGTCCCAATCCAAAGTCAAGGACTGTTGGTTGGAGCCTCTATTGAGAAATACATACCGGAATAGAATGGCCCTCTCATAGCTAGGAAGCCGAGAAAGAAGAAGGTACTGGTGTCCCACAATCCCCTTCAAGGGCACAATGCTCCCAGACTCTTAACTTCCTCCCACTAGGCCCCGCCTCCTAAGGGTTCCGGCTTGGGGACTGTCCTAGTTAGCATTAATAAGCCTGGAGTCACATGAAAAGAGTCTTAATTGATTGATTGTCTCTATCAGGTCAGTCTGTGGGCTTGTCTGTGAGTACTGTCTTGGTTGTTAATTGTTAATTAAGGAGGGCCCAGTCTGCTTGGGCAGCTTCGTTTCCTGGGCAGGTGGTCTTAGGCTAATGTAAGAAAGCCAAGCATGAACCTGGGAGCAGCGAGGCAGCAGCCGGCCAGCGCTTCTTTCTGTTTCTACTCCAAGTCCCTGCTTAAGTTCCTGCCCTGCTCTCCCTCCGTGGTGAACTGTGACCCCGAAGTATAAGCTAAAAAATAAAATAAAATAAATTCCCTCTCCCCCTGATCAGACTCCTGTGCCACACCAAGAGGAAGGGAGCTGGGAGGGGCTGGAGGCCTTCCGCACAGAGCCCTCAGGGACCACTGATCCAGACCTCAGCAGACGCCCGCTGGGAGGGTGCACATCTTGACTCTGGGGGCTTCTGATGCCAACTGGCAAATGTGGCCCCAGCCTAGTGCTGGTCACCGCTGTCCCAGGGGCGGGGATGTGCATGTGAGCTTGGCCTCCTCCTCCCTTTGCATCCTCTGATGTGACAAGAAATACCTCAGCCTTTCATGGTTCCTCTCCCAACCCCACTCAAGGACTGGTGAGGATGAGGAGGTGGGGTCTGGGTGGGCAGAGGTCCCGCCAACAGCTGCATACCCACATTACGATCCCCAGCAAGAGCATTTCCATCTTCCCAGCATCCTGTTCAGTTGACATTTTGAGTGAACAGAATCCAGTCCTCCCCACTTCCCCACTATCCATCCCCAGCCTGTGCGTCTTCTGTAGAGCTGGCCAGCCATCAGCCATCTTCCCGCTGGTGTGATCCCAGACTGACGGGCAGGCTTTGAAGGTGACCCTTGAGGGGAGACCGCTGGGCTGGCACTTACAGAGTCTGGCAGCAAGCTTTTGATGTGCCCACTCACCCTCCCTTCTTGCTGATTTGAGTCAGCCCAGGTCCCCAGAAACGGGAAGGCACGCCATCTCATCTGCCCAGACAGAGCCCTGCTATTCCCACCTCCTCCCAGGGTGAATGAAGACAGTGCCAGAACCTTCTGCACAGCCACGTGGTATTATCTGAACTGCAAGAGCAGGCTCCTGGGGTAGCAGTCTGAGCCACTGAACAGGACACACAGCTCCCTGCTTCTTCGTGAGGGGCTTAGGAAAGGAAGGGCAAAGCCGCGACTCCCTAGCCATGCATCTCCGGTGCCTGTGGTCCAGGGGACCATGAGTGACTGTTCAGTGAACTCAGAGGAGGCTCTTTCCAGGCAAGTTCCCTGGCTTAGGCTGTGGATCATTCTGGAAGCTTACCATATGGAGACCATCTGGCCTGGGACCCAGAGGCTGCACTTCTAAGCCAGGCTGCCCACCCTAGGCAGAAGAGCACTTTCTCTACCATGGGATGTGTCACAGAGGACTCTTCCCCTCCTCCAGGGGCATCCCCCATGTGTCCCAGGCACTAAGGCTTCTTCAGAAACTCCACAGTTCTTGCTCACCCACCTCCATGGCTCTTTGTCATTCCTTAAGCAGAAGATGTGATAGACCCAGGGAGATGGTGGTGGCCAGGCTACCACCAACCATCAGGTTCAAAGATCAGGGACCCTCCATGTCTGTATGGCTCTGCCGTGTGCCCACACGAGCATACCGAGATGTGTAAGAAGCCACTGCACATGCCACCCTCAGCCATACCATCTCCCCTCAGGAGAGGTACAGTGACACAAAGCCACTGCCTTAACAGTGGGTCAGAAGATGAGGCAATGGCTTGGTGGAGTGCTGGACTTACAAGTACGAGGGCCTGAGCTCCATCCCAGAAACCCATGGGAGAAGTCAGGCCTGGTGCCAGGAGCTGAAAATCCCAGCACTGGAGAGACAAACAGGCAGATCCCTGGGGCCTCACTGGCCAGCCTAGCTTACTTAGCAAGCTCCAGGCCAGTGAGGGACCCTGGCTCAAAAAACAACAGGGTGAAAAAAAAAAAACCACCACCAACAAACAGGGTGGACCCCTGAAGAACGGTCACAGTTCTCTTCCGTCCTCCGTGTGTATATACACACAGCACCTGCGTACACACAAACAGCACATAAGCATGTACACACCCATAAACACACAGGCAAACATGCACATACTTGTGTATACAAGCACACACAAGAGATACCATCAATTTTGATAATAGCATATTGTAATTCAAATCTAGCTGGGCATCCTATATTTTTTGCCTAAACTTGACTGCCCTAAGAGGAGACAAGTAGAAACAAAACCAAACAAACAAACAAACAAACAAAAAAGGCCGCATCTGACACCCTAGTCCCTGGGCCATGGCTCCTCGTTCTGACCTGGTTGACCAGGGCTTAATGAAGGCAGCTATAGAGCAGCAATATTCCCCCAGATGCCATCACCAATGCTCAAGGAAGGGCCAGATGGAAAAACAAAAGTCTCTTAGGAACTAACCGCCCAGCTACACTGAGACCCAGTTTCCCATTATCTGAGACCAAAGCTGAGGCAGGGCATTGCCCTCTGCGGCCTCGAGGTGTATGGTAGAAGTGCTCTGGCGGGCATTGGAATCTGCTAACCATTCTGACGGCAGGCCGCCGAGACTCAGCAAACCTCCCAGGTCACACGTCTCCACCTCTGCCCAGCATCTGTGTGCTCTGGACCACCCTTCATTTGAGGCGTGGACAGAAGGGAGGCTGGGAGCTGATGAGCAGTCTGCATGGCAGGCCTGGAGCCCCTGTAGCGAGGATGTTCACAGATGTCATTTCCAGTAGCATCTTCAGCGATCCGCGCACATGCTGTACTCCCGACGTGTGTGTGTGTGTGTGTGTGTGTGTGTGTGTGTGTGTGTGTGTGTCTGCCAGCCTTGTCACCACACATGTTCCTGGCTTCCCAAACCCCTCAGCTTGTGGTTTAGAGGGCAAAGCACATGATCAATTGGCAAGCGCTGGTTGTCCAGGGCCTAGAAAGGCAGTTGTAGGCACTCTGGTCTTTGGGTCCATGTCACAGGGACTTGGGAGCAGTTGTGTTGGACATCAGGGTATCCTGGGATGGCTGCCACACATTTCTACAAAACATATACGTCACAGCCATAGGTTGGTTCTAGAAGCTAGGAGTCCAAGGCCAGATGACAGCAGAACATTGCTCCTTCCAGGAAAGGCACCGTCCAGGCATCTCCCAGTGTCTTCTGGTTGATGATGGCCATTCGTGTCCCTTAGTTTATAAACATGCCACAGTAACCTCCCTCTCCCTGTTCATGGGACATTCTCTCTATGTGTCCACAAGTCTAAATGTCCCTCCTCTTATGAAGACACCAGCTATTGAATTAAGGCCCTCCCAAGTCCAGTGTGATTTCCCGTCAACTAATTCTATCTATTTGCAAGAGGAAAAAAAAAAAAAAAGAGTCCCAAATAGACATATTGTTTGAGCATTCTATTCTAGTCCCCTTACTGTTTCTAACTTGACCCCACACAGAGAGGCTCCCTCCTCATCTCTGCCCACGCCTTGCTCTCCTGCCTCACCTCAAGGAGTTCAGCTGGACATAGGATAAGAACTCATGTCTTCATGGATCAGCTAGGCTTCTGTAAAGGAACTAAACATAAAATGAATATTATTAAAGTGGCTTCCAGCCTGGGGTCTGGGTAGTCCCACAGTGGCTATCTCCCAATAGAAAGGCCAGGAACCCCATTGTTGTAGTAGGTTGAAGTGTTTTTCCTCCCACCCCCGCAGCTCCCTGGAAATAATGACTCACGAGACTCAAAATATTATTTACAAATACCCTGGCCATATAGCTAGGCTCTTCCCTGACTACCTCATAATTTAAAATAACCCATTTATTCTCATCTACATTTTGCCACGTGGCTAGTTACCTGGGCTCCTTTCTCCTCACACCTTGCCAGCTGAATCTCTTGTGCCTGGCTCTATCCCAGAATCCCTTCTGCCTGCCAGATGCCCCACCTTCTATTTCCTGCCTCAGCTATGGGCCATCAGATTTATTATTGACAGGTGTTGCCTCCACACAGTACACAAGAGATTCCTTCTGCACCCAGACATTGTTCAGTCCACAGGGCTGGATGGCTCAGCAGTCCTAACCTGGTGCTGGAGTCCTAGAGGATTCCTAAAGAGCGGCTGGTCTTCAGTCTATGCTGGAATCCTGAAGAAGGAGGTTTTAATACCAGCAAAGAAATGCCTCAGCAGCAGGGCAGATGAACTTGCCAGCAAGAGTGAGGGCAAACAGGCAAAAAGCAAAAGCTTCCTTCTCACCTGTCTTTCTATGTGGGCCGGCCACCAGAAGGTGAACCCAGATTTAGGGTGCTTTTTCCACCTCAAATGATGCCATCAATAAGATCCCTCACAGGCATGCGGAGATGCTTGAGTTTTAGTTGATTCTGGATCAAGATTAGCAGCCATCATACCAGATGACATACAAGGTCTCAGCAGGGCTCCACAGCTGGCTCTGGGCCCGGGATGGTCCATATTTTCCCTCCAATCATCTCAAACTTTTCCTCTGTGTGTGTGTGTGTGTGTGTGTGTGTGTGTGTGTGTGTGTGTGTGTTGCACATACACATGCAGGTATACATGCATATACACAATGGAGGCCAGAGTACAACCTCAGGTATTTCTTAGTAGATATTTACACTGATTGTTGAGATGGGCCTCTCGCCAGCCTGTAACTCACCAGGTAGGCTGGCCAGACTCCAGGGACTCCTCTTGTCTTCCTCCTCCCCAGTGTAGGATTACAAGCACTCACCACCCTGCTCAGCTTTTTATGTGGGGTCAGAGAATTTAACTTAAGTCCTGGTGATTACAAGGCGAGCACTCTGCCAACTTAGACATCCCACCATCTCTCTTCCTTTATTTTTTAAAATTAAAGACTATAGGCTTAGAGCCTGCATAATGGCTCAGCAGGTAAAGATGCTTGCAACCAAGCCTGACAGCCTGTGTTCGAGCCCTAGAACCCCCCAATGGTAGAAGGAGAAAATCAACTGAAAATTGTCCTCTGAACTCCACATTCATGCCACGGCCCATATGTGTGCATACATGCATGCACACATGTGTGCCTCCCCCGCCCCCCCCCACACAAATAATCATCCTCCTAATAAAATAAAATACTTGGACTTGAAATATTGACTTTTCATGGTGGGCTAACTCTACCAGGGTAGAGGCTACCAATCGTTTTATACGTAATGACTCTGGTAACATCCCCCAAAATGGCTGAGTGTACAATATCTTCGCAGCCTCCCCGGGATGAGAGCCTGAACGGCCTTCTGCAAGGCTACAGGATCTACTACCGTGAGCTGGAGTCTGAGACAGGCCCGAGCCCCGAGGCCAAGACACTCAAGAGCCCCTCTGCCTTACGTGCTGATCTCACAGGTAAGCAACACTCCTCTTGCTGGGGGATGTCCACAAGTGAGCCTCGTATGTCTGTCTGCCCCATGGAAGGCATGCTGGGAAATACTGTAGAGGGGGTAGGGGAAGGGAGATGGTGGGAGTGGGCACAGTGCAGTGTGAAGCCGGCAGGGCACCGATGGAGGCAGTGCATCTGGAAGCTGGGTGGAGGGAGAAGGGGCCAGCTTTCCAAGAACACATTGTGTGGAGAATGGTCTGAGGTGAAGGCCAGGCCCATCTAATCCATGTGTGGGCACCCCTGATCTCTGTTGAGCCTGCACCCCACCACAGCCTTTTTTTTTTTTTTTTTTTTTGCCTCTGTTAATAGTCAGCTGCCAGGGAGCCAGCTTAATTTCAGAAGACCCTGCCTCTCTCTGGATAGTGTCATACAAAATTCCCTTTTGCCAGGTGTGGTGGCGCACGCCTCTAATCCCGGCACTCAGGAGGTAGAGGCAGGTGGATCTCTATGATGAGGGCCAGACAGGGTAGGGGAATATATGGGTAGCACTTCCTACCTCCATCACCTCCATCCAGGAAGTTGCCTGATGAGGCCAGGAAGTTGCCTGATGTTGGCCCACCCAGCATGCCACAGGCTCCCTGCCCCACCCCCATCCTTTCCACCAGAGGCCCACATGCTGACTGCACAAAGACTTATCCCTGATGGGGGCTGGGCATGGGGGGCCTCTCAGGTGCTTGATGAGTTACTAAAAGAATTCTCATCCCCTTCAGACTAGAGCCCCGCAGGCTGCAAGTTTCAGTCAGTAGACCTGCACCTCAGAAAGGCCTGGAAGGAAGAATAAGAGAAAGCAAAACCCAAACATATCTGTGTCTTCACTAGTGTTCCCCGCCCCCAAAGTGCTGACAGTGCACTTACATTTGTTCCCCTCTATCAGAGGGCCAGCCCACCACCACCTGTCTCAGGCTGGTGCTTCTTGTGTGTCAGGAAGAAGTATGGCAACTCCCAGGAGCCAATGAGAAGCCTGCAATCTCTGCAGCACCCGGGGAACTATGGGAGGTACACAGCCTCCCGTCCACCACCTACGTGGTGTCCGTGTGGTAGCTTCTCGGAACAGTGCCGCTCTGTGCTAATTGCCCTCCTTCTCCCCCGTAGCCCAAAGCAGCTTCAAGACCGTGAACAGCAGCTCCACGTTAACCACCTACGAGTTAACAGGTAAGCGCACGGCATTGCGGGGGGGGGGGGGGGGGGGGGCGGGCCCTGCATGCAGCCAACAGCCCTGCCCCGCCATGTCCCAGACACCCAGGCAGAACCAGGCTGGACTCATGGCTCTGATTGCTGGAGTTCCCCTCTGACTGGGATGGAGCGGGAAGTCAGAAAGGGCAAAATCTTTCCTGTGGCTCTCTTTGATCTGTCTCTGTCTCTGTCTCTCTGTCTCTCTGTCTCCCTGTCTCCCTGTCTCTGTCTCTGTCTGTCTGTCTCTCTCAATTATAGTGGATGGACTACACAGGCCAAATTTTACAATCTTAACCGTATTTTTTTCTTCATTTTGTGGATATTTTACCTGCATTTATGTCCATGTACGATGTGTGTGCCTGGTGCCCAAAGAGGCCAGAAGAGAGCATCAGCTCTCCTGGAATGGGAGTTCCAGAAAGTTGTGAGCCTCCATATGGGTGCCAGGAATCAAACCCATGTCCTCTGGAAGAACAACAAGTGCTCTTAACTGCTGAGCTAGCCCCCCATCTTAACTAGCTGGAAGGCAGTGACCTTCTCCTCTCACCCAAGGGCTGGGGTTGTAGCTCAGTGGGTAGGGAAGGGGATGCGTGCCTACCATGTCGAAGCCCTGGGTTCCATTCCCAACCTGACATTAACCAGGTGTGCTGGCACATGCCCGTAATCCCAGCACTCGGGGAGTGGAAGCAGGAGGAGCAGGAGTTTGCAAGGGCCTGGGTCTTCACTTGCTGGCTGTTTTGGGGAAGAGCTGCTGGCCAGAGGCAGGCCCGGTCATGGGCACTTTGTTCCCCTTCACCTGGGCACAGATGGGAGGAGTCATCTCGTTTGATTGACAGGAGCTTCAGGAGGCAGGATGGAGGCCTTTCCCAGTCCCCCAAAGAGCAGTCTATCTCTCTCCCTGGAGTCCCCCTTTGCCTGGGGGTGGCCCACAGAGGAAATCCAAGAACAGAAGCTGGTCCAGCTGTAGGCTGACCATGTGTGTTTGACCTTGTAGATCTGAAGAAGTACAGGCGCTACGAAGTCATCATGACGGCTTATAACATCATCGGCGAGAGCCCAGCCAGTGTGCCCGTGGAGGTCTTCGTCGGTGAGGCTGGTAAGCTCTGAGCCTGTCCCTCATCTCACGGCCAGACAAGGGCTACAGCAATCACTCAGAAAGCTACTAGAAACACACACACACTTCACAGTGAGAACACTGGGGACTCAAGAACAGTGGTTTCGTTTGGTTCCCAGTTCGCATCCATTACGTGGGAAGGGGCGGAGCAACTTCCATCGTGGAGGACAGGACGTGAAAAGGCTTGCCTATGTCACAGGCTTCCTCCTTCCTCCCCTGTGTCCCATTGGCTAGCCCAGCCTGCAGGAGGATACTGGCTGCATCCTAGGCAATACTCTCCCCTTTAGTTTACGCTGTCTGCCCTTGCACGCAAACCCAGAGGCAGCCTTACTAATCACGTAAATTCTCAATCTTGTCAAGTTGACACTGTACCGGTTGCTTTTCTTGTTGCTGTGACAAACACCTGACAGAAGGAGCTTACCAGAGTGTGTGCTTATTTCCTCATTGCTGTGCCATGAGCAGCTTAAGAAAAGAAGGGTTGATTTGGCTCATAGTTTGAGGGGGAACAGTCCACCGAGGCAGGGGAGGGGAAGTGACAGGAGTGAGGCAGCTGGTCCCATGGCATCCACAGTCAGGAAGCAGGGAGTGATGAATTCTGGCACTCAACTCACTTCCTCCTTTTTATTCAAGTCAGGCCCCAACCCACAAGATGGATGGTGTCACCCACATTTAGGGAGGTCTTCCCACCTCAGTCCAGTCCAGTCTAGAAGACTTTCTCATAGGCATTTCCAGAGGGCTATCTCCTGGACAATTCCATATCCTGTAGAGCTGACCGTATTAACCTTCCCAGAGGGCAAAGGTTTATCGTGGCTAGCTGGTTGAAGGACACAGTCCATCCCCATGGGGAAGACCCGGCGGCTGTGAGCAGGAACGTGAGGTGGCCCATTGCATTCGTATCCAGGAAACTGGGCACTTGGCTTGAGCCATGGTCAAGCCATATAACCCATAATGTCCACCCTCTAGCAATACACTTCCTCCAGATAGGCCATGTCTCCCAAGGGTTCCTTGGCCTCCCGAAATGGCACCGCCAGCTCAGGACCAAGTGTTGAAGGAAAGGTGAGTGCGTTTAACATAGAAACAATCACAGTGGTCAGGATTAACCGCCACAGTGTCCTCCTTGGTATGGAACGCTGGCCTTGTCGTTTGCTTGAATCAATGGACGCACCGTCAGCAAGGTCTCCCATGCTACTTTCCTTGCTCTGGGCACCCACAGGCACACTCATCCTTTCTTGAAGCCATGAGGTTCTCCGTGGGGGACTGTTTTGAGTCAGAGTTATCTAGAGGAACAGAACCAAGAGACGGAGTGTACATCTTGAAGAGGTTTTATTAGCGCTTGGCTTACATGACACAGCTGGGCGGTCCAACGGTGGCCATCTGCATGCTGGCACTGTGTTAGCTGCTCAGTCTGTACAGCTGAATGTCCTAGTGAGTGCCTGGAGCTCCTGGAAAGCTGCTCTGCCTTCATGCATGTTGGAAGGCTGAAGACGTAGGGCCTCTACGGTGGTAGCAGCAGCAGCAGCCGAGGAGCAGATGCACTCGCCAGCAAAGAGCAAAGGCAGGCAAGGGAACATGGCAGTCTGTCCCTGGGACCTTCTTACATGTTGCCTACATCCAGAAGGTGCTGTGTACTCTGGGAGATGGTCTACCTTGCTCTACTAATACTTCCTGGAAACTGCCCAGAGGCAGAACTGAACTGATGCCCTATCTAGCCAAGTTGACAAACAAGTTCAGCCATCACTGGGGGCCTTGTGAGCCTGCAAGAGAATTTGCCTGGACCAGGCCATGCAGCCAGAGGAGCATTTGTGCTGTCATCCCCCCAATAGTTTCTGATGAGGAAAAAAGGCAGGCTTAGAGCAGACAGGTCACCTACCCAAGTTTGGCAGGTCCAGCTCCTCCAAAGTCAGGTCTTCCCACTCTCCTCAGCTCAAACCAGGCCACCTGTGGCTGTTAATCTTGACTGTCATCTTGGCAGGCTCTAGAATCACTTAGGAGACACACCACTGGCTTTGTCCGTGAGGGGATGTCTAGATTAGCTTGATTGGGATGGAAAGACTTACCATGAATGTGGGGGACACCGTTCGCTAGGCTGGGGTCCTGGACTGAATACAATGGGGAAAGCGAGCTGAGCATCAGCATCCATCAGCATCCACCTCTCTCTGCTTCCTGACTGTGGTCGCCATGTGACCGTCATGTTCCTGCCGCTGTGCCTTCCCCGAGTGATGGACAATGCCCTCAGACTGTGATTCGAAACCAACCCTTCCTCTCTTAAATTGCTTTTCCTAGGCATGTTGTCACATAACTAAGGGAGGAAAATTAGAAACCAGCCCCATGCGGCTTAGTACAGCCCTCCTGAAGGACTCCTTGACTGGCTCCCCGCACCCCTCTCTAAAAGGCTGCTAAAACTTTGTTGCTGCCTGTTCCTGTTTGTGCTGCAGAGTTCCCAGAAGGACTTGCTGCTTTTAGTCCCATCTGCTCCTCCCCAGCCCCCAGCCCCCAACCCCCAACCCCCACCCCTGATTCCAGAAGTAGCTCTTCTGTGCCTCAAACAATGTACATATATCTCAGGTCCCAGCTTACTTTCCTTTGCTGCACATCTGTCTTGGGGAGAATTCTCTGGAAGGACTAGGTAGTGAGCTAGTGTAACATCCCTTCCAGTTAGCCAACAACCTTCTCCTCTGCTCCTCACATCCGGACACCTGCCGGGACCTAGCTCAGGTCCCAGAGCAGCAGTAATGGCGCTAACGGCCAACAGGCAAGCGGGACTCACTCTTTTGTGTGTTTTGCATGCATGTGCATATGTGTGCTTGTACATACATGTAGGCAACACACCTGCAAAAGCACATGTCTGAAGGCCAGAGAACAGCTAGTAAGAATCAGTTTTCTCCTTCCATCATGTCACTCCCAGGGATCAAACTCAGGCCGTCAGGCTTGGCAGCAAGCACCTTTACCTGCTAAGCCATCTCATCTACCCATTCCTCATTAAAACTAACCCTCTGTACCCCCACACAAGTCACCCTGAAGTACTCAGAGGCTTTGGGGGAAATAGATCTAACTGTGGTTTTGTAGGCGAACTTGTGAATCTGTGTGATGCCCCTGCCTTTTGCTGGCTGTGTGACCTTCAGGACTGTACTCAACCACTCTGAGCTCCAGCCTTTGAGCATTGTGGGAGGTTATGGAACTCTGTGAGTAAGAGACTCCAGGTCATATCCCAGCTAGGCTCCCAGCTCATCTGCCCACAAGAAGACTCTGTGGAATGCAGCTGGCCTGACATAGCCCCTTCCGTGTTCACTGGGCATGCTCGCAGCTCCTGTGTGAGTTTCCTGAGGCATCTGGCCCGCCACGGGATGGGACTTGGAGAATGGATGTTCTCTCCGGGTCCCCTCTTGATCAAATATGTAATGTTTACCTCTACGCGCCTCAGGGAGATGGCGGTTTGTAGATGCTTTTTCACGGAGGCTTGTGTCTGAACACCAATGTTACAAGTCGGGAGGAAGAAAAAATGAGTCTGTCAAGATCCAGGCCACAGGAGGTAGAACCCAGCTCCAAACAAGCCCTGGATGGAAGAGTCCCATCAGCAATGCGTGCATGAGCTCAGTTCTCTTATAGGGAAACATCTATTTATTTATTTAAGACAACACCACATGGCCCAGGCTGGCCTAGAACTCACTGTGTCCCTGAGGATGGGTGACCTTGAACTCCAGTTCCTTTGGCCTCCACCTCCCCAGTGCTAGGACCATAGGCATGCACCACTGCACCTGGGCCATGCCGTGCAGGGTGGGAGCCCACGGCCTCCTGTATGCCCGGCAAGCACTCCACACCAATAAGGACTGGAGTGGAGTTTGCTGCTTGGTACAAAGTGAGATTCTTCTGGATGGTTTCAGAGGCAGTCTCCTACCCTGACACTCCCACCCCGACCCCACCTCCAGCACCACCAACCCATCAACGGGGTTCTCTCCTTGTTATGAGTCTCAGTCGCGATGATTGAATTCTTCCTACCCGTGGACTAGTCTGTATCGGGCTTTCCTTGGTCTCTGCCAGCTGCCTGGTTCATTTGTGTCCCATTGTCACACATGGCTCATACTTAGCAACTCTGGTCATTCTCTTGGTTTCCAAAAGTCCAATACCATTTTTAGAAGTCTGACAGTCACTTTGGCAAATGAAAAAAAAAAAAAAAAGCAAATGCTGGGATTTTGATGGGAATTGAATTAACTGTCAGACTGATTTAGAGATTGCTGATGCTTCCTCCTGTCCCTAGTTCCACTTCAGGAATTGGCTCAAGTCTTTTCACATCCTGTGGCAGGGCTGGCAGCATTCTCCATACAGACTGCTTATGTAGTTGCCGCCAACAGGGTTTCCTGCAGTTACTGCAAAGAGGCTGTGGCGGCATGGCCGGGCCCTGCTCACAGCTGCTCACAGCCTGAGGCAGAGGCTCACATCCTTGCTGACATGCAGTCAGTTGTAGTCAAGCAAAAAGAGCCAACCTGGGGCCAGGACACAGTGAGGGTAGAGTTTGTGCTTAGGATTTCTAAGGCTCTCATGTCTGTCCTCGACACTTTACCAAAGCGGATCTGGGGAGATGGCTTGGTAGCTCAAGTGGCTTGCCAAGCATGCATAAGGACTTGAGTCCTGTCCCCAGAACACGTGCACACACGCACACACACATGCACACACACACACAAACCTGACATGGTGGTTTGTGTTCTAACCCAGCACTGGGGAGGCAGAGACAGGCAGATCCTTAAGGCTCAATGGCCGGCCCAGCCTAGCTTCCTTGGCAAGTTCCAGGCCAGGGAGAGACACTGTTTCAAAAAGCAAGATGGACAATGCCTGGGGAGCAACACTAAAGGCTGATCTCTGACCTACACCCGTCTCATACACACACCACGCACTCCCTCACACATGCACATGCATGCAACCACATACCATGTATGCACACACACACGTGCGTGCATGCACACATGTACATACAAGGATCAGCGTTTTAAGTTCTCTAGAAAAGACCTAGGACTTCTCCACAAGGTGGGGACTCAATAGTAAACACCTACTAGCAGCTGACAGGCACCAGAACGTTGGTCTTTGGCTCCATGAATTTCCCCCGAGGTCACTCAACCCCAGTGCACCTCCTCAGCCTTGGAAGTGCACAGTGCTGTGGAAGACAGCAAAGTCCTCGGAAACTGTGACTCACTGTAACTTTACAGCTGTAGCTTTCAGCAGGTGGTTACATTTCAAATTTTATTTGGTATGTGGAGGTGTGTGCTTATGGAGATCCGTTCCTTCCTTCTGTCATGTGGGTCCCCGGGATCAAACTCGAGTCACCAGGCTTCCTGGCAAGAGCTTTCACCTGCTGAGCCGTCTTGTTCGCCAGTCCATCATTATTTTTATTAATTAGTTTTTAATTATGTGCGTGTGTGTGTGTGTGTGTGTGTGTGTGTGTGTGTGTGTGCTGGTCTGTGTGTGTGTGCACATGAGTGCAGTACCTATGGAAGCCAGAAGAGGGCATCAGATCCCCTGGAGCTGGAGATGCAGGCAAGTATGAGGCACCTGGTGTGGATGGTGGGACGGAACTTGGGTCCTCTCTGCAAGAGCAAGATTGTTCTTCATCACCACACGAGCTGGGTGTGATGGCTGGGTGTGACAGCGTCCACCAGTAGCCCCAGCGTCTGGGGCATGGAAGCAGGAGGATCAGGGGCTGCAAGTCAACCTCAGCCACAGAGCGAATTTGAGGCCAGCCTGGGCTACACACACCCCTAAATGAAAACAAAAAGTCTTAGCTGTAGAACGTGGGTTTTACCTTTCCTCTAATCCTACAGGTTTTTAATTACTCTTGGTTGGAAAGAGAGAAAAAGAGCCACACTTCTAGCTGTTTCAGCTCCCTCTAGTGACACATTAAGCCAGTCCCAGAGCCCATTAAGTGAAATTAACAGGATTCAGAACTGTGCTAGTTAGAATCTGGGCTCATAATGAAGAGAGTGGCAGCGTCTCAGGGGTCATTAACACAGTTGCCACACTACCTAGGGACTCACTATCCTGTCAGATTCACTACCCCCAGGTGCACGGTGCCTGGGTAACCTTTAACCCTGTACACAGTAGTCATGTCACAGGTACCACAGGCAGTCCCAGTGGCCAGTAGTCTGCCCATGTTATATGCAAGGCTGTATGTAGACAGGACAAGGTCTTACGTCAGGAATATGGGGTGAGTGTCCCCTGAGAAGCCCTAACCCAATAGATGTTTCCAGAGGAAACCTCAGTCTCTATTGTATACAGGTGACTCTGACCTCAGAAAGAAGCAAGCTAACCATCGCCATGACTCTGAGGGCCAGAGCGCTTAGGGACACCTAACAGGGAAGACTGTGAAGTGGAGTGACAGTGTTCCGAGAACTCAGCCTTAGTGTACAAAGAAAGACATGGCCCTTGAAGAGGGGAAAAGAAAGGAAGATGGCACTCTACTTCTGAGCCACACCCTCAGCTCTTCCCTGGGGGATTCTAGGCAGGTGCTCTACCACTGAGCCACACCCCAACCCCTCACTGGGGGATTCTAGGCAGGTGCTCTACCACTGAGCCACACCCCAACCCTTCACTGGGGGATTCTAGGCAGGGGCTCTACCACTGAGCCACACCCCAGCCCCTCACTGGAGGATTCTAGGCAGATGCTCTACCACTGAGCCACACCCCAGCCCCTCACTGGGGGATTTTAGGCAGGGGCTCTACCACTGAGCCACACCCCAGCCCCTCACTGGGGGATTTTAGGCAGGGGCTCTACCACTGAGCCACACCCCCAGCCCCTCACTGGGAGATTACAGGCAGGTGCTCTACCACTGAGCCAGGGCCACCCCCCAGTGTCTTTTCTGTAGCCTTTTGTTCTCTTCTACCCTAGGCTTGTGGGCTCCAGCGCTTCACACTAATGAGGGGCTGCTGAAGAGCCATTGAACCCTGGGCTCTATATTTGACTGGCTCTGCCCCCACTCATCCACCCCTTTTCTTTACTCTTGCCTCCAGGCAGAATCTACAGACTTGACCAAAGGGCCAAAGCCAGCCCACTGCCTGTTCTTTCAGGAAAAGTTTTGCTGGAGCAGCCACACCGCTCTCCATAAAGGCTTAAAGCCAGTGGCTCTCAGCCTTCATACTGCTGCGACCCTTTAATACTCACAGTTCCTCGTGGTGTGATGATCCCAACCATAACATTATTTCTGTTGCTACTTCGTGACTTTAGTTTTGCTACCGTTATGAATCGTAATATGTTTCCCGGTGGTTTTAAGTGAGTCCTGTAAAAGGGCCATTGAACCTCCAAAGGGGTCATGACTCGCGGGCTGTGAACCACTGGCTTAAGCAGTCTGAACTAGAGTTATTTTCACCATAACAGTCAATGTTGACAGCCCTCAAAGCTTAAAACACTACCTCGCCCTTCCAGAAGTTTCTACCTCATCTGTAGGGAAAGAGCTTGGGTTTGAAAGCCAGATATATCCAAGTTGAAGTCTAGCTCATTTTAGGGCAAGTGATGCCATCTATCTGAACCTCCAAGTTGACCAGTGAGAAGAAGACATTTCCTCAGGAGCAGGAATCTCATGAGGGGCCAGGAAACTGTCTCGCATGGCACTCTGTGGGATGCAATCATGATCTATTGAGATCTGGGTCTCGCTGTGATAGGAGTATCATAGTAGAGGCAAAGGGAGAGGGAAAAACCCTCAAGTCAGGCAGAAGAGCTAGTGAGCGGCTTTCAACTTTGCTTATCTTACAATGGGCGATAACAGCTATTGAACAGCATAGGAGTCTCAAGCCCCCAGTGCCAAAACAAGAAAATAAAAGTCATTACGGTGGAATCAAAGGCTGGATTTATGGGAGGACGGAGAGTTCAGAGCTGACTTTGAACGCTGAAGTGTCTATAAGGGACCAGGTGTGGTAACTCCTGTCTCTAATGTCAGTACTCCAGAGGCTCGGACAGGGAGATCGGGGGCTCAAGACAGAGAGAGAGAGAGAGAGAGAGAGAGAGAGAGAGAGAGAGAGAGAGAGAGAGAGAGAGAGAGAGAGAGAGAGAGAGAGAGAGAATATTTGTCATTCTAAACAAGCCTGAGGAAATATTCTACTGCCAGGCCCTACCTCTATCCTCTCAAGTTATTTTCAGATTATTATTAAATTGTCGATTATGAAAACTAAGCTTGGAAACCTAGTGTGGCTTCAACATGGGGCCCCTGTGTATGACTAAGAGCAAGTTAACAGGAGCAGGAATCCTCAGTATTGCCTAGGATAGCCCTAGCAACACTTGATACCTGATGTGGCCTGGGATGGTCCTGTCAACAGTGGATGTCCAGAATGACCTTGGGTGGCCCTGGCAATAGTGGGTGTCCAGAGTAGCTTAGAGCAGTCTTAGCAACAGTAGTGGTTGCTAGGTTGCCTAATGCGAGGCTTCCCATAGAAACGATATTAGTAGCTTTTCTCATTACTGTGACAAAAATACCTGACAGGAGCAGCCTAAGGGAAGGAAGGGTTAATATTGGCTCACAGTCTGAGGGTGCACAGTCCATCATGGTGTCAAAGGCATGGCGGCAGGAGCAGCAGGAGCAGCAGGAGCCTGAGGCAGCTGCTCACATTGTAACCACAGTCAGGAAGCAGGGGGAGACAGATGCTGGTGTTCAGCTCGCTTTCTCTTTTTTATGCAGTCTGGGATCCCAGCCCACAGGATGGTGTGGCCCACACTTAGGGTGGGTCTTCCCCCCTCAACTAAATGAATTTAAACACGGCCACATGTTTGTCTCCTGTATCATTCTTGCTCCCGTGAGGTCGCTGACCCACACTAACCGTCATAGGTGCTCTACCACCTCCCCACACACAGTAGATGTTTGAGCAAGAGCTCTCAGAACTGAGCGGACAGATATCCTCCTCGCTACAGGGTTAATTCCAGGGCTCTGAGAGGCTCCTTGGCTCAGGAGGTCTCTGAGGGAAGCCACCTGTCCTAGTTACCTGAGATGAGGGAGCAACAACTGAAAAAATCGCTACGGCCAGCTCATCCGACAGGCATGTCTGTGCGGCATTTCCCTGACTGCAGTGCCACCCCAGGGTGGCTGGCCCTCCTTTGTGTAAGAAAGCAATTTGTACAGGAACTAGTAAGCAATGTTCCTCCACGATCTCCTCGTCAGTTCCTGCCTCAGTTTCCCCTGGGGATGGACTGTAAGGTGAGATGAAACCTTTCCTCCCCTACTTGCTTCTGTTCATCGGGCTCATCGCAGCCACAGACAGAAACTAGAGCCTCACCAGCCTCTTCCTTCCTGGACTCAGTGTGCCCAGCCTGCGCGTCTTGTGTGTTTACTGTAACAAGACTCTTAAGCTCTGCCATTCTTAGGCCCAGGGCTGTAGTGCGGGGCCTGTCGTGGTGGTGCAGGCTCACCCTAAGTCCTCCGAAACATAGGGTCAAGGGCAGCAAGCCAGCAGTATTCATTCACCAGCAAACAAAGTGAAATCTGAGCTCAGTATAGCTTTGCATACAAATGGCGTTGATTGTGTGTGTGTGTGTGTGTGTGTGTGTGTCTGTGTGTGTATATGTATGTGTGTTTGCGTGTGTGCATACACATATGTTCTTGTGTGTTCAAGTACATTGCAAGTGCACATGCACATTTGTGAGTGTGCGTGAATAGTAGTCAGCTCAGATGTCAGATGTCCATCTCCCTGCGCCTTGGGTTGTAGACAGAGTCTCTCACTTTTTACCTCGAACTTAGAAATTCAGTCAGGCTGGTTGGTGAGCCCAAGGGGTCCTTCTGTCTCTGCCTCCCCAGCACTGGGGTTTCAAGCACGCTCCACTATGCCTGGCCCCGATTTTTGTTGTTGTTGCTTTTGCCGTTATTGTTTTGGGTTTTTTTGTTTGTTTGTTGTTTGTTTGTTTGTTTGTTTGTTGTTTGTTTTTTCCAAAACCCGGTTTCCCTGTATAGCCCTGGCTGTCTTGTAACCCAGGCTGGTCTCTAACTCAGAGTTCCACCTGTCTCTGCCTCCCAAGTGCTGGGATTAAAAGTGTGTGCCACTATACCTGGCTGAATTTTTTAAATGTGGGTTATTTTTTTAATCAAACTCAGATCATCACACATGTGCACTTAACTGACTGAGCCATCTCCCCAGGCCTGATGGCTGGTCCCTGGTCTAACTTCAGCTGATAGCCACCTGGAGGTGGTAAGCCTTCTCCGAAGGCTGAATGAGAAAAACAGAATGGCTGACTGAAATTTCTAGAAATGTAGAATTTTACTAAGGCTGTCAGAGTGCTCCAGAAGTTTCTGGGTCCCCCCCCCCTTTTTTTTAAATCAATAGCTTGAGGAGATGTGTCTCTGAGGCCATGTAGCGTCCTGTCAAAGGTGAAAAGGAGTGATTCTGCCAATCAATGCCAGTGTTGATAGCTGCTGCCGAGACACGCAAAGGCAACCTCAACCATGACCATGACCTTCCTATACTGCTTGTGATGCTGCTTGTGGGCATCTAATGAGCAGACGCTGGAAAAGAAAACGGCTGCTCAAAATGCTTTAAGAAAACAATTTCATGCATTAAAAAAAAAATATGTCAGGGGCTGCAGAGATGGCTCAGTCAGTAAAATGCCTGCCATGAAAACAAGAGGGCCTGAGTTCTGTCCCCAGCACCCACATAAAATTCGGGTGCTATAAGGCATAACTGTGACCTCAGCACTAGAGAGGCTGGTGCTAGGAAGATGCCCAAAGCTCGCTGCTCCTGGTCCAGCGAGAAGCCGTCTAAGGCTTCCGTTGCTGTGTAGAGACACCGTGACCACGGCAACTCTCACACAGGAAAGCGTTTAACTGGGGCTGGCTTACAGTGTGAGAGGTTTAGTCCTTTACCATCATGGCGGGGAGCATGGCCGCATGCAGGCAGACTTGGCCGGCTGAAAGTTCTACGTTGGCTTAGCAGGCAGCAGGAAGAGATCTTGAGCCACTGGACTGGCTTGAGCATCTTAGACCCCAAAGCCGGCCCCCAGCGGCACACTTCCTCCAAGAAAGCCACACCTACTTTAACGTGGCCACACCTCCCAATAGCCCCACCCTCCCCTCCCCACCCCCTGAGCCTATGGGAGCCATTTATTTTCAAACTACCACAGAGACCCAGTCTCAAAAAAAGGGGGGGGGGTGGAGAGAAACTGACAACGAGATCTGACCTCTCTCTGCCTTTTACACCCACATGACCATATGCACACATGCGTGCACACGCGCGCGCACGCGCACACGTGCACACACACACACACACACACACACACACACACAGAGGCTAATGCTTGTGTATATCTTATGCTATGAATGTCAAGATTGGAGAACAGTCAGAAAAAGGCAATCCTGTGGCTCGATCGGCGTCCCATCTGCACACACTTTCCTCAGGTGAGGCTTACATTCTGGAAGGAGAAGTGCAGGCTAAATTCTCCAGGCAGGCTGGAAGCCCTGAAGCTCTCAGAAACCAAAAATAAAAAACAAAAAAAAAAAAAAAAAAAAAAAAAAAAACAAAAAACAAAACAAAAAAAAAAGTGTTGAATCATAGACTGTACCATGTTGGCATCTACTTCCTCCCTCTATGTGCCAACAATCTCCTGTTACCTGCAGCACCGTTGTGGCATAAGACACCAGGCTGCAGTGCAGCTGACACAGGCGTGTCTCATCTGGGAGTCTCATCCAACCAAGAAACATAGGAACCCTGAGACCCTGAGTGTTAGAGATCCCGCCCGGAGTATATGGCTCGCCCAGCCACCTGCTCCAGATGGACTCTCACGGCCAGGGCTGCCCTGGCTTTGCTTTTCGCCAACTCTACGGAAAGCCAACGTCGTCGGGGGTGCCGAGACAGGATCTGTGCACCGGCCTACCAGAGCAGCAGCCATGTTCAATTCCGCCTCTCATGATTTTAATTGTACGACAGTAATTTTGTGATCGAGTTGCCGACGGCAAACATGCAGAAGACATTAACTTTATTTATGTTTTGGATTATTAATGCGGCTGTTAAAATTCCTCCAGTTAGTTTTTGATTGAATTGTTTTTTTGTGTGATTCTGTTGTTTAATGGAGCGGTAAATAAGAATTTCTGATAATGAGGCCCAGCATCTGTCACAACAACCTGGTGTGGGCTATTAACATTTCCATTAGCGGCAGGGTGGGCAGCGATAATACAGAAGCACACAGTTAGAACAAAATAAATAGTCGTGTCAGGCTGAGCGGGTGTTAATTACTATTTTATTCTTTATGGGTCCGGGGAGCGGGGGCAGAGAGCCGATTCAGGGAGGGAGCTGCAAGCAAGGGGTGACCTACTGCTCACGAGGTCGTCGTCTTATCTCTCCAAAAGAGCCCCATGCCAGAAGAATCTCTTTAGGCAGTGATGGCTCCATTGATGGCCTCTAGGCCGACTCAAATCAAGAGGCAGCCAGAGGGTCTGAGATGGCTCAGGCGCTAAGGTACTACACACACACACACACACACACACACACACACACACACACACACACCACAGCACACAGCTTGAGGACCTGAGTTTGGGTCCCCCAACACCTATGCGAAAGCCTCTATGTTCCCAGAGATAGAGGTGGGAGGAGACCAGTGAATTCCCTAGAGCTCATTGGCTGGCTAGCTTAGTCAGTCAATCGCTCAGTCCCAGGTTCAGTGAGAGACCCTGCCTCAAAAAAAAATAAGGTGGAAGGTACGATCATGAAAGACACTGGGAATCGGCCTCTGGATTCCATGTGCACGTGCACAGGCATAGGCACACGTGTGTGTATGTATACACACACACACACACACACACACATGAACATATACAAACCATACACATGCATGCGCAGGCATGGGCATGCACACACACAACGTGAGAAAGGGTGGCCAGTGCTCTTGGACCCACAATCTGAGACTGCAGGAGGTGAAGTGAGGCTGGGCTAGCCTCTGCCCCCCAGGGGGTAGGCCCCTAAGACAACCTTAGGGTTCAACCGGGCACCAGATTTTCTAGGAGGAGCACTCAAGTGGGAGACAGGACTGTCTTCTGAGAGGCACCAAACAGCCTTCCATGGGAAAGTGCCCCGTGTGGGATTCAGAGCCACAGGCGACTGATAGAAAGAAGATGAAGTGCAGTGTGGCAACTGCTCTCCACGCCTCTGCTCCTCACTCCCTAATGGCTGTGAGGGACAGAATGGGAGCCCACTGCCCCTCTGGTCCCCTCCAGTTACCTCATCTTTTGCTTTTGCTTGTGCTTGTGCTCTGGTGGGAGGGAAGGAGAGGAAGAGACTCACATTCAAAACTTGCAGTTGCGAGTTTGTCTTGGAAACACAGGCAGCCATGTTTCCAGGCCCCAGAATCCCCACGCATGTTGACAGGCAGCTTTGTCTCTAGATAGAGTTTTCTGGAAGCAGGCGTCATAGTAGAGGCACCTGAACCTGCAGTGGCAAAGCAGCTGTCATATTCCTCCTCTTCTTCTTCCGTTGGAAGTTAGCATTCTTGCCCCGAGCCAGGGATGTCTTGGTACCCGTGGCTCCCTCCATGCACAAAGCCTCGTGGGTCTCTGCCACGCCCCACGTGCTTCTGGGGCATCCAGTCGGCCTCCGTGTCTCCCTGTTTCCTTGCTGACCTCTCTGTGGGTGATCTCTCAGTCCTCACGTGTCATGTGGGTTTCTAGATAGCGTTTGTCTTTCAGCACTCTTGCTAGCTGTATCTCAGCCGAATCAGTGTTCTTTGTAACTCTATATAGTTTGTTTTGTGCATTTCTAAGAAGGTGCCTGTGGGAGGGCTTGTAGCCTTCTTTGGCATAAAAGGACTAAGAATTGCATAGGACATGGAGCCGGAAGCCTGGGATGCATTACACCCAAGGCCTCCCAAACTTCGGCAGTGTCTAGGCCACATTTCCTACGATGTCCACCACAGTCGTGCATCCCATAATGAGCCCTGGCGACGTGGGTTTGTCTCAGCCAGCTTACAAAGGCCATCCCAGTTACTCTCTTGTTTCTCTCTGTCCTCAGCTCCAGCGATGGCCCCACAGAACGTCCAGGTGATCCCACTCACGGCCAGCCAGCTGGAAATCACATGGGACCCACCACCCCCAGAGAGTCAGAACGGGAACATCCAGGGCTACAAGGCAAGTCCTCACGTGTGGCTGTTCTCACATGCGGCTGCCCTCTTCCTTCCCGCTCGCTGTGTGCCCAGGGCCCCGAAGGCTCTGGCTGCACCCTGGCCGCACCGCAGGGGCTGCTGTGTCCCCCCCAGCAGCAGCAGCAGATGCACAGCATCGAAGCAGGCCCCGGGCCCTGTGAGCAGGCTTGGTGAGAACAGTGCTTGAGTTTAAAGGTGCTTGGATAGAAGCCACGCAGGAAGTGACTGCCCGTGTGGCTGCTGCGTGCCCAACACGAAGCATACTTGGCTCCTCCAAAGGTACTCAGGGCCACCCACCGAGGCACCCGACCTCTTCCTGTGCCCACCTCACAGACACCAGAGCACTTGATGATTGTAACAGGAGTGGGCTGTCACTCACAAAGGTGGTTCCAAATCCCAACACTGTCCATGTACAGGGAGGGAATCTCCCATTTCCATAGGTGTGGGGTACAGCCAGAGAACCTCTGTGTGTGTGTGTGTGTGTGTGTGCGTGTGTGTGTGCGTGTGTGTGTGTGTGTGTGTGTGTGGTGTGTGTAGTGTGTGTGAGTGGTATGTGGTGTGTGTCTTGTGGTGTGTGTGCGTGTGAGTGTGTGTGTGTGGTGTGTGTGTTATATATGTCTGTGTGGTGTGTGTGTGTGCGTGTGTGTGAATGTTTGGTGTATATGTATGTGTGTTTCTGTGGTATGTATGCATGTGTATGTGTGTGGTGTGTGTAGTGTGTGTCTCTGTGTGTGGTATGTAGTATGTAGGTGTGTGTGGTGTGTCTGTGTGTGAGAGATGTGTGTGTGGTGTGTCTGTGAGAGGTGTGTGTGTGTGTGTGTGTGTGTGTGTGTGTGGTGTGTGTAGTGTGTGTGAGTGGTATGTGGTGTGTGTCTTGTGGTGTGTGTGCGTGTGAGTGTGTGTGTGTGGTGTGTGTGTTATATATGTCTGTGTGGTGTGTGTGTGTGCGTGTGTGTGACTGTTTGGTGTATATGTATGTGTGTTTCTGTGGTATGTATGCATGTGTATGTGTGTGGTGTGTGTAGTGTGTGTCTCTGTGTGTGGTATGTAGTATGTAGGTGTGTGTGGTGTGTCTGTGTGTGAGAGATGTGTGTGTGGTGTGTCTGTGAGAGGTGTATGTGTAGTGTGTGTGTGTGTGTGTGTGTGTGGTGTATGTGTGTGCATGGTGTCTGTTTGTGTGGTATATGGTGTGTGGGTATGTGTGGTGTGTCTGTGTGTGAGATGTGTGTGTGTTATATGTGCTGTGTATATCTGTGTGGTATCTGTGTGTGTGTAATTTGTGTGTGGTGTATGTGTGTGTGTGTGTGTGTGTGGTATCTCTGTGTATGTAGTATGTTGTGTAGTGTGTGTGTGTGTGTGTGTCCAGAAGGTCACTTTGACTATAGTGCTCTTCAGGCCTCAAGCAGTCAACATTTATTTTGTCTTTTTAGGGCGTGGGGGTAGGGTAGGGGTGGGGTGGGGTGGGGCAGAGACATGGTTTCTCCTTCTTCAGGAACTCACCAGTTTGATTAGACTAGCCGACCACCAAGCCCCAGGGATTCCATGTCTCTGTCTTCCCAGCACTGGAGTTATACGCAGACACTACTGTGACTGGCTTGTCTGTTTGTGTTTAACATGGGCTGGCATAGCACTCAGGCCCTCAGACCTGCACAGCTGAGCCAGATCCACATCCGCAGTCCAGGGAACTGTATCTGTAACAAGTCCCCACATGCTGTGACTTCTGGGAGCCTCACTTGGGGATCAGTTCACTACAAAGCCACGGAGACTCCATTAGCCAAACAATCCCGAGATGGAAGGAAGAAACACTGCTCACCTTGCCAGCCAGCAGCCTACCCCCTGCCGCCCTCCCGCCTGCTCTCTCCCCTGCTAAGGGCATTGCCCAGACCTCCCTGGAGGAGACAGCCCATCCTGTATCTGCATTCTTCCAGAAGTAATTTCCTGGTCTGGCCTCCATGAGCCCGACTTGATCAGTTATCCCAATCTCCGAGCCGTGCTGTCCTGATGAATATCGGCCCAATTAAATGTCCATTTGAAAATGATTTTGGTAGGTGTGTTATGAAAATGAATATCTCCCTGCCGGCACGGCTCTTACGAAGACGAATGAGGTCACAGCCAGTCCCGTGAGCTGCCGAGGCAGGGCACTATTTATGCACATCCAAAAATATGTTTTCTCATTTCCCTAATGATAGAGACATTGAACTTGGATATCGATCACAAGTTAGCATGGCCTGTCTGAGCTGAGGCTTTCCCCCAGTCAGCTCTGCCATCAGACCTGTAGCCAGGGCTTGTGGGGGGAAATCAGCATGCTCACCCATCCAACAAGCTCCAGCACAGGGATGACCCGTGAGCCTGCACGCCCCAGCTGCCTCCTGCAGCGTCTGCCCTGCTGTCATAGAGGACACACTGCTCTTGTGGCCTGGCACAGGCTTATGTACACAGAGCCAAGCGGGATCTTCCAGCCAGTGTTGTCTTTGGGCAGCCCAGCTGGCACAAGCTGAGGGCACTGCTTGCCAGACAGCTGTTCAGGGAAGTGCATTGTGTTTGGACCTCAGATCTACCCATAAGCATATAAAAGCTAAATGAGAAGAAATGGTACCTAAGGGAGGCAAGGTGGTCTAGCTTAGGACTCTGTGTGTGTGTGTGTGTGTGTGTGTGTGTGTGTGTTTGGAAGCCAGGCCATAACCTAGCTGCTGCTTCTCAGGTTCCCTCAACCTTTGAAAAAATGTATTCTTAAATTGTGTCTAGGTATGTACACATGAGTGCAGGTGCACGTGGAGACCAGAAGAGGGCACCAGAACTCCTGCAGCAGTTGTGAGCTGCCAGATAGGGGTGCTGGGATCTGACCGCAGATCTTCTGGAAGGGTCTTTTAATTGCTGAGCTATCTCTCCAGCCCTCTACCTTGTGTTTTGAGATAAACTGCCTTGCTGGCCTGTAAGCTAGGCTGAGCCACAGGGGCCCACCCATCTCTGTCTCCGTCTCCCCTGAGCTGGGATTTAAAGCATGTACCCCCATACCTGACTATTTTTTTTAAACATTGGGTTCTGGGGATTGAACTCATGTCCTCATGTTTGTGCAGCTAACAGTGACTGAGACACCATCCCCTGTCTCCTTCCTGTCATGTCTTGACATTTTCATTCCCAAGGTGTTTTCTGCTACGTTGATGGAATGTTTACATGTTGGCTTTGAACAACATGTGGAGACGTGTGGGTGAGACTCTGGGGCTTGGCCTATCCATAGATAAGTGATGCTCAAAGTCTAGACCACAGGTCAGAATCCCTGGCCATTGACCAACACACCAGAACTCCAGGGCTTCATTCATCATACTAGCCGAGGACCACTCTCTACCACAGTCCAACCCTACCCTGTGCTCTGCCCAACAGATTTACTACTGGGAGGCAGACAGCCGCAACGAGACGGAGAAAATGAAGGTCCTCTTCCTCCCCGAGCCTGTGGTGAAGATCAAGAACCTCACCAGCCACACCAAGTACCTGGTTAGCATCTCAGCCTTCAATGCTGCGGGCGATGGCCCCAAGAGTGAGCCCCGGCAGGGACGCACACATCAAGCCGGTAGGTCGCCCTGCCCAGTCCTGTGTCGGCATCCAGTGGGTTGCTCAAGAGCTGGCGCTACAGCGAGTGCTTACATGAGGCTCCGGGTTCCACCCCAGCACCCCAGAATCTAGATAGGCATTGTGGCCTATGTTTTTAGCCCAAGAACCAGGGAGATAGAGATAGGAGGAGATGGAGTTCAAAGGCGTCCTTAGCTATGTGCTCAGCTTGGAGCCAGCCTGAGATACAGGAGACCCTGTTTTAAAAAAAAGAGAGAGAAGAAGGAGGAGGAAGAGGAGAAGGAGGAGGAGGAAGGGGAGAGAGGTGGGGAGCACTTGGAATTTGGAGAGGGAGGACAGGATAACTCCTTAGTCCCCGGGGCCTGTGTGCTTCTAAGGCTGTCTTGGCTAGGTTGGAGCTGTGTATTTTTTTTCCGTAAGCCTTCAAATTCACTGACAGAAGAAGGGCCAGTGTCTGCAGCTTGCTCTCCTTCCTGAATCTCAGAGTTCCTTCTAGTACTTTCTCTTAGCTGCCCGTGCATATCTAGGTCTCTAGGAGTTGAGTTCCTTGAGCACAGAGGTCAGGGCCCAAATCTGGACCCAGGCTAGCCCCCCTCCCCTACAGACCCAGGCTACCCCCACCCCTCCCTGCCAAGATCCCTAGTCTGTACCTAGCTCAGCAGCTGCCACTCAAATGGCCCGCCTCCCCCTCACAGGCTAATTTACATTTCCCCTTGCTGTGATAAAACACCCCAACAAAAAACGGCTTCAGGACGACAGGGCAGAGAGGGAATGTTCTGACTCACGCTTCCTAGGATAAATTCTCTCACTGTGGAGAACACATGCTGGCAGGAGCATGAAGTTGAGGCCCTGGTCACTTTGTATCAGCAGTCAGGAAGCAGAAGTGAACAGGAAGTAGGGCCAGGCTAAAGCCTCAAGGTCGGACCCCAGTGACTTGCTCCCTCCAGTTCCTAAAGGTTCCGCAAGCTTCCCAAACAGCGCCATCTGCTGGGACTGAGGGTCCAAACATGAGACCCTGTGGGGGCATTTCCAATCCACATCACAACGCCACCCGTGCTGACACGGCTGTCCAGCTAAGGGCCACCTACGGCCTCCTGGAGGGCAGACGCGTCCTGTTGATCCTAAGAACCAGGGAGCCGTTCAGGGCATCGTCCTTTCTTTTTGCACCATTTACACTTTTGCACTGTTGCATAACACCTAGTAGCATGGCTCGTACTGCAGGGAGGTCTGGCCGTGGCTGGGTTTTCCATAAAAGTCCCAGTCTTGGGGCTGGAGAGATGGCTCAGTGGTTAAGAGCACCGTCTGCTCTTCCTAAGGTCCCGGGTTCAATTCCCAGCACCCACATGGCAGCTCACAACTGTCTGTAACTCCAAGATCTGACACCCTCACACCAATGCACATAAATTTAAAATTTAAATAAAAATATTTTTTAAAAAAGACATTTTTAAAAAGTGCCGGTCTTCATTCTGCACCCTGTGCTCTGTTTCCCAAGCTCCCGGACCCCCCAGCTTCTTGGCATTCTCAGAAATAACCTCCACCACGCTCAACGTGTCCTGGGGGGAGCCATCAGCTGCCAACGGCGTCCTCCAGGGCTATCGAGTGGTGTATGAGCCTTTAGCACCTGTGCAAGGTAAGGCCTAGGGGAGTGGGGCACTGTGGGCTACTCCAGGGTCTACAGAGCAAGAGCCACCCTACTCGAGCCTTCAAGATGCTGGGAAGGTGGGATCAGGACCAAGGAGCCAGGGTGACGGTTCATCTCCTAGTACGTGTAGTGTGAGCCCAAGGGCCAGAACGGAGCCCTCAGAACACATGTAAAACTAGGTGTGGTGATGCCCAACCGCACTGCTGGGAAGCTGGAGACAGGCCTGGGGCTTTCTGACCAGCTGGCTAGCCGAACCGATGGGTCCCAGGTAAACAGTGAGAGACTTTGGAGCTCGCTGATAAGCACCTCAGTCTGAATACCACAGGTTAAAAAGTGGGTCGTTGCTCCCCCCAAGAATGTACTCGCAGAGCAGTAAAAGATGAGTCACAAGATAGAGTGCAGATGGCTTTAGGAAAGCAGATCCAGGGACACAACCACACACACACACACACACACACACATACACACACACACACACTCACACACACGCAGAGTAACCGAGGGAAGACAGTGGTGGCACTTCTGACTAGCATTCTGCCTAGAGGATTTGGGGCAGGGGCGCAATATAATATGGTGGGACAGCAGGAAGCGTCAGGCTAAGGATGTGGTTTCAGAGGAGCTGATTGTCCTTGGAACAATCACACACCTGATTGTCACCCCTGCCTCTGGGTGGTCTTTTAATTCTGTGTGTGGTTGTGTCTTTTATCCGCTTGTCCACTGAGGGCTCTGTGGCCTTTTTTCCTCACCGCACTGCATGCTGGGAGACAGGTCCGGCCATCTCTGCATGATGGCCCAGGGTCAGATCTGTCCTCTCCTGAGCATGCATGCACACAGATAAGATGGTAAAGCTTAGAGATTACTTAACACCTAGGAGGAAGCGGTCCATAAGCAGCCGGCCACATAATAACGGCTCTTCGTTTAAAGCTGTGGTCAGAGTGTCCTTGTGAAATAAGCAGTCGTGTGGAGCGGGGAGTTGATTTGAAAGGGAACGTTCCAAACCCTCGATTTTATCCAATCGAGTCTCCGATGCCTTTGACAAGAAGATTTGCTGTTATTTTATGAGACTCTAAGAAAGACAGAATGCGCACCATAAACTATGGCCTGGGGCTTCTGCGCCATCAATTCCAAGCCACGTCCCAAATCAGAGCTGCGAAAATGAGAGAAAGGAAAAGCCAAGGGTGTCCGGGCCTATCGATGAGCTTCATGCACAGCAGAGGAGATGATCTGTGGGTGGTGTTCTAAGAATCCAAAATGGCCCCAGAGGTGGCGGTGGAGAGAGGACAGAGACTGGTCCTGTTGAGTGGCAGTCTGTCCAGGAACAGGTGGCTTGCACAGAGCTACCTTCAAGATCCCAGGACAGATTTCCAGTAGATACATCTATTGCTCTTGTTCAGTCAGCAGAGAGGTGATGGGAGACTTTCCAAAGACCACACACACCTCGAAAACATCTTTTCAAGGACAGCACCCAACTGGGGCCATTCAGATGAGAAGTGACTGCCAGAATCGCAGCTCTAATTGACCCATGTGCCCTTCGTAATCAAAGCTAGCTTGATCATCTCGTTCGCCCTCAACTGACTCCTCCAGGCCCTGCGCCCTGTGTCCTGTGTTAATGGCTGCCTGAATCTCCAACAACTCTGTGGCACACGCCCTGGGAGCACAAAGCCACTGCCCTTAGCTCACTCAAAGGCTGTCTCCAGACTGTCTGTCGTTCCTTAGTGGGATCTGTGCAACGTGCAGCTTGTGCTCCTTTGTGCTTCCACTTCCCTGCACTTCCCCCAGACAGTTCTGGCTTCCATGGTGCCTCCCTACCCCCCCACCCCAGCTGACCCCTCCCTACCCCCCCACCCCAGCTGGCCCCTCCCTCCCCCTTCCCCCTACCCCAGCTGGCCCCTCCCTACCCCCCACCCCAGCTGGTCCCTCCCTGCCCTTCCCCCCACCCCAGCTGGCCCCTCCCTGCCCCTCCCCCCACCCCAGCTGGCCCCTCTCTGCCCCTCCCCCCCAGCTGGCCCCTCTCTGCCCCTCCCCCCCAGCTGGCCCCATGCCTCTGGACCCCCAGTGTTGTTCATCTTTCAGGATAATATGTATTGTCAAGGTCACTCCCTGGATATGTGATCCCATCAGGCATCATCTCAGTGGTGGGCAGTGTTCACTGAGCACTTACTGTGTGCCCCACACAGTGCTGCTCACCTGCCATCCATCGTCCCTGCATCCGTGTCCTTGTGACAGCCGCATGCTGAGCTGACCTGTAGCCTCAGTGTACATTTTGCAAAGAAACTGAGTTTAGGAATCCAGAGAGAGCTCAGCCAGTAAAGGACTTGCCTTGCAAGCATGAGGCTCTGAGTTCGATTCCTAGCATCCACATAAAAAGATGAGTGTGGTAACACTTATTTATAACCCCACCAGTTGGGGGGGGGTGAGAGGAAGGGGGCAGAGACAGGGGAATCTCTGGGACTCACTGGCCCACCAGCCAAACCTACTCAGAAAGCCTCAGTACCTGTAGGAGGTACTGTATCAAAAATCATGGTGGGCAACACCAGATAAAGATACCCAAGATTGACTTGTGGCCCTGACACACACATGAACACACATACACAATCGCCTCTCCCACCACACGTGGACCCACACACACAAAGAAGCTGAGCTTAGAGCCCATCTTTTTAAAAATTGAATTTTAAATGTGAATGTGTGTGTGCATGCATATGCCGTGTGGCACAAGTGTGAAAAACAGAAGACAGCTTGTAGGAATCAGTTCTCACCTTCCACCATGCGGGTCCCAGGGACCAAACTGAGGTCACCAGGCTTAGCAGCAAGTGCCTTTATATGTTGGGCCACCTCGCAGTTCCCATGAGCCCTCCCCGCTGGCCTTTTAGACTGACAGGGCATGGGGGGAGGTTGAGGGGGAGACTTGAACCCAGGCAGTCCAGTGCACTTGCAGAGCTTGAAGCATATGATTGGGAAAGAACTGGAGAGCTTGTGTTTCTGACAGCCCATGCGAAGGTGAGCGCTGGAGACAGAGTGCCGGGTGATTCGTTATTTCATATTCCAGACAGACTGCTGGCTGCACAGCCGGGTGTGTGCTTGTCACTCCTCAAGTGACAGCTGGTGGAATCACTTCAGTTGCACCCATTTTCGCCTCTTTTCGTAAGTGACAGGATGTTCTGTCACTGCCACCGCCACTCTGTGCGTTGTGAGGTCTGGCTCCTTCTTCACAAATGTTTCTGCCATTGGCAGTGTCTGTGCTGGGCTGGGGATGAGGATAGGAGGACAGGATGGTAACTCTGTGGCCCCTTGTTGGCTCTACAGGTCAGGGACAGCCTCAGCACACAATTCAAGGGCAAGTTATCCAGACACCCAGATCCTTGCTTTTGTGTTTGTTCTGACTCTGGATTTACTATACAGCCCAGGCTAGCCTCATATTCACTCTGTAACCCAGGCTAGCCTCACACTCACTCTGTAGCCCAGGCTAGCCTCACACTCACTCTGTAGCCCAGGCTAGCCCCACACTCACTCTGAAGCTCAGGTTAGCCTCACCCTCACTCTGTAGCCCAGGCTAGCCTCATACTCACTCTGTAGCCCTGGATTTGGACCATTCACACACCTTGGTACATCCTTACCTCCTCCTGTGTGTCTGTCATTGTTGATCCCAGGCTCAACCTCCCAGCATGTTGGTGGCCAGAGCCTCAGCCCAGCCAGAGTTGCCTGTAGGCAGCAGCAGCAGCAGCTGAGCCACAGGACTCTTGATCGGCGCTGCAAGAGTGAGGTGGTCATGAACATGGTCTCACCACTCAGGCCTCGTGTGCCCAAGCCCCTCAGCAGCTTACTCTGATTGTGGCTCTATGATTCAGAAGGCCAGTGGAAGCCCAGTCATCATGAGGCAAGCAGAGAGCAACAGATGTCTGAACACAGGACACACTAGAGACCTTCCTCCCATCAGACACAGACACACACAGTCACATACACACACACACATACATACATACATACACATACTCACACATAAAGACATATCCACACTCATGCACGCACACATACACACATGCACACACACAGACAGATGTGCACACACATGCATGCACACACAGAGACACATACCCACTCATATACCCACATGCACGCACACACACATGCAAATGCGCACACACATACACACAATGCATGCACACACACATACACACAATGCATGCACACACACATACACACAGTGCATGCACTCATGCACACACACATATACATGCATGCACCCGTACACAAACACATACATGCAATGCATGCACTCATGCACACACATGTGCACATGCACACACAGACACCAACACACATGCATACACACACACACATACACACACACACACACACCTTAGCAGGCCTGGTCTTGATTAACAGCAGGCGAAGGAGGCAACAGAACCCTACTTCATCCATTCCAGCCTCACCTTTCTGTGTGATGCAGGCATAGACCTGAGCCAGCATCAGTTAGGTCAGCGCAGCATAGGCTGGCTACAAAGAGCAAGGCCCAGGGTGGATGGTGGAGGTTTGGTTTTGATAGAATCTTTACATATATATATTACAGGTTAGCCTAGAATCCGTAATGTGACCCAGACTAGATGTTTCAGTGATTTCCCTGCTTCAGGTACCAGCAGAAGTTTTTTTCTTTTTCTTTTTCTTTTTCTTTTTCTTTTTTCTTTTTTCTTTTTTTTGGCCACTGGGCTGTGGAAGGGGTTACAGACAGGTGTGGGGGGCGACTGGGTGCATCATAGAAACACAGTTGTTCCTGGGACCCGTGCTGCTCACTGAGCTTCCAGTTTATCTCCTTGACTCCCCAGGGAGACAGTCAACCTCAGAAAGCCAGGGAAGCTGCGGCTGGTGAAGCCGCTCAGGGGGGCTGAAGCAGGAGTGCATGCAAGTTTGAGGCTGGACTGGACTTCAGAGTGTTGAAGGCCACCCTGGTCAACTTTCTGAGACACTGTCTCAAAACAAAAAGTAAAAAAAGGGATCAGGTGGTAGAGCCTAGAATCTCCCAGTGTGGTGTTAGGTGTGTGGTCCAATGGTAGATCATCTGCCTAGAATCCCTGAGTGAGAGGGCTGGGGTGTGGCTCAGTGGTAGAGCCCCTGCCTAGAATCCCTGAGTGAGAGGGCTGGGGTGTGGCTCAGTGGTAGAGCCCCTGCCTTGAATCCCCCAGTGAGGGCTGGGGTGTGGCTCAGTGGTAGAGCACCTGCCTAGAATCCCCCAGTGAGGGGCTGGGGTGTGGCTCAGCAGTAGAGCCCCTGCCTAGAATCCCCCAGTGAGGGGCTGGGGTGTGGCTCAGTGGTAGAGCACCTGCCTAGAATCCCCCAGTGAGGAGCTGGGGTGTGGCTCAGTGGTAGAGCACCTGCCTAGAATACCCCAGTGAGGGGCTGGGGTGTGGCTCAGTGGTAGAGCACCTGCCTAGAATCCCCCAGTGAGGGGCTGGGGTGTGGCTCAGTGGTAGAGCCCCTGCCTAGAATCCCCCAGTGAGGGGCTGGGGTGTGCCTCAGTGATAGAGCCCCTGCCTGGAATCCCCCAGTGAGGGGCTGGGGTGTGCCTCAGTGATAGAGCCCCTGCCTGGAATCCCCCAGTGAGGGGCTGGGGTGTGGCTCAGTGGTAGAGCACCTGCCTGGAATCCCCCAGTGAGGGGCTGGGGTATAGCTCAGTGATAGAGCACCTGCCTAGGATCCCCCAGTGAGGGGCTGGAATGTGGCTCAGTGGTAGAGCCCCTGCCTAGGTATGTAAGGTCTTGGTTCCATCTCTAGTACTTCAAACAGGAAATTTAAGTCATCAGCTGAGGAAACAGAACAATGGTCTTACCCAGCATTACCTGGGGCTATGGCCTCCCCAGTTCTTCATCTGCTGACCGAGGACTGCAAACCTCTGAGAGAACTGCTGTTGGCTGCTGAGTGGCAGACAAGAAGTGCTTTTCTTTCCTCTTCTCTGCCCTCATGCATCTCTGAGGGTTTTGCCTGCTGCTGTCAGCCATGGAGGAAGCAAGCATGCAGCTGGATGCCACGAGGAGCACTAACCCATGGGGAGCACCACCTCGCTAGGGATCATCAACCCACTAGGATCAACACCCCACTGGGTGCATCACCCCACGGTAGCATCTCTACACTAGGGACCATCACTTGGAGCACCACCCCACTGAGAGCTTCGCATCACTGAGATCATCCCACTGAGAGTAGTGTTACCCCCACTGGGAAGACCAGCACACTAGAGCATCACCCCCATCAAGAGCATCACATGACTGGGAAATCCCTCCACTGGGAAAAGCACCTCACTGGAGCACTACACCATTGGGAGCATTAACCAGTGGGAGCATCACAACAGTGGGAGAACGGGTACACTTGAAATATCACCAAACTGGAGCACTGCTTCCCTGGGAGTAACGAGCCACTGGGAAGACCAGTGACATTGGCACACTGGGAGTGAGCACCCTGCTGGGGGCGTTGCACCAGCGTGGCACCCTACCCACTGGGAGCACCAGCCATCATGCCATACTCCCGGGAGCACTATGCTACCCAAACACCACACACTTCAGTTCCACACAACTGCAGTACTGTGGGACTCAGCGCTACGCCCCCACAAACCCCATGCCACCCACAGCACTGAGCTGCAAGGACCACTAAAAGCCATCTGAGCACTGAGCCATGTTTTGGGGACTCTGCTTTTATGGCAGAGATATTTTTATGTTTCTTAAATATGTTTGAAGCTGTAGTGTTCTGCGAGATTGTGCCCCAAGGCTTCATAGTGCAGGGCATGGTTTTGAAATTGACTAAATAAATAAAATCCTGACACATGAGATGGAGGGAAAGCCAGGCTGGCTCTTCCTCCTGGCAGGATCAAATGTACCAAGTCCCTAAATGGGTTTACGTCAGCTCCAGAGAGAACGGGCGTTTCTAACTGCAGAAGGAGCCACTGTGGAACACCCTTACATCTGAGGACCCAGCAGTGACAGTCACCCTGTGTCATCCATCTTTGTAGCCTCTCTCTTGATTCGTGTGTATGAATGCTAGGGTCCAGCTCTCGTCTGGGCGGAAATGCCCACATTTTCCTACAGACCCCCACCTACCCTAAGGAGAGTCAAACAGAAGTTGCTTAAATCACCCTGAAATAATACAGAAGGCTACCATTCAGTTGGCACTAACGTATATTAAAGCCATAATATGAACGTAATGAACCAGCTAAGAAGCATTTTGGAGGTTTGGGGACTACCACTCTGTGCTCTGATGGCTTGGAACAATGGATCGCTTTTGAATAAGATGGCTCTCCCGTTCCTCTACAAGCCCATGTGGTATTAAAGAGGAGAGACTTCACTATGCTCCCTTCATACTGAGGGCAGGCTAAGGGGGACAGTGCTGGCCATCCGCCATGCCCAGATCTTCTCAATGCCCCGAGCACACATGTCTGCTGACCTGGAAGACACAGAGAAACTACTTCCTCGTGTCATCCTGGTTGTATCCGGCAGAGATGAGTGAGAGTTCATGGAAAATAAACGCTGCCTTGTCTTCAAACCTAAAGACACAAAGAACCTCATTTGCCCTCTCAGAAACTGTGTTTATGTGGTTGTCACTGACTGTACAGCAATGTTCGTGACCGTCTGGTTCTTTCTCTGCAGTATGGTTTGCCTGAAATCAACCACAATCCAAAAATATTAGATTGGGGACATTTATAAGTCATAAACATTTGTTAAGTTTTAAAGTGTGCACGGTCCAAGCACGTCAACTGATGCTCCCTCTGTCTTCCTCCGTCTCGACCAAGATGTGAACTGTGTCTTTGTCCCGAGTATCAAGGCTGCATGTGCTACCCTCCCGTTAGCCACCCAGTGGCTGTCTCAGTCATCAGAGCAGTTGCTCAGCATATTCATGCTTTACCGGTTGCCCTCCCGTGAGCCATCTCCATCATAAGACAGTTTCCCGGCATATCCATGCTGTATGCACTACCCTCCCCTTAGTCATTCGGCAACCATCCCAACGAACCCACTGGATTTTTTTTTTCTCACTGTATCCATGCAGTGTGTCTTACCGTCTCACTCGTCACTCTGGCCATCTTGGTGATCACATAGACTGTCAGTGCTATTGCACAATGGTCATATCTCTCTCAACCTTACTCTTACTTAACAAGGGCTCAATAGATGAGGCAAAATAATACACGAAGAGCACCAGCCATGTAACATGGAGGGATAGATTAACTCTGGTTCCATAGGAAAATCCTGTGTGTGTGTGTGTGTGTGTGTGTGTGTGTGTGTGTGTGTAGATGTACCTCTGTGCACCTACATACGTATATCCTCAGTCTGAGGGAAAATACCAGGGGTCCTGAACTTATCCGTGAATAAGGGAACTACAGTTCTTAATGGAATATTATGGGTTCGTTCATATTTTTCTGTTTAGAAATGTCATCTTGGGTGGTCCTCATTCTGTGAACTAAGGGTCAACACCTTAGCTGAGGCATGGATTCAATATCATCTTATGTGGGTGATGTCCCTAAAAGTTGCTGGAGGCTTGCAAGTCACACATGACGTGTCATCTGGGTCAGGTGCAGACCCGTCGTTGGGGGAAGGCCATTTTTGAACTGAATCCAGCCTTTTCCACACCCCGCCTTTCCTCCTGACTAAATCAGGAGGTGCACAGCCAGCCTCTGCAAGTGAGGCAGGACTCTGTGTAGCTGGAGAGAGAGTGGGAAGAGGGCGGGCCCGGAGCCCTTCCTGAGCACTTCTGCCCTCGCCCGCCGCCCACACTGAGGCCAGAGCCGGCCCCCTTGTGACAGTCACAGGCTTGGTGGTTTCTTGGACAGAGTCGCTTATCAAGCTTAAACCCTAATTACACTTATCTGGGCTGAAAATTGGCCGGCATCACCATTTAAAGTCCTCCTAATTGTAAGCAATGCCCCTTCAGCGAGCTGCCGGGCCTGTCTCCCCGCTTATTGCAACAGATCAGGCGCGCTCAATTGCTTGTCCAAGTTCAGCCCTCTCTTTCCTGTGCTTCTGTGGCTGTTCCAGGAGTGAGCAAGGTGGTGACCGTGGATGTAAAAGGGAACTGGCAGCGCTGGCTGAAGGTGCGGGACCTCACCAAGGGAGTGACCTATTTCTTCCGGGTCCAGGCGCGGACCATCGCCTATGGGCCGGAGCTCCAAGCCAACGTCACTGCAGGACCAGCGGAGGGTGAGTGGGCTGCACTGACAGCTGCACCTGAGCATCAAAGCTCTCACCCGCTTGGTGGGTTAGGGGTCCGGGGACATTCTCAAGCAGACTTTTTGGGTCCAGCAGCCAGCAAATGTCTGGGAAGTTTCCAGAACACACTAAACCAGGCACGGCAGTGCGCACCTGGAATTCTGGCACTCAGGAGGTGGAGGCACAAGGCTCAGGAGTTCAAGGCCATCCTCACTGCAGAGCTTGGGCCCAACCTGGGCTATATGAGACCCTGTCTCAAAATGAAAAATAAAAATAAAAAGACCAAAGCACATGAGCATTTGTGGGTAGACTCAATGCATTCACAGAAGTAATTTGGTAGGTGTTAAGCATGTAAGTTTTTTTTTCTTCCTAGCAAAAACAAACAAAAAACCACCTTAAGAGAAAAATAAATCTTTAAACTTATCAATATATACAATCTTTATGTATAGCTCAGACTGGCCTCCAACTGGCAACAATCTTCCTGCCTCGGTTTCCCAAGTGCTAGGATGACAGGCGTGCACCACCGTGTCCAGCTATGAATCCTATTTTTGAAGCAAAGCAAACAAGAGGCTGCCAGGGTTCCCGAGTCATGGGGGAGGGCTGGTCCACGTTAGCAGCCCCTCCGCTCCTGTCCGGTCAGCGGGCAGCAGACCACTGTTTGAAGAATAGCACTGGGCAACTCCTGGCCTGGGCTGTCTGTCTGTGCCCCGTTTCCCTCCTGGTTTAAGTATGTGTGTGTATCTATTTGTGCGTGCGTTCATGTGTGTGCATGTGTGTGTGCCTGTGAAAGCCAGAGGTTGACATCGGGCATTTTCTTCCATGCCTTCCACCTTGTTTCTTGAGGAAGGCTCTCTCTGGCCCTGGCTTGCCGATTTCCCTAGACTAGTTGATGAGTCTCGGGGATCTTCCTTTTCCACCTATTCTCTGCTAGGATTACAGGTGCACAGCCAGTCCCAACTCCTTTTTATTAATTGTGTGTATGTGTGTGCATGTGTGTGGTGAATGTGTGGACTGCTGTCTACAAGCACAGTGTGTACCTGTAAACGCCAGAAGACCATGGCAAGGGTCTTTACCTATCACTCTTTCACCTATTTTTGGAGATAGGGTCTCTCCATGAACCCCGTACTCACTAACTACGGGACAGGGTGGCCAGTGAGCTCCAAGAATGCACCTGCATCCAGCACCGGTCTCACGGGCTAGGACTGAAGATGCACACAAATGCGCTGAGCTCTGACATGGTCACTAGGGATGCACAGCCGGGGCCGCATGCTTGGGCAGCGGGGCCTTCGCTGACACAGCCGCGTCTCCAGTCCAGCTTTTTAACTTATTTATCATGAGTCAACTTTGGAGTTCACTGGGCATTCGAAGCTTTTCTCCTATACGCCAACATACACACGCGCGCGCGGGCACACACCGTGTTCTAAGGCTCACCAACGTGTCTCTCAGCACCCTGTGTCCTTACTCATCCATCATTCAAAAACATTTTCCTTATGAATGTGTAAAACCCAAAGCTAAGTGTAGGCACAAAAGAGACAGACGCTTTGAGGTCCGGCTGGCAGAGAGCACCACCTGTTCCCCACATCTTCCTGCACAGCTTGTCATCGCTCCATCACAGCAGGGACAGTGGTGTGGCTGGCCCTTCTGAACCACTCTCTCTGGGTCCTGCGTTCTCAGTGTGCATTGACCCCAGCACTCTTCCTACCAAACCCGTGGTGGGATGAGGGAAGGAGACCTGGGCAGGGAGACAGGGCGGCTGGCGCCTGTCACCCCAACATGTGGAGGGTGGGGAGACCCTAAGGTTAAGGCTAACCCTGTCTTGATAAAAACGCTCTTGGGCTGGAGAGATGGTTCAGTGGTTAAGAGCACCTGCCGCTCTTGCAGAGCACCTTAAGTTCAGCTCCCAGTGCCCATGAGGGTGACACACAACCACTGATGATCACTTTGGATCTAAGGCAGTGGCTCTCAACCTTCCTAATGCTATGACCCTTTAATACAGTTCCTCATGCTGTGGTGACCCCCCCCCCCGCAAACATAAAATTATTTCAATGCTACTTCATAACGGTAAGTTTGCTGCTGTTATGGATTGTAATGTAAATATCTGATGTACAGGTTATCTGACGTGCGACCTCAAAAGGGTCGTGATCCACAGGTTGAGAACTGATGATCCAAGAGCTCTGGCGCCCTCTTCTGTTCTCTGCAGGCACCAACACACACACACACACACACACACACACACACACACACACACACACACACACACACACACACACTCCATAAATATATAGAGAAAAAAAGAAAGTTTAAAATATTTAATACAAATAAATTTAGACTTCTGTCCCTACTGAGGGGTCACCAGTCCCCTCAAGCCCATTGCCTACTTTCTTTTGCTCTTTTTATCCTACAGGGTCCCCAGGCTCTCCAAGAAACATCCTTGTCACCAAATCTGCCTCCGAGCTGACCCTGCAGTGGACTGAGGGAAACCCCGGGAACACTCCCACTACAGGCTACGTCATTGAAGCCAGGCCGTCAGGTAGGAGCGATGGTGCTGTGCGCTTCCGCCTGGACGCCAGAGCCAGGCACTACCCACATGGTGGTATTTCGGTCACGCTGATGGTGGTGGCCCGTGGGGGCCTCTGGCCTCCTCTCCCTGCATTCTTCTAGCAGGGCTGAGGTAGGAGGCATCTGTGGAAGATGATGCCCGTTTCTTGTCCCCCTTCTTAGTGCCCAGTAACCACAGCTGTGCTGTTAACCTCTTGGGCATTCAATTTCTGATGCCTTAGCCGCATGACACTCCAAAAGATGATAATTGTCACTCTCAGAGAAGGATAGATGAGAGGCGAAGGACACTCGAAGACATTTCAGCTCATCAGGAAGACCTAGAAGTGTTTCAGGGACCATCTCAGGGGTCTAATGCTGGCAGCCTGTGGAAAGAGCCTTGCACACTTCGGATAATTATAAAACGTCCTTATTAATAGACAAAATGACACATCAACTGCTGTGCCTTTCAGGCTCCTGGAAATGAGGGCTAAGGTCCATCCGCGGGTTTTGGGAGATGGCCCGGTGAGTAAGAAGCATGAGGACCTGGGTTCAAATCCATAGCACCACATCAGCACGTGGCTGTGCGTGTGTGCACCTGTTCCTGTAACCCAGGGCTGGCGGAGGTGGAGACAAGAGAACTGTGGGGTCTGAGGGCTGGCAGCCTCACTGCAGGCACTGCAGGCAGCACATGATGGCAGGAGAGACCCGGCACCCAGAGCACTGGACCAACTGCAGTTTTGTTTTTAGCTTTCTGAGGACCCTCCATCCTGTTCTCCATAGTGACAGGACTAATCTGCATTCCAACCTACCTGTGTGTGAAAGCCCCGTTTGGTTTCAATAATGAAGGGTGGATGGTATTGGAAAACAAGTGTCTGATGGTTTGAGTTGCGTATTACCACTGGGAGCTCGGCGGGGCGAGGTGGCGGTGGTGGTGGTGGTGGTGGGTCTTGTCACCAGACGTAGAGAATGCTAAGCAGCAGTGTCACTGTGAACTTCGACCAGTTACACAGCTCACAAGAAATAGATGATGGTGGACACGGGTGAAAGCACCAAGCATGCTTCAGGAAGGAGCTTCTTTCCCAATGCTAGACGCGCTTTTGTGTTAGGAGCCATTTTGGTCTGGTGTTTAAGGAGGCTGTTGGACCAAGACGCAAGAGCTTGCACGGACACGCCCTTACCCACACACATACACAAAACAAACAGATCTTTAAAAATTATTCCTGGATGGTAGTGGGAAACATTTTGTAAGATGTGAGACGGTCAGAGAATGAAAACACACAAAGGGTGGAGGGAGGGAGAGAGGGGGGGAAGGAGGGAAGGAGGGAGGGAGAGAGGGAGGAGAATGGAAAACAAGGGGAAGTCATGGCTCTAACTTGCTGAACCACGGGCCGAAAATGATTTCTGAGGAGCAAGGCATTGGCCAGCTCTAGAGCCCGGGGTTCTCAAATCAGTAAAGGTGCTGGGCCTTCTGTGATCATTTGGTCCCCACCATGACCCCAGGGACAGCCAGCCAGCTCTCTGCAGTGACTGTGTTCAGCGTTGGCTTTTGTTGCTGTCCTGCAACCAACACTAGAAGAGAGTTGCCAACCATATTCCCTTGTGAATCCTGCTAACTGACGATGGTGGCTGCTGGACCAGGGCCTTCCATTGGGGAAAAAAAAAACACACACACACACACACACACAGCAAGATGCCCCGTCCCCTTTGCAACGCAGGCTAGCCACAGCTCACAGCGACATGCAAGCTTTTATAGATCGTCAATATTTAAACACCTTGCTGGAACCCAGGGGCCTCTGGATCTCAGCTGTCATCTATTTCAGGCCTCATTACACAAACCATTAAAGACCGTATCGTCACATTTTCTCCACTGAAGCTCTCTGGCAAGCCCTTCTCCGGGCGGAGCCCTACTTCATGCAGAGACTGCCCGCCTGGCATCTCGGGGCACAGAGACACTTAGTGGTAGGCGTCCCAGGACCCAGATGGTCTGTTCAGGTTGATATGTCCCTGCCCAGCCATATCCCTGCCTGCCCCCCCCCCCCCCCCCCCGTGAAGTCAGACCCATCAACACTGTGCCCCGCCCCCATCTGTCCCTCTCCCAGTCTTCACCCCCTGAAGGTTTTGCTGAAGAGCCCATGGCCAGTGCACCCAGCAGCAGCTAATGGCGGTAGCATCAGACCAAGTCACAGAATCTCTTATTCCAGTGAGGGTGGTCCCAGGGTGCAGCCTGAGCGCATGGCCATTGAGCTCTATCGGGAAGGCTGACCAGCTGGTTCATCTCTCAGAATTCTGAACGAGTCTCCCCTGGAATTGTGTTGCAAAAGGCATCTGGAAAGCAGCTATGTGGTGGGCAGACTCGAATGATTTATTTACGCAAATTATTCCAAGGCATTTTGCTGTGTAGCTCTCAGAGCCTAATTTACATATTTACACAATACACTGGAATGGCACTAAAGGCACTATAAATATACTTGCCTCTCCAAAGCAGCCATGAAATATATATTTAGGACGCACCCAAGGCAGGCAGACGTTGCATTGTCGTGTTCACAGATGATGCTTTAGCCTGCAGGCGGCGAGGACTGGGAGGGGGGGTGCGGAAGCGGGGGGGGGGGGGGCAACAAGGCCCGTCTACCCTCAGCTCCCCCGTGGGTGCACCCCAAATCCTTTCCCATCCATTGTGTTCATTTTCAATTCTTGGCGAGGTGACTTCTAACTGAACCAGGAAAAAAATCAGTATTACCAAGCCTGGCGTGGTGCAGACCTATCTTCCCAGCATTCCAGAGGACGAGGGAGGAGGAGAATCCCAGGCTAGCCTAGGCTACCCAGATAGGTAAACCATGTTTCAGAAGTAAACTAGTACTGAGCTGGGGAGACCGCTCCGTTGATAAGGTGCTCGCCGGGCAAGCACAATGACTTGAATTTGATTCCTAGAATCCATGCTAAATAAAGCCAGGCATGGTGGTGCATGCTTATAAACCCACTGCTGGGGCGGGGGGCAAAGATGAAGACAGACAGATTCCCTGAGGCTCTCTGGAGAGTCAGCCTAGCTCAGTCAGCCAGCCAAGGCCACTGAGAGACCCTGCCTCTGAAACCAGAGGAGACAGTACCTGACAAGTGACACCTGAGGTTTTCTTCTGCCCTAAACATGCATATATGCGCACACATGCAATGTGCACACAGGTTAAGTAAATAAACAAGTTCATACTCATTGAATCTGGACAGCCCCATGTCAGCAGGTATAGCAAGTGAACCTCTCTCCCTCTCCCTGCCCCCTCTCTCTTTCCCTCTCCTTTCTTCTCCCCCCTCATCTCCCCTCTCTCTTTCCCTCTCCTTTCTTCTCCCCCCTCATCTCCCCCTCTCCCTCCCATGAGCATCAAATGCCTTGGTGTCCTCCTTTTCCTGGGTCAGTCTCCTTCATTGGCCATCCCTGCCTTGATACACACTCCCAATGCTGTCTGCTACCTTGAACAAGGACCAGACAAAAGGCATTTTATTAGCAGCCGTATTTAGCCTATTGTTTAAGCCTCACCCCCTAGCTTGACCATTCCACGCAGAGAGAAACGACAGACAGCACTCCGAGAAGTAACGGACTGCCAGGCATCCACTCACTTGGCCAGCGCTGCAGGCTGACGGTCAGGCTGTTGGCTGGCTCGAGTTAGTGGAACCCGCAGTCTCTGTGGTGAGTGACAGTTTCATTCAGCACGGAGACCCTGTTTAATTGGCCGTGAAATCAAACTTCTGTATTGGCAGACCGTCCATCCTGATACCTGTGGCGGCGCTCACGCCTAGGCGCTGGTGGGGATACATCCAGCGAAGGCCCCTCGGTCATGCTGCATTGGGCTTTGTCTTAATTCAGAAAAGCAAACGCATCCCCTACCTTGGGGCTGGGGAGGTGCCAGGATGGAGAGCTCCAGGCTGACTCAACTCCATCCTCTAGGGAGAAGCTTACGTAGCCTTTGACTGCAGGTGTGTTCTGTACCAGAAGCACCTTCTGTTTTTAGGCCCTCCATTCTGCCTTTCTAAGGGTGGACAACACAATGGAGGAAGAAAGGCACAGAGTCTGTGAGCACCCTAGTTCCCCTCACCCAAGCGGGATGTTAGGTCTTGGGTGACAGTGACACTTCCTTAGGAACATTGGCAGTCTCCATCCTGGAGCTTCGCTGCTTTCTTAAGACCTCGAGGCATTGAGCCAGGCGGTGGTGGCGCAAGCCTTTAACCCCAGCACTCGGGAGACAGAGGCAAGTAGATCGCTGTGAGCTCGAGGCCAGCCTGGTCTCCAAAGCGAGTCCAAGACAGCCAAGACTATACAGAGAGACCTTGTCTTGGGAAAACAAAAAAACCAAAAAAACCTCGAGGCAGACTTTCTTTGACAGTGTGCTAAAAAGCAAGGTTGATAATCCTTCATCGGGGAGTTCATCACGGAAGATTATCCAAGGATCCCTCGCCCGGGGACTCATCCAGGCATCGGTCATTTGAGGACCATTGATGAAAGGATCAATCAGTAGGGTATCAGTCATCGCAGATCAGTCACCCAGAGGGTCAGTTATTCAGGGACCAGAGTCACCCTTGGTTGTTCTCTGCTGATGCTGCCAGTGGCTCCGGCATCTAGGGGTCAGGCAGAAGAGCAAGCCGACACATGTTAATCACCCAGGGACCATCTAAGAGACCCATCACCCAGGAGAACCATCACTCAGGGCACTGACTGATCAAGTCAGTCAGGAGATGCACCTGTCACCCAGGGGACCAGTAAATCAACCAGGAGACATGTCAGTCACTCAGGAGACCAGCTACACAACAGACCTGCCACCCAGGGGACCCACTGCCCAGGGAGCCAGTCACCCAGGAGACCTATCATGAAGAATTCATCCTCTGGGATCTGGGATCAGCCAGTAGAGACCTGACCTTGTGTATGCTGTGAGACAGGTGGTAACTCTCTTCTAGCCGTGTCACAGGTTTCTTGCGGTGATGACAAGCGGGTCACCCACACTAAATATCCAGGGTTTTCTTGTGGAAAGCACAGTCATACTGTCCTCTCCTGCTCTGATTGAGATGGAAGTCCAGGCACTGGGGATCTTCCTGGTACAAGGAAAATCAGTTACACAAATCTCATTATTGTTAATAGTCCTGTAATGTTATTTTTCTCACAAATTTGTGGAGGTATTTTCTCCATCACTGATTTATTGAGATATTTAGCAGCATAATAAAAATGAGAAAAAAACAACCCACAGTTGGGAAACAGTGGCCGCTCTCCCAGCTGCCAGAGTTTTTTTTTTTTTTTTAACCCACTGGTGATCACCGTGTAAATATTGGTATAGATAAATAGCCCAGTGAATTATAATCCAAGTATAAAATGCTAATTTTAGAAGACAGAATTAAACAAAATAAAAATGCAAATATTTTCTTTTAATTCAGAAGGAAATTATCTTGGCACCCCCACCCACCCCGTTTTTTTAGTCTAAGTAGACTGCTGGATAAATGGCTCAGTGTTGAGATCCTATATCAGTATTTTAAAATGTTTTTATAAAAAATGCACGGAGTTCTTGGAGCTATGGCAGAGCTCTTAAAGTAAAATGTAGTCTTTGGGTGACAATAGAAGCAGGGGAAATCATGTTTGTCCCCAGTGACAGGAGAGCACTAAGGAAACATGAATCCAGAGGACACTGAGAGAGCTTGCCACAAAGGTGGTCAGCCCTCAGATGCAATGGAAATGCTCCAGGCTCCGGCGCTCCCATTTAACGTCAACCAACACCCAGTTGGTTGTATGTCCGTCCTTAGACTCTCATAGCATAGCATTAGCTTTTTAGTGGAAAACATGCCATGATGCACTCAACATTTAGGGCCTTGGAGCTAAGCACAAAGTAAAACAGGGGTGGTTGTCATTTACGGAAAGTCTGATGGAGTTGGGGCCTGAGAGAGGCCATGGGAAGCAAAGATGGCTGCCTGGAGGGGGGAACAGATGGGTAGGTAGATGAGGTGTGAATGAATGATTAGGTTGGTGGGCAGAATGACGGGTGGGTGGATGAGTGGATGAGTGGATAAGTGAGTGAGTAGGTAGGTGAATGGGTGGGTGGAGGAATTAGATGGATAGATGAGTGAGTGAGTGAATGAGTGAGTGTAGGTGTGTGTAGTGGGTGTAGGTGAGTGGGTGAGTGGTGGGTGAGTGAAGTGTGGGTTGTGATTGATGAGTGGTGGGTGAGGTGCAGTGAGTGCGGTGAGTGAGTAGGTGAGTGAGTGAGTGAGTGGGTGAGTGAGTGGGTGGGTGAGTGAGTAGGTGAGTGGGTGAGTGGGTGGGTGAGTGAGTGGGTGAGTGAGTGGGTGGGTGAGTGAGTAAGTGAGTGAGTGGGTGAGTGGGTGAGTGAGTGGGTGGGTGAGTGAGTGGGTGAGTGGGTGAGTGGGTGGGTGAGTGAGTGGGTGCGTGCAGTGGGTGGGTGAGTGAGTGCGTGGGTGCGTGGGTGAGTGCGTGGGTGGGTGCGTGGGTGCGTGAGTGAGTGAGTGAGTGGGTGAGTGAGTGAGTAAGTGAGTGGGTGAGTGAGTGGGTGGGTGAGTGAGTGAGTGGGTGAGTGAGTGAGTGAGTGGGTGAGTGAGTAAGTGAGTGGGTGAGTGGGTCGGTGAGTGAGTGGGTGGGTGAGTGAGTGAGTGGGTGAGTGAGTGAGTGAGTAAGTGAGTGGGTGAGTGGGTGGGTGAGTGAGTGGGTGAGTGAGTGGGTGGGTGAGTGAGTGGGTGAGTGAGTGGGTGGGTGAGTGAGGGTGGGTGAGTGAGTGCGTGAGTGGGTGATGAGTGGTGAGTGAGTGAGTGAGTATGCGTGGATGAGTGGGTGGGAGTGAGTGCGTGGCGTGGGTGAGGGTGGGGGTGTGAGTGAGTGAGTGAGTGAGTGGGTGCGTGCGTGCGTGGGTGAGTGCGTGGGTGGGTGCGTGCGTGAGTGCGTGGATGCGTGGGTGGTGCGTGCGTGGGTGGGTGCGTGCGTGCGTGGGTGAGTGAGTGGTGCGGCCAGTGCGTGGCTGCGTGGGTGGGTGGGTGCGTGCGTGCGTGGGTGCGTGCGTGTGGGTGCGTGAGTGGGTGTGGTGCGTGTGAGTGCGTGGGTCAGTGCGTGCGGTGCGTGCGTGGGTGCGGCGTGGGTGGGTGCGTGCGTGAGTGATGGGTGCGTGCGTGGTGCGTGGGTGCGTGCGTGGGTGCGTGCGTGCGTGGGTGCGTGAGTGCGTGGGTGCGTGCGTGCGTCCTGCGTGCGTGCGTGCGTGGCTGCGTGGGTGGGTGCGTGGGTGAGTGCGTGCGTGCGTGGGTGCGTGCGTGCGTGCGTGCGTGGGTGGGTGCGTGGCGCGGCTCCGTGCGTGCGTGCGTGGGTGGGTGAGTGGGTGCGTGCGTGCGTGGGTGCGTGCGTGGGTGTCCCTGGGTGTGTGCGTGCCCCGCAGGTGTATGGGTGTCTTGGTAAATAGGTGCATATATGAATGGATAGGTGGCCTGCCTCCGTGGCTGGTCGCTGGTTGATGGATGGATGGTATAGGTGGGTTGATAGAAGGATGGTAGGTGGTTGATGGATGGATGAATGGATGGTAGGTGGGTTGATAGCTGGGTACTTGGTGGGTTGAAGGATAGATGGTAGGTGGGTTGATGGATGGATGGTAGGTGGGTTGATAGCTGGATTGGGGAGTGAGTGCATAAGTGGGTAAATGGATGGATGGGTAGGTAGATGGGTGGGTAGGTCAGTGAATAAGTGGATAGATGAGTGAATGGGTGTGGATAGGAGATGACTGGGAGGGAAACTGAGTAAATGCGTGTGTGACAAGTGGATGAATGCGTGGGTTGTGGAGATGTATGAATGTATTTGGGTAGGTTGATGGGGAGACAGACTATAAGAATCAATGTTTACTGAGTCCTTTAAAAAGTCAAGAACCCTAGGGTACAGCCAGTGAAGTGAACTGAGCACCTGCTCTGTAAGCCATGGACAGAGAGAGCAGCTGTCCCTCCCTGGGATGTGGGATGGAGAAAGGGGGTCAGGACACGGCCTTGCTTTCTCTCTCCCTCCTGTCCGTGGACTGTCCATAGCCTCTAAGAACAGAGACTCTCCTGGCCTGCTGAAGGACAGAAGAGTATCCCACCACAAAGTGGGCTGCGAATATTTGTAGGAGAACAAGGAGGCATCAGAGGGGGTCCTAGGGCTCTTCAGACCACGTGTATTAAATGCACTATCCAGACTGTTCTTAAGCAAACTTCATGCAAGAGACGTACACCAGAGCAGGAGAGGTTGTTCGGTAGTTAAGGTCACTTGCTGCTCCTGCACAGGACCTGAGTTTAGTTTCTGGCATCACTTTCAGGCTTACTACTGCCTGTAACTCCAGCTCCAGTGGATCCAACACCTTTCTCTGGACCCCAAAGGCACCTGCACATACAGAACATAAATCACATGAAAACACATACACAAGAATCAAAATAAATATTTGAAAATATATATGAGCCACAGTGGCACCCATTCTGTGCCCATAAGCCTTGTTATTTTAGGTAAGAGGAGGGACCACCCACGCTACGGTTTGCCGTTGTGACATTACCACCCTTGACGGGTCTCTTGATGAACAACGACCAATTATGTGAGTATGTAGGAGCAAATCACAAGGCTCTGGTCTCTGCTGATGCCTTCCAAACCGTCAGCACCACCTTGTTCATTAACCTGTGACTATCAGGGCTTCGCCAGGGCAGAGTCTACACCCTGAAGCAAACAGAGGCTCACACACTGGTAATCTCCTCCTGTTTACCATGGAGCTAACCCATCCGAGTGCATCTTCCGTGGGAAGGCTCTGCTTCCCATCACCCCAGGGCCATAAAAACAGCGAGTGCGTGCGCATGTATATTCAGTGGGACTTTTCCTCCCCAGATCGCCTGCTTTTTCAAGTTCTGCACACTTTCGCCTGTAAGAGGAAATTGAACTTGCGAAGGGCTTCTACATCATAGAAGCAGTTTGGGCTGTGCGCCCACCTTTTAGCAACGGCCTCCTCCGGGAATCATTTATATTTTATTTGCAATCACTCATGTTGCGCCAACTGCGTGTGAAGCCGTGTGCTGAGCACTTTATAAATAAAAACATTTGGATCCTCAAGGGAAGCCTACACTATAGGTACCTCTGTTATCACCGTTTGACAGACAAGGGCCAGAGAAGTTGCATGCTCTGCCTAAGGTTGCACAGCCAGTGACAGGACCAAGCTTTGCACTAACGCTATATGTAGTTAGTTTGTTCAGCCACAGTGCATTGGGGTTTTTGGTTCATTGTTGTTGTCATCATTGTCGTCATCGTTGTCATCATCGTCAATTGTTGAGACATGACCTCATGTAGCCCAGGCTACCCTAGAACTTGCTATGAACCCAAGGGTGACTTGAACTACTGTTCCTCCTGCCTCCGCCACCAGAGTGCTGGGATTACAAGCATGTACCATCATGACCTTAGCTCTGTCGGTTGGTGCTTAAGAACCAAAGCCATTCACCTTTTTCTTCTTCCTATATAACATGTTTTCTGGCTTGGATTTTATTAGTGTTTTTCTAAATATCAGAATTTACATAAATTTAGTCTTTACCTACTATGGAAAACTATACATAAACGTCACCACTTTAATGTGTATGGTGTGTGTGTGTGTGTATGTGTGTGTGTGTGTGTGTGTGTGTGTGTGTGTGTGTGTGTGTGTGTGTGTGTGTGTGTGTGTCCGAATGGAGGCCAGGAGTCAACCTTGGGTGTCATTTCTCAGTCTCCACAAGGTCTCTCTCTCTCTCTCTGACCTGGACTGACCCATTAGGTCAACCTGACTGGCCATTAAGTGCTGAAGATCAGCCAATCAGCTCTGAGGTGACAAGTGTGTGCTTCCACACCCAGCTTCTTAATGGGTACTGGGGATTGAACTCAGGTCCCCACATTGGTGCAACACATGCTTTTCCCCTGAGCCATCTCCCCAGCCACACTTTAACCTTATTTAAATGTAGCCTTGAGTAGCTTCCTGGTGCTGTGTACCCATCGCCACCATCCACCTTCCATCTTGGAAACCACTGAGTTCCGGTTCCTGGAACACCTCCCCCACCCCCATTCTACATTCTGTCTCCAGCACTTGAGCAACCCTAGGAACCTCGTCTAAACAAAATTTGTGAAGTATATGGCCCTTGTGACTGGATGACGTCAGTGGGCGTCTTCTCCTCAGCATTTATGCATATTGTCAGAATCCCTCCGTTTTAAAAGTGGAGTAATAGTCCATTATGTGCACACACAGCAGTTTGTTTGGCCTTTGTCTGTCCATGCACCACTTGGGTAGTTTCTACCTTTTGGCACTGTGAATGGTGTTGCTGAGAACGCATATTTGCAAATCTGTCCAGAATACAAAATCTTTTTTTTTTTTTTTTTAATGCATAACGATAGCACCAGACCACTGGCTAAAAATGTCAGACTTGGGTATAACTCAGCAGTAGAGCACCTGCCTAGAAGCCTTCAGTGAAAGGTTGAGAGAGTGGCTCAGCCATGAAGCACACCTGGGTTCAATCGCTAACAGTTGTGGGTGAGCACAAACCACTCACTCTGCACTTAGGGCAGGCTTAACACTGTGGGTGCTCAAGACACTCGGCATTAATAAGAGTCAATGAAATTCAGATTTCATCTAGGAAGTGGCCTTCAAGGCAAAGACCAGGGTCTAATTCCCAGCAGAGAGCATGGAGTGCTGTCCCCAGCCGTGTGCCAGGCTTGCATTTCCCACATAGTCCAACCCTTCGCTCTGAAAGAGGTGACCCCCAGGGCAGATAGGTTGCAGCCGTCCCAGGACCACCCATGGCCATCCCGTCCACAGGGCAGGCGAACGCCGCGCCACCACAGTGCTGGAAGGAAGCTGTGCCTTAAACTGTCCCCTTAACCCTGCTGCCTGGGTTTTGTTTCCAGACAGAGCGAGGTTGGAACCTGTGATGAGTACAAAGCCAGCTGGTGACCTGCTAGCTCCCAGCTGTCTGGAGGTCAAGAACAGGATCGACGGGGACAGCAATGGGGTGTGTAGGGAAATCAGAGAAGGGGCAGCAGCAAGCCAGAAGGGGGCCAGTGTCCCTAAGGTGACATCAAGTGGGAACCAGGAAGGACTGGAACCCATGAGAATATAAGAGAAGGGGAGAGGTAAGAAAATGCAACTCAGCCAGGCGGTGGTGGCGCACGCCTTTAATCCCAGCACTCGGGAGGCAGAGGCAGGCGAATCGCTGTGAGTTCGAGGCCAGCCTGGTCTACAAAGTGAGTCCAGGACAGCCGAGGCTACACAGAGAAACCCTGCCTCGGAAAAACAAACACAAACAAACAAAGAGGTGCTCCAGAAAAATGAGATGGTTCAGTCAAGTCTGATGCCCTGATTTCAGGGTCAGAGCGCACACAATGGTAGGAGCCCCGCAAGTTGTCTTTTGATCTCCACAAGTGCACTCTGGCGCGCCCACACCCCCTCACAAAATAAACGAATATAATAACAAATAAAGAAATCTTTAAGCCCAGCTAGCTACTCCGGGGCGTTTGCTGAAGAAGGAGGCACGCCTCTCCAGCCTCTGAGGCTGGCATCAGATGCCCTGTCACAGGCAGCTGCAAGCTCATCTCTAGAAGAGCTGCCCTGACCCCCTGCTCCATCTCTGACCCCTCTTGCAGATGAAGGCTTGTGGGACATGTTTGCAAAGGACATTCCCCGGAGCGCCACATCATACACCGTGGGCCTGGACAAGCTGCGGCAAGGGGTGACCTACGAGTTTCGGGTGGTAGCTGTGAACAAGGCGGGCTTTGGGGAGCCCAGCCGCCCTTCCATGGCAGTGTCAGGTAAGCCTTTCGGGATAGGGGAGGGCCGCTGCCTTTCTTCAATAGACAGATGTATAGAGTGGAAGCACTCATTTTTTTTTTTTTTCCCGTGAGAGGAGAGGGTAGGCGCTGAGAGGCTGGCACGCCCTCCGGCTGGGAGGAGGAGCTGCTGCAGATTGCAGTGGGGAACACAGTGCAGACCCTCTGCACTAGGCAACCCCTTCCCGGGACAGCTTTCTTAGAGCTGAACCCTCAGACTCTGAGCTACTGGTAAGGACCCTGAACAGACAAAGTGAGAGAGTGCCATCCCGGGCTGTGTCAGGACCCACATCAAAAAAAAAAAAAAAAAAAAAAAAAAAAACCAGGCACGGTGGCATGCGTTTGCAGTGTCTGCTCTGCAGAGGCAGAGGGGGGATCCTTGGGGCCTGATCAGTGAGCTTCAGTCGAGTGAGGGACCCTGTCTAAAAGGAGGTGGGGGGGTGTTCCTAAGGATGACACCCGTGGTTGACCTCTGGCCTACACACACACACAAACACACACACGGAAAAGGAAAAACTGCCAAGAAGCAGCTTCGTGCTCATGTGGCCTTGAACCCCACACAGCATAGAGCAGGTGGAATGCAGCTCCCTCACCACCACCACCACCACCACAGGGCAACATCTGCAAACACTTCCGAGATCCCACAGCATCCAAGCCAGCAGTGGCTGCCATGGGGACTGTAGTCAGTTCACGGCATCCTTTAGAAACCCTAGCTGCCGTCACCCACTGGCCTTTCTTGCATCAGGACCCAGGCCCTGGCATGAGAACTGCCCCCACAGGACAGCTGAGGCCTCTCCCCCCACCCCCCCCCACCAAGCGGAAGAGCAGGCCAACACGCCTGGGTGGCCAGCTTGAGAGTCACGGGACTTGCTATACAGGATATTGAATGCACAGCCAGACACCCCACTTACATCCTTTGGATTCAAAACACTGTCATCGCCTGAGAAACCCTGTGGTGTACCATTATCCAAAGCCAATTTCCCCTTTATTCCCAGCATGCCCTCATTCGTCATCCAGCCAGTGAGATGCTTAATGCGAAGGTGGATGTGTTTTCTGCAGGTTTTGGCAGCTGGAGGCAGACCCCCGGCTCTGCCTGTAAGTGTGGCTCATCATTCGGGGCCCTCGGTGCCATTTAACAAGCTCCCCCACAGGGATACCCCTGAAAGGCAGGAGTGGGGCCCTAGGGCTGTCCAGCACCTGCAGAGAAGACATTTTCCCATTTCCCCCTCTCAGTGCACAGAACAGAATAAACAGGAAAGAAAACGTGTACCCTTTGACAACGCAGCTTTTCCATGAAACACTTTTGAATAGATGTCTCAAAAGCAGGTTCGAACAGGAAGAGCCTAGTTCAGCCCAGTTTGACTAGGGACAGAAAATACAGATCACACAGCCCCAGACTTCAGGGGCTCCTGGACCAGTAGAGGAAGTCAACAGATAGCTATAGATGCGCAGTAGGCATCTGAGCCCGCAATATGCCTCAAATGCAGAGACCTCAAGGGCTCAGTCATCACCTTGTCTCCAATGGGAACCCATAGAGGAGGTGGGGATGGGGGCCCGGGGGAGGGGATGGGCGGATTTCTCCACGACACTGTCAAAGGATGGATGTGAGGAGAGAGGGTGGTAGAGATGGTTGGGGCCAGGTTGCCATGGAGATATCAACAAGTGTAATGAAGCAAAGTACACAGCATCCCCTGAGGGAAGGCTCAGCCCGGGATGGGGAAACAGCATCAGTGTTTCTGAGCAGGTGGGGTCAGAGGAGGCATGGGATATGTTCTTAAGGGTAAGAGCAGGGGTGGGAGAGGATGGTCCAGTATACATCCATCCTGACTTAGTTTCCCTTCCTGTTGCCGTGATACAATACCCTGACAAAGGCAATTTAAAGGAGAAGTGGTTTGCTCTGTCTCCCGTACAGTGTGTCATAGTAGGGAAGTCAAGGAGCCTGGAGCTTGAGGCAGCTGCTCACAGCACACTGACAACCAGGAAGCAGAAAGCAATGAAGGCACACTCAGCTCCCTTTCTTCCTTCACACAGTGTCTTAGTCAGGGTTTTATTGCTGTGAAAAGACACCATGACCCCGGTAACTCTTACATGGCAGCATGCAGGCAGACATGGTGCCCGAGAGGTGGCTGAGAGTTCCACTTCTGGGTCTGTAGGCAGCAGGAAATGACAGTGAGACACTGGGCCTGGCTTGAGCATCTGAGACCTCAAAGCCCACCCCACCCCCAGTGACATACTTCCTCCAACAAGGCCACACCCCCTCCAACAAGGCCACACCTCCTAACAGTGCCACTCCTTATGGGCCTCTGGGGGCCATTTTTATTCAAGCCACCATGTATACTCTAGGACTCCAGCCAGGGAATGGTGCTATAGTTAAGATGGGATCTTCTGCACATATCAGTTAAACTGACCAACCTGATAACCCTTTATAGCACCAAGAGGCTTGTCTTGTAGGGGATTCTAGGTCCTCCCCAAGTTGAAACTTAACAGTTACCCCAAACTTGACTCTATAGAGGAGACAGATTTTTTTTTTTTTTTTTTTTTTTTTTTTTTTTGGTGTTTTGAGACAGGGTCTCTCTGTGTAGCCTTGGTTGTCCTGGACTCACTTTGTAGACCAGGCTGGCCTTGAACTCCCAGCTATCCACCAACCTCTGCCTCCCAAGTGCTAGGATTAATGGCATGCGCCACCATGCCCAACTCAGAAAAATTCTTAAGGGTGGATTCCCAAGCCTGCTATGGAGCTTATGGAAGTCCCAGAAGATTGTCTATGGAGCTGTGACAGCCATGACAGCGCCTCCTCTTCCCTGCTGCCAGGTTCTGGAGAGATGCTGTATGGAGCTGCCATTGAGCCTCATCCTGTGTGGTCTTTTCCACAGCACAAGCTGAGGCCCCGTTCTATGAGGAGTGGTGGTTCCTATTGGTGATGGCGCTCTCCAGCCTCCTCCTCGTCCTCCTGGTGGTCTTCGCACTGGTCCTGCATGGGCAAAGCAAGAAGTATAAGAACTGCGGCACAGGTGTGACGTCTCCCTCGCTCTTCCACCAGTGATCTGGCATTTGGTCTCTCTGCTGATTCTGCCAGGATCTTTTTTTAACAGTGCATAAATATTAGGGAAATGAGTGTCTCCACGGTAGAGCACCTGCCTAGAATCCCCCAGTGAGGGGCTGAGGTATGGCTCAGTGGTAGAGCCCCTGCCTAGAATCCCCCAGTGAGGGGCTGGGGTGTGGCTCAGTGGTAGAGCCCCTGCCTAGAATCCCCCAGTGAGGGGCTGGGGTGTGGCTCAGTGGTAGAGCACCTGCCTAGAATCCTCCAGTGAGGGGCTGGGGTGTGGCTCAGTGGTAGAGCACCTGCCTAGAATCCCCCAGTGAGGGGCTGGGCTGTGGCTCAGTGGTAGAGCACCTGCCTAGAATCCCCCAGTGAGGGGCTGGGGTGTGGCTCAGTGGTAGAGTCCCTGCCTAGAATCCCCCAGTGAGGGGCTGTGATGTGACTCAGTGGTAGAGCACTCACTCATCCCCAACACTACCAAAGAAAAAAGAAGCTCTCCAGACCTGATGTTTCTGCCTCTCATATTAGCCATATGTCTTAGCCATGACATTGGAGTTGCTGGGCTCCCCAAATCTTTCTTTTCACACCCCATTGCTCTTATGTGCTCATGTTTTTAAACAAGAGAGAGGATCGGTGTTAAGCAAGTAAAGTCTCATCCCAGCTCCTCCTCTGAGGATGGGGATAAGCTGGAACCCACTCGGGGTCTGAGTATGATGGAAATGTTCCTATGCTATGGCCTTTCTCATGTACTTGAGCCTGGACCTCACTTTCCATTCCCTCTGCTTAGCTTCCTCCAGCTCTGACCCCTCTAGGGGTCTGTTCCCTCTTTGCTAGCAGAGCTCCATGCTCAGCTCTGTGTGCTGCCATCACCACCATTAAAGAAATGAACATGTAGGTGGGCAGGCGGAGGAATGAAGCCAGCCACAGGAACACTCATGTGACGTGGCTTCTTAGACGTGGAGGTCAAGAGAAGGCAAAGTGGAAGCATGCTCATTGAAGGCAATGCTGGGGTCGCATCTTGGGGGAGAGGAGTAGAGAGTGGTGTGAGAGTCAGCCTTATGGGCACTGCGAGGACTCTGTGCCTGCGCAAAGGTGGTGACTCTGCAAGATACAAGTACATTACTCCAAACACTTCAGGTTGATGCTCTTTATAGTTCCGATTTTTAGAAGCCCCATAACCACCAGGATGACCACTTCTTACCATAACCCGAAAAACAGCTTTGCACCTGTGGCTCTCCACTTCCCGGACCCCGAGTCTCTACCTTGCAGGAGTTATCAAAGCTATGGTTGAGCCAGAGAACACAAGACGAGCTGGAGAGGTGACTAACGTGCTGACTGTAAACATAGGGGACCAGAGTTAGGTCCCCACCACTCACATAGAAAAAGCTGGACTTGATGCTACAGACCTTGTAATCCCAGAGCTAGGGAGGTGGAGACAGGTGGGTCGCTGGGGACCACAGAACCAGGACCCCAGGGATACCTCCGAGGCATCAATATCACAGATCCTTGTGCCAGAGAGATTAATAAGACAGAACGCCTACATTGCCGGGACATTAGCAATTCATTCCTGAAAGGAAAGGGTTTATTCTTTTTCTTCTCTGTGTAAATTCACTTCTAACAAGTGTTTGTAAATTTGATTGTGTTCCCCTGGGATTTACAATGTATGAATGACATGTCATTTTAGTAAGCTAATGTGGTTACAGAACAACATAGTCTCCTCCATCTCTTTCTGTCTCTCTCTGTCTCTGGTCTCTCTCTGTGTTTCTCTGTGTCTCTGTCTGTGCCCCCCCCCTCCCCTCTTTTATCTGGAAAACAGAGTAAGAAAGAACATGTCAGAAGTGCTGTTGCTTCCAACAAGCCTGAGGTGAGGCTTGTCTCCCAGAAAGTGACTTGGGGAGACTTTAGCTTAGTTGTCTGCTAGCCCCTCTCGCTTTGCTCTCACCTGCCCAGCACCCCTCAAGTCACATCCGTGAGCAGAGACCAACTTTATATCTATTTCCTGCACTGGGTCTATGGGCTTTTCCATCTCAGCATCCAGCCACATGGAAGGTGCAGGGTGCCCATCGTGGGCATATACCTCAGCGTGAACATATACTCTACCATGGTTTCGGCGGGGCAGGGTGTGTGACAATGTCCTAGGAGCAGCAGGATAGTTGGGAGCATGCCAGATAAAATCCTCACCCTGAAGGAATCTCTGAGACAGCACTGGGAAGGTAGAAGACAGAGTGTGAGCACCGAGTACATGTGCTAGTGCAAACTTCCCAGGTGGGAGCTAAGGAGATGGCTTGGTGAGTAAGAGTGCTTGCAGTGCAAGTGTAAAGATCAAAGTTCAGATCCCCAACACCCACATAAAATCTAGGGCACGGCAGTGCCTGTGTCTATCGCCCCAGTGCTTTGTGGGGACTCGCCTAATTGTAGAGACCCCTCCACAGACATGCCCAGAGGTTTATCTCCTGTGCTACTCTGAATTCCAACAAATTGTCAACCAAGATTGACCATCACAAAGCACTGGAGAGATGCCTCAGCAGGTAAAGGCACCTGCTACCAAGGCTGAACACCTGAGTTCAATCCCCAGAACCTGCAAGGTGGGAGGAGACTCAACTCCTCATAATTGTCCTCTCACCTCCACACAGGCGCTGTGGCACATACACCACAGACACACACCAAATAAATGAATGTAAATATAAATGTAATAATCTTTAAAGTTAGAATCCTCGCAGATGCACATTTGCAGATTAATTTAAAAGCCTACAATCCTGTGGTTAATGCAGAGACAAGTGTAACCATCACCACTATCCATCTGGGACATCTTTATCGCCTTCTGAAGGAAGCCCTGCCCCCCCCCCCCCCGCTTTTTAAACCTATCTTACCCATATAAAGGTGGTTTGTTTGTTTGACTGTTTACTTCCAATTTCATTACATGATTGTCAGTTTTAAATTTTGTGTTACTTGTGAAACATTTGACTTCCCTGACTGTTAATAAGGGTATGCATTCTGAGCACATTTTCATAAAATATTGGCAAGGATACTGGCATTTTGGCATCGGCGAGATAAACACTGAAAGGCTAGTGTCGCTGTTTTGCTCTAGTGCTGAAGTGCATGTGTAGCTTTGCTCCCCAGCTCGGCTCTGGCTGAGGATAAGGCCATATGCTTCTGAAGAGTCACATGCGACAGGAGCACAAGAGCTGTGGTGTTGGCTGACCCTCCCCTGCATCACGACTAAGACTTACGCTGGCTTTCCCCATCGGCTCTAGGTAAGGGCATCTCCAACATGGAAGAGTCAGTGACCCTGGATAACGGAGGGTTTGCCGCCTTGGAGCTCAACAGCCGCCACCTCAATGTCAAGGGCACCTTCTCAAAAAAGAACGGAACCAGGTAGGAGGCTGTGCCGAGCCACTGAAGGCTAGATGTCTGGGATGTGCCCCTGCACCCCCATCCACGGGTACTCACCAAACAAATTCTGCTGTGTTCAAAGCGCAGCCTGCTCCTAAGACACTAGGTGGGGTTGGATCTAGGAGTTCAGACTGTGGAGGGTTTAGAGAAGTTTCCAGAACGTCTGCAAAGATATGGAAAAAGAACAGGACCTCAGGTAGGAAGCCATAGGCCATGGCCACCTGGCAGCCTCTATGCTGACTTTGTGTCTCCTTGGGTCAGGGACTTTGCAGTTCATCACAGACTGCAGCAGGCTTGACCTGTGTCCTAGATAGATGGCTTTTGTCATTGTCATATTCCCTGTTTTCCAAGTTGTCCCTTGATGACACAGACAGCACTTTCAAATGCGGTTGGGGGATGAAGGCACATGTGACCCTCCCTACCAAAGACCCTCAGCTCTTCGCTGTCTACCCAGCTTCAGTAGGGAGTTAGTGTCCCTGCTAGTGGAGCTAGAAGGTGGTCTTGGCCTGGCTTTTGACCTGCAGCCTTCTGAGAATCCACTATAGGCACACAAAGCAGAGCCGGGAGACAGCTCAGTCAGTAAAGTGCTTGCCGTGAAAGCCTGAGGGCCTGAACTCAGCCTCTTAAATCCACGAGGGGAGACCAGGTGCAAGTGTGTGTTCCTAATTCCAGCCACAGCTGAGAGGATCCCCGGAGCTTGCTGGCCAGCTAGCCTAGCCTACCCAGAGAGTTCCAGGCAAGTGGGACCTTGTCTCAAAAAAAGAAGAATCAAGTCAGGGGCTAGAGAGATGGCTCAGCCTGTAAAGAACTTTCTGTATTAGCATATGGACCTAAGTTCAAATCCCCAGAATGCATATAAAACAATGTGATTCTGTAGCACCAGCACTGCTATGATGAGATGAGAGACAGAGACAGGAGACTCCCTGGAAGCTCACGGGCCAGCTCACCTCACACACACACACACACACACACACACACACACACACACACACACACCAGAAGTTGTCCTCTGACCTCCACATATATGCCCTAGGATGTGCACAACTGTACTCATGCACATATAAACACACACACACACACACACACACACACAACACATACCTGCACGCGCACTGGTACACACACGAGCACCTGTACAGAGCCATGGGAGGGCGCCTTCCCGGAGTAACAGACCATGGGGCTTTCCAGCTTCAATGTGCATCTGCTCTTCATGTCAGAGTGGGACTCAGACACCATCAGGGACACAGACAGACCTAAGACCTCAGTTTCTCTATGGCCTTACAAACCTTTCAAGGGTGGCAAACTCACCGTGCCTGTGATGCTTTTGTCCCCTGCCACTCAGGAGACTTGAGTTATTTGAAGGGAACTGAGGCCCAGAGCTGACTGAGATGGCACTGGCCTCCATCTTGAGAGGAAGCAGGTCTCAGCTGCTCCTCCTCTCGGCCCCCATCAGAGCGCACGGGCTGCCACCTCCTCGTTACCTTCCTTAGGACGTCAGGTGGATGCTGACGGCACCCAGTCCTGTCTTTCCACTTCATTTGTCTACTGAGAGTCAAGCTCGTCCTGTTGAGAAACATGAAAAGGTGTTGACATAATTTCAAGACCGAGAGGGGCTTGTCACGGAACTTTTACATACTGTTGCTGTGTCCCATGCCCGGCTGCAAATCCCTTCCCACTGCTGAGAAGCTCATAGCCTTGAGGCACGTAGCCCAAGGATGGACAGTCCTCCAGCTTGTTAACTCCTGGTGCTTCATAGGTAAACAGGAAATGACTCTGTAGTAAAATTGGACGGTCTTGGTGCACAAAGGCGTGTCCCCAAGGAGTCCTCTACCAAGAGAAACAGTCATCTGATACCAACAGACAGGGACCCGTGGCTCCAGACGGAGCTGCTGTAAAAGTGGAGTAGGATTTATGAGTGCTGGATAAGACAGCCTCTCCATCAGGGCCCATTGAAGCAGACCTGTCATCCCAGCTACTCAGGGGGCTGAAGCAGGAGGATTGCAAGTTTACAGTATGCCTGGGCTGTGGAGTGAGTTCAAATACAGCCTGGGCAATTGACACCCTATGTCAAAATAAAGAGAGAGCTGAAGTTGTAGCTCAGCAATAAAATATCTGCTTAGAATCCCCCAGTGAGGGGCTGGGGTGCGGTTCAGTGGTAGAGCACCTGCCTAGAATCCCCCAGTGAGGAGCTGGGGTGTGGCTCAGTGGGAGAGCACCTGCCTAGAATCCGCCAGTGAGGGGCTGGGGTGTGGCTCAGTGGTAGAGCACCTGCCTAGAATTCCCCAGTGAGGGGTTGGGGTGTGGCTCAGTGGTAGAGCCATTGCCTAGAATCCCCCAGTGAGGAGTTGGGGGTGTGGCTCAATGGTAGAGCCCCTGCCTAGAATCCCCCAGTGAGGGGCTGGGGTGAGGCTCAGTGGTAGAGCCCCTGCCAAGACTCCCCCAGTGAGGGGCTGGGGTGTGGCTCAGTGGTAGAGCACCTGCCTAGAATCCCCCAGTGAGGGGCTGGGGTGTGGCTCAGTGGTAGAGCCCCTGCCTAGAATCCCCCAGTGAGGGGCTGGGGTGTGGCTCAGTAGTAGAGCACCTGCCTAGAATTCCCCCAGTGAGGGGCTGGGGTGTGGCTCAGTGGTAGAGCCCCTGCCTAGAATTCCCCCAGTGAGGGGCTGGGGTGTGGCTCAGTAGTAGAGCACCTGCCTAGGACCCCCAGTGAGGGGCTGGGGTGTGGCTCAGTGGTAGAGCACCTGCCTAGGATCCCCCAGTGAGGGGCTGGGGTGTGGCTCAGTGATAGAGCACCTGCCTAGGATCCCCCAGGGAGGGGCGAGGGGTAGAGGAAGTCAGCAGTAGAGCATTTAACTACAGTCTGCCAGTGTGAGGCTTAGTATATGGTCCATATGACATGATAGGGTATACTTGTCATGTGCAAGGCCCTGGGTTCAATTTCCAGTACTGAACAAAAAGGGCTTTTCCAGTCTTTCCAGTTTAGCTACCTCGACAAGGAAGGCTGTGAGCCCTCGAGCCAAGCAGCCTCGGCGGGCCTGTAAGTAGGGAAGAACCCACATGACTCCTAGGTTTGTGAAGTCCCCTGGCCCAGCCGAGGAACAGTAGTCTTGAGTGAGGGTTCAGGGGACCACATTGGCAAGATGGTGGATGTAAACAGTGAGTCCCCGGGCATCTGACCCAAAAGCACCGAGGCAGTTTCTCCAGAGGGAAGGTCAGGTCATTAGTCCACATTTATGTACTCAGCACTGGTTGCCACCTTGTCACTCAGCCATCTGAGGGAGCAAGGGCTATGATACCAGATGCTCTGAGGCAGCCAGAGGGTCTCGGCTCAGCTGCTGCAGAACTCACACAGTCCTGGATCGGAAAGGCCTCACCGGGCTGGGTTCTTTCATCCACATCAATTGGCCACTCTGAGAGTCCTGAACTTTCTCCAAGGGTCAGATACCCATCATGAGCCCACTGAGAGACACAGACAATGTCAAATCGAGTCAGAAAGGAAAACTAGCCCTTTGTTCTCACCTTAACAGTCCCAGGGTCACAGGTGTGAAGCAACAAAGGGTCTGTGCTGTTTACAGCCACCCTGCATGTTTGCAAAGCCCTCAAAAACAAGGTTAGAAGGGGTCACCCAGCCTGGGCCCTCTAGCTGAAGTCTCACATACCATCAGAGCCAGCCATGGTGGCACAGGCCTGTCATCTTAGTAGCCAAAGCCTAAGGTAGGAGAATTGCATGTTTGAGGCTAGCCTGGGCTACATGGTAAGACTGCTGCAAAAGAGAATAAAGGAGATGAAAGTGATAGCTCACTAGGTAAAGTGCCTGCCGTGCAAGCGTGATCCTGATCACAAATCCCCAAAATGCACATAAGACTCTGGGCATGCTGGCACACATCTGTTACCCCAGGGGGCAGAGGCAGGGGGATTCCTGGAGCTCCGCTTGCCAGCTAGTCTAACTAAATTGGAAACATACTCTATCTCCAAAGTAAGGTGGAGCATGATTAAAGAAGACACTGGCACCAACCTCTGGCCTCCACATGCATTCACACACATGTATATATGTGCCACATGTGTGCATGCATGCATAAGATACACACACAAATAAAACATTTCAAGAGAGGCACAGTTGGTTCAAAGCTCTCTGGTCAAGTGGTGCCTGCTTCTGTGTGGGAAGGCACATTGTAGTGTCTTAGAGTTTTAAAAAATCATCTGCTGGCTAGATGACAAATGAGTCTTTTTCCAAAATTAGTCATTTTTGAGGTAGAGAAAGCAGAGGTCCTAAGCCCAGTAAGATGGCTCAGCAGGTAAAGGCACTTGCCACCAAGCCTGATGACCTGAGTTCAATTCCTGGGACTCGCACAGTCTAAGGAGAAAATCAAGTGCTGTATGTTATCCTCAGACCTCCCCACATATGCATGACATGTGCACATGTGAGCACACAGATGTGCATGTTTAAAATATATATTAAAAGGAGGCTCTTGAACCTTTCTTGGGCTTTTCTGGGGAAACATAGGCAAAGTCAACCTCAAGGGAGTTAAGATAGCCAGGATGCCAGAGTCCCCGAAAATACAGCTTTCCCATGCTCAGGCCACTGAGGATGGCTTTCCCCATAATAGAGTGGAAGGGTCACCTGTCTGCAGCCATCATGCAGTTTTTCACATGGTCTTCAGCCTGAACATAGGGAGGGTATCTAAGAGTGCACCTTGCCCATCTAGCAGACCAAAGTCTTGGGGACCCCTGAACAGCCACAGGATGAAAAAGATGTCCTGGGTCCTGACTCATAATGTGTTGTCATTGGAATGTTTTCCTCCTGCCCCCATATGAGCAAGGCCAGACAGCAGCTTAGGAGTCGCATCCCCGGGGGAGTGTCCTTTGTCCCAAGTAACCTGTGGCACCGCCCTGTTTTAGATCCCCACCCCGACCAAGCCCCGGAGGTCTACACTACTCCGATGAGGACATTTGCAACAAGTACAACGGCGCCGTGCTGACCGAGAGCGTGAACCTCAAGGAGAAGTCGGTGGATGGGTCGGAGTCTGAGGTCAGTGCCACACTTGCTTCCAAGCAGTGCCCACCATCCTTACTTCGATGAGCCTTTCTGGTTCCTCAACACATATCATCTCATTTTGGTCTGACAGCCACGCATGGGATGAGCAGACCTGAGGGGTAGAGGAGGGTCCATTGGAGATGAGGGAAGCACACACACAAAAAGAGTGGTTGCACACCTTCTCCTGGGAGATGGAAAACAGTGTCCAGCCACACAGATAGGGAGGTGCCCACAGACCCATGAAAGGTTCCATCCAAGTCAGGCGACAGACTGTATTCCTTCTCTCATCGCTATGACAAAACACCCAAGGGAGCAGTGTAGCAGGGTTTATTTGGCTCATAGTTCAAAAGTTCACAGTCCCTCAAGCAGAGAAGGTATGGGGGCAGGAGAATGAGGCAGCCGCTCACATTGTATGTGCAGGCAGCCACTCACACGGTATCCACAGGCAGCTGCTCACACTGTATCCACAGGCAGCTGCTCACACTGTATTCACAGGCAGCTGCTCACACTGTATCCACAGGCAGCCGCTCACACTGTATCCACAGGCAGCCGCTCACACTGTATTCACAGGCAGCCGCTCACACTGTATCCACAGGCAGCTGCTCACACTGTATTCACAGGCAGCTGCTCACACTGTATCCACAGGCAGCCGCTCACACTGTATCCACAGGCAGCTGCTCACACTGTATCCACAGGCAGCTGCTTACACTGTATCCACAGGCAGCTGCTCACACTGTATCCACAGGCAGCTGCTTACACTGTATCCACAGGCAGCTGCTCACACTGTATCCACAGGCAGCTGCTCACACTGTATTCACAGGCAGCTGCTCACATTGTATCCACAGGCAGCTGCTCACACTGTATCCACAGGCAGCTGCTCACACTGTATCCACAGGCAGCCGCTCACACTGTATCCACAGGCAGCTGCTCAGATTGTATCCACAGTCAGGAAGCAGAGAGAGGCAAATGCTGGGGCTCAGTTGTTTTTTCCATCTCATTCAGTCTAGTACCTCTGCCGTGGGAAGGTGTCACCCACATTTAGGTTGACTCTTCCCACCTCAGTTAGCCTGGTCTAGAAACTCTCACAGACAGCTTTGTCTCCTGGGTGATTCTAGGCCCTGTCACGTTGGCACTCCACCTAAGCCACCACATGAACCAGTGAGCTTATTGGGGTTCCTCCCATGAGTGTAGATGACTCTCAGACAGCTTCACCCCCAAAGAGCACCCTCGGTCAACTACCTATCTTCTAAATGATGTCAGCACACAGGGGACCCTCACGAGGATCCCAGGAAGATCTCATGACTGCTGTGAGCGCTCCAGTTCCCTCCAGCATGATCTCACCCTCAAGATGGCTCATGTGCTTCACCATAGCTTCTCTAACATAATGACAGTGATGTCCCACCTGAAGCAAGCAGCCTCAGTACCCAAGTTCATAGTCATGGCATTCCTGGGGCCAGTCCGTCCTTCCCACACATGCAGACAGAGCAGATGCTATGAGCCTGTTCATTGGACATGAGGTCCTACTCCTTAAATCTCAGGGCCGGGGTAAGAGATGGGCAAGACTGGCCTTCCTTTGCACATAGGACACCCTGCAGCACAGGGCATGTGTGTGGACCCAGCACCCATCCACAGGCCCTGTGTTTGCTGCAGGGGGAGGGTCTTTCTCACACACTCCACGTCCTGGTCAGCACTCCATCACTATGAAGAGATACCATGACCACAGTCACTCTTATAAAAAGGATAAGCGTATAGCTGGGGCTTGCTACAGTTGCAGAGGTTTAGTCTCTTGTCGGCACGGTGGGAAGCACGGCAGCACGCAGGCAGACATGGTGCTGCAGAGGTAGCAGAGGCTTCTACATCCAAATGCACAGGCAAAGGGAAGGAAGAGAGCCACTGGGTCCCACTTGAGCTTTTGGAAAACCTCAAAGCCCCCCCCCCACCCCCAGTGACACACGTTCGCCAGCAAGGCCACACCTACTTCAGTGAAGCCACGCCTCCGAATCCCTCCCAGATAATGCCCTTCCCTAACTATGAAGCATTCAAACATATGAGCCTATGGGGGCCATTCTTATTCAAACCACCGAACTCCATTTTTTTACTTGTCATGGAGGTCACAGAAGGGCATGGTCCAACAAGGGCCTGGTGCCCGGAGTGGGCACTGGAAGCGCCATTCCCTTCAGAGATGAACCTATTGTTTTCTGGTGAGTTCTACATCTTGGTGAGAATGGCAGAGGGCCTCAGCTTATGGGACTGATAGAGAGTAGAACTACACAAACATACACCCGAGACTGGAGAAATGGCTCAGTGGATAAAGCGGAGGACCTAAGTTCGATCCCCAGCACTGATACACAATACAAGAGATGGCAGTATGTGCTATGAACCCAGAACTGGGGAGGCAGGTATAGCTGCTCTCTGGGGCTTACTGGCTGGGTAGTCTAGCTGAACTGGTGAGCTACAGGCCAATAAGGGACTCTGACTTAGAGGTACATTTGTATGCACATGCACGCATACCTGCTCACCCATGTTCCAGCGCACATGCACACACAAGCCCATGTGAAAAACATGACATTAAAAAGTAGACCCGCCCACCTCCCATGCCCACCATAGGTTAGCTTTTCCCTGGTGTCAGTCACCTCTCGTGGGAGGAGCTTCCTGCTCTAGCTTCCTGGTGTGTAAGCAGAGACTCTAAATCAATATTTAATCTAAAATGCACTCTCACCTTCATCCTTGGCCCAATTTCAGCCCTTATTGAGCCCCAAGGCTCAATAAAACAGCTCCTTTCCAATTGTGGCTTATACACGAACTCCAGTGAGTGGGCCGTGGGTGGGCGCTGGTGAGGTCCAGCCGAGATGCACGGTACACGCTCTGTTTACAAAGGAAGCCTGGTCTGTAGCATGGCCTCGGGCTTGTGGGAAACAGCAAGCAGCACTGAAGAGGTGCTTTCGTCTCTGCTGGAGGACTGTCATGGAAAGCCCGCAGGGACAGGCCTGCCTCTTTGGAGCTGTGGTTAAGCACTGTCACCTCGTGGTAGCTGCTCTTTGAAGACCAGCAGGACAGCTTTGTCACGGATTGCCACAGACTTCTGGTCTCCACTGATTGAGCCAGGTCTTGAAAGCAAAGCCCGGCCTTTGTCCTTAGCTGCTGGCCCACTGTTCCCTGAGATACTTGGCATGTCATTGGCGGTGACTGTGTGACAGCTGTGTGTGTGCAGAGTCCCTTGTGCATTGACACACGTCACTCCACGGTGCTAAGCCCTAACTGTGTGCCAGACCTCGAGTCGCTCATCCTCCACAGGTCTGCTGCTCACCCAGCCCTGTGCGTGGGGTCATTCTTCTGATGTTTTCCAGTAGGCAGAACACGGCCCTGGGTACCAGACCCTCCTCAGGTCTCCAAAGCTCATCTTAACCCCAGCTCCTGTAGCTCAGTCCTAGAGAGTGACTGGCCTGTCCTAGACCAACCAAAATTGAACTCAGAAGCTCTCAGCTGTTTGTCTGCTCACCAAACGATTCTCCAAATAGGCTAATGGAGACTGGGATACAGCTCAGTTGGTGGAGCGCTTACCTGGCAAGCATGAAGTCCTGGGTTCCATCCCTAGCACCGCATAAACTGGGTGCACATAAACTGTAGGTGCATACCTATAATCCCAACACTTCAGAGGTGGAGGCAGGAGGATCAAAAGTTCAAGGTCATCCTGCATTGCAAACTTGTGGCTAGCCTGGGTTCGTGGGACCACATCTCAAAATCAATCAGTCAGTCAATCAATCAATCAAGTGTAACCATTAATTTAATTTTTATCATTAATTAATTTTCAAAATAGGTTAATAGGATATGCCTGGGTCTATTTTTTTCTCTCAGATAGTTTGAGATTCAAATTCAAGTGATATTATAAAGAACAAGACTTACCTAAGCACTGAGATAGGAAACATACATACATACACACATACATACACACTACATATGTATGTGCATACATATGTACACACAGGCATAAATACATATGTGTACATGTACATGCATAAATACATACATATGCACACCCAAACGTACATGCATACATACATACATAGTACATACATGTCCACAAGACACATAGACACACAGAGGCAGAGAAGGAGGGGTGAGCATGGAGAAGCCAATGATTTCGGAAAGAGGGGAGGGCAGACCCGGGAATGAAGGGATGCTGTTGAGGAGGGCCATTCTGCTGAGAGGAGTTCCGCAAGGAGTTTGCCTTCTGCGGCTCTGTGACTTTTCCTGGGAGAGATAAACAAATACCTGTTGGTCACAGATAGGGCACTGATGGCAGACCAAAGAAAGGACCCCACCCAAGGCTAGCTTAGTGAACCAGTGGGTTTATTGGTGGCTCCAAGACTGCTGAGTCACCCCAAGTTCAGCTCAGCACAGGTGATAGCTCAGAAAAGCTGCATCCCCAGGGCTCCCTGCATGCCTTGCAGGCAACCTAGCAGGTGGGAGAGTCTCCTCTCTCTTCCTAGCAATTGTTTCTGCTAATAGGACATTGGGGGGGGCGGTGGCCACTGGGATCCTGTACATTTCAGGAGGTTCCTGAGACTTTTGAGTTTTCTGTACCTGAGTCTTAATGATCCTCCCTCCAGGAGCACAGGTTTCAGTTTGGAGGTAAAAGCGACACAGCATCCACATGGAATGCTGAGGACTAGCGGGTTTTGGAAGCTTTCCTAAGGTACTTATTGATGAGCCGGCCAGAGCAGCTGGCTCAGTCTCCGCTCTCCAACCGCACCTGCCTCTGGGAACCACAGCAGCACATCTGTGTGGCTGAGGAGGCCAGGGGCCTGTGACCCTGGTGGCCTGCCCCTATCACAAGCCCTGTGCTGTGTGGAAAGCACTTTTGTCACTCCCCAGGGGTGCTCCATGGTTCACAAGGCCTTTGGGGTAGCAGTTCCTTCCAGGAGCCTGTAAACTATATAAGCACGCAGAGTCTCCTAAGACCTCAGGGTCCTGGGCCCTGGAACCTCTCAGTACTACTGTTCCACCTGGGGCCCTGTGAATCCCTGGGCCAATACCCCTGGGGCCTCCTGGCACTCTGGTGGGTGAGTCCTGGCCAGTCTGTTTTCTGGGACGAGGGGAGTGTTTTACTGTGTCTTTGAAGTGTGTGAACCAAGAGACCCATTGGATCATTCTGGAAGGGCCAGTTCGGATGGCTAAGTTCACTTGCATCAATGCCTGGAGTGGCCCTGTATGGAAAGGAAAAGAAAAGGAAAGGAAAAAAAAAAAAAAAAAGAAAGAAAAGAAAAAGCTCAGACATATTTGCAAATGAGTGCTGCAGCATTCAGGTGGACGCTGTTGCCTAGCAACCCTGAGTGTTCTTGCATGGCACTCGCTGGCCTCTCTAAGAGCCATATCTGCACTTCTGTAACTTGCCTGTACTCCTGCCAGCCTCTAGCTAAGGGTCCAGAGCAGAAGTCAGTGCTGGGTTAAGAAAATAAACATCAGAGCTGAGTCTTACTGACCATGCCTCCAGACTGGAGACCTCAGAAGATGCCAGCCCCAGTGGGACGATTTATTAACTGGGAGAAATGATTTTGTAAACATCCACCTGCAAGCCTTTGGAAACCATGCCCAGGGAAGACAGTGGCGGCTTGTATGAGATTCACTGGGGCTGAAGAGCTGGCCCAGTCAGTAAAGCACCTGCTGAGCACTCATAGAGATCTGAGTTCAACCCCAGGACCCATGTAAAAGCAGGTGTGGCAGCAAGATCTTGTAATCCCAGCACTGGGGAGGTAGAGACAAGTGCACTCCTGGAGCTCACTGGCTGGACTGTCTGAGCAAATCGGTGAACTCCAGGCTAGCGAGAGACTGTCTCAAAAAACAGAGTGGAGGGCCAGGGTTAGTGGCTTAAAGTGGTTGTTGAGCAAGCATTGGGGAGTAGAGTTCAGATCCATAGAACTCCCAGAGTCAATGCATAATGGTGCAGAATCCCAGTGTTCAGTGTGGCCTAGGACAAGAGGATCCCGGATGCACACTGGCTGTCCGTGAAACCAAATTAGGCAACTCTAGGTTCAGGGAGAGACTTTGACTCAAAAACTAAAGTGGAAAAGGGTGTGGAGGACATCCATCTGGCCTCCACACACATGCAACACACACACATGAGCATGCATGCACACACGCACACACACACACACACACACACACACACACACACACACACTCCCACAGAACTGGAGCAGTCCATTCTGGCCCACAAGCGGTCCAGCCTGCTCTCTACAACCCTGCAGCTACAAAAAGAGGGCTGAGAGAGCAGAAGGCTGCCCCAAGGGTTTCCAGCTGGATTCTAGAGAGCTCGCAGAGGCAGGTTTTACAGACCGTGGTTCCACCGATGTGGGTGACTCCTTCACTGCTTGGGTTCATTTGAGCCAAGATCCACCCAGACAATTTCAGTGTCCCAGTCTCCAGTGGAACTGGCAAAGGTTGTCCGGGAGTCCACAACAAGTGCTCTACTCCCATTGCCGTTGGCTGAGATCTAAAATAAACACACTGACAAAGTCAAATGTCGCATGCCACCTCAGAAGAGAATAAAGTCAACTCCAGTTTGTGGAACAGGGGGACACAACCACTTTCACCCAATCCTGGGGACCCAGTGAAGTTCTCATGAGGAAAGAGATTGCTTTATGGATCTCCATGTCCTTCTCCTCAAGATGGCACAGACTCAGTTCAGAGGAGTCAAGCACAAAGAGTCCTACCCTAGCCTGGCTCTGTTCCCTTGCCATCCAGTCCTGGTTTACATAGGGCATTGCCTCCTAAACCTCAAGACCTAGTCTAGAAAACAGCTGGAGGGCAGATCTTAGACATAGACACAAATCGTGGTTCCTTTAGGGGCATAATACAACAGAATGCCTGCCTAGAATCCCCCAGTAAGGCTGGGGCGTGGCTCAGCGTTAGAGCTCCTACCTAGAACTCCCCAGTGAGGGGCTGTGGTGTGGCTCAGTGGTAGAGCACCTGCCTAGAATCCCCTAGTAAGGCTGGGGCGTGGCTTAGCAGTAGAGCACCTGCCTAGAATCCCCCAGTGAGGGGCTGGGGTGTGGCTCAGTGGTAGAGCCCCTGCCTAGAATCCTCCAGTGAGGGGCTGAGGTGTGGCTCAGTGGTAGAGCCCCTGCCTAGAATCCCCCAGTGAGAGGCTGGGGTGTGGCTCAGTGGTAGAGCACCTGCCTAGAATCCCCCAGTGAGGGGCTGGGGTGTGGCTCAATGGTAGAGCCCCTGCCTAGATTCTCCCAGTGAGGGGCTGGGGTGTGGCTGGGTGGTAGAACCCCTGGCTAGAATGGCATGGTGAAAAGTCTTGGGATTCTGAGCTCCAGTGTGAGGTCCCACCCCTCCAGCCCCCATTGAGCGTCATCAGTTACTGTTACACGAGAACAACAGTGTCCACACCCAGAGTCACTGGGCGAATGGGAAGGGCATGTGACCAAATTGGTCTAGTGTGTAACACATTCACTAAAAAGCAACCTGTTGTGGGTGTGGTCACTAAGTATGGGAAAGCTTTGGAAGTTGTGCATTCCAGATAAGATTTCAGTCCTACTTTTACATTAACTTTGGGGAATTAAAACCCAGAGGAGGCACAGCTACGCCTAGTAATCCCACTCAGAGTGTGTGCGTGGTGGGTCCCCAATAGGCCCAACTCTTCCTTGCAGTTACTTTGGGATAAGTGTTAAGAATCCCATTTTCTATATGTAGCCAAAATTTCCCAGGAGCCTCTGGATCTGCTTGCACATCCTAGGGCCTCCTACATGTATGAGCCAGGGGCTGTGCAGGCTCTTGCAATTCCAGAAGCGTCTCTGCCTCCCAGAATCAAACCTCTCCCTTAGGGACAGCAAGGCACTGGTGTGGGTCACTCACTCTCAGACTGGTGAGACTGGGGCACAGAATAGCAGCTGCCAGCACCCTAGGGCATTGTGTTGCTGTGAGAAGCCTTGTCTCCAAGCCAGGGCACCCCACTACCCATCCCTACTTCCTGATAAAACTGTGCTTGCCTCTGTGGGGACCGGGTTGTGGGGTATAGCTAGGGTGCCTGTGGCCTTCAATACCCTCTCTCAGAGGCAGTGAGGAGCCTGCCAGGGCTCCAGGGATCTAGGGAGCTTCTTGTCAACCTGAACCAGCCTGCCAGACTCAGGTCTCATCAGGTAGTCTCCCAGGGTTCCACTTGGAAACTATGGAGACCAAAAACATGTCTAGAAGGATGGAGTGTAATGCCGGAAGCCCACCGTAGACTCGGTAAAACACACTCCAGCCTCCATGTCTTTTAGTGGTCTTTTCCATGACAACGCAAAGAGCCGAAGACCATTTTTACTTAATTTAAGAAAAGAGAAAACACATACACTCAGGCAGCCAATGCTCTGGCTCACACCCTTCATCCCAGAACCTGAAAGGCTGAGGCAAGAAGAAGGAAATCACAAAAGAGAGAGAGAGAGAGAGAGCAGCCTGCACTTCATAGTGACACCTTTCTCAAAGAGCATAAGGGGGCAGGGAGGGAGGGGAGAGGGAGGGAGGGAGAGAGAGCTGACTGAATGATTCTTACAGGTGCTGCTGGCTTATTGTATAAAATGAACTGAGACCCTTAGAAGGACAATTGTAGCATCTCCAGGAGCCCAGTGGAGCTCTCTGGGCTGTAGCAGAGTTTCTTGGGGTCCCAGCACTATATCAGATGATGATGCAGGCTCTGGCACATTCCAGGAGCTTCCCCCTTTCTATAGACTCTAAGACTCTGTGGACACGCTGTGGATCTGTCCCATGAGGCCACTGACGGTGCCTCCTCGGCCTGCTGAACTTTTTTTCTTTTTGGTCCTCAGCAGCTCACATCTTGGTCACATGCGGATCAAAGGCCAAGAACATTCCCAGTCCTTTCTAGGTGTGTGTTTCTGAGGCAGAATAGAAAGAGGATGATGATGGGAAGAGGAGGAGAGAGAAAAGTGCACGTGCACACACACACACACACACACACACACATCAGCTGAGAATGAAGAATCCCAGCATGATTGACATTTACTGTGAAGCGTGTGGACACAGAGACAATATTCCTTGCATATAAAGATATTTTATAGTAAACAGCAACAAACCAGGCTTAAGGTCTGGATGCATATTGAATACATATGGCCGCAGGTGGGGCCTCACTTCTCTCCTAGACATTTCTGCAAATCCCACCACCCTGCACCCACCCCATCCCCCACCCCTACCAGTTTTTTAAACCTATCCATTGAAGTCCTGTCAGGTGCCACTCGGAACCCATCTGTGACCTCATTTATCTTTCTTAGCACCCTTTGAAGATAACAGCATCAAACACCACCAAGATGGTGTGTGTGGGTATTGTAAAGATGCAGAAAGGCAATTCTTCCTGGGGGCGCCCAACATCCATGTTCTCAGGGGGTCCTCCTCCCCCCCAACCCCATCTTTCTCTAAGTCCTAGTGCCTTTCTCTTAATCTCTTAATATTCAAAATATCTCTTAAGGGGCTGGCGAAGTGGCTCAGGTTAAGACAATGTACTTGTCCTTGCTGAGGACCAAATTTCGGTTCCCAGCACCCATATCAAGCAGCTCACAACTGCTTCTAAGTCCACTTCCAGGGGTCTACTTCCCTCTTCTGGACTCCAGATCAACTGCATATAACACAGAGACATATGTGTGTGCATAATTAAAAGTGAATCTAGTTTTTGTGTGTATGGGTACTTTGCCTGCATGTATGTCTGTATCCATGGACATGACGTACCCAGAAAAGCCAGAAGTGGGTGTCAGATGCCCTGGGAATAGAGTTACAGATGGCTGTGAGCTGCCATATAGGTGCTGGGAATGGAAGTCCAGTCTTCTAAGAGCAACCAGTGCTCTTAACCATTGAGCCATCTCTCTCGAACCCCCAAAATAAAACTTTTATATATATATATATATATATATATATATATATATATATATATATATATATATATATATATATATTTAAATATATATAAGTAATAGCTCTTCTTTTCACTGGCTCGTCCCGAAATCCTTTTCTGTATTAAAGCCAAGGATTCATTTTACCCGAGTGGATGACAATGAAGGGAGCTCAGCCTGTGTACTAGTCACTTTTCTCTTGCTATGACAAAACACTATGACCAAGGCAACTTATAGAAGAGTTTATTAGGGCTTCAGGGTCCACAGGGATAGGAGTCTGGCGTCATCACAGTGGGAAGCCATGACTGCGGACAGGCATGGCAGCTGGAGCAGGAGGCTAAGAGCCACACCTAGCACCACTGCCACGAAGCCGGGGGGGGGGGGGGGGGGGGGAGAAGAGAGGCAAAGCAGAAAGTGGGAGGTGAGTGGGGCCAGCCTTTAAACTCTCAAAGCCCATCCTAGCGGCAAACTTCCTCCAACAAAGCCACGCCTCCTAAGCCTCATCCCCAAACAGCGCCACCTACTGGGGGACCTACTCAACTGCATGGACCTGTGGAGACATTGGCATTCAAACTATCCTAAACTGCTACAGGTGACACAGCTCGGGAGTATGACTCCATTAACAACCCCATTAGCGCTTACGGACCTCTCCCAGGGTGGGGCACAGCGTAGGACCATCCTGAGCTTACAGGAGGGAGAAAGCCAACAACAGGTGACCCTCAAACGGTTGTATCCCGGCTTCCAAATCACCCTCCCTCACCACCTCCCTTTCTGGCTGCGGCTCACACTGCCTCTCTGTCCCACCCGCAGGCCTCCGACTCAGACTACGAGGAAGCCCTGCCCAAGCACTCCTTCGTCAATCACTACATGAGCGACCCCACCTACTTTAACTCTTGGAAGAGGCGTCCCCCTGCCGCGGCACCACACAGATACGAGGCGGTGGCAGGGGCCGAATCCGGCCCGCATCTGCATACGGTCATCACCACACAGAGTGCGGGTGGAGTCTACACACCAGCTGGCCCCGGAGCCCGGGCCCCCCTCACTGGCTTCTCCTCCTTCGTGTGACGTCACGCCTCCATCAGGGTAGACGGGTGCAGAACTTCTGGAGTCTATTTTTGTTAAGACAATCAACTCCGATAACTGAGCTGAATTTTTTTGTTTAAAAATAATAATAATAATAATTCTGATAAGCGATCTTACCTACTGGTGAAAACTAGGATTCACTTAGGAAGGTTTTTTTTTTAATGGCTTTTTGTAACATCGCTGCAGGAAGCGGGTTTCTTTGTGTTCTTTTCTTTTTAAGAGAAGGTATCTCCCTGGTGCAATAGCTCGGCACCGCCGGCGGGGGCGCTCTCGACACACCCCAGCCCTGGGCTTCTCTGGCCTCCAAACCATCTGGGAAGGGGAGGGCGGGAGGGGGGGGGGAGGACATCATCCGCGGCCCACTTCTCTCTCTACCTCCTTTTGGAGAAACCAGGCAGCCTGGGTCACTTTCTCCATCTTAGAACAACTTGAGGCTCCTTGCTCTCGCCTGTGCTTCAGAGAATTGCTCTTCCCCCCTGGGCTCTGTCCGTTTCTCAGCAGGGGCCGGACGAGGCTACTGCGCTAGTGGCATCTAGCCGCGGAGGGCTCCACTCTGCAGCCTCTCTTTAGGGTGGTGTCGCCACCCTAGGGCTTTCCTTTGCCCCGCCTCATCCTCTCTTCTCTCAAACTGACAGTTACAAGAACAGGAAGTTTCTCCCCCAACTGGCTCTGGAGGCCACCCAGGCCCATGCATGGCCAGCCAGGGCCTTCTAGCGACCTCACAACACAGCACACAACCCACCCAACCCACCCACGCCCCTCCCCGCTGAGCAAGAGAGGAGCGGAGACGCGTGTTTTTTGCAGTTGCTTGTGGCAGTAGCAGGTGTGCATCGTTGAACCAGAGTATTTTTTAAACCTTTTTATCTTTTTTTAAACTATGTCACATGAAATGAATGCGTCTTTGCTGTCTCCAGGTGCCTTTAATTCACTGTTCAGCTTTGTACGTGGGAAATATGAGAAGCGACCGTGTGTCTCCGAATAAAACAATCGGCTCTGAGAAACCAACCCGGGGCCGCGAGTCACCTAGCGCCAAACCCTGGCGCACAGTGGGGCCAGCCCCTCCCTTCCTCCTCCTGTGCTCGCGTGCGTCTGTCGGCTTCCAGCCCCTGGTTCTGCCCCCATCTACTCCGCTGTCCAAGGCCAGCTTTTTAGCCTTAATGGGTTTTCTGAGAACTTTTTCCTTTAATATTCATTGTTCCCATGTTTTCTCCCAAATGCAAAGTGGCGATCAGACCCCACACCACCAGCTCAGGCCCCAGGGTCTGGATGTGACCAGCTGGCTCCTGCCACCTTGTGCCCCAGAGCTGGCATGGCTCCATATCTCCATGCCTTGGGGGCACACAGAGCCGGTGAAAAGGGTCTGTCCTCCCAGGGGTCATGGAGCCCTGAGAAAGGGGACGAGCTGTTCAATGCCAGCCCCTTTGCCTTCCCTGTAAGGCAGGGGACAGGGATCTTGTCTTGACTTGCTGCCTTGAAAGTTGCTGGTGTGGCCCCAGGACACAGGAGGTTGCGCTTGGGGTTAAAAAAAAGAATTAAGGGTCTTTCAGCTTTTCCAAAACTCCGGAGTAAAAAAAAAATCCCCCTCCCTCTCCTTTCTTACTCTCCTCCTCCTCTTCTTCCTCGTCTTTTTCTTCCTCTTCCTCTTCTTCCTCCTCCTCTTCTTGTTCCTCCTCTCCCTCCTCCCTCCTCCCTCTCCCTCTTTCCTCCTCCCCTTTCTCTTCCCTCCTCTCCTTTCTCTCTTTCTTTTCTTATATGTCCCCTCATTCTCCCACCTTCTTTACTTATTTACCTTCCTTTTCTCCCTCCTCCCTCTCCCTCCTCCTTCTCTCCTTCTCTCCTTCCTCCTTCTTCCCCTGTCTCCCTTTTCTGAGCTGAAGGGAAAACTATTCTAAACCAAAAATCCTAGATGCTCTGCCCAAAGCCCCAGCATGTGGGGACTGCCACCCTTGTGGTCCACAGGAGGGACCCCATTCAGTGGACAGTGTCGCCTCATCCCTGGCCCCAAAGGAATGAAGGGGACCGAAGATGGCAAGTCATCCATTGAAATTCTTGGAAGGTGGCACCCCACAGAGGACAAGGACCAGGCTGGCTCTCTCTGCATAGTGCTTTGCTCTCTTAAGCCATAAGGACTTGATTGCTTTAATCAGTAGGGGCCCCTTGGGATGGTCTGCTCACAATGGCTCAGCACTGCCTGGGTCCCCTTTGTGATCAGTAACTTGTTTTCTACGGAAAGGTCTTTTCAGGACACCCTGGCCCTATGACTGCTGACGGACAGCTGTCAGTAGCTGTTGTCAAGCCAAGCACTTAGAGCAGTGGTTCTCAACGTGTGGGTCACAACTTCTTGGGGGCCCAACTGCCCTGTCACGGGGGTCTACATAGCAGATATTTGTATCGCTATTCATAACAGTAGCAAAATCACAGTTATGAAGTAGCAACGAAAATAATTTTATGGCTGGGGAGGGGGGGTCACCACAACATGAGATGTATTAAAAGGTTATAGCATTAGGAAGGCTGAGAACCACTGACTTCGAGGGACTCTGTCCCATTCAAATCCCCTGCGCCAAAGGCAGGAGTTGAGGGCTTTTAGTTAGATTTCAGCCTCTAAAGCCACGGGGCATTGGTAACCGTGCTCCCTAGCCTCTCACTGTAGGGGTGGGACGGACACATCCCAACAACTGCAGAATGGACGTTGGACCCAAGTCTGGGTTCTGAGAAATCATCCAAACAGGCAGGCTACAGGCGCCTTTCTGGCTTCTCCTGTCATCTCGGAAAAAGGCACGCCCCTGGGTGCCTGATGAGTGATGGCCAAGTCTACCCTCTGCAGCCTCGCTGACTTGGAGACTGCTCACCCCTGTGCAGCCTTTTCCTGGCTGTGTGATCTGCCGAGCCTTGTGGGTAGCTTAACGGGGCACCGACATCCAGAGAGGAAGCCGCAGCTGAACTGACATCTCCCCGCCTCCCTGATTCCTGCAGAACATATGTTGCAATGGGGGGCTGGGGTGGCGGTAGGGTCTCCCTTACCTGGAGCCCTGGGAGGAGGTCGATGAGGATGATGTGTGTTCTGGAACGTTCTCTGGATGCGGTGTTTGGACTTGGTCTTGTGTTTGCGTAGAGGTTCATCGCATGGGTTTTCATTATTCCAGGGTTCCTGGCTCACAGCACGGCTGCTCTCCTGCGGAGCCCTGGGCCACAGAGGAGCAGCAAGGGACCAGTCTGAGAGGCCAGCACACTGTGAGGTTCCCAGTGGCGAGCTCCCAGCCTCACCTGCTGGCTTAGAAACCTTCTGACATGGCACAGAAAACCAGATCCCATTAAAGATAAAAACGAACCCTCCCCCCTCCCTCAGCTTGTAGGAAGGCAGAGCGGTGCTATGGGTACAGTTTTTAATAAAAAGCTATTTTGTTCCTGAAGTGCTTGTGATCCTTTAAAGTTTTTTTGTTTTTTTTTTTTTTTTTAATTTCTATTTCTGTGTGCGTGTTTGTAGGTATTCAAGTGAACAAAAGTGTAAGGGAATAAGTGGTGTGAGTGTGTGTGTGTGTGTGTGTGTGTGTGCGTGTGTGTGTGTGTGTGTGTGTGTACCTGTGTGGGGGCTTTCAAGGACAACCTCTGGTGTCATTCTTCAAGTGCTGCCCATCTTGTTTTTGTGACAAGGTCTCTCCTTGGCCTTGCCCCAGCGAGCCCCAGGGATCTGCCCATCTTTGCTCGCTAGGACTGAGGTCACAAGTACTCACCAACACGCCCCGCTTCTTACACGGACTCAGGTCCTCGTACAGACAGGGTGTGCATTTTATTCATGGAGCCACGTTCTCTCGAGGGTGGAGGACAGCCGCACATATGCCACAGCATGCGCGTGGAGGTCAGAGGCGGTCCTTCCCTATCCACCTTGTTGGAGACAGTTCCTTGCTTTGTCATGGTGTACACTGGGCCAGCTGGCCTGCTCCCCCTACTCAGCCTCCCACTCCTGTAGGGGCACTAAGATCATAGATGCTTGTGCTGCAGCACCTGGCTTTTCTATGGGTTCTGAGACTGGACCTGGGTGGTCAGGCTTGTGTGACAAGCGCGCCGCTCACGGAGCCCTCCCCAGCCTCTTTCAATGCATTCACGAAATGACCCTGAGCTCCAGGAACAGCCATGCATTGTAAGACTGTGAACACTAACCTGACATTAGCCCACCTGTGCTTTTAAACTAACACACTGTCTCCCTATCTGTCTCTGTCTGCATTTCCCCCCCCCCATCGTGTCTGTGTGTGTGTGTGTGTGTGTGTGTGTGTGTGTGTGTGTGTGTGTGTCCCTCTCCCTTTCTCTCTCCTGTTACGGTAACAGTGCATTCTGTGCTGATTGATGAAAGAAGCTGCTCAAGAAATAAAACAAAGGGTAGCACACGCCTTTAATCCCAGCACTCGGGAGGCAGAGGCAGGCGGAGCTCTGTGAGTTCGAGGCCAGCCTGGTCTACAAAGTGAGTCTAGGACAGCCAGGGCTACACAGAGAAACCCTGTCTCGAATAAACAAAGAAAAGCCAGTTCCTTCTGGGACAGGATGTGAGTGCTCATGACCTGAGAACATGGGGATAGGTTTTCCCAAACGCGTGTTCCAGTTAGAGACCAAGTTCGTGAACTCTTGATAGTATCTGAATGAAGAAAGTCATAAAATAAAATCCTCCGGTGGCTCCATGCATAAGTGGGTTACAGCAAAACGGGGGGTGGGGAGGCAGGGGGGTGGGGGGGCAGGGGGGCTGGGGGGACTCTGCCGTGGGCCATAGGTGCTGCCTGATGACATTTTTGGTCCTTCGGTTGGTGAAAGCTAAGGGCCTGTTCGCGCCTGCCAAACAATGTACCTAGGGCAACAGCTGGCTATTAAGGGGAGGCTAGAGACGGCCCCACCCCACGATAATCTGCTCTGGACTTGCCGCAGTCCAACCTCCTCCACTTCTAACCAATCAGCCTTTGCAGACAACACAGCATTCTTCCAGGAATGCCCATGTGTGACTCCTTCCCCACTGAAAGGAAGGCGGGGAAAGCAACCGCCCAGGGAGCTCTCTGACCAGACTGCGGGCTGTAGCTGGAGCCTGCACCCTGAGCTACTCTGAATGAGCCAGCGGTAAATTCCAGAAGGAGCAGCACCCCATCAGCCCGGCCTGTACCTCCCTGAAGACATCGCACGTGCCTTGATGCAAAAGAACTGCCCATGAGCAACTGTGGCTGTGCTTGGAATGAGCTGGGTAGCCTACATCAGGCCAGCCTGACCGTATCCTGAGGCATCTAATCTTTCCCGATTTCAAGGTAGGAGCTTGGCTCCAAGAGAAGCCGGGGGGGGGGGGGGGGACGGCAGAATAAGACCATCTGGCGCCTCTGAGTTTGTGGGAGTCACTATGGGGCCACCAGAAGAGGGCACAGCTGTACCTCTGTCACCTGCAGCCCTCAGGACACAGTCCTCAGCTTCTTTCCTTTTTAACATGATCAAGGAGCAAATTTAAAATTCCAGAGCCCAGGTCACACCCAGGTCAACTGTTAGTGTGACATTATTGCTGGGAAGCTGTGAATGAATGTCTACTCGCCCCCAGGCAAGGAACCAGAGACAAACTGAAGAATGATTACACTCAAGTCCAATTTGGCAAAACAGCAAGTGCATTGGAGCTGCTTACAGGAAGACGTCAAAGACATCACTAAAATCCCACCCCAGCCTGGGTGCCTACTCACAAAGGCTCCTGGAACCATGGAACACTGCAGAACTTGCAGGCAGGTCAACAGATTGAAGAAGCTCTTCTCATCATCACTTACGTAACCTTACCATTTGCGTAACCCTTGGCAGGTGTATCATGGGGGGTGGGGGAGCAAGCCTTGTGAATCTGGTATGTTTCAGGGACTTCCTGAGATTTGTGAGTTGCTTGTTGCCTATATAGGATGCTTTGGCCAGAGTGAATTATTACACAACACAACTGAGTTAAACCTCTGGGGATACAAAACAGGCATTGGTTTATCTTGAAAGGTCCCTCAAGTGACCCTAAAAGTGAACTACATGTTCAGAAAAAGATAGCCAGTTTTCAGCTGCAGGAGGAGGAGGAGTCATAGGAAGTTGGAAACCCAGGCTTCTGACCACCCAACTCTGACTTTTTCTTCTGTAAATTATTCCCAAGAATAAGAGTTAAGACCCTTTTATTTCTGACCACCCCTACTCTCTCCCCAGCATTATCCACCTACATTTCAACTCCACTAGTAATATCAAAATAAAAATCTTATCTTTTTCACCATCTCCAATAGTTTGGATATGGCAGCTATTGTATAAGATGTAATGAAAGACCGCATGGCAAGAGACCTGTCCCCTCCCCTCCTTCCAGATAGCAAAGCACCAGGCAGAGACTGTAGAGGGGCAGGACCAGTGACCACTGTCACATTGCACTGTGCCCACTGTTCTTCCAGGCAACCCACATCCAAAAACAGTTCTGCCAGAACTTAAAAAAAAAAAAAAAAAAAAAAAAAAACCTAAGATCAACAGCAGCCTCATTCAAAAATACAAGGAAACACTGTGTCTCTTAGTCTAGTCCCACTGCCCTGTGGCACAGCCCCGCAGCCCACCCCCAGCCCCCACCCCATCGCCACTCTCCTTTGATGGCTAAAACTGTCAACTTGACAGAACCTAGAATCACCTAGGAGGCCAGCCTCTGGGCACATCTGTGAGAGAACTCCTGGGTTGCATTTATTAATTGAGGTAGGAACACACACCCAACTATAGGCAACACAATCCCACAGCCTGGGGTTCTCAACGGCATAAAAAACACAAAGTGAGGGCTGGAGAGATGGCTCAGTGGTTAAGAGCACTGCCTGCTCTTCCAAAGATTCAATCCCCAGCACCCACATGGCAGCTCACAACTGTCTGTAACTCCAAGATCTCACACTCTCACACCAATGCACATAAATTAAAGTTAAATAAAAATGTTTTTAAAAAAACACAAAGTGAGCTGAGCCCCAGCATTCATCTCTCTCTGTTTCCGGGCTGTGGATGCCATGTGATAAGCTGCCTCATGCTGCTGCCCGCCATGCCTTCATCATCATGATGGACTGTGCAGCCTCAGACTGTGAGCCACCATCAACCCTTCTTTCCTTAACTTGCTTTTGTCAGGACATTTGATCACAGCAATAGAAAAGTAACTGTGCATCCACTCACAGGGGACTTTAAGAGGCCAGGCTCTGGTGTCCCCAGGCAGGACAGACACTTCTCCAGCTTTGGACTGCCACTGCACTGTGTACTTGTCTGACTACTGGAGCCAATAAAGCTTGTGCTTGAAGGACAACTCACCTCAGCACCTCTCTCTAGAACCATGCTTCTCTTTACCGAATGTAAACCGTGAGCCTCAGTCTCCTGTGTTGGCTCTGTTGTTCTACGCATTTCCCAGCAGGACCCTGCGAGGTGGATACAGCAAGGAGCTCATTCTATACAGGAAGCATACAGAGGATGTTCTAGTTTGCTTTCTGGTGCTATGATAAAGCAACTTGAGGAGGAAAATGTTTATTTCATCTTAGGCTTTCAGGTTAGAGTCCACCCTGGAGGGAGGCCAGAGGGAATGCAAACAGGAACTGAAGCTGAGACCATATTGGCTTCCTTCTCATCTGCTCACCTAAGCTTCTTTATACAGCTCAGGATCTCCTGCCTCGGCATGGTGCCGCCCACGGTGGACTGGCATGCCTACATTAGTTAGCAGTGGGGGGAAAATGCCCCACAGAAGCAATTTCCCAACAGAGATTCTCTTAGATAGCTCTGATCTGTGTCAAGTTCACAGCTGAAGCTCACCAGAAAAGAGAGGTGAAGCCACTGGGCGTGGGGTAACCAGGAGCACAGAGAAATTCCCAGGCCAAACTACGTAGTTGCAGGCAGCATCAGAGCCTCATCTCTGAGCTCTACATCATGTTCTGTGTTGCCTTTCTGTATGGCTTTTCTCTAGGATTCCCTGGAATCCACCGGTGATTAGGCCTTTCGTACACTAACTGTGCTCACTGATGCTCAGAGCCTAGCCAGCATCTCTGTAGACAAACATAGATGCTGTGTGAACTTTGCAGCGGGGTTGTGAATAAATCTCTACTCATCCCAGATAAGACACTGTTGACATACCAAAGAAGCAACTCCACTCAAGTCTAATGTAGTGGACAAGTTAGTTTGTGGGGTTGCTTACAGAAGCATGATAACTCGTGAAAGCTACATCCTGGGAGCTCCTGGACTAGCAGGCAGTTCAGAGGCCAGAGTATCTCCTCTCCCCAGCAATCCTTACCGATTGCATAATCTTGGGGGAGGGGACTTGTGGGTCTTGTAAGCTTCAGGAGCTTCCTGAGACTTGTGAGTTTTACTTTTGCAATTTTTCACTTACCTTATTCAAAGTCTTAGGAACCTCCCTTTAGGAAGTAAGGTTTCAATTCAGATGAAAATACGCGAGCAGCTTGCAGACAGCTAAACCACTGAACAGCTTCATCTGCCCCAGCAATTGTTTGCAGCTGTTAGGATCTTGGGAAGGGATCCGGTGAGTCTGGAAGTTGCTCATGTGTTTATTGAGCCTCCTTCCTCCAACACAGCATGAAGATAGAAAAATATTGTTGCCCTCACATACTCCACTGCTATCTCGATGGGGAAATGCCCCAATTGGGTACATATGTGATAAAATGCCTGCCACTGTTATTATTGAAAACTTAGAGGAAGGCACTTTAAGATGCAACCATTGGCTACAGGAAAAGGAAATCTCCACTGTCTGGTCAGATGGTAATTAGGCAAGTCCTGCAGGAGAAAGGAAGTTGCCACTGTGTTGAAGTTATTTTTATATAACAGTGTTTGTTTCTCTAAGTTTCTCTCCTAACCTGGCTATCACACAAATAACCGAGGCTCTTTTACGTTTGTTTATAAAGCTTTACAACACAATATTGAGTGGTTTAACTCTGTTCTTAGCCCTCTATGTTATTCTGACTTCATCTTTGCCAAAAATCCCCAAGTTACTTGCTTTTTGGTTCTTTATTTGCTCCAGCTGAATCTTCTTAGTCTCTCCTGCACCTCTGCCCATGGCTGAATCTCCTACCTCCTCTTCTAACTCCCCCCTCCCCTGGCTGGCAGGAAGTCCAGCCCTACTCTCTCCCTTGATCAGTGATTGGCTGTAAGCTGCTTTATTGGCATACCAGGGAACAATTGGGGAGCAGCGTTTACACAACATTGAGACAAAAGGTTCTCAGAATAAGAACTGCAACCAGAAATCAGAATTTGAAATTATAAATAGTCTTCTGTCTACACCACTGAGGCTTCAAGCTGAATGAAAAGTTATTACAAGTGAGGTCCCAACACAGCCTTGCTCCTCGTTTTACTAGGCATCACACTGAGGGCAAGAAGAAGGCAGAGGCACCCATTTTTATAGCATCGCCTGTGGTACTGACTGTAAGACGCTCATCACCCCTGGTCTGTACCACAGGCAAGGGTCTCTTACATCACCAAGGAAAAGTACAATAAGGGATGAATCTCTGCTCATCTGTCATGTTGGTGGCAAATCAGGATTCCCACTAACGAGGTGTCTTGTTGATTAAAGAATTTTAAGGGCCAATGTAAGGAAGCTTAATGAGCATTTTATAATCACTTGAGACTAAAATAACAGGACAAGCAAGTTATAGAGCTTGGCATCTGCCAGGAGGAGGAAGATGGAGGGGAAAAAAGAAAGGTGTTTCTTTTAAGGTAGACCCAGCAGTGGAGGTTGACAAGCAGCTGTAGAAAGATGTCACTCAGAGAAATCAGAAACCCTGCAGTGTCAGGGCACAGACACACATGCTTAGGATTTGGGCTGACATGTGAAGAAGAGAGAGAAATGGAGGTAAAGTTAGGCTTTTGAGTTGGGGCTCAGAGGCACGCTGTAAGCAACTGCCCCAAAGAAGCATACGTACATTATCTCATTAGGGGATAATTATTCCTCCCACCTCCTTAGCATGTCTTCAGGTGAATCAGCCTTCTTGTGGATAAATAAAGGAGAAGTGGGGGCCCAAAGCTGGTCCTGAGGGCGGGGCCTATCCTCAGTGGCTGACAAGGAAGAGCTCCTTCCTAATGCCTGTCCAACTGCCTAATTACGAGGTCTCAAGATACTTTTCAAAACAACCAAAATGCATGTGGTGCGTGGCCATTGATCTCTGGTATCTGTCAGGGATCCATGCTTCCATTTCAGAGGTTTGGTTTTGTCACAGGGTGGAGCCACTTTCGGAACCATAGACCTTTTTGCAGACAGCCTATTTCTCTGGTACCACTGGCTCGCTACACACATTTATTTCAGAATGACTTGGACACGTCCATGCCTCTGCTTGTATGAACAGCTCGGCATTTGCCAAAACCTTCTCTCCCTTTAATGCTTGAAGTCAATTAACAGCCAGCATGGTAAAAATTCCAAGCCGTTAATTCTGGGCTCAGCGGTCTTAAAAATGTCCTACTTCCCTTCAGATAAGACAATATTCTGCAGTCATTAAGCAAATCACTACATTATGGCCTTGACTCAGATCCAGATGCCAATATTTTAGTAGAAAGAAAATCATATCTGGGACCAGGGAAATGGCTTCACGGGTAAAGTGCTTGGGGCGCAAGAGTGAGACGTAGACTATGATCCCCCAGACCCTCTCTGTACACAGCCAGGCAGGGTGGGGGTGTGCTTGTAATCCCAAGCCTAGGAAAGCAGAGGCAGGAGGATCCCTGGGGTTCACTGGCTGGTCAGCCCAGCTGAGGTGGCAAGCTCCGAGCTCAGGGAGAGACCCTGCCTCAAAGACCACTATGAAGAACAACTGAGGAGGATACTGGGTGTTGACCTCTGACCTCGGCACACGCAGGGCTGGGAGTCTACACTCCACACAGGGGTAGCAAAGCTCTGGTGGCACACGCTTGAAATCCCAGCACTCTGTGAGGCAGAGGGAGGCCAGCCTAGTCTACAATGTGAGTCTGGGCAGCCAAGGCTATACACAGAAAGCCTGTCTTGATAAGCCAGAGAGATAGAGAGAGAAAGGGGGAAGGGAGCACAACGCTCCTACAACCTTCTAGGAGAGACAATGATGCACTGAGGAGCCTAAGTGGACTCTGACACTTGTGCCATGATCCATCGAGGGCAAAGCCGTCGACTTCCAAGACCTCAGCATCAGAAGAAACAACCCAGGGAGCAGCAGTGAGGAACCCCTCCCCACTGTGTCAGGGTGATGCGAGTAGATGTTTACAAGGGAGCCTAAAAGCCTTTACCAGTTCAGCTGTGATGAATAATAGCCAAGTAACAACAGAGGCCTCGCTGGAAGCTGGGAGTCTGCCGCTACCTGGTGCTAACAGGGCACCTTGCCGCCCACTTGCGAACAGTGCGAGAAGGCAGCAAGGCAAGCCGTCAGTAATACCAGACTCCGAGTGCCCAGGTTTCACCTAAGTGTTGCACATGGCACCAAGAGCCAAGAAAGTCTCACACTGATTGACGAAAGACAACAGATAGCAGCCCTTGTGTCGCGGCTGTTGGAATCACCTTTCACAGACGTAAACCAACTGTTAAAAAAAAAAAAAAAAGAAAGAAAGAAAGAAAGAAAAAAAAAGGTTCTGTGCATGGGGAATGGCGGAAGTGTTCTGTTGCTGGGATAAAAGTCCCTTGATAATAAGGGGAGAAAAGGGTCCATTTCAGCTCAGGATTCTGGGTTAATCATCATGGGGAAGTCAAGGCAAGAGCTTCAGAAAGCTACTCACATCACCTGCGTTGCCAGGAACGGAGAGAAACGCGAGCTTGCCCTCTTACCTGTTGACCTGCACTTCCGCTCTGTTTCTCTACTCTCCCACGAGTCGGGAGCCTTTCAATTTGGGCAGATGTTTCTCTCTGTGGTTGCCTGTCAGGCAAGAGGAGTGAGATGACAGCAGCCTAAATTCATAGTAGGAAGAAGCGGGGAGGGGGGGGGTGGGAAGGGAAAGGAAGAACAAAGGGAAGAGGAAAGGAAGAGAAGGAAATTAAGGGAGGGGAGGGGAGGGAGGGGAGGGGGGACAGAAGGGAACTATAAAAAGGCCTGGGGACACCAGCACGTGCGACACCGCCCCTGGAGGGGGCACACAATGATGCAATATATAAAGCCACATCCCATAATAAATGTAGAAATGCAAGGTTGGCTCAATCTTCAGGAATCAATCAATCCCAGGCTGGAGATGTAGATAAAGGGGAGAGTGCTTGCCTGGGAAAACCGGAAGGATGCAGGAGGGCAAAGGGAAGAGGAGTGTCTTAGGGTTTTATTGCTATGAAGAGATGCCGGGACCACCGCAACTCTTACAAAGGAAAACATTTCACTGTGGCTGGCTTACAGTTTCAGAGGTTTAGTCCATTCTCATCATGGCGGGAAGTTTGGCAGCATGCAGGCACACATGGCACTGGAGGAGCCAAGAGTTCTACATGTTAATCTGCAGGCAGTAGAAGGTGACTGTGCCACACTGGGTGTAGGTTATGCATATATGACTTCAAAGCCCTCCTCCAGTGACATACCTCCCCCAACAAGGCCACACCCACTCCAACAAGGCCACACCCACTCCAACAAGGCCACATCCACTCCAACAAGGCCACACCTACTCCAACAAGGCCACACCTAGTAGTGCCAGTCCCTATGGGTCTATTGGGGTCAATTGCACTCAGACTACCACAGGAAGGGAGGCAGGCTGGTATGAGGAGCTAGGCACACTCAGTGGTAAGTTCCAGGGACCATACTGACCACCTTGAAGACCCTCCTTAGCTGTCTGTATTAGTTTGTTTTCTGTTGCTGGGATAAACACTGTCAAAAGCAACTGGCGAAGGAAAGGGTTTGTTTCATCTTACACTAATGGCTCGCAGCCCATCATCACTGAGGGAGTCAGGGCAGAAACCCAATCAGGAGGAGAGGCAGGAGCCATGGAGAGATGCTGCTCACTGCTTTGTGCCCTTGCTTTCACCCGCCTACCTTTCACATACAAACCAGCCCCACCCCCGTCTCCAGAGATGACCCCATCCACAGTGGACAGGGACCTCTAACATCATTTATCATTCAATAAAATGCCCTATAGACATGCCCATAGGCCATCTAATAGAGGCAGCTCTCAGCTGAGCGTCTCTCTTTCCCACTGTGCCAAGGTGGCAACTGATATTAGGTGTCACACTGTCTCACCCAGGTTCCACATTCTGGACCGTGATGACGTTAATGCTGAAGGCTAGCCGCAAAGGAGAGTTCACACCACAGCAATGGTAAGGGCACCAAGCTGAAGATCTCTCCTGTAGAGCTACTTGTTAAGCATTTCCCATTGTCTTGACAGCTTCTTTCTACCTCGAGTCTGATCTGTTTTCCTCCTGTGAGTAGTCACTGGGCAAACAGAAATACTCCTTAAACCCCACAAAGATCTGCAACTCTTGATAGCATATTAGGAGGCTGGAAAGTCAGTTCAAGTTTCAAAAACTACCATGAAGAAATAGACATTGTCTCTACTGCCAGGCCTGCTGGCGCAAGCTACTTTGAAGACTGAGGCAGGAGGATTGCAAGTACAAGTGAATTCAAGTATAGACTGGACAACTTGAGACGCCATCCTAAAATAAGTAGTAAAGAGGACTAATAATATAGCTTTGTGGTAGAGCCCTGCCTAGAATCCCCCAGTGAGGGGCTGGGGTGTGGCTCAGTGGCAGAGCACCTGCCTAGAATCCCCCAGTGAGGGGCTGGGGTGTGGCTCAGTGGTAGAGCACCTGCCTAGAATCCCCCAGTGAGGGGCTGGGGTGTGGCTCAGTGGCAGAGCACCTGCCTAGAATCCCCCAGGGAGGGGCTGGGGTGTGGCTCAGTGGTAGAGCCCCTGCCTAGAATCCCCCAGTGAGGGGCTGGGGTGTGGCTCAGTGGTAGAGCCCCTGCCTAGAATCCCCCAGGGAGGGCTGGGGTGTGGCTCAGTGGTAGAGCCCCTGCCTAGAATCCCCAGGGAGGGGCTGGGGTGTGGCTCAGTGGTAGAGCCCCTGCCTAGAATCCCCCAGGGAGGGGCTGGGGTGTGGCTCAGTGGTAGAGCCCCTGCCTAGAATCCCCCAGGGAGGGGCTGGGGTGTGGCTCAGTGGTAGAGCCCCTGCCTAGAATCCCCCAGGGAGGGGCTGGGGTGTGGCTCAGTGGTAGAGCCCCTGCCTAGAATCCCCAGGGAGGGGCTGGGGTGTGGCTCAGTGGTAGAGCCCCTGCCTAGAATCCCCCAGGGAGGGGCTGGGGTGTGGCTCAGTGGTAGAGCCCCTGCCTAGAATCCCCCAGTGAGGGGCTGGGGTGTGGCTCAGTGGTAGAGCCCCTGCCTAGAATCCCCCAGTGAGGGGCTGGGCTGTGGCTCAGTGGTAGAGCACCTGCCTAGAATCCCCCAGTGAGGGGCTGGGGTGTGGCTCAGTGGTAGAGCACCTGCCTAGAATCCCTCAGTGAGGGGCTGGGGTGTGGCTCAGTGGTAGAGCACCTGTGTAGAATCCCCAGTGAGGAGCTGGGGTGTGACTCAGTGGCACAGCATGTTCCTCAGATTTGGGAGTCCCTGGTTTCCATTTCCAGTACTGATAATAAGCAGTGTCTGGGAATGATGCCATAAGCACGACAGATCCAATGCGGAGGAACAGAGAAAAGCTGGCTCTTCAGGACCTCTGGGAATCCAGGGCAAGATGTATGGAGGTCTGGGTCCTGTGGCTCAGGAGTAAATGCTTGGAGCTCTTATGAATATTCAGGAATTTTCCTTTTTTATAGCTAGGCTGAAAAGAATCACATCCCATTTGCTTATGTCCCGTCCCACCTGTTATTAGCAGGGACTAAAAGGCCCAGAGCACAAATGGCTTTTAGAACAGGTGTTTTGTTTTGTTTTGTTAAATGTGAAGATTTTACTGGAGTGAGGAGTTGTGAGCACAGGCTTAGGTCCCGCTCCCAGCCAGGAGCACCTGCAGTCCAGGAGGTGACACATGGTGGTGATCTCTACATGAATGACATCCAGTGTGGCTAAGAGCTCATGGCTGGGAGAAGCCAAGAGGCTGGAAACTCAGGGAAGAGTGCTCCCACTGAGATGATGACTCCTGCTGTCACCTCATCAGCCCCACCCAACTCAAGCAGGCATTAAAGGTCCTTTGGGGTGGAGAGATGAGATGACACAGTAAGGGTGTGCTGGAGAGATGGCTCAGTCAGTAAACAAACGTGAGGACCTGAGTTCAAATCCCCAGACGCCACTTACCAACAACAGCAACAGCAACAAAAGCCTGTAGCGGCACATGCTTGTAATCTCAGCTCTGGAGAGGTGGAGACAGGAGGCACAGGTGGAGTGTGGTGGCACATGCCTATAATCCCAGCATCTAGCGGCAGATGGATCTCTGTGAGTTCAAGACCAGCCTTGTCTACATAGAGAGTTCCAGCCAGGGTTACATAGTGAGACCCTGTCTCGGGGGGGGGGGGGAGGGGTTGGCAGCGGGCAGAAAAAGGAGGAAGAGGAGAGAAGAGAGAGAGAGAAAAGAGAAGAGAGAGGAGAGGAGAGGAGAGGAGAAGAAGGGTTAAGCCAGCACCCATCTGGGATGCTCCACCTAGCTCTAGCTCCACGGTGCTTGGCAGAGAAGAGTGGAGAATTGAGACACACACTGACTCCCTCCTCCCTCCTGCCTCTTGCCCTTCTATTCAGCCAGCCCCAACAACCCGGGCCCTTTCTGAACACCTTCCATAGGCCTCTGATTTGATGCCGCTCAGACCACATGCCCTGTTTGAGTAACAAGACAGGAGCCCAGCCCGGCCCCCTGCAGACCTCCATGGGAAGCCATCAGCGGTGTCACCAGGCCCCTGGCTCTGCAGACATCTGAGGATGTGGCAGCCTCTGCCTGTGGTTTTACTGAAAGGCAAAGCAGAAGATACGCTCAGCAGCCCTGGAGCACAGGGCGCTGTTTTTAGAAAGGAAATAAATCTACATGTATCCAATCTCCCAAACACATCTTGCTCAATGGGGCTTAAGGAAAGGACGGTTTGGCTTTGGAATACTGATGCTCAGCGGAGCCTTCCCCTGCAGGGGAATCAGGCGTCTCCGTGGATGTTTTCCACAAGACAATTTTTTAAGGAAGCTGATGTAAGGGTAAAAATAGCTCAGAGATAGAGACTTCTCTTTCTCCAAACAACCAAAAGATGTTGCCACGGTGAATTATGGAGCAGTTGCTGTAGGTTAGACCCTCAGAGGATGCTGCGTCAATGAGGTAGTCTCCAGTCTGGGGTGCTATCGGAACCTTTTAGAAGGGGGTTCAAGCTGGGAAAGGTTAAGTCATTGGGAGCATGCGTATAAAGGAAACCATGACCATCCTGCCCAGGAGCCTTCTCTCTCTTTGTCTCCCTATTTCTCTCTGTGTGCCTTTCCATCTCCCTCCAACTTTCTCAGTCTCTCCATCTCTATCTCTGTCTCTCTCTTTCCTTACTGGACACCGGATGGGCAACTGTGTTTCCTACCTGCTGCTTACTACAGCCCCAAAGCAGCAAGATGGACCAACCATGGACTGACCCCTTTGAAACTGTGAGCCAAAACAAAAACATAAACAAAGAACCTTTCCTTCTTTTAAGCCGATTCCTCTGGCATTTGATTATAGTAACAGAAAGCTAACGCAATACTTCAGTTCATGACCCAAATTGTTCGTTTTAATTTTGGCTTGATGATATTTATTTGTATTCTTTTAAACCGTGTGCGTGTTGGGCAGGGGTGTGTGTGTGCACATGAGTACAGGTGCCTGTGGAGGACAGGAGAGGACATCAGATCTCTAGGAGCTGGGGATAATACACAGTTGTGAACTGACTATGAACACTCTTATGTGTTCATGGTTTTATAGGCATAGCCTTCATAGCTCATTTTGTTTCTTTCAATTTCTTTATTTGTTTTACATTTTATTTTAAAACTGGAACACCCATAGAGGCCAGAAGAGGGACTTGGATTCCCCTGGAGCCAGAGTTACAGGAAGTTGTGAGCTTCCCACCATGGGTGCTGGTGGGAACCGAATGTGCGTCCGCTCAAGAGCAACAAGCAGTCTTAGCTACTGGGACATCTGTCCAGCTCCTCCACGGCCCCCCCCCCATCCGCATGCTTCTCCTCTGCCTTTTAGACACATGGGACTAAACTAACTAGGGAATGATGAGGTATGTGCTTAGATTCTGTGGCGATTACTACTGTCAACTTGACAGGATGGAGGCAAGACAGCCCTCCCAGAAATGCCTGTCAGGGACTATCTAGCTTTGCTTAACTAAGGAGGGAAGAGCCACCCTAAAAGTGAGCTGCACCACCCCTGGGGCTAGGATGCTAGACCACCCTAGGAGAAGGTGAGCTGAGCCCTCAACATTCATCTCCCTCTGCCTCCTGCCTACAGATGCAGTGTGATGAGCTTCCTAAATTCCTGGGGCCATGCCTTCATCATCGTGATGGACTGTGCACTCTCAGACTGTGAGCCACAATCAACCCTTTCTCCGGCCAACTGCTTTTGTCCTATGGACGCTATGTAGAGACCCAAATCTCATTCTTCCTTAGTGGCGATATGATTCTCTAGTGGTCTGGCAGGTGCTGTGACTGCTCCGGGAAGATACGGTGACTGACCCTACAGTGACAGTCTTCCTTAGCAGTCTCCAACAGCTAATGGTGTTAAGCATGCTGTCTCGGTCCACAGATTAAACTCCCTCCTTTCCCAGTTACCATCCACGCTCTCCTCTTCTGTGAAATGGTTGGGTGGGCTGCCATTGTGTGAGATTCCCAGATCCTCTCAGCCTCTTCGCTACTTCTGTTTCCAGACCTGGAATTTGAATTCATCTTTTCAAACTCAGGATTTAGGGCTGCCGTCAGTACAGCAGCTTCTTTGCGTGGGCATGGAGTCCATGTTTACGATGAACTCTTCCGTCCTGGGAAGGGGCTTGCATTCCGTCGGAATCGCTCTGCTGTCTTCAGACACACCGCACATTCCTTTCCACCCAAAGTGACCGTGGAGCCCAGTGTGATGGTGTGCGCACACGATCCCAGAACCTGGGAAGCATTGACAGGGGTGCTTGAGTTCTGGGCCAACCAGGGCCTGCGTCCTAAGTTCTAGGCTAGCCTTCACTACAGAACAAGTTCTAGGAAAGCCTAGGTCACATAGTGGGACTCCGTCTTAAAGACTAAAGGGCGGGAGGGGCTCTAAAGTTGGCTCGGCAGTTAAAAGTCAGGCAGAGGACCTGAGTTTGGCTCCTAGCACCCATGTCAAAGCAGATCACACCACCTGTCACTCTAGTCCCAGGGTGAGCTGACCTCTGATAGCATCTTCAGTCATGTGCATTGCGCTGGCTGCTTTTATGTCAACTTGACACCAGCGAGAGTTTTCAGAGCAGAGGGAACCTCAACTGAGAAAATACCTCCATAAACTCCAGCTGTAGGCAGGCCTGTGGGGTGCTTTATTATCAGTTATTGATAGGAGAGGGTCCAGCCCACTGTGGGTGGTGCCATCCCTTGGGCTGGTGGTCCTGGGTTCTATTAAAAAAAAGCAGCACCCCTCCATGGCCTCTGCGTCAGCTCCTGCATCCAGGTTCCTGCCCCATTTTGAGTTCCTGTCCTGACTTCCTTCAGGGATGGACAATGATCTGAAAGTGTAAGCCCAATAAAGCCTTTCCTCCCCAGCTTGCTTCCGGGCATGGTGTTTCATCGCAGCACTAGCAACCCTAACTGGGACATGCATGCAACCTCTAATTCCCACACATATGCTCAACTAAAAGTAATTAAATCTTAAAAGATAAATGAAAGGGCTGAGGAATGTACTTGCTTAGCACTTAGAAGACCCTGGACTCCATCCCCAGCAGGGAGAAGAGGACCAGGGAGGAAGCAGGGAGTGGGGTTGGGGGCGCTGCTTTTGTACCCAGCACTGCCCTTTGGTCATCTTATTATTTATTTATTTATTTATTTATTTATTTATTTATTTATTTATTTATTTTTGTAGATTTACTTGATCAAAGAAAGGCATCAGATCCTCTGGAACTGGAGTCATGGATGTTTTTTATGCCACCATGTGGATGCTGGAAACAGAACCTGGGTCATTTGATCTTTTTTTTAATTGGTTAATTAACTGTTTCTTATATAAAACCATTTTTTAATTTAATTTTTCGTGTATTTTGATCACGTTTTCCCCTCTTCAGTTCCTTCCAGAGCCTCCCACATCTCTACCTACTGGTTTTATGTTCTTTCTCTCTCTTTAAAAACACACACTCACACACACACACACACACACACACACACATGAAAATCAAAACAAACTAAAACCAATAAGGCCAAACATACTGAAACAAAAAGCCCACACACACACACACACAAAAAAAAAAAAAAAAAAAAAAAAAAAAAAAAAAAAAAAAAAAACACCAAATCAAAACAAAGCATGGAATATCACTTGTATTAGCCAACTACTCCTGACCATGGGCCTGCCCTCAAGTGCAGTTGGCAGAAAACAATGGTTCTCCAACCTCTTAATACTGCGACCTCTTTATACTGTCCCTCATGTTGTGGTGACTCCAATTATAAAATTGTTCCGTCGCTACTTCATAACTGTAATTTTGCTATTGTTATGAATTATAATGTGAATGTCTATATTTTCCAAAAATCTTAGGAGACCCTGTGAACGGGTCGTTCAACCCCACCCCCTCCGAAGGGGGTCATGACCCACAGATTGAGAACTGCAGATGCACGCGGTGGCACTCCATTGGAGAAAACGGATTTCCTTTCGCCAACAGGTATCAATTACAAATAGCTTCTTGATTAGGGGTGGGATCCCCTGTCCACTTCCCTCTCTTAGTGTAGCCAGTACTCTTGTCCTCTGAACCATCATTCCAATCACAACACCCTCCCATTTCCATACTCAACCCCCCTAATCACCCTGTCTTTCTCAGTGAACCCTCAACCCAAAGAAACCCCCACAGAGCGAGCTTCTCCTTGGGGCCACTATGGGTACAGAGTGAGGTCAAATACAGACAAGAGACTGGGACGCTTGGGGCTGAGAAAACAAGGCAGCCGGCTCACATGACTAGACCAAGGCCCACACATAGCAGCTTGTGCTTTTAAAAAAATGTCGCTTTAAATAGAGTAAATCCGTCATATCAAATCCAGCACCATTCAGGGTCTCCAAGATCTTTGGCTCACGTACCCATGTGAACAACATTTTTTTTTTCAAACGAGCAGCTCAAATATATGTGTATTTATTTATTTATGAAGCAGCCCATGAGCTGCCATGAGACTATATTATGTGCATAATAAAATATACCCTGAAAATGTGTGCTTTATTTTACAGGAGAAAATAAAACTCAAACAAAGGAACATTTGCCAAGCCTTTCCCTGTACATAGCGGGTTGTTCTGCGCATCCCCAGGTGGAGCCAGCCTGCCTGTTTATGACACAGTCTTTGGTGAATGACGAGATTCTTAGAAAAATAGTGTTGTATCAATAGCTTTCCTGTCTTTTTAGAATTCGCGAGCCTTCTGGAGTTTCATTACCTCTGGTCTCATATCACTCTGACCAGCTGTCACGTCACCCAGCACTCAGACATGATTGCTTGAAAGAAATGTATGTGGGCACGGCGAGCTGGCTCAGCAACAGTTAAAGGGGGCCTGTTACCAAGCCTGCCCACCTGAGCAAAATGGTGGAAGAGAGAGTCAGCTCCCACAAATCGTCCTCTGGCTTCCATATGCACACTGTGGCACACACCACCTTTCCAGACCCGCGATAAACAAATATATGTCATTTTAAAATGCAAGCAGCGTGTTGGGTGGGGGTGGGAGGCTGCTGGAGAGGTGGCTCAGTGATTAAAAACACTTCTGAGCAGGTGTAAGGACCTGAATCTGGATTTTCCAGATCCCCCATAAGAAGTTGGACATGGCTGTGCATGCGTCTGTAACCCCAGCAGTTTGGGAAACAGAGGCAGGAGGATCACTGGGACTTGCTGGCTGTCATCAGAGCTCCAGGTTCAGGGAGAGACACTGTCTTGAGGATATAAAGTGGAGAGCAATAGATCGGGGTACTTAGGTCTCCCTCTGGCCTCCATATGTATAAATAAGTGTGTGTGTGTGTGTGTGTGTGTGTGTGTGTGTGTGTGTGTGTGTGTGCGTGCTCACATTCATTCAGGCATGTGCCAGTGCACACACTGTATGTGGGGGAGGCTTAGCATGCAGGTTCTAGAGTAATGTTTAGATTTGAGCTCTAGAATTGTCCCTCGTCACCGCATGACCTTGAACATGTCCCTCGCATGTTTCCTCCTTGTCTTAGTTAGGGTTACTATTGCTGCGATAAACACCACCACCGAAAGCAACATGGGGAGGAAAGAGTTTCAGGCAAACAGCCCATCATTGAGGGAGGTCAGGACAGGAACTCAAACTGGGCAGGAACCTGGAGGCAGGAACTGAAGCCGGGATTATAGAAGCATGCTGCTTACTGGCTTTGCTTGGCTCGCTTTCTTATACCATCTGCCCAGGGGTGACCCCACCTACAGTTGGCTGGGCCCTCCCCTATGGATCACCAATTAAGACACCACTCCCACAGACTCACCTACAGGCCACTTTCACCAAGGCATTGTCTCAACCAAGAGACACGCTCCCCTATAAACAGAGACAGTGGTGACAATGCCTTGAAGGTGTGTGTGTGTGTGTGTGTGTGTGTGTGTGTGTGTGTGTGTGTGTGTTGAGAAGGAGGAGGAGGATTTGGGAAGCTCCCAGCAGAGAACACCTGGGAAGCACTTCACCCATGGCAACCTCTGTTGCCCTTAGCAGTAGCCACACAGTCTGTGCCTTCTCTGGAGTGTGCCATTTCAGAATTCTCGCATCGTTAATGTCCCCTCTACTTTGGATTAAATACACAGTCTAAAAAATCCAAAGACTGTATGGACTCATGTGCAGTCCACACATCTCTAATCCTGGCACTTCAGAGGCCGAGACATGAGGGTGGTGGGTTCCAAGCCAGCCTGGGCTCCCTGGCCAAACGCTGATTTAAGAAAGAAAAACAGAAAGGAAGCAAACATTCATGTGTTGGAGATGTTCTCCAAGCTCACATGTTAACAGCATTTGAAAGTGGAAGATGACTGTCAGACAGGGTCACGAGGATGGGGCCCCAGTAATGGTATTAGTGACTTCACAAGAAGACCCTGTCCGAATGGACACTCCCCACCATGGTGGAACAGGATGGTCCTCACCAGATGCCACTGCTATGCTATTGGATTTTGAGCCTGTGTCAACCTCTAGTCTGTGTAAATAGCACAGCCTGTGGTAGTTAGTGATAGCCACAGGGGGAAAAATGGATCAAGAGATTTCCCAAGACCTTGTGTAGCTTTGCTCTAGGTGCCACACTTTGCATAAAGTGTCCTCTTCTTCCTACCAGTAAGAGTCCCTGGGCTTGTGTCACTGGTGAGGGATTAGACTTTGTGTCACCTTGTGTCACCTGTTCCTTAGGAGGAGTGATAAGTCAATGGTGACTTCCAGGCCCTGGTGACTCTTCTCCAGTAGAATCATCCAGAATACTCATGTCATTCCAAGCTGCTGACACCAAAACAGGGGCCCCGCCCTTGTGTCTTCCTCTGAACGCATCACTTACCACTCTCAAACAGCATTAGCAAATACACTTCGGGACTGTCTCTAACACATGAATGTTTCACCTTTCAGCAAGATGCAGCTCCAGGGAGGGTTTGGCCACGTGGAGCTGGCCGCCCCCCGGGAAGGACCAAGTCAATATGAGTGCATCTACCGGTGTAGGAACAGACCATGCCAAGAAAAAAGAAACTGAGCCATTATTAAAGTATGCTGCTCTGGGGCCACATCTCTTACCCTACCATCGTCACACAGCAGAAGAGACTGGTGCACACGGACAGGGTCATAACCTCCAGGAGATGGGACACTTCAGCCCAACTTGACCCAAGTCTCAACATCTGCTCTAGAGAAAATAGTTTCGATGGCCCTGGGACCACAGAAACACCTTCAGACATCCCCCCAAGAAATGGGGTTCTGGCTTTATTCTTAGCCTCCGGCAGAAGGCATATTTCAGTGTCAGTTCGTAACCCCCTAACTGTACTGCATGGATTACATCCTCCATCCAGCAAAGATCTAGATATGTGTGATGATCACAGGGATCAACAGAAGGCCACCTGCGCCCAACTTCTCCATTCTGTGCCACAGCCCAGAGAGAACAAGTTCAGAGTAAGAGGGATGCGATTTGGCTCACGCACGGCTTTAGGGTTTTCAGTCCCTGTTGACTTGGTTCCGGGGCTTCTGGGCCGGTGTGTGTGTGGTGATGTGCCACATCGTGGTGAGGGCATGTGGTGGGGCAAAATGACCCCTCACGTGGTGGACAGGAGCAGAGAGAGGAGGCAGAGTGGGTCAGAGCAACATGGTGCACTCAAGGACACACCCCAGTTGACCTGCATCCTCCAGCGAGGATAGGTCCCCTTAAGTTTCCAGAAGAGCTCCACAGCCTAGAAAGCAAGCATTCATCTCATGAGCCCATGGGGGACACTTTATGTTCACCCCCATACCTCTCTCCCAAGGGAGGGGCTGGTGGCAGCTGCAGGTATGGACTTGATTGTGGTTCTCAATTCTGGTCTGAGTTTCTGGGCTTCAGTTCTGACCTGATAGACAGGAGGACAGACACCTTGATCTCCAGTTGTCATGACGGATCATTTTTTAATATCATAAATATAAAGGAACGTTTGGGTTTTTTTAATGCATACATGGATTTGTTTTAACTAGCGTACCTATCAGCCAACACCACACTGGCCAAGATAAGAACTGTTCTCACTTCCCACAAGCTCCACTGTGGCTCCGCCCAGCCCATTTCCCACCATAAGCCTGTTCCTATGGCTGGAGAGTCACCTTGTTGCTTGTTAAGCTTCATAAAATGCCATCCTCCTTCACGGACATGTTGTGTCTCTGTTCGTTTGTATTGCTGAGGATTCTATTGTATGAGTGTGTCACAATTTAAGGCGATCCCTGTATGAACGTTCTATAGACCCAGGATCCTACCACCCAGATATAGTCCAAAGAGCCCTTTGTATAGAGTTGTATATAGTTCAAGAACCCCACGGCATGAACATACTACAGTCTAAGGAGCCCTCTGTATGGATGTACCACAGTCCAAGGACACCACTGAATAGACATACCATGGTCTGAGATGCCTGCTCCAAAAAGAGGCACCATATTCTGTCTTGCCATTCTTCTGTTGACAGACATTTAGGTTGTCTCCAACGGGGGTAAAACCAAGGGCCCCACAATGTTCATTCTTCTGTAAGTCTCTTATGGACCAACATGTCCTTGGATAACTACCTAAAGGCAGAAGTGTCAAAGGATGTTTAAAGACATCCTAGCAGTGTGTGTGGTCTCGCCACCAATCCCAGACAGGCCACTTCCACTCTTCGTTGACACCATTGTTAGTAAGTAAATAATCAGAATGTTTGCACAGCTGCCGGTCAAGAGCACCCAACCCTTTCTCTCCAGCCAATGAGTTTTATAACCTCCATTCACGCCCCGTGCTCTCAATTTAATTAACTGCACTGAAGAACGTGACACCGGGACCAGCTTCTAGCAGCTGTAACATTGAGGAGTTTATAGCCAGATATTAAAACCAAAGCTAGAGGGAGACTGGCTTGGAGCCAGGCAAATCAACAGCAAGAGGGTAAAGATGTGTTGAAAATAAAATTTAATTTTCCAGCTGTGGCGATGAGCAAGCTGGATCCTGGCTTCACTGTGAGGTCGAAGCCTAACAAATGAGGCGAGCGCCGAGGACTGCTTCGGCAGCTCCAGCAAGCAGTGGACCAAGGAAGATTGAGCAGTCACAGGGGCGCACTCCACAGAGGATTTGAAGTCTGTGTCCTCTTTTGCATAATTTCTCGTGGTCACAACCAAGGGACTCACCTGGAATCCATTTAACTAAATTGGGTTTTGTTTTTGTTTTTGTTTTTTGTTTTTTGTTTTTCCATCAAGTCAGGCACAGTAGGCACTAAAAATTCTGCATCCATCCTACAGAAAGAATTGCCACATCCCAGCCGGGCCCAGCCCCTCCCTGTAAGAACCAACATGGCCGAATCCAGCCTGGTTCCTGGGCCCAGAACCTGACCTGTTATTAGCTGTCCACCCCGACACGGCCCTCTTCTCTAGAAAGGCCTGCATCCCATGCCTTCTCTCCCTTGTTCATGCCAGCCTTTCCTTCCTCTCAGCCTGCTGAAGTGTCACCATCCTCCAAGGCTATATGGCTTCATGAGCACTTGATGGCAGCCATTTTGAATCATCTCTGCCATGATTGCTCCTGAGTAAGTAACCCTGGCTGGTTTTCTAAGCATGCTGGTTACTTTTCTGATGAAAAACAACTTGGGGAAAGAAAGGGTTCGTTTGGCTTGTACTTCCACATCATAGCCCATCATCCGCA